>NC_080570.1:149824640-151024640 GCF_030247185.1 Malaya genurostris
ATTTTTTTAAAGAATTCTTAGGAGTGTTTTCAGTTGCCAGCCAATGGTTTCCCTAATTTCACCAAAATTTTTCTCGGTAATGTGAAGTTGTGACAATACACTTGTTTAGTAATCTTAGTATTGATTTCAGTAGAATTTACAAAATCGACAAAGCTGTCGACTTTCATTTTATCCACCGTTTGCAAGGAGTTTGCAAGAGTTCGGAAGAGCCTGTTCAGTGTCGATGATAAGAGAATCAAATTTAGATAATCTCAGTCACTAGAGGCATGAATTGTTGTTGTTTTTCCAAAGTAACAAGCATACATTTTAAGAATTCTAGAAGGATTTTGTTCTCTCGCCAAAACCCAACTCTGAAGAGATATCGTATATGTTGTTAGCAATGGTCCTCATGTGCACCTCGTGCACTGCACAACTGGTCAAACTGTCAACTCTGTGAGAACTTGTATGCACACATTCAGGAGAGGCTTCAGTGGCTTATGCTTATGGCAGTTGAAAACAAATTGCTGGCTCAGTTGCAACGTCGAAACGGTTCTGATGTCATACCATATAAGCAGTGCACAACCCGTAAATTTAGTAACGAGACGTCACTGGTTGTTAGAAGGAATCGGGTTTGCGGGAGGAGTGTTGTGCTGGAATTGGAATACTCTAGTCCGCGACCGGTCCAAAAGAACTAGTTCTACTCGAAGATTGAGTGAACTGGAGTTCTTTATTGAAGAATGATAGCTCTTTATTCTTCTCAATAGAATAGTCTTTTGAAACGTTTGCTGGTTTGAGGAATCTGGTAGAAGTTCGCGTACTTTGAAAATGTATACAAAAGAGAATGATTATTGGTAGAACACATGCTAAAATACATAACATACAAAGTTTCAGAAAAACAAAAGAACGGTTCAATAGAACTAATTCTTTAGGTACAAGTATCAAGTTTTCAACAGTTCTGAAAAACTACAAAACACCACCAATAATCGTCGAATATGATGTGAAAGCTGCGCTTAAGAGCATTCTTGGAAAAAGCAAGAAATTTAAATAAATTTGTTTTAATTTTTCAAGAAAATTGCAAGATGCTCCATTCCTTCATGAAATGCAAGACTGATCACTTTCATCACCGTTGGAGAGATATGTTTCTTGTTTTAATCCTATTGCTACATCGAAGTTACTGGCGAAGTAAAAGACAAAATAAAGATGGAATGCATAAAAGTCACCACTTGTGGCTGAACACACAATTTAAATCTTATTAATTTAATTTTAACTCATATTCCAATAAATAGTTATTTAAAAAAAAAAAAAAAAAAAAAAAAAGATGGAATACATTGGACTGGACTTAGTTCAGAAGATGAACGTTTGGACAAACTGTGGATGAGAGTTTTAATCGTAGTTCCTAGGAGATACCCGAAAAATAGTTGTTTCTCAACTCTCGATGTTTTTTGGACATGCTAAAAAACCGGGAATTTTTAGTCTCGCGCACCGGGAGAACCGGGAAAAAACCAGGAAATTGAAATCGCTAATTCACTTGCCATCCGAGTTAGCTCAAACTTGGCATGAGCATTTTTTTTTAGATGCTTAAGCTTTTGAGCACTACCATTTTACGAAATCAGAGATGACCCCAAACCACCCCAATGACCATGTAAAGAGCAGTAATTTTCTTGAGAATGGTTATAAACTTTTCCAATTTGTTCATCTGGTTGGCAAATGTCCAAATAATTTCTTCATTTACACCGATTACCAGTTTTCGGTCCCAAAAGTATCGGAATCAGTAGTCCGACATTCACAAACGGAAATTTTTTTTTTTTTTCATAAATACGTTTATTTCATAGGCAATATACATAAGTTTTTCTTCGCCGTGGCATCTACAATACATAGTACTTTAAACCTAATACATTTCGAATATCCTATTAGTATGTTGGTATTCATTAGTTAATCTAAACACTGTTTTTATCAAGCGAGTTGCTATTATAAATTACATTAAATGAAATACATTTATTTTGTACATGGTCTTATAACTATTTCAGGTTTGTTTGTATCAGTTCATCACTTTTATTTAATATAAGATAGCTGGCTATTGGTTGAACTCATGGAAGAGAAAACAATCTAACATAAAATAAAATTTAAATTGGAACTCCAATGGACTTAATGAAATAATAAAGAAGTTTCATGTAAGGAACGTCACGACAAGCAAGCATGTCGCGAACTGGGACATTGGATAGTCTACCTTGGGTACGCAAGGAATTTATTAGTTGAGATCTGACATCACGATACTCCACGCATGTCCAAACAACATGGTCAATATCGCGGTAACCTTCGCCACAAGCACAATGATTAGTCTCGGAAAGTCCAATTCGAAGGAGATGTGCATCTAACGTGTAGTGATTGGACATGAGTCTGGACATCACACGAATGAAATCTCTACTCACATCCAATCCCCTGAACCATGCCTTTGTCGATATTTTAGGAATAATTGAGTGCATCCACCGACCCAGATCATCTTTATCCCAAGAAGCTTGCCAGCTGGCAAGTGTTCTTTGGCGAGACGCGCTATAGAATTCATTGAAAGCAATTGGTCTCTCATAAATTTCACCCTCAATAGCACCACGTTTGGCTAAAATATCGGCTCTTTCATTGCCTGGAATGGAGCAATGAGCCGGGACCCAAACTATTGTGATTTGATAATTATTATTCAATATGACGTTCAGGCACTGTTTTATTTTGCCCAAGAAAAAAGGTTCATTTTTGCCAGCAGCCTTTGAGCGAATGGCTTCAATTGCACTCAGACTATCTGTGAAAAGAAAATAATGGTTTGGAGATAATGTGACGATTACACTCAAACTATAATGAACTGCTGCTAACTCTGCTATATAAACAGATGCAGGTTCTTGAAGCCTAAAGGAGACCGAAACATTATTGTTGAACATACCAAACCCTGTCGCTTCTTCAATTCGCGATCCGTCCGTGTAAAACATTTTCTCAGAGTCGATATGCCTGAACTTACTTGTAAATATTTTTGGGATTTCCAACGAGCGTAGGTGTTCCGGAATTCCACGCACTTCGCGCTGCATGGATGTGTCGAAAAATAAAGTTGAGTCAGGGACATTTAGGAGGCTGACACGGATAGGAATATATATTGAAGGGTTGATTTCCTGTGACATATGGTTAAAATATACTGTCATGAATCTTGTTTGAGATTGAAGCTCAACTAGCCTTTCGAAGTTATTAATAACTAGGGGATTCAGTACCTCGCATCTTATTTCACAAACGGAAATGGCTGAAACGGTTTTCACAAACTTAGATTCAATAGAAAGGAATCTTGGCCATATTCAAAACTGTTACGATGCAGAAAAACAAGAAAAAACATTCTAAGTTTGGCTTACTAATTGAAAAGAAAATATAAGCAATGTTGAATTGAAATTGAAAAGAAAATATAAGCAATGTTGAGTAAGGCATCACTACACTACTAGATGGTTTAAAACAGGTTTTTGCGAAGCAGTTCTAATACGATAGCTTCAAAAAATACTATCTATCAATAACTATAGGAAGCACAAATTAATTCGGTCCATTTTCAAAAGATGGCTCTGGCTGTTATTCTCCTGCACGACAACGCTCGACCTCATGTCGCAAAAGACTTGAAAAAATATTTGGAAACGCTCAAGTGGGACATTTTGCCGCACCCGCCATATTCTTCTAAAATTACTGGTTCTTACATTACGGATGCAGCACGATCTGGCAGCTCATCGGTTTACTTCTTTCGCCGAAATCGAAAATTGGCTTCAAACTTGAGTCGCCTGAAAAGACGAGACATTTTATCGAGATGGAATTTAAAAATTGCCTGAGAGGTGGGAAAAAGTAGTAACTAGCGATGGACGATACTATGATTTATCTTCAAATTCTTTTCATATTCAAATAAATACATTTTTCACCCATAAAAATTGGACCGAATTAATTTCTACTCCAAATAAGTTGAAACTCAAACTTGTTTTCGTTCGTCATGTCAGGAAGGCTTAGCACTTCGGTGCTAATTATGAATGTATTGCAATTAGCAATAACTTTACGTCTGCCTAGCGGTTTATGTTGAACTGCAGGTGGCATAACAGTTCAACACAAACTGTTATGCACTGATGAGTCTAAGACAAAATGTAAAGATATCGAACTCAAACTTGTTTACCAAGGAATCAAACCAAAAATCAATTCCGAATAACTGTTTTTGACGTTTTTGTTTATTGAAATAAACGAATCTGCAACAAATTCTGATAATGAAATTAGAAATGTTCTCGTTAGCCCCGCCTTTTTGGCTGACGGCATCTACTGAACCGTCGATATTGATTTAATTCTCAAGCTTTGTCTAGCCTTCAATATTACGCAAAAAGGTGATGCCATCTTCTAACAAATGCCTGAAGCTCACAGTTCAACACTTTCTCAAATATGTTAGGCAAGCTTGCTCCAATCAGCTTTAATTCCGGCTTAAAAATGTGCCTCCTAAGAAACACATCCGAAGCAATCTTATCATCTACCGACACAACCGGGGGGGCAGCAGAAACGTAGGCAGTGTAGAACTGGTACTGTTCAATTTTGCCGTCATCATGAAAGGAATTCATTTCCAGAGCAACCCTCCTCGTTCTTTGGAAAAACCTCTTCCGCATTATAGTGTCGATTGTGTAGCGCCCGATTTCTGAATCACGAAGCAAAATCATCGCTCCGTCCTTGTAATCAAATCAGGACGACGAAATCGATTCTATTGTGTGGCAATATGCAAACAAATTAATAATATGAATAACCTGGATCTGGTAGCGCAAAAACGGAAAGCATCCTGATCCTTGTTTTGTGGTGGAACCGACCGACTCACCTAGCCTAGAGCAAACAAGCGGGCCCCGGTTGGATTTCGCCAGGGGACCGACCGGCGCTTGATTTGCAATCGAGAAATCGAGTTCCACCAGAAGAATGAAAATAACGAAAAAAAAAATAAAAACTGCACACAAACGACATCCACTCGCACCGAGCGGAAAACGAAACCGGACCTTTTTGTTTACTCGGCCGAAGAATTCGATTTTTTCAATTACTTTGCTTTTCTTCTCCGAAAGTAGCCACTCGAATCCCCGCGGTCCCCTTTCTGCCAGCAGCCTTTCGCCTTCCGAGAAACCTCGGACACCCAATCACAGGTAGTTAGGCGAATCGACTGGTGGTGGGTGCCGTGGCAAATCGGTTCTTGGGTTCTCGAGAAGATCCTCCTCCTAGGATCGATATGCCGGATCGACCGGGCGGGGGCAAAAATAACAATATTGGCCAGCAGCAGCCCCCGCCTGGAATGAATAGTGAATCCAATTGCGAAACATGGTGTGTAATCCTGGCGGTTTACATTTTAGAAATTGGTCTTTCCGTCGTCGTCGTCGGCGTCGTCCTTTCCGTTTTTTTTCTCTCCCGTATGGCAGCAGCAGTCGCACGAAAATGAAGACTTTTTCTTCGCAATAAATGCCCCATTTTCGAATACGTGATCCATTCTTCGTCGCTATTTTTTTTTTGATTTCATTCTTTTGCTGTTGCTGCTTGCCCCCCACACGGACACTCGGGGCTGTGGGGCTGGGGTCGAAATCGTGATTGAAATCTGCCAAACCGGGGTGCGGACAGGAAAACGGGCGCGCGCTCTCGCGGTATTGTGCGGTTCGATTATGATGGAAGACGAGCGTCGTTTTCTTCTGGTGATCTTTGCCCATCGCACACGGCGCGGGGCGGGGCGGGTCGGTGGTGGACTTGGAGGAAAGGACCTTGCGAGAAAACCGAACGACAATGGCAATGTACGTTTCAATTTTGCGAATTGAACAAAATGGTCTACCAGAGAAGCGAGAAGAAAAGTCTTGACTGAGATTAGCTTTTTTTCTTTTTTTTTTTTGAATGTGCGCTAAACGATTTGCAAATAGCGATTGGTTGGCATCGTTGTCTATTTGCAGGAATATCGAAGTTCAATACAAACGAGAATGGTGGTTGCGAGGGCAAAGTTGTTGAATCAAGGTAAATACACATCTCCTGATGTATTCTGGCGGGGAGGAGGAAGCACAAACGTGACAGTCGATTTCGTTCGGAGTGAAAAAAAAAAAAATGTTGGACTATCTAGCGAAATACAATCCTCACATATTGTCCTTCAGATAAAAATTATTTATACAAAAAGTGATTCAATGATTCTCTATCCCTCGATGGCAGTTCCCCCCAATTCAAATTATTCACTGGGTTTCGAGTTGTTTTCAAGCTTATTTAATAGAGTTGCTTCGTTAGCTTCATATGAACTTAGCGAGATACGTAGAAAATTAAATAAAATTGAGCTACAAATTCAAAACCACCATAACTTATTAGTAACTTATTATTAACTTATTAGTGACTTATTAGCAACAAAAGATCCACTAGGTTTCGATTTGTTTTCAAGCTTGTTTGGGAGGGGTGCTTTTTTGATTTCATACTAACTTTGCGAAATACAAAAATAAACATGAGCAACAAATTCAAACCTACCGTAACTAATTAGCAACTTATTAACAACAAACTATGCACTGGGTTTTGAACTGTTTTCAAGCTTATATAGGGGAAATGCTTTGTCAACTTCATGGGATTAGCGAAGTACTCAACAAAAATTTTAAAAAATTGGCAACATATTCAAAATTACCGTAACTAATTAGCAACTAATTAGCAACAAATTAATCACCTATTTGCGTTATCATCGGCGTTTCATGTTATGAAACTACACCATGAATAATAGACATTGAATCATGAAGAAGTCGTTTCACCGAAAGAGTAATTAAAAACGAAAGGATTCTTAAACTTAAAAATATCGCAAAAAACATAAATATCGCACAATTTTGAAATATGTCAAAGCGACCGTAAATGCAATGTAAACTTACATTCAAATCTAGCGACTTTCTAACATGAGAACGACAGTTTTACTGCTCGACGTTTCGACGGTAGATATAGTTTCTGATGATTTTCAGATGAAAAAAGTAAAAACCCATTTTTGATAAAGATCAAAACTAATGTTCGAAACGTCGCACAGTGGTCCAAAACTGGAAAGAAGTCGGTCAAAAGTCTGTACTGACTTTTCCTGATTTTCAAGAGCTAACGTGTCTTCGAAGAAGTTTTACAAGATTATATTACGCTTCTTTTAAAAGTGGCACCTTAATTTTTGTTAAGGGGGTAGTACCAATTTCGAATAAAAATAATTTTTTTTTCACAAAAACAAATTTTTTCTATCTCATTTTGAAGAAAAAAAACATTTGATATATTTTTGCTGAAAATATAAATAATATACAAAAATTATTTTTTGAGATATATTCACTTTATTTTAAAAACAGAACCTACCTCTATTACCTACTACAAAATGCGCGTAAACAGGCATAAACAAGTAAGCTCATGCTTGTTTCCACCTTACCAGCCAGGTCATTTTTTCAAAATTTGTGATCAAGCCAAAAAACTGTCTGTGCAAAATCTGTGCACGATTCCCCGTTTCCGTAATAGCTGATCGGAATCATTTTGGTAAGCAAAAAAAAAAAGGTCTTACTTTTCCTACCGCTTCGTTATTTTTGGTGCTAAACTGTGATCAATTTTAAAAATCTGTAATCGATTTCAGAATCAGTGAAAATCTGTGCCATTTTTTTAAATCTGCGCAAAAGGTTGAAAATCTGTGAAACACAAATTAATCTGTGAACCTGGCATCCCTGCTTACCAGTGCAGTGAACTGATGAGCTGCGGTTCTTTTTAAAAGAGCTGTGAGCTATTAGCTCACTTTGAAGATTCGATTCACTGGAATAGCTCAGGAGCGAATTGCCCGTCTCTACGCTCACTGCAAAAGTGAGTTACAGAAATAGCAGACGCGTGACGCCCTCCGTTCCTTAACCATTCATGTTTTCAGCATGGGCACAGTGAAAATTTGTCACACGAATACTCAGGATATTCTCATTCGAAAATAAATTGGATTAGGAATATATTTTCCTATAAGTAATGTAAAAGTTTGCTGCACTAAGTTGCATATTTCGCTTCGGTACAAGGTTTCCTAGGTAAAAATAGGTAAAATGATGTATAACTTTTCCAGAAAAGATTAAACCTATGCATTACCTTCTACAAAATTATGGGATTTTTTATTTTCTACAACTACTAACGATTTCTGGTTTATTTATATTTCATACACTACTACAAAAAGGAGGTTTCTGGAACGGGTTTAAAGAGTAGATTCCGGAAAATTATGTTTGAGGTATTTTTGAAACCAAACATGACGATTTCCGATTTACTGATATTCCTTGAAAAACCCTCAAAATATGGGTATTTTAAGAACGGATTTGATGAATAGGTACTGGAAAGCAATATTTAGGATCGTTCCACAACAAGGATAGTGACTTCCGGTTCAATATTATAGTATAATTTTAAGGCACACTGCTTAAGCTCTAAGATGCCAAGGGTATTTACTAATCTTAATTACGACTAACATAAAACTAGAATAGTATCATTATGTAATGTAGCGGTAGCGGATTCTCGAGAAGCTATCGGTAGTGGCCGGTGAATTGAATATCGCATGAGGGTCTTCCATATGCCGTTGGCGAAGATCCATGTTGGCCGCATCCTTCGGTCCGTGTGGGTCCGCGGGAAACACCCCCAGGCTACGAAGGCCCGGCGGGTGGCCCGCATGCTGGTTTTCGACTGGGGCGGCCTTCCGTGGACGATGATGGTGATGTTACGGAAGAGAATGAAAAAAAAAGTAAATATTGTGGAAACGGGGTAAAAAGGGGATGTGGGAACAAAATGTTTGAAAACGATAAAGATCTAATTAGTTGCCATCGAGATGGTGAAGAGACAGGGAAGGGGTAACGAAAAAGTTAGTGACAAAAAAAGATCTTGTTAGTTCCAATGAAGATGGTGGACAGGGACGGGGATCGAGAGAATCGGGCGGATGTTAGTGTCGAAGCTGTAGGTGGAGTTTATACTTTCTGAGCGAGGGATAACACATTACACTTGTATATCAATGTGTTTAAGGTACTGGTATATGAGAAGCATATATAAACTATCCCGACTCGCCAACACATCCCGAACTGGAACCTCAGGCGGTCTACCTCGGGCCCTTAGGGAGTCCTTTAATAAAGACCTGGCGTCAGAATACTCCGTACACGTCCATACGACATGCTCGATGTCCTGATAACCGTCACCACAAGCGCAGAGACCGCTCTCCACGATTCCAATACGCCGGAGATGCGCGTTGAATGTGTAATGGTTTGACATGAGCCGAGACATCACACGAATGAAGTCACGACTCACGTTCATCCCCCTGAACCAAGGTTTCGTCGATACCCTAGGGATAATGGAATGTAGCCATCGTCCCAGTTCGCCATTGCTCCATGAAGTTTGCCAACTTTCGAGAGTTTTCTGACGAGAGATACTGAAAAATTCATTGAAGCAGATTGGTCTTTCATAAATGTCACCTTGTAATGCGCCCACCTTAGCCAATGAGTCTGCCTTTTCATTGCCTGGAATGGAACAATGCGAAGGGACCCAGACTAACGATATTAAATAAGACCGTTCAGATAAAGTTCGCAAGTGTTCCCGTATTTTCCCCAGGAAATATGGGGGATACTTTCCTGGCTTCATTGCCCGGAGAGCTTCTATTGAGCTTAGACTGTCCGTGACAATGAAGTAATGGTCTTTGGGCAAGGTTTCAATGATCTCGAGGGTGTACTGAATGGCAGCTAGTTCTGCGACGTAAACTGAAGCTGGATCACTGAGTTTGTGAGAAGCGGTGATGTTTTGATTGAAGATGCCGAAACCTGTGGACCTGTTGATGTTTGAACCGTCAGTGTAAAACACCTTTTCACAGTTGACTGTTCTAAATTTATTATAAAAAATATTTGGGGCCACTTGAGGGCGCACGTGATCCGGGATTCCACGAATTTCTTCTCTCATGGATGTGTCGAAAAACACAGTAGAATCAGAAGTATCCAAGAAATGAGCACGATTGGAAACAAACGAAGAAGGATTAATATTCTGAGCCATGTAATCAAAATACAAGGACATAAAACGGGTCTGAGAATTGAGCTCGACAAGCCTTTCGAAGTTTTCAATCACCATCGGATTCAAGATGTCGCATCGGATTAGCAATCGATATGAGAGATCCCAGAATCGGTTTTTCAACGGTAAGACGCCCGCGAGTACTTCGAGACTCATCGTATGAGTCGACTGCATGCAACCTAAGGCAATACGCCAACAACGATACTGAATTCTTTCCAGCTTGATGAAATGAGTGTTCGCCGCGGATCGGAAGCAAAAGCATCCGTATTCCATCACGGACAATATCGTTGTTTGGTATAACCTGATCAGGTCTCCTGGGTGGGCACCCCACCATGATCCGGTTATTGTACGAAGAAAATTGATTCTCTGTTGGCATTTTTGTTTCAGATACCTAATGTGACATCCCCAGGTGCCTTTGGAGTCGAACCAGACCCCGAGATATTTAAATGTGAAGACCTGAGCTATGGTTTCACCCCCTAGTTGAAGCTGTAATTGTGCTGGTTCTCGCTTTCTTGAAAATACGACCAGCTCAGTTTTCTCCGTAGAGAACTCGATACCCATTTGAAGAGCCCATGTCGACAAGTTGTCGAGGGTATCTTGTAATGGTCCTTGGAGATCGGCAGCTTTGGGTCCTATAATAGACACAACGCTGTCGTCGGCAAGTTGTCTTAGCGTGCAAGATGTGTTGATACATTCATCAATGTTGTTCACGTAAAAGTTGTATAAAAGGGGGCTTAAGCATGAGCCCTGAGGAAGACCCATGTAACTGAATCGTATTGTCGACAAATCACCATGCGCGAAATACATGTATTATTCGGACAACAGATTATACAAAAAGTTATTCAAAATTGGTGAAAGACCATGCTGATGCAACTTCTCAGATAGGATGTTTATGGAAACTGAATCAAAAGCCCCCTTGATGTCTAGGAAAACTGACGCCATTTGTTCTTTACGAGCAAATGCCATTTGAATTTCGGTTGAGAGCAACGCAAGACAATCGTTCGTTCCTCTGCCCCTGCGGAAGCCGAATTGTGTATCTGAAAGTAAGCCATTAGTCTCAACCCAATTGTCTAGACGAAACAGAATCATTTTTTCGAACAATTTCCGGATACAGGAAAGCATAGCAATCGGCCGATACGAATTGTGATCGGAGGCTGGTTTCCCTGGTTTTTGAATGGCGATAACTCTTACTTGTCTCCAGTCATGTGGGACAATATTATCCTCAAGAAGCCTATTGAATAAATTCAATAAGCGCCTTTTGGCAGAGTCAGGCAAATTTTTCAACAAGTTGAATTTGATTTTGTCTAACCCCGGAGATTTATTGTTACACGATAAAAGCGCAAGTGAGAACTCGAGCATCGAAAAAGGTGTTTCGTTTCTGTTTGATGAAGCGACGCGCATGATTGTCTGTTCCGGAACAGAGTCAGGACATACTTTTTTAGCGAAATCGAATATCCAGCGGTTAGAATATTCCTCGCTTTCGTTTGTGGTGTTTTTGTTGCGCATTCGTCGGGCTGTGTTCCAAAGAGTGCTCATTGATGTTTCTCTCGATAATCCGTCTACGAATCGACGCCAATAACCGCTTTTCTTCGCTTTAATCAAGCTTTTCATTTTAGCGTCTAATGCCGCGTAGTTTCTGAAATTATCAGGTGTTCCGTTTTTCCTAAACTCGACAAATGATGAAGTTCTCTCCGCGTTTAATTCTGAGCACTCTTTGTCCCACCACGGGTTGGGGGGACGGATGTTAGTTTTCGCGCCGGGTACACGTTTCGTCTGAGCTTGAGTCGCGGTGTCGAGAATCAAGCCAGCCAAAAACGTGTACTCTTCCTCCGGAGGAAGTTCTTGTGTTGTTTCTAGATTCTCAGATATCAAATTTGCGTAGCATTTCCAATCAATGTTTCGTGTGAGGTCATACGAAACATTGATTGTTTCCGATGGTCTTAATCCGGTGGCGATTGAAATTACGATAGGCAGATGATCGCTACCGTGGGGATCAGGGATTACCTTCCACGTGCAACCCAACCGTAGCGATGTCGAGCAAAGGGATAAGTCTAGCGCACTTGGTCTTGCTGGTGGTGCAGGAATTCGTGTCATTTCTCCCGTATTCAAGATTGTCATATTGAAGTTGTCGCAGATATCATGGATCATAGTTGATCTGTTATCGTCGTGAAGACAGCCCCATCCCGTACCGTGTGAGTTAAAGTCTCCTAAAACCAACGTCGGTGCGGGAAGAAGCTCTATGATATCATTGAGCCGCCGATGCCCAACCGAGGCTCTTGGAGGAATGTAGATGGAAGCAATGCAAAGGTCCTTGCCTTTGATTGTAACATGACATGCGACAACTTCAATACTTGGTATCGAGGGGAGGTTAATGCGATAGAAAGAATAGCACTTTTTGATCCCCAAAAGTACTCCTCCATAGGAATCATCTCGATCCAGACGAATAATGTTAAAATCGTGGAAGTTTAAGGGTATTTCAGAAGTTAGCCAAGTTTCGCACAATGCAAATGCGTCACATTTCAGATTATTTACTAGAAATTTGAAAGGATCTATTTTTGGGATGATACTTCTACAATTCCACTGTATAACAGTGATTGTATCCGTGACCTCGGTGGGTGTCTTAGCCATCGAAGGATACGATCGCTGAAAGAAGGGGCCATTTTGCAGTCAACTGCTTCAAGAATGTTTTATCTGTAGGAATAAAAGCCATTATCAGGCTTTTAAGAGGTTCAGAAATATTGAAAGTAGACATGATCCAGTCCACAATATCAGAGAATTTAACAAACCCAGTATTTGGTAAATTTTCTGACTGATCTTTAGGGACTTTCGGGGGTTTTGAAGTCCCAGGAAGTGATGGAAATTCTTGCTCGGAATTTAATTTTCCAAGGCCTGGAGCTTTTTTCTCTGGTTTTTTGCCATCACTACCAGTTGTTGTAATTTTTCGGAACCCATCAGAGGACATCTTCGAACCCTTACTAGGGAGCTTTTGAGAAGATTTATTTCTTCTCTTTCTAATTGATGAGCTATGAGGGACAGCCGAAGATGTACCTTCGAGGGGGTCATCATATTCGCTCTCGTCAGTTGACAAGTAAGCGTAAGGATTTTCGGTAGGTGGCGTAGCACATTTCAACATTTCTGCAAAAGAGCGTTTGGAATGTTGCTTAAGTGAACGCTTCATTTTATCCTTACGCAATTTGTACACGGGACAATCAGAGAGGTCATGCGGCCCCTCCTTACAGTAGAGACACTTTTCATTGTCTCCACTGCAGGAGTTATCCGCATGACTCCCTCCACACTTTATACACCGGGATTTATTGCAACAATGGGATGCTGTATGTCCAAATTGTTTGCAATTGGTGCAGTTCATGACCCGCGGCACAAAAAGACGAACAGGTAAACGGACTCGGTCCAGGAGGACGTAATTAGGCAAAGCCGAGCCAGCGAAAGTCACCCGATACGAGTCTGATGGGATATAGGACTTAGTCCCATCCTCAGCGGTCGATACTGAACGCAATTGCTTGCAGTCCAGTATCTTAACGTTCTTGAGTAGGGGGTTTTTAAAACCGCCTGCCCCATGCTTAAGAACGTCCTCGCAAGTCAGACTCGGATCGGTGATCACGCCGTCTATCTCGACTTCACGAGCTGGTACGTATACGCGATACTCCCGCGTGAAATGCTCACTTCGAACGATCTCATTAGCCTGTTTTGCACTGGCTAACAAGACCCTAAGCTTGTCCGGGCGTACTTTCTCAATTTTTTGTACAGTATTGTGTCGCGAGGACAGGTCATTAGAAAGTTTTAGAAGGTTCAATTTTTTACCATTCGCTTTGGTCCGGATGTAAACCGCATACGGTCCGGCCGAGAGTGCAAGCCCATCGGGATAGCTTCTAATGCGAGATTTATTGCCATCAGAAGCATCCATTTGATCATCTAGGGGAAGGTCAGGCAATTCTGTGCCTTTTGTCATGGCACGGAAATGTGTCCGTGCGGGTAAATATTAGGGGGCAATAAAAATCTAATGGTACTGAACAACAGGGAAAAAGAAAAAAATACTTAGCTTTAGCTCTCGAAGGGTGATCGGCCGACAAGGCCCGGTCCTGGGCAACCGGTGAATATTCCAGTTCAATAAAGTGCAAAAAACCTCTTTGAGGAAAAAGCACTTTGTTTTTAGTCTCTCACTACACTGTCCAATGAAACCAATCTTTTTATCACTATATATATTTATCACTGTTTCTAATGTACAACGATATATACGCAGCGCCCAGCGCTGGCGCTGGCTAACGGTACCACACGCAGTGCTTCTTTACACAAGCTCACAGTCGGCCTTGAGAACGGATTAATTAGAACTATCACTCGACCGCACTGATGCAGACAATAGAATACGGAATGACCTTGATAACGGAATAGAACAATTCACCACGCGATTGGAGAAAGCAGAATTTACGTCCGATCGATCCGATAGTCACGGCACGAATGACTTCCGGTTCATTAATATTCGTTCAAAACACTTGCATTATGGAAATTTTCGGAATGGATTTGCTGTGTAGGTACCGGAAAACGGTGTTTTTTCCTTGATGAGTAGATGTCGGAAAACGATGTTTGAGGTGGGTTAGAATTCCAAGATGGCGGCTTCCGGTTTATTTGCAATCGACTTCAAGCATCGTTTTTGGACTTCTACTCATCAAAGCCGTTCCGAAAATACCCTTATTGTAAGGGTTTTAAAGGAATAACGATAAACCGGAAGACGCCATCTTGAAATTCTAAACCACATCAAACATCGTTTTTGGACTTTTACTCATCAAATCCATTCCGAAAATACCCAAATTTTAGAGGTTTTCATGCAATATCAATGGACCGGAAGTCGGCATCTTGAATTTCGAAACGACTCTAAGCATTGTTGCCGGGCACCTGTTCATCAAATCAGTTCCAAAAATTGTAATGGCATTCAAGAGTTATGAATAAACCGGAAGTGTCCATATTCAAGGTTTATAAAAAAATCGGAAGCCACAATCTTGGATTTAACGGTTCGATGAAATAGCTCTTTCAGCGAAAAGGTATTCGACGAATCGACCTTCGGTGAGATGACTCTTTAGGTAAATGACTCTTTGACAATTTTACGATTCGATGAAATGGCTCTTTCAGCGACGAGGAATTCGACGAAACGATATTCAGCGAGATGACTCTTTCAGCGAAAAGGTATTCGACGAAACGACATTCGGTGAGATGACTTTTTCGGTGAAATAACTAACGATTTTACGATTCGATGAAATGGCTCTTTCAGAATTTAGAATCAATTTAGAACCACCTCGAACATCGTTGTTGAACTTCTTCTCATCAAACCCGTTCCGAAAAAAACCCACATTGTAGGGTTTGCTGGGAATAGCAATAAACCGGAAGTCGCCATCTTGGAATTCGAAACGATTTCAAACAACGTTTTCCGACATCTACACATCAAATCCGTTCCGAAAATGTCCATATTCAAGGTTTATAAAAAATCGGAAGTCACAATCTTGGATTTAACGGTTCGATGAAATGGCTCTTTCAGCGAAGAGGTATTCGACGTAACGACATTCGGTGAGATGACTCTTTCTGTGAAATAACTCTAACGATTTAACGATTCGATGAAATGGCTTTTTCAGCGAAAAGGTATTCGACGAAACGACATTCGGTGAGATGACTCTTTCGGTGAAATAACTCTAACGATGTAACGATTCGATGAAATGGCTCTTTCAGCGAAGAGGTATTCGACGAAACGACATTCGGCGAGATGACTCTTTCGGTGAAATTACTCTTTAACGATTTAACGATTCGATGAAATGGCTTTTTCAGCGAAAAGGTATTCGACGAAACGACATTCGGTGAGATGACTCTTTCTGTGAAATGACTCTAACGATTTAACGATTCGATGAAATGGCTCTTTCAGCGAAAAGGTATTCGACGAAACGACATTCGGTGAGATGACCGTCTCGGCGAAACATTATTCGGTGAAATGTTTCTGACCCCCAGAATTCAGGTAAAGTATCACAGTTCCAGTTCCCAAAATTAATTTCAGATCCAAAATTCGATTGCCGAAATTCAGTTCTGGAATTCAATTTCAGTTCCCGGATTCAGTTCCAAAATTCAGATCCTTAATTCAAGCCCAGTATTCTGAAAATAACTGATTTCTGCACTCGAGTGCTGGATTAGGGTTCTGGATTCTGAGTTCAGGCTTAGAACAGAATTCAGTTCCCAAAAATCTGTTTCAGATTTCAATTATAGTTCCAGAACTCAGTTCTTGTCACAGAACTCAGTACTAGGAATTATTTAGGTCTAGAATGTTCCGCAATCAGGTCCAATTAAAGAGTTCAGTTCCAATGCTCAAATCCAGATTCAGAATTCAGTTTTAGTTGCAAAAATTCAGTTCCAGAATTGAGTTTCAAAATTGAATTCGAGAATTTTCAACCTGAACTCAGAAATAGAACTCTAGAGCTTGTACTGAATTCCTAGCCGGAATTCTGGGACAAAATATCAGGTTCTGATCAGGATCCTGATCCTGAATTCTGTTTCAGAATTAAGTTTCATAATTCATATACAGAAACCAGTGGTAGAATTCTGGCACTAGATCTGAGCTCTGCACTTGAATTTGGAGCCAGGATTCGGGAACTGAAATGTAAGTTTTGACTAGAATCCAGCTAGGTTCAGAGTTTAGTTCCAGTGCAGTTCAGGTACTAGATTTTCGATCCCGGCCAGATTCCAGGTTCAAAATCCAGTTGCTGGATCCAGACCCGGAATTCGGTTCAGTTGTGGCCATGCAATGATTTCTGTAAGCTAAAAATCGACTGCGAAGTCTGTTGAAATAGAAAGGCCAAATTCCACAAAAGGAATGTAGTGCCACAACTTTACTTTTTTTTCTAGAATTGTGGATCTCCATTTAGAACTTCCGGACTGCGATTTTGGACCAAGACCAGAATCAGATTCTTCTCCAGAAATCAAGGTCCTGAATTCAGTTCTAGTGCTCGTTTTCAAAATTCAGTTTCGAAATCTCGGTCCAGAATTCAAGTGCTGGTCTCGATTTGTCCCATGGATCTGAACTTGAGCATGGACCTATCATGGAACTTGTCCAGTTTCAGATTCTGATTCAAGTCTTGGGCCTGAACCTGGAGCTAAACTTATCATATTACTGATTCAGGTCCAGGCCCTGGTTTGGATGGATCGGGAAGTTCCAGTTCCAGGTCATGAAAACTGAAACTGGTGTCGAACCTGAACCTGGATTTTTCGTTCAGATCCAGTAATATAGTAAAACCAAATCCATTTTAGATCTAAACTTGGACCAGTAATATGATAATTCCACGTTCAGCTGCTTCTTCGTATGCGAGGTCTCGTCAGGTCAAAGAACTTGCACAATATTTTAAATTTGGTAGGAATATGTTTGTCGCCAATAAGTCATTCTTTCGTATAGATGCACCGTTACAATTCTGGAAGCGAAGCAATTCAAATGGCAAAATTTGCACAATTTACTAATACGAACGATTATCCATATTCGAAAGTGCGAAAAAGGCATGTCAGTTTTACTCGTATCCACGCCATCCAGCCATGTCTCTGACATTACCCACCCACCATTTTTTTTCTCGGGTATATCCTATGTGGACGAACCTGTTCCATATTGTTAAATGAATTTGATCCAGTTGGAACAAAGAGAAGAGATAAGCGAAGGGAAGAGAGATTTGAGAAGGTAGTTGACGAAACTAATCTCATATTTAAAAAAAAAGGCGGGTGGGTAATGTCACAGACCTAACTGGAGAACGTGAATGCGAGTAAAACTGACTAGCCTTTTCTACACTTCTGAATATAGATAATAGCATTCATAGTATTAGTATCTGTCTGTCACTATTACGTTAGTATTATAACGAAATAGTTAAAATTCTTCATGGTGGAATTAAAGGAAACTTTCATTTTTTTTTTCAAAAAAATAAAAATCCAAAACTTCGGCCCCCGCATTCAGTTGGGGTCAATCAATTTTCGTTCCCTGGCATCGTATAGCCAATGAACTGGAATTTTTTTTTCTTCTTTCATTTCGGGTTCAGTTTCGGTCAACCGCGTTAGCCGATAAAGCAAACACAGCCCAGTCCTACGATATTACTTTGATAACTGGTCAACCGGTACCGAGTGAATTTAGTCAACAAACTCCAGCCAATACAAAGTTTGTTATTTACAGTGCCAAAATTACAAGTTTCACAATAAAAAGTCCACCATTTCGTTGTTGATTCACCGACTGGAATAATCACACACACACACACACCCACACACAGGTAGTTGTCAGAGCAAGTAAAAAGATAGCGTAACGCCAAGTAAACAATTCCACCAACAGTGCACGGTTTTACCGAAAGCCACTTCCTTTGCCAAACACCGGGGGTTACGAGAAATTTCGAAACTATCGTTCCGTTCCAAGCTCAATGTAAATTTGGACAAATTGTTTTACTTTCTAATCAAAACACGGTAGCACTGAGATATCATAGCAATCTTCCCGACGCCACCACCGCCAACCCCCCATCCCCGGTGAAAAGGCATAAGGGGCGGGATTTGTAATCCGAAAGAAAAACCCTACCAAATTAAATCGGGTCGCCCGTTTCCATTAGGGAAAGTATATACGCGGAATTGCATGCAACCTACTACCACCACCCTCAACATAGTACCACCCTGTGCTGTGTGGCTAAACGAGAGAGATGTTCGTTTTATTGTTTTTGCTCTAAATCAATTCTGATTCTAATCAGTTGTAGGGGTTCGGGTTAAAGTTTTTATTATTTTATTTATTTTTCGTAGTTTCGTCTTCGACTCATCAGCTCATGTTGAACAGCCACGCCACTCAGCCATTTCAAGAGTTCTACTTCCCTTGTCAGCTAGTAACTTGATTTTAATACTTTAAAGAAGTCAACAAAAAAAATAGTTACGATAAAAGTAGATAAGCTTAACAAAATTTCAAAAAATGGCTGTAGTTTCTGTATGTCTCAATAATCGATTGGTCAATGTATGGCACTTTTGTAGAACTAATTTGATACTATTATTTTGCTGAAGGAAGTATGTTAATACGTTGAGGCGTTTAAGAGTTATGCAATATTTTTGAGATTTTTGAAGGTATTTTTAAAACTAATTTAAATAAGTTAAAAAAATAACACCCTTCCAAATTTCTCTTAAATTTTTACTTAGATTATGACCTTTCATGAACCGCATAGGATACATTTTTATCGATCTGGCATCTAATGAATATTGATATTTGAAGTTTGACTAGTTTTGATGAAAAAGTGATCATAACTTTTTACTGGTAGCTCATATGAAAAAGCTTTGTTGAGCAAAATTATGCACAATGATCAGTTGAACAACTCCTCTAAAGACAACTTTTCGGTAGAACGTTTCACAAAAAAGTTAAAACAAAAAAAGTAATTTTTCAGGAGCCACCCTACTTTTACTCGGGAAAATTGATGTAACTCGATAAAATGAAAAGCTAGAGAGGTGCTTTTTTCAGTAAAGCTGCCGAAAATAAAATTTCCTACAACTTTATTGTACAGCATAATCATTCTTGAGCTCAATTAAGAAAGTTAGATTTCAGATTTTAATCTAAATGAGGACCACCCTAGTAACTTTTTCAATGTAATATTAATAACAAATATTCCCAAATTAATCCAGTTGAAAAAAAAATTCTTGAATAAAACTTACCATGTTGTCTATAAGAAAAAGGAGCGTCATTTGATTACAAACAACTTTTGTGAAGACACCAACTACAAAAAACCAATATTTAATAGTGAAAATATTTTGACGGAATATAAACTCGTTATTCGGAGGATAAAAAAAAATCAACAAATAAATTTGAATGTAGATGGCATAAGGACAACAGGAATCTATGAAACCAGTAAAGCTCATAATTGTTACTTTTCAACCGGGGGAAAAATCTTATAAGGCACAAATCTCCCAGTAACTAGGGAAACGTGCCACTTGAGCCAATTAGTTTTGATTATGATATGTTCTAAGAGCGTGCAACTAAAACATGACTACAACTGATTTTAGGAATTTGCAGATATACAGATCAATCTGCAGGACTGGCATCTCTGGCCAAGACTTTGCTTTATACTCACACGGAACCGAAAAAACTACCTAATTTGGAGTACTTTCCATCATCCAAATCTGAAATCTGAAATCCAAATCTGTTGAATAAGCAAATGCGAAAATATACTGAAAAGTGAGTATTATCTGCTCAAGAGTACGTTGTTTTCACTCAACTGTCGAGTTGTAATGAAACAGATTCACATAGAATACGGTTTACTTTATTTCTGCTTATTCAACGAAACTCTTGTTGTTCTATGGTTTCACTCTTTTTGTTTCGGCAACAATGAAAAGAGTAAAAGAAAGAAAAATTTCAATCTTACTCAAAATAAAGTAAAGTGGAATAACAAGTACTTTTTATTTTGTGTGTAGTTATTTTTAAAGAAATAATTGTCAGCATGGCCAGTAGGTCGCGTATAATCACTTGTCTCGCGCTCTGCGTATTACATTTCTCTCCATGCTCTCTCGCATATGTACAAAATGACTCTCGATGGGCCGGGTGGCCAGAAAAGTTTCGATACTTTCGGTCAGAAGTTTGACTACATCAATCGATCGAATGGGATTGACATATATAAGCATAAAATGTGTCTCCATCCGATAAAGCTACCGCTTGTTTGGCAGCCTTGCTGCGTGGATTTTATTTCTCTCTCATTTTTCGTAACGTTGTCAGGAAACTGGAGCAGAAAAAAATGGCGCGTGCATAGAAATCGACTTACCTTCACAAAAATAACATTCACTTCATTTTTATCGCGACAACACCTATGTTTTTATGCACTAATCGCATCTGAATTAAATTATCTAGACATAGCCAGGATAGATTTTTGATGCATGCCTTTCATGGCGAGATATTCAATGAACAAGTTGAAAGTTGCCGTTTTCAGGTATGCAAATCTTCCTTCTGAAAAAAGACTTTCCCGACCGCTAGAGTCAATGAATCATTCTGATTCTGAAATTTCCACAGAATAATCTAAACTACTTTTCTAAGAGGTTGTCAGTTGGGTTTTTTGAAATTTGTCACCGTTTCTGAGAAAATCAGACACCCTAAAACACACTGACCTTAGCCCTTAACGTTCAGTTTTACCGTCAGTTTTTCGTCAACCCGAGTCGAAACGGAATTTGAACTCATTTAAATCGTCCGAAATTGGTGCACAATTTTGCCCACAGTAATTTTTTTTTTGAGTTGAGGAATGAAGCTGTCAAAATTTGAACAATTTTTGTTCAAAAAAAGGTAAAAGGAAAACTTTTCGTCAAAATTTGACTGAGTTCAACTTAAATTTTGAATTCCATTTATTCAAGATAAAACATCGTTATTTCTCTCATGGTAACCGGATAAAAAAACCGCTTAAGTTGTTGTCTGCTTGTTCTTGCAAAAAAATGTATTTAACAAATTTTGGCATTGCGAAATCCGCGTTCGATTTTTGCTCTCAATATTTTTATCCGGTTTCTACATTCAAAAATACTGAAACTAGCTTTCGAAACTAAGTTGCACCAATCCGACTTTTGCAGTCAGCCGTTCATTATTTTAAACCATGAGTGGAATAACGATGTACTATCGTGAATGAATGGAACTCAAAATTTTAGTTGAACTCTTCAAATTTTGACTAGAAGTTTTCCTATTTTAAACGAAAATTATTCAAATCTTGACAGCTTCATTCCCCAACTCAAAAAATGAATATCTGTGGCAAAGATTGGGCACCAATTTTTTCCAGTTTTGGCAAAAAAATATTTTTATAAACGATCTTATTTTTGCAAAATCCGTGTCCGACTTAACTTTGGACTTAAAAATATTTTTTTCGAAACAACCTACACGGAAACGCAAAACTACCTAATTTTTTATATTTTCCACCTAGCTTCGGAGTTTAGCAATTCCAGAAATGCATGGCAGATCATAGGACTCGACCTTCTCCGATTTGGATGAAACTTTGCACATGGCTTCAGTATGGCAAACCATAAGTTTTGAACCGATTGAGAGGTCAATCCGACTCACGACTGATTTTTAAAAATTCATTTTTTTTCATTTTGAAATTATTGAAAAAAAAATCAGTGTATATATTTTTTTTCAGTGTATATATTTTTTAGACTGCCCCATTGATTCCCTACAACTTGTTCCTGGACGCCATTTTTGTACGATGAACGGTTTCCGAATTACAACGAGACCCGTAAACTGTTTTAGCTGTAATTTCTTCATTTTTAAAAAGGCACGGATTGGATATCCATCAATCTGTAGGTTTTAATAACAGCTTTAAAACAAAAAATTATCAAAAAACAAATTAAAACCATGCTTTTTTTTATTTAACTTTTTCGGATTATTTTGTAATTATTGAGAAAAAAATCAGAAATTTTTTTCAGTGTATATTTTTTTTAGAGTGGCCAATCAATTCCCTACAACTTCTTCCAAATACATACGCCCTTTTTAAAAATTAGTCGTGAGTCGGAATGACCTCTCAATCGGTTCAAAACTTATGGTTTGCCATACTGAAGCCATCTGTAAAGTTTCATCCAAATCGGAGATGGTCGATTCTGATTTTGTCACTTTTTCTTCTACTCATTCCTGGAATTGCTCAGTTCCGTCCAATAACCTAATTTCAGGTGAAGTTGTTCTACACGCTCAATAAACATAACTCAAGATTTGAGCTGCGATCACTCAAAGTTGATAAACTAGAACGATGAGTCAAAATTTGCCTATCGCATTAAATTAATTTATTCAAATGTTTCAAAACTGATGAATTTTTACTCCAAACAGGAAGCAAATTTCAACGGTTGAGTCGAATTGACTCTTTTTCCTACTCAAAATTAGGTAAAAATAAGTCAAACAAATGAGTAGTTTACATTAACCGTGTAGTTTTGTTTGAAACAATCAAGCTGCAGTTTGAACCATTCGCTTTTTGATTTTACGAAATCTTGGCAAAAAAACAAATTTCGGGATGAAATCATGAGCATGAACTAAGCGAGGCACCTCTCGCCGATGATAACGCAAATAGGTGAATAATTTGTCGCTTATTTGTTGCTAATTAGTTAGGATAGTTTCGAATTTGTTGCTCAATTTATTTTTTATTTTTTTGAGTATTTCGCTAAGTACCGTAACTAATTAGCAACAAATTATTCACTGGGCTTCGATTTGTTTTGGAGAATATTTGGGAGATGAGCTTGCTCATTTTTTTGTGTACTTCGCTAAGTTAGCGAAACTTAGCGAAGTACACAAAAAAATGAGCAACAAATTCAAAATTACCGTAACTAATTAGAAACATATTAGCAACAAATTATTCACCTATTTGCGTTATCATCGGCGAGAGGTGCCTTACTAAGTTCATGCTCATAATCTGTGGCGGCCAAGTAAAGCGATGCATGCTTGGATTTTCTAGTAAATTGGGCAGTTTCTACATGTGTTTTCATTCTGCAGAGTAGTTCAATTGGCCAAACAATTTCCCCGGTTAGGAGCTAGCTACGGGTTCGAGTCCCGTCTTTGTGGTATCATTTTTCGCGATTTTCATTACATAGTTGCATTCGCATGTCATTTTTTAAATCTGTTTTTCCCAGTAGACGTTGGAAATACTTCACCTGGTTGATTTTAAATTGGCCTAATTTTATAAAAAACTGAATAATATGTTTAATAATCATACCATAACTAATAACGTTCAAATTAATAGCAAGAACAACAGATAGAAGTCGTTGCTTAAGAAATTGCTTTATGTACACGCAGAATAATATCGATTGTTTAAAATAACATAATGATCAATTGACTATCGAACCAGAATTAAAAATAGTTGTTTTAAGCCCAGAAGCCATAGAGCTGAATGAAAGGGCTCTTTTTAAATATTTGCGTCGTTGCAGATTTACTGCCAATGAGGCGGCACTAACGAGAGCGAAATAAAAAATGCACGATCGCAGAATTGCACACGGTGCGAATTAAATCAATTAGGCGAAATCTTCAAAATAAAAAATTTCGATTTGTTTATTCCACTGATAGAAAATATCGCTATTAGTTCTACGCGATAAATTTACTGGTTCTGAAAAACGAGTAATTAAATCACTTCGATTATTATGGAATTTTCTTCGAATGCGCATTCAATGATTCTTGATCTAAATTTTGATCCTGAATTCAGGACCGGAAATCTGGAAAAACTGATTGTGAATTTTGACTCTGAATTCGGAAATGGGACTCTAGACCAGGATTCAATATATGAATTCTCTATCTGAATCTTGGACCTGATTTCTGGAACTAAAATGTGACTGTACTAATATCAATATTGAACACCTTACAAACGCTACTCACACGCACAATCATGTGAACAGAAACGATCCTAGACCCGTGAAGCCCGCACTAAATGTTTTGACGATAAACACGAATCGGCTGGCACCGGCTACTTCGATTAACCTTCGGCAGTAAAATTACCAAACAAGCAAAAATCGCCCATCGGAGCAAGGGAAGGGAGAAGGACGAGGTCCAAAGGGTAATTTGTTAAGTTTTTAATTAACATATGCAAAAAAGGGCACTGCCGCCGAATGTTACGACCATCAGCTCGCTGCTGCAAATTTCAGCGATAATCGTGCGCCATCCAGCCGTTAAAAAGTTTTAATGAACAAATGACTGTACCTGCCTCCGCCTCCGCCTGCGTTGTTTTAACCGGCCCAGCTTTCGGGATGTCGGGAGAAGCTTGTTAAAACTTTGCTATTAGATCAGCCAGTAAAATTGTTTCCAATTTATTATCTTTGACTTCGGTGCTGAACGAGCTCGCTAGCTTAGTGCGGCGAAAACCGAAATGTCGAAAGGTTAGTTCAGCATAAATTCAAAACAAGGCAAATGGTGTGGATGAGCCAAATGTGATTTGTGATCAATTTGATTGGAATTTAGTGCGAATTTTTTTTTGTTTTTGATCCTAAATGTTTGTGAATTATCTACTGTTCTTATTCTTACGTCTCGTCTTCGAGTCATCACTGCATTAGCAGTCTATGTTGAACTGGTAACACCACCTAACGGTTTAACACGAACCGCTAAACAGACGTATAGTAAATTGTATTTACAAAATCGTTTCAAATATTCTTCAAATAGCAGCCATTAGGTGTTAGCAGTTCAACATAGACTGCTAATGCACTGATTGGTCGAAGACGAAATATAAAGTAAACTAAATAAATGGTGTTTATTTAAATTTTTAGCTTTTCTGCATTCCAGCACTCATGTGTGCATTGAAATAAACGAAAATTTGAGAGAATAAGCAACAGAAAAAATCCCAGTAGGGTTGTATGTCTCTTTCGATCATACTGAAAAGGGGGGAAAACCCTCCCGCATCAGCAATGATCGATTATTGTTCAATTCGTGTCGTGAAATTTTTCGGTTCAATTTCCGATTCCCTCCGCCCGTCCGCCACTTTTCCCAGAAGACTTATATGGCTTGTTTACTAGCAGCAACAGTAACAGCAGCAGCATCAGTCTGGATTCGTCGTGATACCAAGTTTTTCTCGCTTTCTTTTACACTCTGTCTCCAGTTCCCTCCAGTCCTCTCCCCCGCGGACGCTCCCCCAGGGGGAAAGCCGGCAGCCCTTGGAACCGTCACTAATGGGACAGCAAACGAAATAAAATCAACAATTTTATTCAATCAAGAGCAGCATCTATTTGCTGTTGGCGCTAGTTGGAAACGCGCGAACAAATAGTACTACGTAATCAATCAATTCGTCGGTCAAATAAGCACTAGTTCGGTGAGGTGAAAGGGGAAGGTGGGTACGAGTGAACCAGAAGAAGGAAGATGAACATTAATCAAAGTGTGAAGAGATGTAGGCGTTGGTGGAAGCAACTCCCGGTCGGGATGAAAGACAGGCCGAATGTTCAAATGCCTGTTTAAAAGCTTCTCGAAGCTTTCGATCTTCCAAATTTCAAATATGTGAATTTTAACAAATGTCTGAAAAAGTTTCCTTCTAATCCGGTGCTTCGTAAACAAAAATATTGTGGTTCTAATTGCCAAATAACAAGTTTTTGAACTCCTAACTGAAAGGATTCGTGAAATCAGTAAAACCGTAGCATTAGTCCTAGGAAATGTTCCTTACGCCTAAAATTGACTAGAAAGTCTGTTTAAAAAAAATCGAGCTTTCCGTTTCACAGCTTTTATTTGCTCTCATATCTGAAAAACTCATCTCTTTACATACTTAAACATTTGCAGGGTCCGTTAAATTTTGATTTAACTGTAATTTTTCATACGAATAAGCATCTCTCACCCAGCAAGCAATGTTCGAAAAAAAATGACTCACAAGTTTTTCACTGAAAATTCCGACATATACCAGGTGACACCTAGTACTATCGGCGCACTAACAAAATTTTCCAATCAATAATTTTAATCAATATTTTCCTTTTTTTCGGTGAGAGACATTATTATCTGAGAATACCCAGGAATCAAAATCAGAACTAATCAAGGCACAAGTGGCACGTTTTTCCAGTTATTTGGAGGGAACGTGTCACTCGTGAGTCAATCGGCTCTCATTCTGATTCGTTGATAGTTTGGATTGGTGGATGTGCCGTGTAAAATACTGTAAAAACCAACTCAAACCCAAGTGCCCAAGAAATTCCATGCTTTACCGCGGGGAACCCTATCCCGAAGCGCTTTTAGTATATCAAAAACAAAATAAAGAATTCGAGCAATTTCATATGAAATCGTGTATAGCATCGAGCTTTCTGTTTAATTTTAACACATTTATTTTTCAGTTGTAAAAATAACATCAAAAATAGGAGGAGGAACAAAAACGTCAAAATTTTGCTCGCGTATCACGAAAATCGGTCCTACTCGCTAGAAATGATCGGGTATGGAAATTAATAAACTTGAACACAGGGCGTTATCCAATTCAAAATAAAAATCGTTCTCGATCCGAACTCGAAACTTGTTTTCCTAAGCCTAAACCCGACCTGTACCCGTTTAAAAATAAAAATTTCTATCCAAATCGGATCCTAATCCGCAGTGGTGTCTCGTGACAAAATGACTAGTTGTGCACTGCGTATGTGGTATGATAGCAGATGTAACAGTTCGTTGCAAGTGAAAAAGTGAAAACTAAAGATTGAGGGATGGAGATTCGCTTGTGTTTTTCAATGCAATGAGATAACGATATACTCTCGGATGGGATTTTTTTATTAAACAAACAAATCTCAGAGCTCAGCTGTGTTTCTCTTCTTGAATCTGTGCTGTATCTCATGTGCACGAAAAAGACACTAACACAGCGACAACAGATACTTGAAATTTTATGTCTGATGTATATGAGATGCGTGTAAATACACGCAATTTCGGTGCGATCCAACCTGTTTTTATCGAATAAATAAAGAATCCAGAAAAATAATTGAATTTCGATGGGGTTGGGGACGCAGTTCATTCCTTCAATTCGACCGGTTGTGCAGTGCACGAGGTGCACATGAGGATGAGACGCCACTGATTATTATTAAAGGAATGAGAATCAAACAATCTAAATTAGCAAAAGTAAGATTTTTTTAGTTGTCTCAAAAAATAACTAACTTAAATTAGAAAATCAACTAATTTTCTCGCCAAAATGCTGATTTCGGTCTTACCGTGTAAATATATTATTGCGTAATTGGAGCATTTGAACCGCATATGGCAAAGAAAGGAAATTTGTTTCAACAAGACAACGCACCGTGTCACAAATCAATTTTGCGAATTGTCCACTTTTCGCTGTATTTTGCTCCAATGCAAACGACCAGTAGCAGGATGACGCATTCGATCTTCTTTGAAGGGAATTTGGCTCCGCGAACGTCTCGATACGAAATTAAATACGAAACTAAATTCTGGAGACTGGAACTGGAACTGAGCTCTGGATCTGAACTAACCGGTATGATAGATTTACATAGTGTAGTTCTTTGGGGATATATTAAAAGTTTTAAAATTAACTGTTCGGAGCATTTTCCGCGAACGCGAAGCAACCAAATGCTGGCTTTATTCGCACTCGTTTGGTGTGAATTTTGCGCTGTAAAAATTGTACAAAGCTTATCAAATTATACTAGATATGCACTAAACTGATGGTTTCTATCTCCGATTGGCAAAGAAGCAATCTTTATAGTTCTTCAGATAACATTTGGAGCCATTAGAAGGGCTGTTTTGGCATAATGTTCCTCATCGTTGTCCACTTTTCTTTTTATGTTGATTCAATGTAAACGACCAACAGCAGGATGATGCAATTGATTTTATTCGGAGGGAAACTGGCTCTGCGAACGTTCCGCAACTGATTCAATACGAAACTGAATTCTTGAGACTGAAACTGGAACTAAGCTCTGGATCTGAACCAACTAGCTTTGTATAATTCTTTGTGAATATATCAATAATTCTAAAAACAATCGATTTATAGAAATCGGAAAATGTTGAAGCTCAAGAACCAAACAGACTCAGAATTCAGTTGTAATTTAATTCTAGAACTGAATTCTCAATTTGAATTCCGAAATCCAGTTCCAGAATTCAGTTCCAGCCTTAATTCTGAAACAGAATTTTAAAGCTAATTTTTAAACCTGAAATTAAGTACAAAATTCAGGTGAACCAGTAAATGTTATACCTTATGATCCAAAAAGAACCGGAATTTACACAAAGAAGTTGAAAAATTTTCGTG
This sequence comes from Malaya genurostris, assembly GCF_030247185.1. Classification (NCBI taxonomy): domain Eukaryota; kingdom Metazoa; phylum Arthropoda; class Insecta; order Diptera; family Culicidae; genus Malaya; species Malaya genurostris. The sequence continues at coordinate 149,853,314 of NC_080570.1, forward strand.
TGGCGATTTTTATCATGGATGCAAATTTAGAACAACGTGCGTGCATCAAATTTTGTGTTGCAAATGGATTTATGTGTTCCGAAACATTGAAAATGTTAGAAAAAGCCTTTGGTGAATCGTGTCTAGGAAAAACACAGGCATACGAGCGGTATAAACGCTTCAAAGGTGGTCGTACAAGCTTGGATCGTGATGAGATTCCTAGCCGCCCAACAACATCTGTTACTGAAGAAAACATTGAATCGGCGAAGCAAATCGTGTTGCAAAATCATTGTTGGGCATCTCTTATGGATCAGCCGAATACATTTTAACTGATGTTTTGGGTTTGAAACGCGTCGCTTCTCGGCTGGTGCCAAAAAGCTGAATTTCATTCAAAAACAGCGTCGTGTTGATGTGGCCAAAGAGATGATTTCCAACGCAGATATCATCAACCAAGCACCGTACTCTTCAGATATGACCCCGTGTGACTTTTTCCTCTTCCCTAGACTCAAATTGCCATTGCGGGGAACGCGTTTTGAGACCATAGAGACCATAAAAGAGAATTCGCTGCGTGAACTAAAGGCCATTCCCTCGGCGGCCTATAAAACTTGTATGGAAAATTGGATCAAGCGTTGGCATGCATGTATTGCCGCAGGAGGAGAGTACTTTTAAGGCGATAATAAAGAAATTTATTAAAAATTGAAATTGTGCGTTTTTTAATAAGATTCCGGTTCTTTTTTGATCATAAGGTACAGCGTTATTGGAGCGTTTGAATTCTAAAATGTCAAAGAAACAAAACTACATGAATTGAACTGGCTGTTCTACAAAAATAATATTGAAATGTCAGAGCGGCGCTGGAATGATGGCGTTGCTCTTGATGGAGATTACGTTGATGAATAAAGTTAATTCAGAACCAAAAAAAATCGTAATCTTTTTTTTATAGACTGTCCCAGAAAGTATGGACGCAACCAAAAACCGTTGCCATTTCGCAATGGTTCAGAATTTGTTAATTTTTATGGCTACGTCCTGTTGTTTACACTCTTCTCTAACCACTTGTGCAGTTGTTCATTCGTTTTCATTAGTTTGTTTCGAAATGCGTGGACTTTCAGCAGAACAACGTCGAAAAATTGTGTACAAATGGTGCACAGAAGGCGGACTGTCACTGAGAAAGATAGCAAAAATGGAAGGAGTAGGTGAAAAAGCCGTGCGAAATGCAATCAGGAAGTTCGGTGGTTATCCTCAGGATAAACCGAAAATGGGTCGAAAAAAAGGGCCTGCTAACCCTCAGTTGGATGAACGTATACTGAAGGCGTTCGAGCAAAAGAAGGAGGTTTCAGTTCGGGATGTGGCCAAAAAAGTGGGCACTTCGAATTCAAATGTTCTTCGTGCTAAAGAACGTTTGAATCTTCGAACCTATAAGAAGCAGAAACAACCAAAACGTAGTCCGAAACAAGAAGCATCGATCAGGCCGAGGGTTCGAAAGCTGTACAATACGACTCTTGCTGGAAATGTGAACTGCATAATCATGGACGACAAAACCTACGTGAAACTCGATTACAAATCATTGCCGAGACCACTATATTATACGGTGCGAGAAGGGCAAGTTTTAAACCAGTCCGAGACATAGATCGAAGTCGTAGAATTTGGTAAGAAAGCTATGGTCTGGCAAGCAATTTGTAGCTGCGGTAAGATTTCGAAACCCTTCATCATCACCACTGCTTCAATGAACAGCGAAATATACATCAAGGAATGTTTACAAAAACGACTTATACCCATAATTCGAAGCCACAGGGATCCTGTTGTCTTCTGGCCAGATCTTGCTTCTTGCCACTACTCGAAATCAACGGCAGTATGGTATACTACCCAAAATGTCACTTTCGTCCCAAAAGACATGAATCCACCAAATTGCCCACAACTTCGACAAATTGAGGAGTTTTGGGCATTAACGAAGGCACATGTTAGGAAACATGTCTCGGCAGCCGAAAACAGTTCGAAAAAGATCGGAAACAAGTGTCAAAACTTGTCGCCAAGAATTCTGTACGGAATTTAATGAGGAACGTTCGCAAGAAGGTCGGCCAGCTAGTCTACAATAAAATAAAAAAAACAGCCAGGTTATTTGTATCAGTAATAATTAATATTTCCTATTTATATATCCAGTTACCCAAAAAATTACCTCAATCCTTAACTAGTGGCACTTGCCGCGACAGCAATTTACCTAAAAACCACAGTCATTCATTCATTCAGAGATGGGTAATGAAAACACTATTTTTATGAATATTTTAACGCATACCGCGAAAATTTATTGCTATGCTCAAAAGTTTATTATTGCCATGCTGGGTGGGAGAGTTTAGTTAACAAGCTCCCGTCGGGTCGTTGAGAAAACAATAGCGTCGAAAAAAACGGAAACTAAATATTAATAAACGTACGAATAAATTACGCCACACGCAGTTTTAGTTTCTAACAACTGCAAAAAAAAGAAAAAGCAAGCATTGACCAACACCTAAATAAACAAATAAACAGAATTCACATAAACAACCACCACAACAAAGTTCGAACTCGAAAAGTTAGTTTTTTTTTCGTTGTTGTTGTTGCGATGGAGTCGCGTGAATGACGTCAAACGACATTTTCCACCCTCCGTCATCAGCACTGCACTTATCTCGGCCAGGGATGCCAACGCTTGTAGCCTTACCTTCCCCGAAGAAAAAAAGAGAGTGTGTGAGAGAGAGAGCGAACACGAACACGAACATGCAAAATACCTGAACGGCAACGGTGCGAAGCACTGTCACAGTTCACAGCAGTGTGTGACATAGATTTTCTGCTTCTTTGCCAAGGTGCATCTAAATCCCAAAATTCCCATTCCATACATACACACACATGCTCTGACAGCATTTGGTTATCATCATCTCGAGAGAGGCCCAACGTGGAGAGAGAGAGAATCTGACAGCACGATGCTAAGGGTTTTAACTAAGTGTGCAGCACTAGATAAGTGCTTCGCTAAAGTCCACAGATGGATGGATGGATGGATGGACAGCAAACTGACAGCATTCGGATCAGAATTGTTCCCTCCAAACCCAAATTCCGACGGTTTGACCTGCATCCATCCGCCACGTTAATGAATAGATAAAATGTGGAGCAACTTTTGGCAGCTGTGACACACTACCACGTTGGCACATGTCCTGGGATTTCCTCACTTACCGACTGACTGACTGCCTGCCTGACATACAATCCGATGTTTGTTTGTGTGTGTGTGTTTGATGAATTCAGCAGGCCCTGGAAAGCACATGATGATGATGCAAGCACCGTTATCCCACTCCACACTCGGGCAAGGGCGCATGTCTTCGAAAGTGGCGAAAGCGTGCGTGTGCGTGAGGGCGGGAGCCTGCGCAGTGCTGCCAGTGCCCGTTTCGTTCGGAAAGCTCACGAGCTTCGGCTTTTCTCACTACTCGTTTCGGGTTTTTGGTATTGGAAGGGGGGAAGGTGTAGTGTGAGAGCGAAGGCTTCACTCACTCATCTCCCACATCCACGAAGGGAGATGATGATGATGATGATGGCGATTAGGCTCTGGCGCGCGGCCTCTGCGATGAACGTGTCGTCAGTTGGGTGCGACACGTGCTGGCCAGTGGACCGATGTTTCGCGTGTGGTCTAATTTTGGGCGTTTTCCGACGGGGTAGTTCCAATTGAACGGTGCGGGATTTGTGCGAAAAATTCCGCGAGTCGTTTATTTGTCCTCTCTCGGGAACTGATATTTTGATTTGTGCGGACAACATTTGATTCGATTCCGACAAGATGGATATCGCTGCTGGAAGCTGACACATCTTGAACACAAGTTGTTGGAAACCGTTTCGCGGGGGAAAGACGGGGGACGGCGGTCTCACCGTGATAAAGAAAAGCTTTCGGTGGTTGCGAGCCATCGGATGAACTTCGCTCTCGGGTAAAGTTCGGTCGGTTGGCGAGGCGTTCGCTCTGTGTTGGTGTGAGCCTGTGTCAGGACTGTCGTCAGGACAGACTCAGGACCGTTCACGGATCCGTTTTCAGACTGATTCGGTTCCAGTACAGGTTGTGCTTTCGCGTGGTGCTGAACAGAGGAGCACCAAGGTTGAGATCGCTCCACGTCGGGACGTCGAACGCGCGCGCGGTGCAACTTAGACGATCCGTCAAGTGTCAACTGTAGCAAGTAGCGCCTGAGGTCCGGTGGGGACGCGCCTGGTGCGTGTGAGTAGTGTCCTCCGTATCGATGAAGTGGAAATACTATTGTGAAGGTTTTTATAGCAGCAGCAGCAGCAGCAGCAGCAGCAGTGGCAGTGGCAACAGTACGGATCAAGTGTTAAAGTACCGAAAGTGGACCGAAGTGTGTGCAAAATCGGACGGTTGATGGATGGATGATTTTTCGGTGGCGAATCATCTCGGAGAGTGAACCATAGATCGGAAAGATCCGGAAGATTGTAGTGCGCTTTTTTTTTTGAGGATGAGCAAAAATAAAACCCGGCCTAGATTTCGGCCTTCCTCTTGACGTGGGTGCAAGAAGAAAAGTTTAATTGGTTCCGCTTGTGTTGATTGGCGCCGTTGTAGAGTGCCACCAGGGTGATTGTCACAGCAGTGGAAGTGTTTTCGTGAAGCAGTGCAAAAAAAAAGTTCCAAAGAAAACCTACCGGAAAAAGTGGATAATAATTTTCTAAGCTAAACACGTGCATACAATCAAGCTCGAGTTTGTGATTCCTCCAACCAAAAGCAAAAGTGCAGTCGTTGGTTGGTGAGGAAAAAAAAAAAAAAAACAACAAAAATTTCGTCGAAAAAAGGAGCAGCCAAAAGTTTGCACCGTGAATCGCTAATCCGTAAGTCACCCGTTTCTTTTTTTCGTGGCTAATTTTTGCACATATTTTCACACATCCTGGCTGTCGGTCGGTCGGTTTAGAAGCTAAACCATGGGCACCGTAGATAGTCTTAGTGTCTTAAAGACTTGGCCCCGGTCCAAACCCAGAGAGGAACCGTTCAAGGAATATTTATCGTTGTTTTGCTGAGAGTTTTCCTTTTTCAGGTCTTCTGTCTTTGGTCTCGGTATATGGAAATGGGCCGGGTTTTAGCCCGTACCAACATTGGCCAGTTAATTTATCTAATGCTTCGGTCTGATCGGTTCAGAGCAAGTATGTAACGAGAATTTTAATTATAAATTTTCTAATCGCAGATTAGCCGCCTAAATAGAATATGAACTCATAAATTTATAACGACTTTTTTTTGGGACGGCGGGTTCCCCCGTTGTTGTTGTTGAATGGGGCACGAGGCGGGACAGAAATAAAACCGTAACAGCAGATTGGTCTGACTGACAATGCGAAAGTAGGGACCGGTTGTGGTTCGGCAGGTCTAGCTAAAAGTGAAACGTTTGATGTGTACGGTACCCCATCACTGCACTTTAATTTCTTCTACCCCCGGACGTTTGAACGGGGGTTGGTTCACTAGTTGGGAGATCCGCACTTCGGTTGGGTTTTGCGAGAACGGTCAAAGGTTGAACTCTAATGTTCGAGTACTGTGCAATAAAGCCATGTTCACTAACGGACGGGTCCGGAAGGCTGCGGTTGGCAGTATTATCCTTGCTGTAATCCGACGACTGCAAAGCCCGCTCTTGTTGCGGTTGGAGTATTAGCATACGGAAAACGAGATTTTGGAAAAATAGTCTTAATCTCAGCGTTAATGAAATGCAGTTCTTTCCGACAAAAAAAAATCAATTTCTACGTTGCGAACTGGAGTTGGAATTTTTTTAAACATCCCAATGAAAAACGAGAAGCCATTATAGTTATAAAATTTACAAAATTTCAATTTTCCTGTATCTTTCGTCTTCCAGTCATCAGTGCATAACAGTTTCTGTTGAACTGTTAAGCCACCTAGCAGTTCAACGCATTGCATTAACTCGTCGGTGTCAATCAGAACACTTCGACTTCTGCAAATAACAAAAAGTGTATGTCTACTGAGCGGTTAATTTTGAGCTACTAAGTGATATAACTGTTCGACATCAAACTGTTAGGCACTGACGAGCCGAAGACGAACACGTAAACAAAATGGAAAATGATGATATGCCCCAACACACAAAACTAAGCTTACCACTGAATGATATGAAATTGGAGGGTTTTTTTCGATTAGTCTTTGACTCATCAGTACGTTGACAGTTACATGCTATAATAACAAAAAACGGATTGAAAGCGTTTTTAGAGCATTTGTTTTAAGAGTAGTTTTTTTGGTAGCAGTTATTTGAGTAGTTTTTTTCAGAGCAGTATTTTCGAGAGCAGTTTTTCTAGAGTAGTTTTTGTAAGAGCAATTTTTTAGAGCAGTTTTTTAAGTGCAAGTTTTTAAGAGCTTTTTGTAGCGCAGTTTTCTTAGAATAGTTTTTTTGGAAAGCATTTTTTGGACTGTTTTGGTAGCAGTTTTTTGAGTAGTTTTTTTCAGAGCAGTGTTTTCGAGAGCAGTTTTTTTAGAGTAGTTTTGACAAGAGCAGTTTTTTCGAGAGCAGTATTTTTAGAGCAGTTTTTTAAGTGCAAGTTTTTAAGAATATTTTGTAGCGCAGTTTTCTTAGAATAGTTTTTTGGAAAGCATTTTTTGGACTGTTTTGGTAGCAGTTTTTTGAGTAGTTTTTTTCAGAGCAGTGTTTTCGAGAGCAGGTTTTTTAGAGTAGTTTTGACAAGAGTAGTTTTTTGGTAGCAGTTATTTGAGTAGTTTTTTTCAGAGCAGTTTTTTCGAGAGCAGTTTTTTTAGAGTAGTTTTTTTAGAGTAGTTTTTTGTAAGAGCAATTTTTTAGAGCAGTTTTGTGAGTGCAAGTTTTTAAGAGCTTTTTGTAGCGCAGTTTTCTTAGAATAGTTTTTTTGGAACGCATTTTTTGGACTGTTTTGGTAGCAGTTTTTTAAGTAGTTTTTTTCAGAGCAGTTTTTTTAGAGCAGTTTTTTAAGTGCAAGTTTTTAAGAGTATTTTGTAGCGCAGTTTTCTTAGAATAGTTTTTTTGAAAGAATTTTTTGGACTGTTTTGGTAGCAGTTTTTTGAGTAGTTTTTTTCAGAGCAGTGTTTTCGAGAGCAGGTTTTTTAGAGTAGTTTTTTGTAAGACCAATTTTTAGAGCAGTTTTGTGAGTGCAAGTTTTTAAGAGCATTTTGTAGCGCAGTTTTCTTAGAATAGTTCTTTCGAAAGCATTTTTTGGACTGTTTTGGTAGCAGTTTTTTGAGTAGTTTTTTTCAGAGCAGCTTTTTCGAGAGCAGTTTTTTTAGAGTAGTTTTGACAAGAGCAATTTTCAAGAGCAGTTTTTTTGGTAGCAGTTATTTGAGTAGTTTTTTTCAGAGCAGTTTTTTCGAGAGCAGTTTTTTTAGAGTAGTTTTTTTAGAGTAGTTTTTGTAAGAGCAATTTTTTAGAGCAGTTTTGTGAGTGCAAGTTTTTAAGAGCATTTTGTAGCGCAGTTTTCTTAGAATAGTTCTTTCGAAAGCATTTTTTGGACTGTTTTGGTAGCAGTTTTTTGAGTAGTTTTTTTCAGAGCAGTGTTTTCGAGAGCAGTTTTTTTAGAGTAGTTTTGACAAGAGCAGTTTTTTCGAGAGCAGTATTTTTAGAGCAGTTTTTTAAGTGCAAGTTTTTAAGAATATTTTGTAGCGCAGTTTTCTTAGAATAGTTTTTTGGAAAGCATTTTTTGGACTGTTTTGGTAGCAGTTTTTTGAGTAGTTTTTTTCAGAGCAGTGTTTTCGAGAGCAGTTTTTTTAGAGTAGTTTTGACAAGAGCAGTTTTTTCGAGAGCAGTATTTTTAGAGCAGTTTTTTAAGTGCAAGTTTTTAAGAATATTTTGTAGCGCAGTTTTCTTAGAATAGTTTTTTGGAAAGCATTTTTTGGACTGTTTTGGTAGCAGTTTTTTGAGTAGTTTTTTTCAGAGCAGTGTTTTCGAGAGCAGGTTTTTTAGAGTAGTTTTGACAAGAGTAGTTTTTTGGTAGCAGTTATTTGAGTAGTTTTTTTCAGAGCAGTTTTTTCGAGAGCAGTTTTTTTAGAGTAGTTTTTTTAGAGTAGTTTTTTGTAAGAGCAATTTTTTAGAGCAGTTTTGTGAGTGCAAGTTTTTAAGAGCTTTTTGTAGCGCAGTTTTCTTAGAATAGTTTTTTTGGAACGCATTTTTTGGACTGTTTTGGTAGCAGTTTTTTAAGTAGTTTTTTTCAGAGCAGTTTTTTTAGAGCAGTTTTTTAAGTGCAAGTTTTTAAGAGTATTTTGTAGCGCAGTTTTCTTAGAATAGTTTTTTTGAAAGAATTTTTTGGACTGTTTTGGTAGCAGTTTTTTGAGTAGTTTTTTTCAGAGCAGTGTTTTCGAGAGCAGGTTTTTTAGAGTAGTTTTTTGTAAGACCAATTTTTAGAGCAGTTTTGTGAGTGCAAGTTTTTAAGAGCATTTTGTAGCGCAGTTTTCTTAGAATAGTTCTTTCGAAAGCATTTTTTGGACTGTTTTGGTAGCAGTTTTTTGAGTAGTTTTTTTCAGAGCAGCTTTTTCGAGAGCAGTTTTTTTAGAGTAGTTTTGACAAGAGCAATTTTCAAGAGCAGTTTTTTTGGTAGCAGTTATTTGAGTAGTTTTTTTCAGAGCAGTTTTTTCGAGAGCAGTTTTTTTAGAGTAGTTTTTTTAGAGTAGTTTTTGTAAGAGCAATTTTTTAGAGCAGTTTTGTGAGTGCAAGTTTTTAAGAGCATTTTGTAGCGCAGTTTTCTTAGAATAGTTCTTTCGAAAGCATTTTTTGGACTGTTTTGGTAGCAGTTTTTTGAGTAGTTTTTTTCAGAGCAGTGTTTTCGAGAGCAGTTTTTTTAGAGTAGTTTTGACAAGAGCAGTTTTTTCGAGAGCAGTATTTTTAGAGCAGTTTTTTAAGTGCAAGTTTTTAAGAATATTTTGTAGCGCAGTTTTCTTAGAATAGTTTTTTGGAAAGCATTTTTTGGACTGTTTTGGTAGCAGTTTTTTGAGTAGTTTTTTTCAGAGCAGTGTTTTCGAGAGCAGGTTTTTTAGAGTAGTTTTGACAAGAGTAGTTTTTTTCAGAGCAGTTTTTTCGAGAGCAGTTTTTTTAGAGTAGTTTTTTTAGAGTAGTTTTTTGTAAGAGCAATTTTTTAGAGCAGTTTTGTGAGTGCAAGTTTTTAAGAGCTTTTTGTAGCGCAGTTTTCTTAGAATAGTTTTTTTGGAACGCATTTTTTGGACTGTTTTGGTAGCAGTTTTTTAAGTAGTTTTTTTCAGAGCAGTTTTTTTAGAGCAGTTTTTTAAGTACAAGTTTTTAAGAGTATTTTGTAGCGCAGTTTTCTTAGAATAGTTTTTTTGAAAGAATTTTTTGGACTGTTTTGGTAGCAGTTTTTTGAGTAGTTTTTTTCAGAGCAGCTTTTTCGAGAGCAGTTTTTTTAGAGTAGTTTTGACAAGAGCAATTTTCAAGAGCAGTTTTTTTGGTAGCAGTTATTTGAGTAGTTTTTTTCAGAGCAGTTTTTTCGAGAGCAGTTTTTTTAGAGTAGTTTTTGTAAGAGCAATTTTTTAGAGCAGTTTTGTGAGTGCAAGTTTTTAAGAGCATTTTGTAGCGCAGTTTTCTTAGAATAGTTCTTTCGAAAGCATTTTTGGGACTGTTTTGGTAGCAGTTTTTTGAGTAGTTTTTTTCAGAGCAGTTTTTTCGAGAGCAGTTTTTTTAGAGTAGTTTTGACAAGAGCAATTTTCAAGAGCAGTTTTTTTGGTAGCAGTTATTTGAGTAGTTTTTTTCAGATCAGTTTTTTCGAAAGCAGTTTTTTAGAGTAGTTTTTGTAAGAGCAATTTTCTAGAGCAGTTTTTTGAGAGCAAGTTTTCAAGAGCATTTTGTAGAGCAGTTTTCTTAGAACAGTTTTTTTCCAGAGCAAATTTTTAGGTTAGGTTTTTGGGAGCATGTTTAGAGCAGTTTTCTTAAAGTAGTTGTTTTCAGAGCAGTTTTTTAAGTACTTATTCGAAAGTATTTTTAGAGCAGTTTTTTTTTGCAGCAGCATGCTTTGAAACCTTTTTTAGAACCAATTTTTTCAGAGCAATCTTTTTACGCTAGTTTTTTGAGAGCATTATTAGAGCAGCTTATTTTAGGGCAATTGTTTAAGAGCAAGTTTTTGAGCGCAATTTTATGAGAGTAGTTTTTTAAGAACAGTTTTCGAGGAACAAAGAAATAGTTGTAGAATAGTTTTCTGAGAACATTTTGCAGAGCAGTTTTTCTCCGAGCAGTTTTTTGAAAGCAATTTTTTGGACTGCTTTTTTGAGAGCATGGCAATTTTTCTAGAGTAATTTTTGTGATAGCAATTTTCAAGAGCAGTTTTTTGAGTGCAAGTTTTCAAGAGCACTTTGTAGAGCAGTTTTTGTTTTGAGAGCAATATTTTGGCTAGTTTTTAGGAGCATGTTTAGAGTAATTTTGTTTTAAAGTAGTTGTTTTCCGAGCAGTTTTTATGCAGCTGTTTTTTGAGAACAGTTTTTAGAGCATTTTTTTGAGAACAGTTTTTAGAGCAGTTTTTTTAAGAGTAGTGCTTAAAGTAGTTTTTGGAGAGCGTTTTTAGATCTGTTTTTTGGAGCAGTTTTAAAAGAGCAGTTTTTTGAGAGAAGTTTTTCAGACTAGTTTTGCAGAGCATTTTTTTCGGAGCAGTTCTTTGAAAGCGTTTTTACAGCAATTTTGAGAGCGTTTTTTGGGGCGGTTTTATTCGAAGCAGTTTTTTTAGGACAATTCTTTAGAGCAATTTTTAATAACAGTTTTTTCAGGGTAGCGAGTTTTTTGAGAGCAATTTTTGAGAGTAGTTTTTTGAGAGCAGTTTTTGGAACAGTTTTTCAAAGCAGTTTTTTGAGAGCAGGTTTTTGAGAGAGCATTTTGTAGAGCAGTTATGTTGAGAGATGTTTTTTGAGAGCAATTTTTTTGGAGTAGTTTCGTGGGAGTAATTTTTAATATCAGTTTTTTGGGAGCAGATTTTTTGGGTAGAATTGGGGATTGGATCGGACTTCCGGTTCGGGAGTAACAAGGTAAAATGTGCAATAAAATGAAAAAAAAATTGCATTCGATTTTCATAGAGACCGCTCAAACGATTTTCTTTTCAACTTAGATTCAAATAAAAGACCTGATAGTTTCTTTTGAATTTTATCTGGGTCCGACTTCCGGGTTCGGAGTTCCGGATTAAAGTGTGCAAAATGAACTAAAATAGTGCATTTGATTGTTACTATTTCTACGCAGTCATGATGCTCCCTCGCTATTCTGGTATGATTTGGCTGCTTGTCACTACACCAAAGATGTTTTCGAGTAGTACAAATCAAATGGAGTCCATGTTGTGTGTCATGTTGAGGCATAACTGGAGAACGTGAATACCTCCGAATAACAATAATCGTTCATATTAGTTGATTGATTGTGTGAATTGTACAACTTTTACTGCTTCGCTTCTAGAAATTCAGCGGAGCATCTTTAGTGAAGTATGAATGCGATACTTGCTCCGAATTCAGTTGCAAAACTTGGGCTCGGAATCGAGATGAAAAACTCGAAAGTTCATTAATTTAATTCCAGAAAACTGGAACTTGACTTATTTTCACCATTCAGAATCCAAATTTAATTCTAGAACTGAATACTGAACTTGAATTCCGAACCTGATTTGAAGCCCTGAATCCAGTTCCAACATTTTGTTCCAGAACCTAAGTTCCTGAATTCGATTCCAGCATGCTTAATCTGAATGCGGATAATGAACTCAGAAACTGGAATCAGAAGTTAAATTCCGGTGCTGAAGTCAATTTTAAAATTCTGATTCAGATCTCAAATTATGTTCCAAAATTAAGATCTAGAATTTATATAATGAATTTTTGTTTCAGAATAAGAATTCTAGATACGAATTCTGAACTCCAATTTTGGCACCAAATTTATTCCCAAAAATCTCGCTCCAGAATCTAGAATTAGAATTCAGTTTCGGAGTCCAAGTTTTAACTTTTGAACCCGTATTCTGGAACTAAATTCTGAAACTGAAGTCCAAAACTAGATTCTAAAACCAACATTAAACTCAAAATTCAGGTGGATTTTGGTTCAAAAATCCAATCCAAATGAGACTTTACAAGCAAAAGATAGCACAACCTAAGCGATTGAGACTTTGAACCACACAGAATATCTGTTTTGGCTACCGCTGACTACTTGCTTCGCCTGAAACTACCTCAAAACCGTCGTCCCAGTGCGAAAAACGCAAGCAAGTGTAACGAGTTTTCCTCATTGTTTCCAAAAGTTTTAGAAAATTTTGATTTTGAGTTATTTATGGTTATCTCACACTGTTGAAAATTTAATCACAATTAATTTCTAGGGGAAAAAAGCTTACTTTTATACCCCCAAATTTATGCTAGGTTATGCACATACACATTTTCAAACTTTTTGTTACGTTTCGACTTGGACTCATCAGTGCGTAGCTTTTTTCCCCCTCAAAATCTGTACGGCTAGCTAGCCGAAACTTGTTTCGTCTAAGACGTCAGTTTAGACATTACACTTCGGTGTAAGTAATAGCAAAAAGTGTTTTGCAAATAACATTACATTTACCTGTGTCTGCCTATCGCTTTATGTTGAGCCGTCAGGTCGTGCTAGCAGTTCAACATAAACTGCTCCGCACTGATGAGTCGAAGGCGAGACGTAAAACCAAAAAAAACATTCCATTTTTAAACAAACTACAAAACGACCTTACTCTAACCTCGATAACTCAGCTGTTTCTGGTCGGATCGACTTAAAATTTTGACCCATTTCAAGCAAAGGTAAGTACTCTAGAAAGACGTGGTTACTGGTTTACTACGAGCGCCATCTCTGCTTTAGTCTCGGGACTTATTGATCCATGTGTTATAGTTCTTTAGAAAAATTTCAAAGCCATGAGAACGACTGATTTTGTTAGATGTTCCCTATCGTTGTCCCCTTTTCGTTGTTTTTTCACCAATGCAAACGACTAGCAGCTGTTACGTAATCGCTCTTATCGGAAGCGAAACAAGCTTTGCAAACGACACACAATACATCTACTCGCAGTGGCGATAGAGTCCAAGCTGATCCAATTAACCAATTAATTAAGCTGATTAATTAATCCAAGGTTTTTCTTAACGTGATTTCGTTTGTAGCTTTTTCACTAATGGGCGGTGCTAACGGCTATAAAAACAGCAGCATATAGAATTTTAATTTCGATTATTTCATTCTGGATTTGTATTTCATTGAAAGAAACTATCAGGATCTGTACGGGATTCATTCCTGCCTTTCAGAAGGACCAAATTGTGGAACTCACTACGATATTAAGCACTGTTCGGAACATTTTTCTCGAACGATTTGTTGTACAGCAGCAGATATTTTGTTCTATTCCTCAGAACGCGTTCTGATTGGCTGGTGTTGACATGGGTCAAATGAGACAGGTTTTTCAATGGTGTATTATTGAAATACTTCAATGCTGTTGCTATACACGTTTAAGTTAAAAAATTTCGATTCTCTTGGTAGTTAGATTATATAAATCACTGAGCTATGCACTTTCAAAATACGAGAAAGGCATACGCGCTTTCCTCTTTGATACTCGTTTATACCAAACATTTCAGAAAAGTTTAATTCTAAATTATTTGAGATTATGTCACACAACTGAAAATTTTATCATAAAATTGTGATCATATTTCCGATGGCATGTAGCAAAAATTATGTTGACACGTTAGATACAACAAGAGATATTCACGTTCAAAAACTTATCACTCTCTCAGAGGGTAAATTTCGAAAAGGCGCCCCATAGTAAAGTAGGTCGTGTTCACGACAAAAAGAATCACTTAAAAGGATTTTGATTTAATACATTCTTCTCGAATGTTAAAATTGCATTGAAGCAAGAACAGCAACGTATCAAAATTTTGCTCGTCCATCGCGAAAATCCAAACTACTCGCACGCACGCAGATTAACATGGCAAAACTGGAGGGATTGATTCCGAACACCGGTTTGTCGAAAAATGGTAGAAAAAAAAGGAATGCCGTATACAGCCGTGCATCGAATTAAAACACTTGCAGGACTGTCAACTTACAAGAATGTTCCATAAGCAAATCAAGTCAGTCCTACATCCCACATATTTACATGATGACTTTCAGATCAACGGCTACGAACATATTTTCAAATGCTTTAAGCTAAAGAAATATCGCACGTGGCTAGCCATTTGTTCCAGTGACTTGATGAACGACATTTAAATCACGATCGGAATCATCAACCAAAAAAAAAAAATAGGTGCCGGAACGCCTGGACAAAAACAAAGTTTTTCCTCAAGCAGTACTAGTGTTCCGTTCTATTTTGGCTGGATTTTTCACCTCGCCATCATGGAATGGTATTCCACAAACAACGTTCTTAATAAAAAAAATATTGGGACAAGAGCGAGTTCAAGCACCACTCACAAGATGCAGATCTTCAAGTGAGGAATAATCACATTTGCTAAGAAGAAAATATGAGTAAATATTTTCTCTTTACTCTGTGTTAATTAAACTCGGATTACAAACATGATCCGAATCTTGTTCGATCCTTTGAGCTATAAATCTCACAAGAATTGAATGATTCATAATTCACATCTCATTCCCAACTTACATATGTTGGCTCCTGGACTATAAAAACTTGCCATACAATTGTTTCAACAACACTCTCTAAGCTACGTTTTTTTTAATGGGAAACCCACTCTTTGAGACTTAATGCCCACTTGTTGTCTACTTAGAGTTTACTGGGGACTAAAAATAAATTAGGCCCCACAGGTACGCTGGAGGGACCAGTTTGAGAATCACTGGTTTTGGTTGAAGGACCGGTTCGTATTAGGCGTACATGACTAGGTTTTTGTCGTGAATACGACTTACTTTACTATGGAATGCCTTTTCGAAATTTACCCTCTGAGAGAGTGATAAGTTTTTGAACGTGAATATCTCTTGTTGTATCTAACGTATCAACATAATTTTTGCTACATGCCATCGGAAATATGATCTGTTGTGTGACAGTTTTCAGTTGTGTGACATGATCTCAAATAATTCTAAATTAAACTTCTCTGAAATGTTTGGTATAAACGAGTATCGAAGAGGATAATTTATAAGGCGCGTTTACCTTTCTCGTATTTTCAAAAGCTCATAGCTCAGTGATCTGTGAAAGGATTTATATAATCTAATTACCAATAGAATCGAAATTTTTCAACTTAAACGTTCTGAGGAAGAGAACAAAATATCTGCTGCTGTACAACAAATCGTTCGAGAAAAATGTTCCGAACAGTGCTTGATATCGTAGTGAGTTCCACAATTTGGTCCTTCTGAAAGGCAGGAATAAGCCCCGTACAGCATTCTGATAGTTTCTTTTCATTGAAATTCAAATCCGAAATGAAATAATGGAAATTAAAATTCTATATACGGCTATTTTTATAGCCGTTAGGACCGCTCATTAGTGAAAAAGCTACAAACGAAATCACGTAAAAAGAAACCTCTTAACAAACATTGGATCAGTTTGGATTCTATCGCCACTGTGAGCAGATGTATTTTGTACTAGCTTTGCAAGTTTCGCTTCCGACAAGAGCGATTACGTCACAGCTGCCAGTTGTTTGCATTGGTGAAAAAACAACGAAAAGAGGACAACGGTGGCATCGCACAAAATCAGTCATTCTAATCGCTCTAAAAGTTTTCTAAAGAATTATTAGGATTTGTTGTTCGCGTATCGAAGGTAATTATCCTCAGTTTAGTGCAAATCAAGGACAGTTTGGTTAGATTTGTGCACTTTTCGCTGTGTGAAATTCACAGTAATCGAGATCAAGTGAAACCTTCTTTGTTTTTGCGAGAAATGTGAAAAAGGGGAATGCTTGCATAATTCATAAAATTGATCAACTAATTGATATTCGGAAGTGTTAAGGAACATGCCAGTTGTTTTCGTATCCACGACATCCAGTTACGTCTCTGACATTACCCACCCGCCTTTGTTTCTTACCTTCAAATTCGATAAATTATCCGAAAGTTGAGAGTTAAGTAGCTTTTTTTAACGCGATCAATAAGTTAGCAGAGTAGTTTTCGAACGAGCCCGAAAATTCTTCCAGAAAAAGGAACGAATAGAAAAACCGTGGAAATGCTCTCACACTTAGCAATTTTTCTATCTCGTCGAGCTGGGTCGAATGGTATATGATGAATTAAGTTTAAAACCAGTTTGTTGAAATGAAACCAATTTGAAAAATGATCCCTTCAGCATCGGATCGATAATTTTGCAGCTTTTTATTGGAAAAAAAATGTGAGTAATGAAGAGTAAAAATATAAAAGGTTGCACGTGACTGATTTGAGTGCAAAACGTTTGTTAAATTTATTTGACTAGTCAGTGACCCTTAACCAAACACGACTCAGCTTAAAGCATATCCTGAGTGCCCTCATTTGAAACTTCTAGAGTTAGAATTCCGACCCACGAAAACCTGTGCACGAAAATTGACTGTCTGCCTAATAGACAAACCTTGTTTCCGGTCGGTTTTGGGCTACCTCCCTGGGGGGCAAACAACCTAGGCATCAATCAATGCTCACCGCCATCGTGTGCAACATTTCAGTGCGACCACCAGGCGTTTATGAATCATGTATGAGGTGAACTTTCGTACCGCGTGAAACCGCCTCCTCTCCCCCCCGCCACCCCTCAACGGCAGGTGTGCGTGAGTGTGTGAAGGAGCTGCTATGGGAAAACAAAGTAGCCAACATTAACGACTCAATTTAGCTTCTTGGACTAGCTCTCTAGTTCTCTTCGTCGGTCGGGACTAATGGCATGGTTATGGAACTTGCCTGGCGCCCCTCCCCACTCCTTTCCGTTCGCACCTCGACGGCGATATGCGTGTTCTATTAATGAACATCGTTTTCGGAAAGGTTTGGCTGGGAGGTGGCGGGGCGTGGCGCAAAACACCGATAATAAACTCCAAGTCGTAAATTAATTTTTGCCCACCGGCGTGTGGCGGCTCGCAGAAGTTTGCCGGGGAAAAGCCAAGGCACAAATCGTTTGCGTTGATTAGACCGCAGCGGTAGTAAATTGAAATGAAATTCGGGTAGAACTTGTTCTTGCGAAACTGCGAAGACTAAAGATGGAAGCGGTGTATGGTTGGTATGGTTTTTTTTTCTCCCATCTGGGACCTGGATGGTACTGAACTTTTGTCAGGGGTTTGCGTGTAGCGGGTGGGAAATCGAGCCGATAAATGTTTCACCTGTCATGGCTGACTGATCCAAGGGGGATCACGGGGACACACAAAAAAATAAACATGAATGTTACAACGACAGCCATAAAACGAGGAAACGACATTCTCTTTTCCAGCTCTGCTACTCACCCCCCTTATTAGCAAGCAGCCCACTTCTGAAGAAGCCAAGAAGCGTTAGGAAGCATCATGAAACCAAACGACGATTGGTAGCTTATCGGTAATTCCGACCGCGGAAAACAATAAAAAAAAACGTGGCTTTCCATAAAACCGACTACTTTCTCCTGGCAAAACCGGGACCAAAAATGGTGGCAAATGTTGATTTATAATCGATGAACGATGAGATTGTTGCCGTTTTGTTGTGAGGTGAAAACTTCCTGACGCTCAGTGCCGAGTGCGAGTTTTTATCTTCGTATCGAACGAAGAAAACGGAGAGTGCCGAAAGAGAAGCAAGGACGTTCAATATGAACACCGAAAAGCTTGGCAACAGCTGTTAAATAAATAAACTGCGAATGACTTTTTGATTTTCACCACTTTCCGGTGAACTCCCAACCACCAACACTCCTGTCAAGATCGTACCGGATTGACACCCGCCAGGCAAGGCAGGCTCGAGGTGGGTTAGCTAGCTAGCAAACGACGAGGGATGCGTCTGTCACATTTCAGAGTGGAGTACGTAGGATTTTTTTTTCTGCGCTTCTCCTGCACGAGAAGCCGACCAAAAAACTTTCCACTTTGACTCGACGCGAAAACGACTCCAAAGAACGACGCCCGGGGAAACCGCACCGTCAGCTTTTCCGGATGGAACCGAAGACGTTCGATTTTGCTATTCCCTCTTTGGATCCCCGTGTTTCCCCCCCTCCAAAGTATGACATGGATGCGGTATGAAGGGTCCATGAATAATTTTCACAGAGCTGTGACGAGGTCCCTTCGCGGCGGATCCGGAGGCCCCGAGAAGGATTTATGACTCCCAAGGTATTGAGTATTGACAGGCGGCGGCGACGCTGAGTTCGGGTGGATTTGAGTTTGAAAAATATATGGAAAGACTAGCTTTTATCAAAGCACTTAATCTGTTTATGATTTGGTTCCATTTTTTTTGTTTGTTTTGTTCCATCCTTTCAAGCCATTGAGTGAGAGTACAATTTTTTGAATGAAGTACCATCCGTCTCCATATTTTCGTCTACAGCTAAACCTTTTATTAAGGAGTTTTTTCTGTGAAGTATTCGATTTACATAACATTGTTTTACGAAGCAAATCTCAAATAACGTAAACCTTTTTACACGAATCTTTTTCGTTAAACGAGATTATCAACAATTCTCGTTTAACGAAAAAAATATGTGCAATGACAATCTTCCGAACCTGGGCGAGGTCGCCATCTTGAATTTTGAAAAAGTCTCAACTGTCATTTTTCGGTAGGTAGTCATAAAATCTTTTCCAAAAATGCTCGTATTGTAAAAAATTTCCATTGAAATTGTTAAACCGGAAATCACCATCTAGGATTTTGCCATAACTTCATTGCCATTTTCCATTTTATTTTTTTTTACTTATCAAATTCTTTTCAGAAATACTCATATTGTGAGGGGATTTCAAAAATACCGTTCAACCGGAAGTCGAAAAGTCCACAAGAGGGCAACTTCCGCAAGATTTTATATGAATAACAAATATTCATAAAAAATCTTACGAATTTGCGCCGGAAAAAGACATTTGAAAATTCTCAAATGTCCTTTTCCGGTCCAAATTCAAAAAAAAATTTTGTGATTATTTTATATTCATATGAAATCTTAAGGAAGTCGCTATCTTGTGGATTTTTAATCGACTTTAAACTTAGGTTTTTCGACATCTACTCATCGAATTCGTTCCAAATATACTCATATTGTAAGGAGCATTGCAGTAAATTGTTAAACCAGATATTACCATCTAGGCTTTTGAAACAACCTTAAACATTGATTTCCGGCATCTTCTAATCGAATCAGTCCCCAAAAATCTATATTGCACTGATTTTGATCGAATATAGTAAACCGCCATCTTGAATTTTTAATTGATCACAAACTTTGCTTTTCAAAATCTATTCTTTAAATAAGCTCGGAAAATTCTGATACTGTAATTTATGGAATATCGTCTTACCTGAAAACGTCATCTTGGTTTTTGAAACAGCTTCGAATGCCGTTTTTTTTGCCATATACGGCCGTTTCTTTACAATTTCAGTCTTCGAATACTTCAATAACGCTATATAATACTCACAGTCAATGGTATTTCATTTCTTCAAGATAGTCGATAAATATTACACCATTCCACTCAGATGACGATCGTTTTGCTTCCGGAGTGAAGCGATGATGATCCATGTTTCATCCATTGTCACATATCGACATATCGGATTTTGAAATAACTTCAGATGTCATTTTTCATTTTTTTTCTACTTATCAATTCCTTTTCAAAAATACTCATATTGTGAGAAGTTTCCATGAAATACCGTTCAACCGGAAGTCGAAATGTCCACAAGAGAGCGACTTCCGGAAGATTTTATATGAATATTAAGTATTCATAAAAAATCTCATGAATTGCGCCGGAAAAAGACATTTGAAAATTCTCAAATGTCTTTTTCCCGCAAGAATTTATAAGATTTTTTATGAATATTTTAAATTCCTATAAAATCTTAAGGAAGTCGCCATCTTTTTAATCGACTTTAAACTTGGATTTTCCAACATCTACTCATCAAATTCGTTTCGAATATACTCATATTGTAGGGGGCATTGCAGTAAATTGTTAAATCAGATGTTACCAGCTTGGTTTTTGAAACAACCTTAAACATTGATTCTCGGCATCTTCTAATCAAATCTGTTCCCAAAAATCTATATTTCATTTCAAGGGTTTTTAACGACCATCTTAAACCGGAAGTCGCCATCTTGGATTTTGAATGGACCTTAAACATTGTTTTTTTCGAAATCTATTCTTCAAATAAGCTCTGAAAATTCTCATACTGTACTTTATGGAACATCGTCATACTGGTTTTCGTAGAATATCGTCTAATCTGAAGACGCCATCTTGGTTTTTGAAACAGCCTCAAATTCCGTTTTTGGTATCTACTCATCAAAACCATAGCGATAATAGTCATATTGTAGGAGATTTCAAGAAAGAATGTTGGATTTTTAAACCGGAAGTCGCCATCTTGGATTTAGAGACGATCTTGAACACAGTTTTCCGGTATGGACACATCAAGTCCGTTCCGAAAATATTGATATTGTAATGGTTTTCAAGTAAATCAGTCGGAAGTCGCCATTTTGGATTTCAAAACCACCTCAAACATAATTTTCCGAGTTCTACTCATGAAATTCGTTTCCAAAATACTAATATATAAATTTCTTAGGAATATTGAACCAGAAGTCGCCATCTTGGATTTTGCCTAGAACTCAAATAACGTTTTACGGTATCTATCCGTCAAACATGTTGCAAAAATATCCATATTAAGAGGATTTTTCAGGAAAATACTTAAACCGGAAGTCACCATTTTGGATTTCATAGAACAACCTCAAATTTCGTTTTTCGACGTCAACTCATCAAATCAATTCCAAAAATACTCAAATATACGAGTTTTCAAGGAATATTGTTAGACCGGAAGTCCCCTTTTTTGATAGACCTAAAACATTGTTTTTCGAAATTTATGCTTCAAATACGCTCCGGAAATTCTGATACTGGAATTTATGAAGCATCGCCATCCTGATTTTTGAAAGAGCCTCGAATTCCGTTTTTCTTTTTTGCCATTTACGACCGTTTCTTTACCATTTAAACCTTCAAACGCTTAAATAACGCCATATAATACTCACTGTCAATGGTATTTCCTTTTTTCAAGATAGTCGATAAATATTACACCACGCACATCCCAAAATACCGAGGCCATAACCTTTTCAGCCGACTTTTGTGGTTTTTTGGACCGTTTTGGACGAGGTTCATCGGTTGCTGTTCACACTAAGATGACGATCGTTTTGATTTGAATCCATGTTTCATCCATTGTCACATATCGACGCCAAAATTCCGGTTTGTTACGTTTAAAAATGGACAAGCCCGATCAGATGCACATAACAAAATCATAACACAAGTACATCAACAGTTGATATGTATAACAATTTGTGTTATTTTGAGATATTTAACAAATGAAAACAGTTGAAAGTTAAAACCTATGATAACTATATAATAACAAAATCAGTTATGTTGATTTATTTTCATTTGCAAGACTCATGATGAAGTTCATTAATTGGAAAAGTGAGTTCTTCCGTTGTTTCAAATCGAAATATAATGATCAGAATTTCAAAAAACTAAAAGAAGAAATAATATCACTAAATAAATTATTCATTTAATAAAAAAAAATCATTCAACAATTTTCGATTAGAACGATGCTAAAAGTTGACTGTGATATAGATTTTCTGGGTTAAATTTGCTATCTAATTTATAACAACTATTGTTAGAAATTTCTGTAGTCACGGACTTCTGTAATCATATCAAATTCAATAATTTGTGATACAAACGTTTCGAAATCTGTAACAATTTTGTTCCCGTTAGAGTCTTTTTTGTTATGATTTTTGTTATTTTAACAGCTTACCAGCCAAAAATGTTTCAAAATTTGTTACAAAATATTTCTGAAATAAATAACTCCAGTTGTTATAATTCTGTTATTACCATCTGATCGGGAACACTGCTCAGAATCATCAACACGTTCTCGGGAGCTGAAATTTTGAATCTTGGAATCTAAAACTGAATTCCGAATCGAATTTGGTGCACCTGAATTCTGTACTTAATTTCAGGTTTAAAATTTAGCCTCAAAATTCTGTTTCTGAATTTTGTTCCCGAATTCAGCGCCTGCATGCTGGAACTGGACTTCGAAATTCAAATTGAGAATTCTGTTCTAGAACTAAATAACAACTGAATTCGGACTCTGTTTAGTTCTTGAACTTACAACTTGAACTTTAACAGTTTCTGAAGTCTATAAATCGATTCTTTTTAGAATTTTTAATATAAAGAGTGTATCGATAAGTAGTTAGCAACATTCGAACAGTTATTACTCTGAAATGGCTTAAGTTTTTGCAGCGTGTTTTGAGGTGACATGAAACGTAAAAGAAAATTCTGCACACTTGGTGCTCAGAAAGTGGTGTCACGTACAACGAAATTGCAAAACGGGTGAAAGTGCACCGCACCAGTGTCAAAAATATTATCGAGAATTATTATCGGTAAGACCCTTTCCATGAAGGATTTGCCCCGATCCGGTAGGAAAACGGGTCCCAGCCAGCCCGGCCGGGACCTAAAAGTGGTTAAGTACATCAGGAAAAATCCATCGGCGTCGACGCGGGATTTGGCCAAGCAGTTCAATACCAGCATCGGGATGATTCAACGGATCAAAGTTCGGAACTCCCTAAAAACGTACAAGAAACAGAAGGTACCGAAAAAGTCCCTGGTACAGTAAGTTCAGGCCAAAACAAGAGCGCGAAAACTGTATAACCGGATTCTACAGAATAAAGACGGATGCATCCTGATCGACGACGCAACCTACGCCAAGGAAAACTCCCGAGCGCTGCCCGGACCGCATTATTATTCCGTGTACCAGGACCTGGACGACGCTGATACCACGGTGGTGATGGAAAAGTTTGGGCGGAAGGTGTTGGTCTGGCAAGCAATTTGTACCTGTGGTTTGCGGTCGTCGTTTTTCTTCACGAAGGGCACAATTAACGCCAAGGTGTACGAGGAAGAATGTTTGAAGAAGAGAATACTGCCACTGTACAGAAAGCATAAGGCTCCTCATCCTCTTTTCTGGCTGGATTTGGCTTCAGCCCACTACGCCAACACCGTTCTACAGTGGTTATCAGAAAATAATGTACAATTCGTGGAAAAGGACATCTTCGTACAATTGAAAGGTATTGGGCAATTGTCAAGCGGCACTTCCGGAAGGAAGGTACAGTGTCCCAAAACATGCAGGAGCTCAGCAAAAAAAACTAGACAGCTGCCACCAGGAAAGTCACAAAATTAACTGTGCAGAATTTAATGAAGAATGTCAAGTCCAAAGTGCGAGCGTTTCACAGAAACTAGAATTTTCTTCATTCGGTGAAATGCATAAAAATGTAATTTTTCTACAATATATCGAAAACTGATGTCAAAATATGTTTATTTTTCGCTTTTTTATTCAATAATCAATGTTGCTAACTACTTTTCGATACACTCCTTATCTAACACTTGTGAATTATTTACAGCGAAATCAAAGTGCGTCCATACTTTCTGGGACAGTCTTTAAACCGGAAGTCGCCATATTTGCTTTTAGAATGTCCCTTACAATCGTTTTTCGGCATCTTTTCATCGAACACTTTCAAAAATACCCATATTATGAGGGTTTTCAAGGCAAACTAGGTCCCGTTCAAATCTGTTCTAAGAGTGTTTTTTTTTAAACATTTAAAAAATATATTGATAAACCGGAAGTTCGATTGTCAATCTACATCAACCATCGTTTTCTAATTACTTACTCATCAGTTCCATACCGAAATATTTGTCAAGAGTTTCCAAAGCGTTTTCTAAAAAAAACGGTAACGAAAATACTCACTTTTTGGGGTTTTCAAGGAATATGGTTAAACCGGAAGTCGCCATGTTGGATTTCGAATCGACCTCTAGCATCGATTTTTGGCTGGCCATCAAATCCGTTCTGCGAATTCTATATTTTAACGGTTTTTAACAAATACCGATTATCCGGAAGTTGTAATCCGGGATTCTAGAACGTCTTAAAATGATATTAAAAAACTAAAATGACAAGTTATTTATGGGTTTGGTACCGCATGAGTACCAAAATTAGAAGACTATAGTTAATCATACCAATCATTTTCGTTTTGCTAGTTTAGCTGACTAAATGAAAGAAAAACTAAACCGTTCACTGCAGAGATGATCCAGCGATTTGGTGTGTACTAAAATTTTGATATTGTAAAGGATTTAAAAACAAACTTGTTGAACCGAAAGTCGCCATCTTCGTCTTCAGGGAATTTCTGTAAACCGGAAATCGTCATCTGCTCCGAAAATACCCATATTGTAAACGGTTTCCGGCATCTACTGATCATCAAATTCGCTCGGGGATCAACCATATTGCAATAGTTTTCAAGGAATTTCGATAAACCGGAAGTCGCCATCTTCGATTACAGATATCTGTTTTCTGACATTTACCCATCAATTTTGTTGCGAAAATACCACGCTCCAAGAAGTACTCGTTTTTCAATGTTTCTTTATATTGCAGTCAACATCGATCTGGAGCCCCGTACATTTGATACATTGGGGCCTATTGCTACAGTGAGTACCAAATTTGACCAAATTGTTCACATTTCGGGTAGTCGTGGAATGTGAAACCAAGTGTAAGTGCATATATCATTGCTTACATTCATGTATTTTGAATTGAGGCTGGATTCTTCGGGGATCATTTCTAGTAATGCCAAAATGAACTTATTAATTCTAACCCATCGTTCACTTCTCTTGCATTCATTTTGATCAAAAATTCTGTTTGATTAAAGTGCGTCGTTTTCCGAAGGTACTTACTTTCAAAAAAAAAAAGGTCAACTTCGCCTTAGTGCATAAAATATTTCACTCAAAGAGTAAAGGCAATAATCTTCATAAATATACAAATAACAAAGTGAAACAAACAGTGGGACAGATGATCAATTTTGACAGGAGTTTCGAATTTTTAAAGCTTTGGGAGATTTTTTTTTTTGTGAAATAAGCAATTCATCTTTTTGATTTTTTTCTACAGACCGGTAGAAATAAATTGTGCTGCGGGAAAAAAAAATTTTTGAAGTGTTTGGTATAATCCGAATCGCAAATCAGAAAAAATAATGGTAGTAAAATGAAATTTCGCCATTAGAAAATTGTAATTGATTTGTTTGCCTCAATTTTTAATTTCCATTCGGAAGTTTCCTTCCGACTCTATCGTCCACTATCGCGAGTAACAGTCGAATTAAATACGACAGAAAACCAAAAAAGTCGACGTGAAGCCCTCCCGAGTTTGTCAATCATGGGGAAGAAACCCACTGTGCAATCAATTAGCCGGCTTCCAGCGAAAACCACTTCGGAAACCAAAAATGATTAAAACGTCTTCTGTCTCTAATGACGGAACAGCAGCCGCCGAAGGCAGCCCGCAGTACCGGAATTCATGCTAATTTCAATCCCAAACGCATAATTCGGAACGAAAATTTCCCCCAGCCCTTGTCTTCTCGGGATCATCTCCGCGCCTAACATCCATACACCAACGATCCACCCCACCCCCTCCGAATCCGAGACAGTCCTGTCAAGCATTCCTTAACCCGTTTCGATTCCGAATGTTGAGGCTGCTGCTGTTGCGGGAGTTTGGTGCGGCAGTCGGTTCGATATCGGTTCATAAATCACCAAGGTTTAGCCAAGTGTAACCGCGAAAGAATCCGGCAGCTGTGCGACGACGTTCCGTTGTTTGTGCTTGGGATATTCGTTTCTCTTCCGAATTCCGAGGGAGGGGGGAGGGAGAGGGAAGGGCGACGCAGACCGAGATCCGTGAGCCGTGATTTGAAATTAAAATCGTGGTGGTTGATTTCGTTTGAATAGGCACAGCAGATTCCCGGAGAGGATTTGAAAGTGATTAGTGAAAAGAATATTAACAGCGATGTTGCGTAATAGGCTGCTGGCGGGTGGGGGTTGAGGGTTGAGGATGCCTTTGGTGCGGGGACCAAAAAGTTCATTCCAATAGATACCTACTAAAAAGGGTTAAAAGTTCGCAGGAGCTGGGGAACAGCCTTACCGAGCTGGAAACAACTTTCGACTGATCTTTGCTTTGATTTTTGTTGCGATTTCTCCATCTGGGTTAATTTTAGAAGCCATATCTTTCCAGGGGTTGAAACTCTTTTGTGAGCCAATTATACTCGAACTCAGTTGATTCGGGCGTTCCTTTGTTGGGCATTGAAAGATACTCTGAATAGAATGTCACACAGGGAATCTTTAGTTTGTCCGTCCGGTTTCAGAAATCGGAAATCACCCACGACCTGATTAGTAAGCTTTTCTTTCGACTATTGACTATAGAGGAGGTTCCATGCACATTTCAGAACAAAACCGAAAATTTTGAAAACCCCATAAAAAATACTTAGTGTGCAAGCAATTTGCGATTGTAGCTAAAGGTGTGTTTGATGCAGTTGGAGAGTGGAATTTCTCTTGAATCGAAGCCGATCATTGTTTTGTGGTTGCTCGCGTCGTGTCCCGTTCGTTATAGTCATCAACATTTTTGTACACATTGAATCGCTGGACCGTGTTTGCGGTGAAATATTTAGTCATTTTATTATTTCTGCTGCAAATCGAAATGAAAAATTGGATTCGAATTGAATTGTTCATCTAAAGCAATTCAGTTTTGAACTTAATAAATTCAAATTAACCCAAGTCAATTTTTCATTTAGGAACTGCATACAAAATCGCATTAAAAAATCGTATAGATCTGAAAATTCTCACAAAAACAAAATCGCTCAACTTTAAAAATATGCAAAAAACCAACGCAAAAAGCAGGACAAATGTTTTGGTCGAGTGTCACAAAAATTCATGAAACGTCAAAAGCGAATTTTATATATATAGAAAAAAAATCTTCGAATTAAAATCGATTTTCTGCTGAAATCCTTTTTTTATATCAGATGTCTCGGGAAGCCATCAAACATCTTGAACTGGTGAGATTTCGAAAAAGAAATTTACTCTGGGAAAAATTACTTTGTCGTGTCTATTGGTCGAGCTTTGTGAGAAAAACGGCCAAAATAACCGTTTTTCTCACAAAACTCGGCTCCATCGCATCAATTGTCTTCGGGAGCCTATTACCCAGTTAGTTCCTCCATATACAGAGCATAACCTTCAGGTCATCGAAAATTTCTAAATGAATGGCCAGACTGACTTTCGCTTAAAAAAAACCATTTCTTTTGTGCCGATGCAGCGGTTGTTCGCACGTGAAGAAACGACGTTCAACGTTCCCTGGCTTCAATTCATATGGCACCCAATTGCCTACCTTTCGGCTCATTTCCATTGATTTTAAACGATGACAAATGACTGGTTGAGTAACTCTGAGTTATTTTGCATGTTCTTCTGTGACTAGTCCTTGATCCTGGAATTCTTCATCTTCAAACTTTGGAGCGGTTTGTTTTTTTGTCTTCCAAATCAAAATTGTCAGTTTTGAACCGTGCAAACAACTTTCGACACGTTCGCTCCGCTAGATCATGCTCATTATAAACTTCCACCAAAAAACGATGACTTTCGGTGGCTGTTTTCTTCGTATTGATAAAAAAAAATGAAGAAATCCCCACAAAAACGCTTTAGTCGCCACAAAATTCGATATTTTCACAGTAAAAAAATATATTACTGATCCTGAAACTGTAGGACAGTAGATTTCCAACGCATATTTGGAATGTCAAGTCAAGTTTTAGCATCAGTTAGTAAACGACACGAACTTATTAATGCGAATATTTTATCAATTTTTGATGTAGAATCATATGGAACTTTATCAATTTTTGATGTAGAATCATATAATTTTAATCAATTTTTGATGTAGAATCATATGGAACTACTAATGCGCACCAACAGTTCAATGTGAACTGCTAACGCACTTGTGATACGACCCAACATCGTGAACGTTATGAACGCTACAGAAATGAACAAGTTTCGGTTAAATTCAACCTGCATCAATTTCAAAATGGACGCATCGCTCCCAAGTGACAACAGAAAGACAACGAGATCGAATCAGGAATCAGATCAGAAGGGCTCGGATGGCACGTTCTTCATTTTCGGAGGAGATTCGTGTCTTGCCGTGTTTTTATTCAATCTGATTCCTGGTGGGAAACGGAACGGTTGGGAATGATATTGAGGAGAAAAAAAACGACAAACAAAAAATGACAAAAAAATGTCATTCACTCCCAAACGAATGAAAAACACTTCGTATATTCATAATTTTTGTTCAATGCCCGAAAAAGCATTCTCGTTATGCCGCCTAAGTTGCCTTAGGTGTATAAGACGATCGTGAAGATTATCCATTAGATCGTTTTTTAAAACAGCAGAGAAATATCCATTTCTCGACCTTACCTGCAGTCGAAGAGAACCGAGCTGGGAACACTCCATTCGACAAGTAGAAACATTGCCGGCAAAAAGTCTCACTGCGGTTTTGATTTTTTTTTTTTTTACCTGGTGAAAGTAAAAAGGTTTACCTTTTTATTAAGAACATTCCTGACACGAATTTGGGTTCAGTTTTGAGCATAAAATTTTCGAAATCGGATAATGAGTTCATTCGTTTTGTCGCTTACGTCACTTATACCAGAATATATTAACGGAACCGTAAGTGACAGCCATTTGCACTTCACGAACCATCAGTGTAGCTTCCAAACGAGCCTAAGCTTGTTGAAGTCGGTTCAACCATCGGAGCAAACAGGAGCGTTTTGTCGTTTATGTCACCTTTGCCACGATGTCTTCGAAACCAAAAGTGACCGCGTTTTGTTCTTCAAATTTGATCAATATTTCAATAGAAATTTCGAAGTCTAAGCTTGTTGAAATCGGATCAGCCATCTCCGAGAAAAGGGAGTGGTAAGAATTAGGTGCGATTTTTCTTTTAGAGTTACGCCACTTATACCATTATATCTCCAGAGCCAGAAATGACACCCATTTAAATTACAATCCTATCAAACACACCAACAGTGTAGTTTCCAAACGTGCCCTAAGCTTGTTGAAGTCGGTTCAAGCATCGGAGCGAAAAATAAGCGATTTGTCGTTTACGCCACTTATGTCACGATGTCTCCGAAACCAGTAGGGATCGCAGTTTGGTCTTCGAACTTGATCAATATTTCAATAGAAACTTCCAAGTCCAAGCTTGTTGAAATCGGATCAGCCATCTCGGAGAAGAGTGAGTGGAAAGAATTAGGTGCGTTTTTTCTCAGTTGCGCCACTTATACCATTATATCTCCAGAGCCAGAAGTGACACCCATTTGAACTTCGAGCTTGATCAATGAATTTTTAGTTGCTTTAAAAAGGAACACAACTTCTTGAAACCGATTTAGCGATCTCCAGAAAAGAAATGTTTAAGCTACTTTTAGCATTATATCTCCGGAACAGACATTAAATAATGCCCTAATAGAAGCTTTCAAACGCTTGATATTGATAGTGAAATTCCACTCGTGAGTCACTGTTCATAAACCATGCGCCTCCTTCGTAGAACATAAAATGGAGGCGCATGATGTTCAACTACCTAAATTCCATAAATAGGTGAATTCCATCGGATTTTACCATACTCTGGTTCGAATGAACCTCTGCACACGTCTTCAATATGGCAAACCATTTGTTTTATACGGATGAATCGTATAACTTCGAAACTATTGAATGTATGAAAAGTTTCAATTTAAAATAAATATACACTGATGGAAAAAACTTGAATGGTTCGTCAATTATTTAAAAAGGTTGATTTTTACTCCACTATTAAACATGACTGACCAAATTTCAGGTGCTCTATCGATATTCGAAAATCAAGCCATATTTTCGAATAAAAAAATATTGAGAAAATTTCATATTGAGTGCTACACCGAGAAAAATCGATACTAAACATTTTAGTTCGATTTAAAAGAATGAAAAAACAGTTTTAATTTTTATGATATATTGTCCCAAGATGGGTGATTATTTTCCCTAGCAACCGTTCCTACTTTACTAGGTAGACACATTTTTTAATGACAAAATATTTAAAATCGATTTTTTTCAGTGTAGGATTCGATTAAACGAATTTTGTGTCAAATCGTATTTAGAGTTGGCAGTCACAGAAAGCCGCTTTGCTTGTTTTGTTTATTTTCTTCTAAAATTTTATTCTTATCAAACTTTTATTCTTATCCATTTTTTTTTCATAAGGTCGTAGCCCAAAAATTACAAATCCAACAAAAATGTGTTCTACTAGACAAATTATCGAATAAAAAAATAATATTCATTATTTATATAATATTATAATTATATATAATTTAATTTTATTCGAAAATTTGACTAATTTTGGGAAAATAACTAACTAGTAAAACACATTTTTGTTATATTTGTCTTTTTTTGACTATGACCTTTTGAAAAAAAAATTGATAAGAATAAACTTTTGGAAGGAAAAAAAC
Organism: Malaya genurostris; assembly: GCF_030247185.1. Classification (NCBI taxonomy): domain Eukaryota; kingdom Metazoa; phylum Arthropoda; class Insecta; order Diptera; family Culicidae; genus Malaya; species Malaya genurostris. Next base: position 149,883,545 of record NC_080570.1, read on the forward strand.
AAAACATGCAATTTTGGAAGAAAAAAAAGAGTACTGAAAAATTATAAATGAAGTCCTACACTGAAAAAAATCTGTTAAAAATTTATTTAGTCGGTTTACAAAAAACACCATTTTCGATTTTGATGAAATTTTACCCCAAGATAGGTTATTTCATTCCCTTTCAATCGTTCATGAATTGAAAGATGGGCTCTTTGAAGGAAAAAAAAAAAAGATTTTCTAACAAAATTATTAACAATCTAGATTGATGTACGTGGGAAGCTGAACTAAGCATACAAATTCATATTTAACCAGTATCTAACGGGGAGAGTAGATTGAAAAAATGAGATGCGAATGCAATTAGTTAATGAAAACCGCAAAAATGTTACCGCAGAGACGGGACTCGAACCCGTGACTAACTCCTAACCAGGGAAATCGTTTTACCAATTAAACTACCTGTTTTTCCCGTTAGATACTGATTTAAAATTAGACTAGAAAAATAAATGTAGCATTGATAATCTCAAATAGATGATGATGCTGAGTACCCCAAAAGATGGATTTTTTCTTCTAAAATTGCATATTTTGTTTATTTTTTCTTAAAAAAAATTATTCTTAACAATTAATTTTTTGTTTTAAAAAGATCATAGTCGAAATATCAGAAATCCAACAAAAATGTGTTTTACTAGTTAGTTATTTTTCGAAATTTTGTAAAATTTTCGAATAGAAATATTATATAAATAATGAATATTATATTTTTATTCGAAAATTTGACTAATTTCTGGAAAATAACTAACTAGTAAAACACACTTTTGCTGGATTTCTGTGACACCCAGAAAGTTTCTTGAAAATTTGGAAGAGTGCTGTCAAATCTGAACACGATTTGATACGAAATTTGTTTAAATTAATCCTACACTGAAAAAAAAATCGATTTTAAAAATTTAGTCATAAAAAATGTGCCGATTTTGAGTACCCCAAAGGTAGCAAAAGGAGGCAAAAACTCAAACTCTCAAATGTCGGATGGCAAAACTGAAGTGAAGATAGACATTTGACCCGGTGTGTGTTGTTTGTAAAGCGAAGCATGCTTGGTTTCGTCTAGTCAATTGGACTTTCTTTTCATGTGTTTTCATAAGCAAGGTTAATTTAATTGGTAAAACGATTTCCCCGATTAGGAGCTAGCTACGGGTTCGAATCCGGATCTCTGCGTTAACATTTTTGCGGTTTTCATTACATAGTTGCATTCACATGTCATTTTTTCAAATTGTTTTCCCCATTAGATACTGATCAAATTTAACACTAACTCAGAATTCCGTACGGGACCGCAGGACCTTTCATTTGAATCTAAGTTTGTCAAAATCGGCCTCGCCATCTATGAGACAATTTGAAACACATATTTCCATTTTTCGCACATTTTACCCCATAACTCTGGAACCGGGAGTCGGATCCAAATAATTTTCAGGAATTTCGTATGGGACCACAACACCTTTCATTTGAATCTAAGTTTCGGTTCAACCATCTCCGAGAAAAGTTAGTTCACTTACTAATTCAGGAATTTTGCATGGAATTACAAGACATTTCATTCAAATCTAAGTTTGTGAAAATCGGTTCAGCCATCTCCGAGAAAAGTTAGTCGGTTTTCACAGTGACTGCATAACCTTTCTATATGAGAAAGGCAAAAACAAATCATCGATACAAATTCAAGTCAAAGTTTGTTTGAAATCGATAATACACGGACTTTAATGACTGTTTATAATATTACAATCTACTTGAGGAAAAATAGTTGTTGTTGTTGTTGTGAGCAATGCTGTAAAACTTCATTCAATGCAATTGCACACACTGACCATCAGTCTACTGCAGTAAACTTCACATTCTAACACATAACCTTCGCTGTCGCACCGAATGGCCATCATCCCGTCCTTCATTCGTTTCTCCTTCTACCGAAGCTCAGTTTAACCACCGTCAGTTTATCTCTTGAAGTAACAAAATATCTCTTACAATTCAATGAGACAGCGGCCTTCAAACATTCGAATCGGGTTCAATATAATGGATGAAAGGTAAAGGTCATGATAACGGAAATATAAACTGTAAAATAAACATGAAATAATTGATCCCTCCTTTCAGTTTTCATTTTTAACATTTCGAAACACATCTCAATATATTTCAAACCGTCGAAATTTTCGATTTTCACCGGCTGATGATAATTGAAAGCTCAAATGAGATTATGGTCGGATAGAGTTTTGTATTTTCGAGTTGATGTTTATGCGCCTATTCATTCGCACTTTCTCACTACCCACAGTGAAGACAATAAAACAGGTAGACTACTTGGCTACACTACAATCTGAGCACGGTTATTCAATTGACGATAAATTCTGTGAGTTTCGACAACCAAAGTAAAATCAATCAGAAGGGATATGTCGACAGTTAACGACCATAAATTTTATTTTCGTTCAATAATATTCGATTGGAATAATGTTTTACCGCACTGGATATCTTTTTCGTTTGTTTATCAGGACCATCGAAATTTTTAATTTGTAATCATTTTGAAAACCAAAGCTCTTTTCTACTTAAATTTTCTCAACTATAATTTATGGAAAGTTGACTGCTGGGTGGAATTTTGTTTCGAAAAATTATATACTTGGCATCGGCGACCGACGTTTCGAAGGAAAATCCCTTCATCTTCAGGGAAACTATAAAATTTACGTGCATAAATTTGTAACAAGTTTCACACTATTCGATTGCAGAGATAATGTTGTGAGTACGTGACTACGTATGTACGGTTATTCAATTGACGATGAATTCTGGGAGCTCGCGACTGATTTATGTACGTAAAATTTATAGTTGCCCTGAAGATGAAGGGATTTTCCTTCGAAACGTCGGTCTTTAACGCCTAATATACATTTTGCAAAGCAAAATTCCACCAAAAAGTTATCTTGCTATAAATTATAGTTAGGAAAAGTTTTGTAGCAGAGAGCAAAATTAACAATTTATAAATCCGATGGTTCTAAAATACACACTTAAAAAAACCCTGTGATTTTACATCTTATTTGATGCACATAAATGGAGCGTCGCAGTTCACGCAAATTTACGTCGCCTGATAGTTAATATTGTGTCTAAGACTCCTTGACATGAAATTCATTGAAATAAAAAAGAATACTGATAGCAACCGCCGCGACATGAACCGAGTATCATTGGATCGCAAGTACGTCTGTTAATCGACTGAGCCACAGAAGCATACATCTGCTTGGCTGGTAAAAGGTGCATTTAAAATCATACAGTCGCGCCTGCTAGCAGGTTACAGTCGAAACCAGTAAAATTCAAGCTCATCAAACAGTAAGTAATTACAAATAAAATCTTCCGTCATTTGACAAATTAGGTCTTTATGAATTACATCGTATGAGGGATTAGGTCACCTGTAAAATTCAAATTTTTTGGAGTGTATGAATCAATGACCACCTCTTCTGTAAGAACATTTCCCTGCCTTTACCCTCACAAGTCCCGGCACTTCAGTCGAACCTAATCACAGAATATTTCCTCGGGGAAGCGCCTCACTGTCGCCATCTAATTCAGACGGACGGACGGGCGGACGATGATTTACCATCCTCTTCCGAACGGGGAATCCTTTCCCGGAGCATCACACACACACACAACTTTTCCAATGAATCAACTGTCCCGAGGATGTTATAATTCACAACCGGACCGAAGTTTTGCCGACCGTCGGTTTTACTTCAAAGTCGCCGAGGGAACTGGGGGGCGGGGGGAACAACTTTTCAATTGAGTCTGTTCAGGCAAAAAATTTTGTTCATATAATTTCCGATAAATCTAAAGTTAAAACTGTACTCGGTTTGAAGCGGCAAAGTAAAAGAAGAAAAAAAAAACTGCTGGCAAAAAAACTAAAATCTCGCATCGATCAATAGATACTTTCAAGCACCAGCTCGAACATGAAGATGAAAAAGTGTCATTGCTCGGTCGGGAAGAAGTCCGCTCCGGGAACGACGGACGGACGGACGATAAGACGATCCAACAAAACCGAAGAAATGGCAACTTTATTAATTTAAAAAGTTTCCCTTTTCTGCCTGCCTGCCTGCGTATCATGAACTGCCGTTTCCCCGGGAACTTCCCGATCTGTTTCCGTCTCTGATGAGTGTGTGTGTTTGTGTGTGTTGACAGGAACGACGACGGCACCGTTTGTCATCTCCCAGTCTGTTGATTCTTTAAAATCACGCAAAGAAAAACTCATCCCGGCGGTGGTGCGGCTTTGATCCAACGCACACACACACACACATTTCCGTACGTACACACGTATTAGAGCTGGCTTGTTCCAGTCGGATTGACAGCTCGGGTGAGAAAGTTTTTCCCCATCTCAGAAATCATCGCAGAAATCTTCCCCGGTAATTCGTTCCGGTTCGGGCGCACGGCTTTACTGAGCCAAGCATAGCCAAGCATACCGGCGAAGAGTGGTTCCCAAAAAAAACAGGCTGCTGCTCCAGGACTCGTCAGCATCTTCACGGATCGAGTGGGACAAGTTCGACAGTAATTGCTTTCTGCTTCTGCCAGACATTATTGCATGTGAAGGACGCGCAAAACCTCGAATTGACTACGGAAAACGTGCCTGCGCTTGGCCCGTGTTCCAAATTACTTCTTCATTCGATGACAAATCTGTCAATGCTTTCCGCATCCGGTGAAAAACTAATTTTACCTCTAGTCTAGTTCACGACCCTCACCCTCCCCCGGTCCGGAAGCCAAAGCAATTCGCACCCGCTTAACCTGCCATTAAAGGTGGAAAATCATGGTCTAACCATTTCTCCGATTTTGGCCCCAAAATTGTCAGCGGCGGCGGCGGCGGCGCCCTTCACATGCAGTGACAGAATTTGCATAATTTCATCATCAATCATAGCCCGCCCCTTCCATCGGAAACCATCGCGCGACCCCTTGGGGACTGAGCAAACCCAGTGCAGCTCCGGTGGTTGGGACTATGAATTTCTTATTTTCCAACCTGATGGATCACGACGATACCCTCCGGCGACAACCAGGACGACGTCGACGACGACGATGTTCGGGGCGGGGGAATGGCGGAACAACTGACAAGGCCAAATTACTGCCGAGCTTCACAGCCTGTGAACCTGGGCGCACACGTTCCTGGCGCTAACAACCGTATAAACACTTCACTTCACATTAGAAATTGAAGAACCTGTTTCTTCGCCGCCGCCGCCCCTACTCTGTTATCGTGCTCGTGTTTCTTTTTTCTTTCTTTTCACTACCAAGAGGGAGAATTTCTCAAGAGAGTTTCTTACTTTTCTCGTGAAGAAAGGATATCCAATCACATGAAAATTGGACTAGTAAAAGTGTCATGTTTTTTGTTTACGTTTCGTCTTTAACTCATCAGTGCATTAGCAGTTCATGTGGAAATACTGACGCCACCTTACGATTTTACCTTATGTAAAAGAGTCATATACTAATCGACTCAATTCGAACAATATTTTTGTATGTATTGGGAGTACAAATTAATTCGGTCCGTTTTTTTTTTGGGGCCAAAAATGCATTTATTTGAAACAAAAAAAATTCGCTAGTTACTACTTTTTCCCACATCTCAAACAATTCTCGTCTCGTCTTTTGAGGTAATCCAAGTTTGAAGCTAATTTTTTCGAATTCTACGAAACAAGTACACTGAAGTCTTTTTTTATGCGAGTTTACGCACCGAATGAAAAAAACGTATAACTCTGATACTTCGCATAAAAAATCGCATAACTCTGAAACTTCGCATAAAAAAACTGCATAACTCTGAAAATTGGCATAAAAAAGTCGAAAAAAATCCGCATAAAAAAGACCTCAGTGTAAACCGATGACCTGCCGGATCGCAGATGCTGCATCCGTCGAAACAACTAGTAATCGGAAGGACCAGTGTCAGGAGAATGCGGCGGGTGTGTCGAAGAGTTCCACTTGAGCGTTTCCAAATATTTCGTCACGACTTTTGTGACATGAGCCGTAACCGGCCGGAACACAAGCAAATACATGGTAAAGTAATTTTCCTGCATGACAACGCTCGGCCGTTGTCATGCATCAGTGCAGAACAGTTCAAATTGAGCTGCTTAGTGCTAAACTCGGCAGCTCAATTTGAACCGCTAAGCAAACGTAAAGTTTCTGCTATTTACAGAACTATTTACATTTTGTTTTGCAACGGAGTGGTTTCGGTTTTTGCCTCTGCACTGATGAGTCAAAGACGAAACGTAAAAATAATAAAAACGGTTATGTGCTCTAGCACAAAATTTCGCTACCCCTAAAATAACTTTTTCATGTTATTGCTTGTGTTCCGGCCGTTTTCAGTTCATACGCATGAATTGATTCACTTCCAATGATTCTGCAAGCTCCTCTTGCATTCGACTCGAATCTTCATCGAGTAATGCCTCCAACTATTTGTATTCGATTTTTTTTCGGTTGTCCAGAGCGAGGCCTGCTTTCAACACTGAAATCTCCATTCTTGAAACGTCGAAACTATTCCCTACAATGATTTATCAGTTGAAGCCTTATCACCATAAACATCCATAAGCATTTGATACCCTTCAACTGCACTTTTCTTCCAATTAATACTAAAAAACTAAAACTTCCCGTAAATGCTGCTTTCAGTTAACACAAAATTTATCTGTTACTGTTCAATATTTATAACAGCCAGAGTCACCTTTTGAACTAATTTGTTCTTCCAATATGTGTCAACTATTCTTATTTACTTTTCACAGATACGGCTTAACCGATTTATTTTATAAGGAATTCCTCAATTTGATCCGAATTCGATGTCTGGTTCTGGAATATAATATACCGATATATAAAACAGAATAAAATTCTGAACTGAGCTCAAAACTGTTCCGATTTGTAGGACATTTTCGTCGCTGGACAGACAAATCGATTTCGAACTGTACTTATCTCCGGAGTCCGGGTCCGGAAGTCCCGAAAATAGTTATTAAAAATTCTAACACTCACTGAAAGCTCATATGGAGTTCCTGAATATTGTCCGGATCTGACTTCCTGTTTCAGAGATACTGGATGATGAGTGTTTGAAATTCCGAACCGTCGCTTAGACTTAGATGATTCAAAATATGGGTAAAAAATTTCTAATCTGGGCTCAAAATTCCGCACAGTATTAAAGAAAATGTGCCGGCGCTTGCCATTCTAAATTTTGAAACAAGTCAAAAATAGTTTGTAAAAAGCTGTAAAATGAGCCTTGTTCACGTTTCTCCAGGAAGCCTTAATCGATTTTCTCTAAATTCAAATGAAAGGATTTATGGTTCCATACGGAATTCCTCAATTTTGTTAGAATCCGACTTCAAGTTCCGGAACTACAGGATGATGAGAGTTCAAAATTTCAAGCCGTTGTTCAGAGCGACGATCCAAAACATGGAATGGCGGTATCGATTTTCTCAAAATCACTCATAATTTTCAAATAAAAATATTGAAAAACATTAAAATCTGGTCCTACACTGAGAAAAAACGATATTAAAAATTTTAAGTCGGTTTACAAAAATAATAGCGCCAGTTTTGATTTGGATGATATTTTGTTCCAAGATGTATGATTATGTTTCCTATAAACCATTCATACTTTGCTAGGTAGACACATTTAACAACTAAAATTTTTAAAATCGAAATTTTTCGGTGTTGGATTCGACTAAACGAATTTCATTCACTCTCTGAGAACTTTGTCTTAATAAACAACTTTGCATGCATTGTTTTTTTCCCAAATTGAACTCCACTGTCCTTTTCTTGCCGTTGTTTTCAAACGATTATAGTCGAAAAAATGACAAATTCTACAAGAAATATTTGTACAAACTTTTTCTGAAAATTAGTCAAATTCCGAAAAAAATATTGAAAAAAAATCGAGAAACCAAAAAAGTCTACTGATTTTTCCTAAATCATTCAAATTTTCAAATAAACAATATTTGCAATAAATGTCAGTAACAAATAAAAAAAATAATTAGAAAAACTCGTTCTCCTTTCAAATTTCCATCTCGTTGAAATACATGAACGTGAAATTCTATCTTGAGACATACTTTATTCTATTCAAAATTGTTGTTTTGTTTAAATTGATTTCAATTTTTTTTATGACAATATCTATAATAATATAATTGAAATCGAAAAGGGTGCTGCCGAATCCAAATACGATTTGGCTCGAAATTCGTTCAATCGAATCCTACACTGAAAAAAGTCGATTTTAAAATTTTTAAGTCAGTAACAAAAAAAAAACAATTTCGATATGAATAGATTTTGTCCCAGGATGGACAATCGTGCTTTCTAAGAATGTTCATTCATTACTAGGGGGAATGATTAGCGATTAATTAATTTTTCCAGTATCTTTTTATTGAAAACTAAACAAAACTGAAAATCACAATCACCCAAAAATCCACTTAAACACAATTTGTCAGATTTGACGATTTTTTCACAAAAAGTTATCCTGCATGCTTTATTTTACCAAAATTGATTTAGACTGTCTTTTAAAAAGGGCTGCTTGTTAGGGTTATGTTTCAAGTATAGTAGAAAAATAATGAATCCAGCAAAAATGTGTTCAACTAGCTAGAGATTTTCCTAAAGGTTTCAGTTGTCCTATACTGAAAAAATTCTAAATCTAATCCTGCACTGAGAAAAAAGGGTTTTTAAAAATTTAAAGTCGATTTACAAATTTTGATTTTGAACGTTCGATTTTGATAAAATTTTGTCACAAGGCAAAATTTTGCCTCTCACCAATCGTGTGTTTTTTTAATGAAGCTCTAATTTTTGATCAATTTTGTCGAAGTTGTCCTTTAATTTCTTAAATGTTCGCATCTTGAAATCTATTAACGATAGGTTGGGAACATATCTTTTAATCTTGGGACAAAATTTTATCGCAATAAAAAAATGTCGATTTGTTATAAATTATTTTTAAATTTTCTAAATCTATTTTTTTTTTCAGTGTAAAACTCGATTCAGATTTTTTTTCAGTATTTTTATCGACAATTTGACTGGTTATGAGTAAATCACTAGTTAGTAAGATACATTCTAGTAGGATTTGTCGATTTTGACAAAAAACATTTAAAACAAAATTATTTTTAAAAAATTGGTCCTTTTCAGAAGACAGTCTAGATTGATTTTGCAAAAAAAAAAACGAAGTATGCAAAGTGGTTTTTTGTGATAAAGCCTCCATATCCAAATGGTTTTATTAAAATCTGTAATGCATGCTATCAACAATACGATTTGAAGCGAAACTCGCTTCTGCGAGTCCTACACTGAAAAAAAATCGATTTGAAACATTTTAAATCATAAAATAAATTAAAGTCGCTTTGACAAAACACAATTTTTAATATAAGAGAGATTTGTCCCAAAATTGGTAATTGAGTTCCCTACCAAACATCCATGCACTGTTAGATGGGATCTGTGAATGAAAAAAAAAGGTTTTCTAACTAGAACATTTTCTTGCCCAGTGCTGAGACTCTTTGCAAATATCCGGCAACTAACTATCGGAATATTCTGTGAAATCTCTTCACAATTTGAGTTTCGTCGGATTCTTTGATAATTATGACTTTCAGCTAGTTTTCGATTAAATGCAATTGGAAAAAAAATCTGTTGGGACAAAAAAATGTTTTTTTCCTCCAAAGTTCCTATCTCGAAAAGTATGAACTGTCGGTAGGCAATATAATTACATATATTGGGGCAAAGTTTCATCTAAATCCAAATTGAAGTCATTTTTGTAAACCGACCTTAAAATTTTAATATCTTTTTTTTATATAGTGTATTTCTACCCGGTTTTTTAAATATCGATTCCCTTCAGTGTAGGACTAAGATTGAAAAAATAGCATCCTCTTAGATTTTAATGAAATGCATATATTGTCTTTACAAACTTGATCACAAGTGTATTTTGAAAAGGGCAAATTTTTTAAATTATAATTTTTTTCAAATGATTATTCGTCGAAAATGAAAATTCCGACGAAAATATGTTCTACTAGCTAATTTTTGTTCCCAAAATTCGTCAAATTGTCGATTAGAAATGCAAAAAAATTCCAAATCGAGTTGTACACTGAAAACAATTTGTTCAAAAAAAGCTTAAGTCGTTTTACAGAAAAGGAGAACACGGTTGACTTTGATGAAATTTTGCCCCAAGATCGGTAGTTATGTTCGCTATCAATCGTTTATACATTTCAAGATGGACTTTTTTTTCGAAAAATAATTTTTTTTAACAAAAAACCTTTTCTTTACAACAGAGATTTTTTTCCAGTGTCTTATTATCGAAAATTAAACTAAACTTAAAGTCATAATCATCTAAGAATTTTTTCCAACTCAATGCCATCCAATCCAACACAATTTGTGAAGAGATTTCATTGAATATTCTATGGTTAGTTGCTCGATATTTGCAAAAAGTACCAGTATTTCGATTAGAAAAATTTGTTTTCCTTAAAAATTCACTCCATTTTTCAATACATGTTCATTTAGTCTAGAACATAATTACATATCTTAGGACAAATTTTACTCAAATCTAAAATAATGTTAATTTTTTGTAAAATGGTTTAAAATTTTTTGTGACTAAATTTTTAAAATCGATTTTTTTTCAGTGTAGGATTCAATTTAACGAATTTTCCGTCAAATTGAGTTCGAAGATGGCAGGATTTTCTCAGCTTACAATGAAACTGTCTGTATATATATAGGCTGCTTGAAAAATAGCAAACTATGCATAATTCGTTTTTTATTTTTGAAATTGATCTGAACTGTCTTCTGAAAAGGGCCAAACTATTTTCAATGGCATTTTGTTTTTTCATAACGATTCTATCCGAAAAATGACAAATCATACAAAAATGTACTAGCTAGTGATTTTTACAAAAACAGTTTAATTTTCAAAAAGCAATACGGAAAAAATTCAAATCGAGTCATACACTGAAAAAAATCGATTTTGAAAATTTAAAGTTATATGTTAAATTAAAGTCGATTTATAAAAAACATCATTTTTGATTTGATTGAAATTTGTCCCATTATTTTGTTGTCTAAATCGAATATTTTTTCCAGTATTTTTTCTTACCGAAACCGAAATTGAAAGTCATAATCATCCAAAAATCTATTGAACTTACGTATAAGTGCTTTAACGACTGGTTATGGGTTATTTTATTGTATTGAACGGCATTTCTCAGTCTAAAAAGTAAGGCAGACGAGTTGTTTTTAAATTTGCCCGACGTTTCGGCCGTTTTTGATGGCCTTTTTCAAGGGAAAATTACGGAGATAAAGTTTATTCAAAATTTTGTTGTTGTTAGAGACATGTTTTACAATAAAATATTTCATTCTGGGAACTCACTTAGTCTTGTCATCTTTGTCGGCTTTGGATATTTGCAAAAAGTAACCGTTTAGTTCAGTTTTCTATAAAAAGACAGTGGGAAAATTTTCAGTTTGGACAAGAAAATCTTGGGACTATCTATCATGGAACAAACTTATTTCAAATCAAAAATAGTGTTTAGAATTTCGACAAAAAAAATGTTTTGGTATGGACGATTGGTAATTATATATCTTAGGACAAAATTTCATCAAAATCAAGATTAGGTTATTTTCAAATCGTTTTTATACTCGAAAAAAAAATTTTTTTTCAGTGTGGAACTCGATTAGGATTTTTTTCAATATTTGATTTCAAAAATTTGAAAATTTGTATATGCACCTAGCATAAATTTGGGGGTAAAAAAGTTAGCTTTTTTCCCCTTGAAATTACCAAAAAATGAATTGTTTTTGGGAAAATTACTAGTAAAGCACAAAAGTAGGATTTTTCGTTTTTGACCCTTTTCAAAAGATAGCCTAGATAAATTTTGGAACAAAATAAACAAAGTAAGCAAATTGGTTTTTTGTCCAGAAAGTATCATAAAATACTCCGAATACGATTTGACAAGAAAGTTGTCAAACGAAAGATCTTACGGTTCCATACGCAATTGTCGATTTCCGGTTCCGGAGTTACAGGGTGATTAAAATTGCAAACGGATTTTCAGAGCGATGATACCAAAATCGAAAAAAATCTTCTCAACTCGGCTCAAAACTGTTTCAATTTGTTGGTTATGAAAGTTTACACCCCGACATACATTCTTGATTTTTTATCCAATGAACAGTTTTTTGAAGGATCTGTCAGTATTATCGATGAAAGTGTGAGTAATATGAGATAGACATCATTGCACCACTAGGTGGATTTAAAAAAAGGTTTTTTGTTTTCTTTTTTGCAAGTAGTTTAGTACCGAAGGATCTCCTCACTGGACACATGTCAACACGTAAACCACTTTGCTGCCACGTGTGATATTCGAAACATTGGAAAATAAAACAACAACAAAAAAACTGTTTCTTTTTTGTTTCACTACCGAAAAAACCAGGTCCATAATGACGGCAAAGCGAAACGGAGAAACAACCATCATTAATCAATTGAACGCGTGGCAATGGTCTTTCCGTTCGGGGTTTCGGAACCAGGAATTAAATTTCATGACGCTGGTCGGTTCTACCACCCCCAAAGGGGAACCACCGGCGATGACGTTTACTACCTTTTCGATGTTGTGAAAGGTTTTCTCTGCGTGACCCGAAACGAACTCGTAGCTCGACGATTTTTTTCCTTTTGTCCTTCCTTCCATCATTCCTTTGGTTTTTTTTCGTTACCCAATCCATTCCGGCTTTCGCCGGTTTTGAGTGACAGAACGACAAGCGGAAGTCATTAATTCGAGTAAGTGCTGCTGAAAGGCTGCTTGTGGGGCACGGTGCGAAGTATTTCGGTTTGTGTAAATGAGAACTGGAAGAAAAAAGGACATCGTTGTATCATTTCCTTCAGCTTCGATCGACGTGCGCCCAGTAAATTGACCGGTAGTAGTTTCAAGTGACTGACGGATTGTTGACAATAGAAAGAAACATTGAAAACTGCCAATCAGCTTTTAGGGATAATTTCTTCCATTGACTGACTGACGGTTGGGTTAATCAGTAAGGTGCTGACCGATTAACTGGACGATTTGTCTATAGAATTGCTCGGCGTTTTCTGATGGGGAATTAGACTCAATCACTGACATTAATGATTAGACCAAATTGCCCTTGAAAAAGGTGACAAAAATAGGAGAAACGTCGGACAATTTTCCGAACAAATCATTTGTCTATGTGAATTCGACTGAGCAAATTAGCACATTTTTCAATATAGACTGCCTCAGAAACGTTTGTACGCAATCGAAAAACACTGTCAATTTTGAATTACTGCTTCCCGTTGCCCTCTCACCACTTGTGTTGCCGTTTATTCGTTTCCTTCAGTTTGCTTCAAAATGTGTGGACTTTCAGCAGCGCAATGTCGAAGGCTTGTGTACAATTTATGTTAACACTTTTGAGAGAAAAAACACAAAATTCCCCTGTTTAATTTCGTTTGAACAGAAATGACCAGAAAAGCATTTGAACTTCCGAACCTATAAGAAACAATATAGAAAGTATCCAAAGCAAGAATTATTGACCGGTGCCCAAGTTCGAAAACGTGTACGATGCCATCGATGTTTGCTTGGAATTAGAGCTGTACAAAAATGGATAATGAAACCAATGTAAAGTTTGGCAAGTACTCAAGCAGTCAGAGACATCGACTGAAGTCGAAAACTTTGATTAAGAATTTACGGTCTGGCAAGCTGTTTGTAGCTGCGGTTAGATTATGCAACCGGACATCACAACTGTTGCGATGAACAGCGCAATATATAGTTAGGAAATATTTACAACAACGCGTTCTGGCCATGAAGCGATTTGTGGATTTTTAGTTGATTTGACGTAAAGCCGCCATAACTAAGTTCAGTTTTGCAATGACTGAGCGGAAACATATATTGGAGAAGCCAAATGAATGAAAAACTAACAGAAAAGATGATTTATTGGAAAAAGATACGCTCAGAGACAGGACTCGAACCTGCGTTCTCATGCATTCCGTGCATACGAGCTACCAGCGGAAGCTTCATTTTTCATTCATTTGGCTTCTCCAATATATGTTTCCGCTCAGTCATTGCAAAACTGGATCTGTTGAAGGTTTTTCAAGTTCAAATGAATTAATGAATGAATTAGAATATTGAATTTTTAATGTCATCGTATTCAGTCTTGTTCCCCTGCACAACCCTGTAAATTTTTTTCGTGTGTTCCGCCTTTTATTGGCACCGTTACAATTCTGCAAGTGAAGCATTGAAAGAATGCAAAATTTATACAATCAAGCAGCTTGTTTGTGCCATCATCAATATTCGGAAGTGTGGAAAAAGCTTGTCAGTTTTATTCGCATTCACGTTATCCAATAAGATAAATTGATTGCTTAATGAATTTACGTTTTGGCTCTGATTACTAAGCACCTAATAAACATAAATGTCTTTAGTTTTTCTTTACGTTTCGTCTTCGGCTGGTCAGTGTATAACAGCTTATGTTAAACTGTTATGCCACCCAGCAGTTCAACATAAACCGCTTAGCAGCCACAAAAAAAAGTCGAAATGATGACGAACGCAGTAAAAAATAAATGAAAATTAACTTCGGCATAATAATATCCTTTACGTAAAACTCGATCGTGTAATCACACTTCGAGTGTTTTGACAGATTTACTGAGATTTTACACAACTTGCTCAAGTCTCAGCTAACTCACATGTAATTTTAACAATTTTACGTGAAACCGTATTGACGCCAGACTTGTGTCAAAATTTTTGACCCGCCATATTGAATTATCGTTTCGACGACTGTGGAATGTTCTAAAGCGAAATTTCAATTGAAGTAATAATTAAACGCACGATCTGTCGTACAAAAAACGGTGGAGTGAAACACTCCTTAACTCATCGGGACGACAGTTTGGATGAGTGCTCGTTTGTTAGTAGTGAGAAAAGTTTTATTATTTCGCTTCCTTTTGGAAGCATGTTCGAAATATTAATAATTGGAATAAAAGTGAAACCAAATTGAAAATGTTTCCCCTAACATATATTCCAATTTCTAAGATCCTTATCATTCAAAACTTTTCTCAAATGAACCCAGCTGAAAAATACCTGATATTTAATGTCTCGTTCCTGCATAAAATCATATCTCGTTCATGTAAAATCTTAACTGTACGTGTAAAACTTATACTCTTCCCATGTATGTGCTTTAGATTTGGCGTAGTTTTACCTTGATTTTCTAACTGTGATGTGTAAACTCGTTTTTACCCGAAAAACAATGACAATAAAAATTTACGATCCGGCAAGGTTTTTGAAACTGCGGCCAAAAACCGCTGATTGCACTGATTGTACCAATTGTACAAGCCTGAAGGGTCTGAATTCTTCCGTACAATTATGGGTTTCAATTTTGTTTAGTTATTTTTCTTCATTAGAGCCTGTTACAGCGGAAATTTTATGTAAAAATGTCGAGTTGTTTATGAGTCATACTGTTGAACCCCGGTATACATGGTATTTAAAAAAACAGCTTGAAGCGCATTACATATTAAATGGAAAATCGTTTAGAAAATTGCAGAAACAAAAATTGTTTTATTCCACATTTTTAAACAAATTTAACAAACACAAAATTGAAATTTTGCCAATTATGTTGTAATTTTTGCGACACTCATTAAAAAAAACAAAACACGGTGTTCCACAGAGAGCTCAAAACCTAACAAATAATATATACACTGAAGCCTTTTTTGACGTAGGACTACATCTTTCTTTGCTAACCTGGCTGCATTTTAAAAATTTCACGAAAAAACTCCAGATTTGATATCTTAATAACTTTTTCCCTGTTTTTGTATTTTCTATAATTCTGAAACCAATAGAAGAAGGTGAAAGATTGTTGTTAATACGATATCAAAATCAACAGAATCCACAAATAGATCCTGATGCACGTTTGCTAACTTCAGTCTACGATAATCCATAAACAGAGATACACCCGGCAGTTTTCAACTGGTGCTTCAGTCAGTGGCGAATATGAGACTACGTTCCTCAAGTCTAAACGCAGAAAAAGAAAAACTAGTTCTTCTGTGAGCATGTTTATACTCCAGACTGAATGACACTCCAGACGTTTTCGGAGTGATTGCGTCATCCAGCTGCTGGTCATTCGCATTGGAGAATAGGAAAACGAAAAGTGGACAACGATGGGAAACATTACACCAAAGCAGTCGTTCTAATGGCTCTAAATGTTATCTAAAGAACTATAAAGATTATTTATTTGCGAATCGGAGATAAAAGTCATCAGTTCCGAGCAAATCTGAAGTAATTTGATTAGCTTTGAGCACTTTTCGCAGTGCGAAAATCGCACCAAACGAGCGTTAATGAAACCAGCTTTTGGTTTTAGAGAAAATTATTTCGAACACACACACATTTGAGAATTCCACAATTCTGCCCTTCTGAATGCCAGAAAAGAATCCCGTACAGCATTCTTTCACTCAAATATTGAGATGTATGAAATGTTGAAATATATGAGTGATTGTGATTGTGCTATGATTATTTTTATGTAATGATTTCTTCTAGGACAAGGTTCAAAATTACCAATGACTTGGAATAGCATGCTACTCCTTCGAATATAAACGCAATCTTTCGAAACCAAATGGTCATTTTCTGGGCTACAAAATCTTAAACGGGTCAAGCGGTATCAAATCAGTTAATATCTATACACATCTCGAATGCAGTCCTACGTCAATGTCGCGGTTTTTTCTCTGACGTTACCTGCCTCAAGCTTTTACGCAACTCAAAAAAACGCGTTGCTTTGAAAATATGCTTTAAAAAACGCAAAACTATAGAAAATTTGTTTGTGTTTCCAAATGTTTTCCAAACTCATGAAACGTACCTAACTGTAATACTGTTCCATCCAGAATCATCTCCTGAAGCTCTACAATGCTCATTAGTTACCTCTGTGAGAAGAGCATGTCTCACTTTGAACTACCATATCTCAGGAACAAAACAATATATTTGCATACAATTTACGCTGTAGCAATCTCTAATGAAAACTAATAACTACTTAAAACCCAACTTTTTTTTCTAATCCTGACTCAAAAAGAAGGAATGAAAAACCCCGTTTACAGGAGAAGCTCCTTTTAAGTGCACAATGGACCTGTTTGTGATTTTGGTCTGATTTGGCAAGCTACCACTGCAACGGATAAGTGCTGAAGTGTTATCGAGACCTTCAATTCTGTTCATTTGAAAAAAATATTCATAGAAAATTAAAATTTAACTATTTTCAAAGGGATTTGGAGTTTCGGGGAAAAAACAACGAAGCCTTTGAGATCGCAAGTGTTATGTTTTGAGGTCTTTTTTACGCGGGGTATACACACCGCGTAAAAGAACGCGCAAAATAGAACCCGTGTAACTTCGGAAATCCGCGTAGAAAAACCCGCAAAACTACAGAAATTTGTTTCTGATTCCAATTGTCCTTGAATTGACATGAAACGTCCAGATCTGGTGTAATCTAAAAAAAATCATCCTTGGGACTTTCGACATTTTCCGAAATCGAACGTTTTTTGCTAAATGTCTTAGAAATGCATGAAACGTCGAGATTGAATATAATTTCAAAAAAAAAAAAAGAAAAACAAATCGACTTTGGGACTGTAAAATTTGGAGATTTCCGATATTGGAAAAAAGTTTTTTAATGCGTCTTTTCTATGCGCTTATTTTCACGCGACTTCCGAGATGTCCGATGTTACGCCGTTTTCTTACGCGAATTTTAAAAGTTTTCCGGTTTTCTTGTTTTATCTTAGAAATGATTTTTTTACTGAACGGGGAAAGTGACCCAGGGTAGTTTCATCAAACAAACATTTTTCACGAATCTGAATTGCGTTCGCCCTTAGCAACGGGGTGTGAGCAAAATCAGGTTCGAAACTGATTCTTTTTTCAGTTCATTTACGTTGAAACTAGGTTCGAAACTGGGTTAGGTTTGGCATCATGTGAAAACGACAGAAGTTTATCGATATCTCCGAGAAAATGGGACCGATTTAAAAAAAAACTTCAGTTTGTCGGTTACGTCACTTATACCATCACCACCACAATCTATCTCCGGAATCGGAAATGACAACCATATGATCTTCAAACATGATAAAAAAAAACCCCGATAGTAACATTCAAACGAGTTACTAAGCTTGTTGAAATTAGTTCAGCCATCTCCAAGAAAATTGAACGGATAAAAAAGTGATATGTCGTTTACGTCACTCATACCATTATATCTCCGAAAACAAGCAGTGATAGCTAATTGGTTTTCGAACACGGTTCACAACCCAAGAGTAGCTTTCGAACGAACCTAATATAAGAACATGCCAAAAATATTCCTGTTATTCATGTGAAGTTTTTTTTTACAACGAAAACTGCAAAAAAATGTCGAGATCTGGTGTTAGTCACAAATTTTTTTTAAGTATTTTTTTTTTTTATTTTTGATTACACCAGATCTCGACGTTTCATGCATTTCCAAGACATTTGGCTTAAAAAAATAATTTTCAATCCCGGATATTTCAAAATTCCCAAAGTCACAAACTCAATCAAAAAAAAAATCAGATATTACACTAGATCTGGACATTTCATGCATTTCTAAGATTTTTTTCATCACAAAAAATTTTCTTTAGTTTTGTGTTTTTTTACGCAGATCTCCGAAGTTACACGGTATTTTTGCCGCGGTACTAATCTTCCAAGTAAAAAGAGACTTCAGTGTTCATATTTTTACATAAAATTTGCACTGTTGTAGCCTCTAACAGTGAACCATAATTACCTAAAAGTGAAGATTAGGTAACCCATAGATTTTTTTTCTAATCCTGGCACGAATCGAAGGAACTCCCCTTAAGTGCTCAATGGACCTGTTAAGTTTTGGTCCGATTTGGCAAGCTGCCACTGCAACGTGCTAAAGTGCTAAAGTGTTCCTCCTTTTTTGAAAAATATCGTAGAAAATTATCGCACAAATCGGGGTTTTCAAAAGAATATAGAATTTCGGGAAATCGGAGTCTTTGAGACCGCAAGTGTTATGTACCATTCAACTCAGCCCGACGAGATCGAAAAAAAAAGTCTATACGTATATGGGATCTCCGTTCGAAGATTTTTCTTACCGATCAATGGAGATATGGCTGAACCTGTTTCAACAAGCTTATTCATTTATTAATTCGGCTAACAAATTTAGACTACAGACAAAACAAATAACATTTTTTTTGCAGTTTTCGTTGGAAAAGAGCATCACATGATTAACGGGATTATTTTTCGCACGGTTTGTCTTATATTCTTATATTAGGTTCATTCGAAAGCTACTCTTGGGTTGTGAACCGTGTTCGAAAACCAATTGGCTATCACTGCATTTTTTTGATGGTATAATCAAAAACGTAAACGTAAACGACATACCATTTTTTTATCAGCTCAATTTTCTTGGAGATGGCTGAACCGCTTTCAACAAGCTTAGTAACTCGTTTGAATGTTACTATCGAGGTTTTTGATCATGTTTGAAGATCAGATGGCTATCATTTCCGATTCCGGAGATAGATTGCGGTGGTGATGGTATAAGTGACATAACCGACAAACTGAAGTTTTTTACTTCAAATCGGTAATATTTTCGATATCGATAAACCTATGTCGTTTTCGCTTGATGCCAAAACTAACCCAGCTTCGAACCTAGCTTCAACGTAATTGAACTGAAAAAAGAGTCAGTTTCGAACCAGATTTTTATATTGTGTTTGCTCACACCCCCGTTGCTAAGTGCGAACCCAAGTCAGATTCGTGAAAACTGTTTGTTTGCTGAAACTCCCTGGGTCAGATTCAGTTTGCTCGAGTGAAAACGACATTAGGCTACTAATAAGTCAGTGATGGCAAACTTTCCACATTCCGAAAAAATGTAATCGAATAGATGACGTAACCGTCAAATCGTAGTATTTTTTTCTAATTCGCTATATTTTCTTGCGGATGTCGGAACCGATTTCGAAAACCGTAGTCGATTTAGAAACCTACACGTTTAAGTTTTGTGATGAGTTCACCATGTTCGTGGCGAACACTTTTTTGTTGCGCTGATATAATCGTATAAGTGACGTAACCGACAAGTGAAACTTGTTCTATTCGAATTTTATTCACTCAGAAAAGACTCAATATTCAAATTCAAATCTAGTACTGCTAATTCCACGAATCGTTATTAGCAATTATAGGTCACACAACTTTATCTTTTTCTTCCACTAGGTGGATTAAAACGAGGTGAAGAAAGATTAAGTTAAAATTGCAGCAATAATTCGAAAATGATAATTTCACTAAATCATTGTGAATAAATGATCTCGAAGTCGAACCAGTGCATTCATGTATAAAAGCAACGATGAAATTGAACTGTCCACCATCCACCGTATTCTCCAGACCTTGCCCCCAGCGACTATTATCTATTTTCTAACCTGAAGAGTTTTTTACAGAGAAAGAAATTTTCGTCGAATGCTGAGGTCATTGCAGAAACCGAACCCTATTTTGAAGACCTTGGCAAACCTTTTTTTTTTGTATCAAAGAGACTATACTGAAGAACAAAAAAGTTTTCATGGTAAAAAAAATCGACTTTTCTTTGTTAGGTCCGGAAGTTCTCATTCCATGTAGTAAAGCACGAAATCATTACAAAAATTAGCATTACGTTTAATGCTAATTGACAGTACCACACGTGAATATCCTTTTTTTTCGTAAGAAAAATCCTCAACTTTTGAAAATCTTTTCTTCTATCCTAAAAAACCCAAAATTTCACAGCAGATTACTACCATTACCGGAATAAATCCCCTGCCTCTGCTTTTGAAACGTTAGCTCTCAGATGATTGAGCAGGGACTGCTGCCTATCCGGCAAATTGCCCTCATGCCCCCATGCGGGTTGAAAATCCCGAGTGATGCAACGAGCCGGGGGGTGGGAGAAAAACAACCGCCTCGTCAGCGTGAGCTTAACTTCAATTTAAAACCCAAATCTCCCGGCGCGAAATCCTAATTTAAGCCCGACAGCAGAGCAGTCCTGGAGCGAATCTCAACGGTAGCTAATCCCGACCATCGTCACCGCAAGGAATTTGTCTACCGAAGCAGATACTGTGATAGAGAGTGGAGAAAGGAAGCAAAACAACAACAGCAATAGCAAAAAAATGAAAATAAAACTAGAACACAAACGACCCCAACTGTACACCCAAATTGCGCAGGATGACAGACACTTCCGAGTTGGATCTCTTCGTCAGTCGGGGCGGATTGAAGACTGAACTTTTCATCGTCGTTGTCGTCCGGTTGAGAGCTGCCGGTGTCTTTTGGTGTCCTCAAGACAGGAACCAGTTTTTTTTTTCTCTTCTCGTCACACGGGACATCGACCGCGGGAGAGGGGGAGAAAAACGCTTACCAAGCCGTTCGGTTCTTATTTTCCTGCTTTTTGTGCAGTTTTTCACTCTGGTTTCGGCCCAAGTAAGATCAAAAAAAGGACTGACTGCTCCTATTTTACGGTCTACTCACCAAAATGCCCAGGAACCCAGGATGATGATGAAGGACCGCTTTTCGTTGGCCTAGGCGCCGTACCCGCCGTACCAAACTCATCACTATTCGCGATGAAGCCTTAGTCATTTAGTGGCGTCGGGGAGGGGGAGGGAGGGAACATAAACACACCCTTCCTGTGTGTTCGAAGGACTTGTTTCTACCTCTCCGTGGGTGGACACGAAGACGAGAAATGGTGCGAAATTTTGTACGCTGTTCTCGTTGTGCTACTTTGGGTTCAGGAGGAAGCCGAAGAAATAGAGATCCTTCCGCAGTAAGCCGTTTGTAACGCAGAGCAACCCGGAAGGGACCCGCCCCATCGGGGGAATCGTTTCCCTCCCCCCCGTCCCAGGGGTTTGATGTTTGTTCTAAGAGGAAATTCGCGGGTGCCGCATTCGTTGGCGTTTTTTTTTGGTGTGTAATTTTTTTTCCTCCTTCATTCGTAGCGTCAGGCAGCTGAGGGTTGAAGGCCACGAGAATATTAAATGAGCCCCAAGTCGGAAGACGTTGAGATGCGTTGTCTGTGTCTGTCAGTGTATGTGTGTGTGTGTGTTTGTATTCGCGTCCGGATTGTTCAACGGCGGTGGTACTGCCTACTCGGGCGGATATTGAATTTCTACGCCCGTTCCATGGTTTATTGACTGCCTCTCGTTGGGCAATGATGATGATGATGATGCGATGGCACTCTATTGCTTTTAAAATGAGTTTATACAGATACTGCTGTTAGTTGGGCAAACAAGGCCAGCTAGCAATTGCTGGTGGAGCAGCAAGAAAGCAGCGACCGACAAACGAAGTTTACTTTTCTTTCTTATTCGGTGTTGAACTTCTGAACTTCGGTACCTGAGTTCGATAATTGTGTTTTTTTTTTGTTTGGTTCCTGTCTCTCTTAGGGTTGCCACCTGTACGAGCGTTTCTCATATTATTCATCAACATATTACAAATTAAAAAAGTTCATAAATTAGTTTTGAAGACTCCTTTTGCATAATACTACTACATTCTAATTTATCTCTGTGAAAATCGATTGAACCATATTTGAGAAAATGATAAAGATTGTGACCTCTATTTCCGGAATTCCTGGAACCAAAAACTGGACCGGAAATTCCCGGGACTCTCACAGAGAAGACGTGAATAATTCCGAACCGTGTATATATATATATATATATATATATATATATATATATATATATATATATATATATATATATATATATATATATATATATATATATATATATATATATATATATATATATATATATATATATATATATATATTTATTTTTTTTTGAGAACAAGCCTCTGGATGGTCCAATACCAAACTTCACAACAATCTATCCACTAGTGTTTGAATAATAACTGAACATGTCACAGACGAGTTCTACTTTTCATCAAGCTATGGAGAAAGACGAGTTTCGTGTCCTTATAAAACAAGTAAACGGTAAAATTGAATGATTTGCGGTACGGATTGCTCCGTTCCCATCCCCCGTATTCTCCAGATCTGGCCCCCAGCGACTATTATCGATTTTCAAACCTTCTTCAGGGAAAGAAATTTCCATCGAATTCGGAGGTCTTTGCAGAGACAGAAGTCGACTTTGATGGCCTTGACAAATCTTTTATCTCTAGATGGAGATTACACTGAAGAACAAACAAGTTTTCACGGTACAAAATCGACTTTTTCTTTGTTAACCCAGGAATTCTTATTCCATGTAGTATAATGAAATGCGGACCATGAAGATAATATGAACTACAAAATGAAACAGTTTTAAGCCCAATTTAAAAGAATTTACAAAATTTTCTGTACTTCCTTCGGTTTGTAATAAATGACGGGTCCAATATTACTAAAATCAGTTCGTCTGGTCATCAACTAACATGACCTACAAATTTTTTTTTACTTAAAAAATATTTCTTATTCAGGCCTATTTGCGTACAAGCGTTACGTGGTCGAATTATTCGATTTTTTTTAAATAAAGAATTTTTTGAAGTGGATCTCGTTGTCACCCTTTTTCTAGGAGGAAAAGAGCTTCCTTTTCCCTCCTGCGAGGGTTGAGGGGCACTTTGTTCGTGGCTCGTCTCGTCATCCATTGCCGCATCGGTGGTATTGTTGTTAATTTCCGTCTTCTTTTCGTTTTCCTTGTTATTTGCAGTATTTAGGTCGTTACTAGTTGCTGTAGATGCGCCTTGTTGTACATTGGTTGCAGTTGTTGTTTGGTTTGATGGTGAAACAGGAGTACTGCGCTCACTAGTTTCCGTTGTTGAACGGTTGGCCTTGTCTTTGGTTGAAGATGCCCTTTTCGCAGTTTCAGTGCAAGGTTTACCGTGGTGTGCTGGTTGTTCACAAAACTGACATGTAACCAGCTGATTTTCATAGGTAATCAGCGTTTTACACGGATGTATCCCACCGTGACCACAAATGATGTAAGATGGAATTGCTTTACGCAGTTGCATACGTACCACTCGCACGCCATTCCGGATGCCGGGGAAAAAATTCCGCCATGCTTTCTCTTTCGATGGAAAGGATTTCACCGTACTGCGACATGTTTTCCCGAACGTACTGATCGCTGGTCTGCGGGGGAAGGTCCACCATTTACACAGGGATTCTATATTTAACATTGTCATGATCAACAGTGTGCACCTCGTTGTTAACCGATTGCATCTCTTTCACGTACACTCTATTGTTCACTATACTGTATTGTCTTTGATCCTGTCGACTGTGTCGGATGAGATGCGAGCACAAAATGACCTACAAACTGGAACATTTTCGAGCACAACTAGGAAGATATCATACGATTTTCTATGACAGTTTGAAATTTTGAAAACTTATCATCTTGTATTGTTAGACCCGGAAGTCGGGCTTGGATAAATTTTATGGGACAATCAGCGCTTTTAATTTGAGTTTCATTTTACAAAAATCTGATATGAGTTTATCTTGATCTGCTAACAACAGAAAAATTTTTAGTCAATTTGAAGAATTCGCTACTCATCACTTGATAACTTAAGAAATAAAAATACACTTGAAATTGACATGTTTACTCTAAGCACCCTATCTCCGGAATCGGAAGTTCGATCTGAAGAAAAATTGGGATATTCTTTTCGCGTCCGAACACCTCTTAGTTGAATCTAAAATGACTAAAAATCGGCTGAGCCATCTTCGGGAAAAGTGTCTGACATTGCTTTCAATTTTTCGATACATATAACCCTGTAGCTGCGGAACCGAAAGTCAGATTCAACTGAAATTTAGGAACTTTATGTGAAACTGTAAGTCTTTTCATCGTCGTCTTCGCGAAATTTGAGTGACAATATTTGTCACACACACATTTGCTCGGTTCATCGAGCTGAATCGAATGGTATATGAAATTCGGTGGATAAGTCGGTTGTCACAGTGAGTTCATAGCCTTTCTATATGGGCAAGGCTGGAAGAAGTTTTCTTCAGAGACAGTACTCGAGCTTGCCAACCTTTTCCAAACATTGGAACTTTTCTACCATTGTGAGTTTAATTTACGCAACTTTTTCAACGCGTTTCATTTGAAATAACGCGATTTTCTTTCGAGTTAACGAGATAATCGCGTAAAAAAAATTTTTGCATGGTAAATGAAATTTCATTTTATGCGAATACAAAACAATCCCACATGCTTCAGCGAAATGAATATTAAGAAATGTACATTACGGAATTGTTTGGTTTCATAGAATCTAGTTAAGATCGTGGGCATCCAAGAATTCTCAGGAAAAAAGAACTCAGTATATAAACGCTTGACTGGTGACATACGTATACTTTTTTGAGAGCGGTATTTGCTCGTTTGATACACTGCGATAATGTCAGTGGAAGTTCTTGTCCATCCAAAACCTCCTTGGAATATAGGCCTTGATTTCTACCAACGAAACTGATGACATTAGTGAGTTTCTTTTTTGTGGTCAATACTCGTGGACTCACATTCAATCAATTGGATTATTGTGATGAGTTATGCGGAACTGCTTGTTCATCCAAAAACCACCTGGAGTTCAGACCTTAAGATCTACCAGCGGAACCAAATGAACTATCGAGGTTCTTGTACACGATTCATATTCGTGATACCACATGCAAATCATTAGATGATTGTGAATATTCCCGGTCATCCAAAAACTACCTGGAGTGCAGGCTTTAAGATCTACCAGCGAAACAAGCTGCAATAACGAACTTATTCATCAAGGTCTTCACTCGCGATACCAATTACAATTAGGAGGTTTATTTTACATACTCTAAGTCACACAAAAACTACCTGGAGTTCAGGCCTTAAGATGTACCAACACGGGAAACTGCATTACTGAACGTTTTGTTCTAGGCCCATACCCGTGATATCACATGCAGTTAATAGCCCAATTGCGAATGATCTACGCCATCCAAAAACTACCTAGAGTTCAGACCTTAAGATCTACCAGAATAACTAAGTGCATTAACAAACCTAATCTCCACGTTCCATACTCGTGATTCACAGAAGTCCTTGAATGACTGAAAATATTCCTGAAAGAGATCAGAATAGACAAGTGCAGATCTTGAGACCTGTTTTCACTGAAGTTGTTGGACTACTGGGAACATGCCTGGAACAGATCAAATTAGACAAGTAGGCAAGTTATGCATAAGTTGAGGATTGCTTGTGTAGATCTTGAGACTTGTTTTCATTGAAGTTCTTTGATGACTGTGAACGTTTCTGGATAAGATCAAAGCAGATAAATAAGCAGTATGTAGCTCAAATGACAATAAACAGCATTGAAAAGTTTGTCATAAACTGCTGATTGTTCGTGAAGACCTTAAGTTCTGTTTTTACTGTAGTTCTCAGATGACTGTGAACTCCTGGATCAGATGAAAATATACAAATGGGCAATATGTACCTCCATGACTATGAACAGCTATGAAAAATTATACATAAGCTGCGGATTGTCTGTGTAGATCTTAAGATCTGTTTTCACTGAAGTTGTTGGACTACTGAGAACATACCAGAAACAGCTGTAAATAGACAAGTAAGCAATGTGTAGCTCTAGAAAAATGAACAGCACATACAAAATAATCATTAGCTATTGTAGGTCTTGCTGTGGAACAGTGTAGTCTCTAAGGATAATATTCCAAGTAGTTCTTGGATCTTGGAATATCTCTTACGGATTTCCGTAGTTTCAGAATATACTCAGATGGTCCTTGATGCTTTTGCATATAGACGTAGTTAGTTTTTTTTTATGTTGTCTACATTAAAATCGAATGGAATTGAAACAAATTTGAAATAACGCGATTTATTTTATTTGATTTTCGCACCCCCAACTTTGCACGTAAAATGAGGGTCCAGTGTATCATGGAATTCGTTTGAACACATTTTAGAAGATAATGCGATTGAACCTAGTGTCGTACATTTACACTTTTCGAAGGTCAATGCCGATCTATTTTTCGATCATATATGAGCGTTCTATTGCCGCAAGCAAGCATCCACAAGCTGTCCCTAATAATAAATATAAATTAATTTCTATCGTTCGCCCGATAAAGATATATGACATCACAAAATTTGTGTTTCCTTCTATGATACCCAACTAATACCTATGGGCAATTGCCGAAATAAGTAGCAAGCCCTCAGACTCTACATTCCCCGATTCACGTTTCCAATATGACAAACCATTTGTTCAGCATGAAGGGAGAAGCCAATTGGACTCAAGACTGATTTTTGACGTGACTATGCCTTACTTCACTATGGGGCACCTTTTTTAAAATTCGCTCTGATCAAGAATGGACAAAACTTGATCGTGAATATCTCTTACGGTATTTACCGCAGCAACATATTTTTTTCCATGCCATCAGAAATGTATTCAGCAATTTATGATAAAATTTTCAGTTGTAAGAGAGAACCACAAATATTTCCAGTAATTTCGGAAACCCTCGAAAGAAAACCCAAAACTAAAAAGAATTTTTTTTATTCAAAATACCTTAGAAATGCATGAAACGTCTCGATCTGGTATAATAAAAAAAAAATTTTTTTGAAGAAAAATGGACTCGAAAAATTTTTTTCGAAAAAAAATCCGCTTTGGGTCTTCAAAAATCTTGAGAATTCCGAAATCAAAAATTTTTTTTGATACCAAATGTTTTACAAATGCAAGAATCGTCAAAATCTGGTTTAATCTAAAAAGATTTTTTTTTATCAAATCGAAAAGTGTCAGTGAGTTGACTTAAAAAATACCGGATCTCAATGTTTCATGCATTTCTAAGACTAAACAAGAAAACCGCGTAACCTCGGAAACCTGCGTAAAGACCGCGTAACTTCTTAAATCCGCGAAAAAAACATCAAAAATCACGAAAAAAAGATCTCAGTGTAACTCAAAATTGAAGTTTTCTAAAATGTTTGGTATGAACCAGCATTATGGTTAAATTCAGTGCCACAATAAGGCGCTCCGAAATTCCACCGCATGAACTGAACGAAGTGTATCGTGCAAAACCGATACCTAGATATGCGGAATATTTTCAGTAATTGAATGCAGTGGGCTTATGACACGTTTTGTTCGCTAGTAAAACAGACACTATCTACATATGTATGGTTATAAACCATGAGTATTATATGGAGGTGACTCATTTGTGCATGTTGTTTAGGACGGTCAATCAAGGGATGTTTTCGAGATCTGATGTGAGTTCGTGAAGCGTTTTTACCTTTTCCGCAATTGTATGAAAATAAAAAGCGTTTTTTTTTTCAATGCTAGCATAAACTTGCAAGCGCGGTGTGACCGAAAAACGTTATTGTCTCTAAATTTTCAATGGTATATTTCTCATAGAATGGATTTTAAACAATTGGACTATTGAATTATGTTTTAGTTCTTTATACCATCACTTTTCTTTTATTGTATTCTATATAGCAATAATCCCTTAACTATTAATAAATGGTTCAATTTTATATCAAAATTCATAGAAAAAGATTGTTTCGAATAAACCTCAAGCTTTTGTTAATCAGTATCTCCACTCACATATGCCGTTTCGGGGCAGAGTTGTTGATCGCGAAGCAGTTTGTGTAGACGCAGAATAATCTCGATTGTTTAAAACAACAGCAGCGAAATTCTTTATAATATGGCCGGATGTTTTTGCTGAAGGTCTTCGACTCCTCATAACCCTTCATTTTGACCTTCTTACCCGCAGTAATATTAAAGCTATCTGATAATTAAATTCGGATCTACTGTAATCTACAAATTGTGCAAAGCTGTTGAGTCTCCGCTAACTAGCAGATTACTCATTAGTAGAAAAATTGCTGCTAAAAACAGAATTAGCCCACTTGAACAAAACCATGCGCATTTCCTATGCATTCGTAGATCTTCCGGCAATACGATCCTGAGTTAGTTATACCTCTAACTCAAGTACGTCTCCAGCATTTCTAGCATATCAAGGAAAGTTAAAAAAAAACATTTTTTTTTTCAATTCTAAGATCTGTTTTCTTTGACAAAAAAAATTGCTGCCGAACGTTGGATACATTCCTAGATGGCTACCCTAGGCTCTGTCCGTACGTTCGTTTCCTAAATGCTTTTGTTTGGTCAACCTTGCCGAAAACCACTTTGAACGGGCATTTGTCAACGTACTCGAATCAACGAATTAAATTGAATTAATTTTTCATCGATTAAATTATACTGAACAGAAACAAACAAACAAACAATTTCTGGGACACTCGCCAGCAAACGTAAAACCTGGCCAACGAGATCTGTACGCCAATCTGCATCAACGGAACCGGTGGGGGGAAACCGAGGGCAATCGGCGAGGAGAAGATTCGTTAACCTACTTGCCAACCTTTTCGGCCTGCAGTCGACACTCGAAAGGGTAGTCATTTTCACTTTGAATTGAATTATGAGATTTTCCGGTCGCGATGTCTGAAATTAGTGCACCCTTTTTGGGATGCATTTTAAACCCCTCTCATCACCGTCGCAACGGCAGTCGCCGGGTGTCGGGTGTCGGAGATCTACGGGTTAAAATGTGGCCCATAAAATATTTCCAACCACCAGCCTTGGCCTCGGCTTTTAGTCGCAAAATTTCTCCTATTTAGCCTAGCACTGACTACTGACTGTTCCCTCGTTCGGAGCCAGCTCTTTCTTGGCCCGAGGTTGAAAATAATTACTTGTGTTTCGAGGGCCACCACATTCAAACGGCTGACTTCTCAATAAGGTCCGGAATTTTCCTGGAGTCCCCCTCGGATTGCCCGAAATATAATTATTATTTCCGACGTTGTTTCTGCTGGTTTATGGTAGCTCGAAGCACGGGAAGGCCGATTGTGTCGGCACCCGGGATGACTCTCCAATGGCGGCAATGAGCCCACTTACAGCGACGGTTGTAGGTTTAGTGGCTTTCAGAATGGATAAACCCCATTCATTGCATTCATTCGGAACAGCTTCAGAGAGCGTATTGAAAGGTGTGGCACGGCTTTAAACAATCCTCAAGCCTCAGTGTCCAGAAGTGTCCTCGCTTTGTGGCGCACGAGTGCTTGATGAATTGTTGTGGCCTCTGGAAGATGCATTCCGAGGCGTTTGGGTTCAGGCTTGTGATGATGGAAGATTGTTGAATTTTAAATTAGGATTGTGGTCATTGTGATTTAAAATTATTGTCATACGAGTGTGTAATTATCGTTACGCTCAGTGCTTGCAAGTTCCTATGCCATACCTTTCCGTGTGTCTATCTGTGGACATTTTTCAGGTACTTGTTTGACAGAGAAACTTGGGTTTTGTGTTCGCAGCTTCAAATACCTTGCCAGATTTTAAATTTTTTTTTTGCAAATTATCGGCATAACTATTTTATGTTCACACAATAAAGGACCCAAATTATTGCAAGCAACTGCTACGAAACACACGGGATAAGATAAGTAAAGAAATAAAACATCTAGCAAGCGATTCATGAATGTAGAAAACTTGTGAGACGTATGACAAATCCATGATCAGAAATTTTCGAGACCGCAGTATGTATTCGAGCGTCAAAAACGACATACTTAAACAATCATCTATTGTTTGACTCGTTATTCATGCATTCTAAACATTTTTTTATCCACATTTTTACGTGGCCTTGTCTTCAAGTGCCATATTTATGGCAGTACACTGAAGTCTTTCTTTACTTTCTGGTGTAATCCCAAAAAAAAATTTTTTTTTTTAAATGTCGGGATTTTTTTGGTGCCATATGTCGTAGAAATGCATGAAACGTTGAGATCTGGCGACAGAATAAAAACCTTTTTTTTAATTGTCAACTATGAGACTTTGAGATTTCCGAAATCGAAAATTTTATTGAAGTCAAATGTCTTAGAAATGCATGAAACGTCAAAATCTGGTGTAATCCAAAGTATTCAGAGAGTTGGCTTGAATTTTTTTTAGATAAAACTAGAACTCAACGTTTTCTGTGTTTCTAAGATAAAACAAGAGAACCGGATAACTTTGAAAATTCGCGTAAAAAAACGAGTAACTCTAGAAATCCGTGTAACAAAAACCGCGTAGCTTTGGAAATCAGTGTAAACAGTGTGAAAAAACGCATTAAAAACCTCATAAAAATACGCTAGAGTATAAAAAAAAACAATCCGGGAGAAAATCCTATTCAAGTGCGTTGAGAAGCTACTTGTCTGGCAAGCGATGTGTAGATGTAGTAAACTGAGTTTTCATTTCATCTAGCACCATCAACAAGAAAAAAAGATTACCTCCACAGATGCTTTCCATCCTTCCTTAAGTTCCAACGGAAGCCGGACGCTGTTACGGTCTGATTTGACTACAAGCCATTACATCTTCGACTAGGCCTAGAACAAAACCCGTAGAAACCTCGTAAAAAATACGCTAGTGTATTAAAACAACAATTTGGAAGAAAATCTTATTTAAGTGCGTTGAGAAGCTACTTGTCTGGTAAGCGATCTGTAGATGAGGCAAGCGGAGTTCGTCATTCATCTCATCTGGCACCGTCGACGAGAGAATCTACAAAAACGATTACCTCTACAGGCGCCTTCCGTCCTTTGTTTGTTTAGTTACAACGGAAGCCGGACGCTGTTTTGGTCTGATTTGACTACCAGCCATTACGCCTTCAACGAGGACCAGAATTAAACCCGTCGGAAACGCTTGAATTGAATGAGAACTAGCAACTCGTTTCAGTTGGCAATTGGAAGGGGTTGACAATAATTCCTGAATGTATGCTAAGTGCACATAACGATTTTGATTTGTTTTTACGTTTCGTCTTCGACTCATCAGTGCGTTAGCAGCTTACACTGAACTGCTAATTAGACTCAGCGGTTCAATAAAAAAAAGGCTAAGCAGACGAACTATAGTTTCAATTGTCGAAAGACTGGTGGTTGGATGATTATTTTTTAACTCTATTCGGTATGACGTAAGTCGTCATGAGCTCAATTTAGCTTTTTGTCAGTACACGGAAAAAAATGTTTTGCTAATTTTCAAATTGATTTATTTAGCTTTTTATCAGTACACGAATATAATTATTATTTAAAATTTTTTCCGTTTTTTTTACTTCGTCGTTCTGAGTGACGGTTTAAAATTTTGAACACACTTCACTCTCTACTTCCGGAACCCGAAGTCTGATCCGGATAAAATTCATTAGCAGTTAATGAGACCATAAGACTTTTCATTTGACTATCACTTTGAGAAAATAGGTTTGGCCATCCGTGAGAAATTGAAGTGAGCTCTATTTTTAACTTTTTCGCCGCCTTTTCCGATACTTCCGGAACCGAGAACATGGAATCGGTGGAGCCAAAATCCGTTCGATTAGACAGTAACTAACTTGAACTGCATAATGAAAAAGTTTTAAAGCCAAATTTATGAGAATTTTTTTGCATCGTCGATTTAAATTCCGGGTTGAAATTTTGAAGACACTTCACACTGTAGCTCCGGAACCGGAAGTCGGATGCGAATGCAATTCAATTGCAATGTATGAAACCATGAGATCTTTTATTTGAGCCTGAGTTTGTGGAAATTGACTGGTCATTTCTAAGATTAACGAGCAATGATACTTGGCACATACACGTAGACATTGCAGAACTCGACGAACTGAGGCGAATGGTATAGGATACTTTTTACTAATCGATTTTTTAAGTGATTGAATAACCTTTATTTATTGGAAGGACAAACAAATTTTCTGGACCGCGGCCTTGAAACCATTGCTCTATCATGGTTATGTTGAAAAACGCC
Organism: Malaya genurostris; assembly: GCF_030247185.1. NCBI lineage: Eukaryota > Metazoa > Arthropoda > Insecta > Diptera > Culicidae > Malaya > Malaya genurostris. Next base: position 149,916,040 of record NC_080570.1, read on the forward strand.
TTCTGAGTGTTGCCCGTGGTATATTACTTCTTGGTATGTTTTCGTGGTGGCAACATGCCAAATTCGTCCAAAATATAAAAGATATCGGATGGCTTTACAGACACTAATGTACATAAATCATCTAATTGTTAGGTCCAGTCACAATGTAAATCGTGCTCTCCAAGCGGAAGGAATGTATTATTCCTCTTTCAGTTGCCTTACATTATTTTTTTCTAAATTACACTAAATTCTCTTTTCATGCAGTTTGTTTTTTATGCGATTTTTTCATGTGACTTTGACAAGCGAATTTTTAACGTTCAAATTTTTAAAGTTCGTTCAAGAAATGCTCGACTCTTTGGGACTTGAAAATTTGAAAACTATTTTTTTGTGATATCACCTGAGCTCGACGTTTCATGCATTCTAAAAAAACATTTGAAAGTGGTAAATTTATTAGTTAACTTCCGGACCGCTGTCTTGAAACCATTGCTCTATCATGGCCATGTTGAAATATGCAACCTGCAAGTTGTCCGTAGCATATTACTTCGTAATATGTTTCCGTAATGGCAACATGCCAAATTCTGCCAAAATAGAAAAGATAACGGACGGCTTTACAGACACTAATGTACATAAACTATCTTATTTCGTAAGTCCAGTTGCAATGTAAATCGCGCTTTCCAAGCCAAAGAAATGTCGTATTCCTCTTTCAGTTGTCTTACATTATTGTTGTCAAAAATACACTTAATTTTTGTTTTTTATACGAATTTTTTCATGTGACTTTGACAAGCGAATTTTTAACGTTCGAATTTTCAAAGTTCGTTTAAGAAATGCTCGAAATGACGCGATCTGGTGTTTTCTAAAATAAATCAAAAAAACACTGTTGAAGTCGACTCTCTGAGACTTGGCTTAAATTTACATTTTAAAAATATTTTTTTTTGTGATATCAAATGATCTTGACGTTTCATGCGTTCGAAAAAAAACATTTGAAAGTGGTAAGTTTATTAGTTCATTTCCGAACCACGGCCTTGAAACCATTGCTCTATCATGGTCATGTTGAAATATGCCTTCTGCAAGTTGTCCGTATTACTTCGTGGTATGTTTCCGTAATGGCAACATGCCAAATTCAGCCAAAATAGAAAAGATAACGGACGCCTTTACAGACACTAATGTACATCAATTATCTGATTTTTGAATCCAGCCGCGTTCGAATTATCAAAGTTCGTTTTGGGAATGTTCGAAACGTCGAGATCTAGTGCTATCTAAAAAAAATTCTTTGGGACTTGAAAATTTGAAAAAAAATTATTCTTTTGGGATATCACCTCGAAGTTTCATGCATATCTAAAAAAAATTGATTGAAAAAAGTCGATTTCGGAAACCCAGGTGACAACAGATGACGATGCTTCATGAATTTTTATGACATCAGCCAAAACAATTTGTTTTTCTTTAATTTTGCGGTGTATTTTCATGCGTATTTTCAGTGACGGGCAGATTTTCTCATACTATAGCCGACTTGTTTTGATTATCGTTTCGATTTATAGTCACCATCTACTCGTAATAAGGGTAGAATTCGGTTCGTTTTTGCACTCGATGCACGGTTGAAGACGGCTCTCCCCGGATGAAGCCGCGAGGACGGAGAGGTTGAGACCAGCTGGTCACTTCATAGACGTATTTTTCTTGCGGCCTTCAGCTTTCGATTTCCACCAATCCAGTCCTATTGAACTATCAGAGAAGTTCTCCGAATTATTTTATTACGTTGGTGGCAGTCGTAGTTTGGCCGCAATCATTCGTTCCGGTGTGCGAGTAGCACGGATTTTCGCGATGCACGAGCAAAGTTATATATACTGAAAAAGCAAATAGAATGCATGCAACATATTATGCATATTTTAGTAACAGTTTTTGCAGTGAAAATCAACATCAACAAACTGTAGTGAAATTAACTTCTCCTATCAAATCATTTCAAATCAATAACAGACAATTCTAGAACAATATTCGGTCGCTTCACCAGAGCAATCATTAAACTAAAGTCAATTCCGCTCAAACTTCTGATCATAACAACAACTGCCAGAAATAAATGTGGAAACTTGCAGATGGACGAACTCATCCCAAGAACATAAACTCCCCATTAAAACCACATAAACTGCTCGGTCACAGAAAATAGACACCAAACTTTGCCTTGCCATCGGAATCTTCTTCGACTTTCAAACCGACCCCGTGTCCCGACGAATGCCGGTGCCGTACATTATCGAGGAGCACCAGAACCAGAACCGTAACCGAATCCTAAACAATAACAACAACAACAACAACAAAATCGCCTCGCGACAGCGTTTAATGATAGTTTCAATAATCACCAAAATCCACGCCAGAAAGCACTTCCACCGGATGTGGATTTACTGCGGCAGCAGCTACCAGGGCTTAACTCCCCGAAGCGTACAAGAAATTCAAAAGGACCGATTGTAATGATTATCGGGTGGTGGCCGGGTGTTCGCACCCGGTTCAATCGTAAAACTTTACGAGCTACAAATGAGTGAACGCGCCAGCATGACTCTAGCTTTTGGTTGCTGTGCACCACCAAACTGGACTGGAATGAAACGGAGTTGGATGGGCTCGAATGACGGTCAAAGTCATCGAACTGTGCCACGTGGGTCACCGACGGGTAAAAAGTGCTGAAAACACAGTAATAGGACTACTATTCGTGTCCCCATTAGTAACAATATTTGCGTTAGTAGCCAGCCAAGTTTGTCGAGGTTGTGGTCTTTTTGTCGTGCCGAAGGTTTTTCTAAAACTGATTTAAAAAATCCGGTAATCGATGCGGACGGGTTTGATTCGATTGAAAATGTTTGAAACATTTAAATTTTTACATGTTTCATAATTTGGGTTCACTCCAATTCAACTGAAAAATGATAGAGAACTAAATTTTTTAGATAGACTTTTGATCTCAGATAACAGAATAAAAACTAAAGCATTTATTTTTCTCTTTCTTTTTTTCTAGGTAAGTAAAACACATCTGAATTACATTGAATTTCACGAAGTGATAAAGTAAGGAGGTAATTTCTTACAAATTACGTTTAAAAATATGATTAAATCATCGTGTTGGGAATGTTCATCACTCTGGCTCCTGCCTGGACATCATTTGTGGTGTGGCTTATTTACCGTAATGGCAAAATGCCAAATCCATCCAAAAAAAGGTACGGAACAATTATCGTAGCTTGTGTAAAGCCAACAGAAGTTTTTCATGCTGCTCCTACACAAAAAAATCTTGTTCTTTATCCCGGTTGGGATGCAAAAGTAGTTATTCAAAATAGAGAACTTTTATTACATTTCTTTTTCCAGTTGTCAAAAAGTATTTCTGTTCAAGAAGCTGTTAAAAGTTTGTCTTGGCATAGGTTTAATCCTCTTTTGTCACACAATCAATCATTTCGTAAGCATTTTTATGCATAGCTCCTTTGATTGTACCCTGAGCGACCTATTTTGCTCTTGGAAGTCGACAGTTGTAGACGATAATGCCAGTTTACTTGCGTCTTTTCTGAAAACATTCTCCGAACACTGCGTTATTACGTTGGTGACAATAGATTTGGCCACAATGAAAAATAATGCGTGCGAGTAGTTTGGATTTTCGCGATGCACGAGCCAAATTTCGATGCCATTTGTACAACAAAAGAGCAATTGTCTAATACGAATTGTAGGCTTCGATGTTGCAAAAAAAAACACATCTTCAAAGTGAATTTTCAATGTAAGATGCCAAAGAAAAGATGCGTCAATTTGTGTGTCGATCTATTTCATATTGTATCCTTATGCGAACCTCCGCTTTGGTTCGTAAATGTAAATTTGTTATAAAATTTAGTCATGCTTGATGCCAAGACTTTTAAACCGACTGTAACGAAACTGCTCGAATTTCGGAGGGCAGAAAAATGCATGAGAATCATGTGCATGTTTCATTTTGACGCGTTCTGATTGGCTCTAGCTATCATGAATCAATGCAATTTAAATTAGGCTTAGTGAATTATGGAAGAATACCAAAGAGTTACTCGAAAAGTTTCAGTTAATTGTACTGGGAGTAATTATAAACTAGAGACGTATGAGCTTGAGACTTCAAAATTAGTAACTTCGGGTTTGAAACTTGGGTGGAGACTTGGGACTTGATACAAGAGGAAGTAGAAACGGGAGACGTGTGAACTTGAGAACTAGTATTTTTGGGTTTGAAATTGGGGTTGAGGCTGAGGACTCGGGAATTGGGACTTGTACTTGAGACTTGAGAATTGGGATTTGAGGCTTGGGACTTGGGATTTGAAATTTGGGACTTGAGACTTAGGACCGGGGACTTCAGACTTAAGACTTGAGAATTAGTATTTTAGGGTTTGAAACTTTGGTTGAGACGTAGAACTTGGAATTTGAGATTTAAGACAAGAGGAAGTAAAAATGGGAGACGTGTGAATTTGAGATGTCCCGGGTTGGCGGTTCAATGCATAGGATGCTGGTCTTACAAGCCAGTTGTCGTATGTTCGAGCCCCGACCTGGAAGGATTCTTAGTGTCAGTAGGATCCATAGTACTAGCCATGCAATGATTCTGTACGCTAAGAATCGGCTGCGAAGTCTGTTGAAACAGAAAGGCCAAATTCCACCAAAGGAATGTAATGCCAAGACTTTGCTTTTGTGAATTTGAGACTTTAGAATTATTAATTTTGGGTTTGAAACATGGGTTGAGGCTTAGGACATGAGACTTGGGATTTGAAATTCGGGATTTGAGACTTGGGACTTGAGAATTAGTAACTTTGGGTTTGAAACTTGGGTTGAGACTTAAGACTCGGGAGTTCGGACTTGTACTGGAGACTTGGGAATTCAAACTTGGGACTTTAGACTTGAGACTTGGGACTTGAGGCTTGGCATTTGGGGCTTGGTGTTTGAAACTTGGAACTTGAGACAATTAGTATTTTAGGGTTTGAAATTTGGGTTGAGATGTAGGATTTAGGATTTGAGACTTGAGACAAGGGGAAGTAGAAACGGGAGACGTGTGAACTTGAGACGTGAGAAATAGAAATTTTTGGTTTGAAACTTGGGTTGAGACTTAGGACTCGGGAATTGTGATTGGCACTGGAGACTTGGTACTTCAAACTTAGGATTTCAAACTTGAGATTTGATTTGATATTTGCAATCGGGTCATGGAAGCTAGTGACTTGGAGCTTGAGTATAAGGACTTACAGCTTGAGCTTTGCTTCTTGGGATTTGGAACTTGTAACTTGTAATCTGTAGTGGGAATTTGAACTAGGGTCTAAGAACTTTGAGCTAAAACCTTGGAATTTGCAATTTGGAGCATGGAAACTTGGATCATTGGACTCGGAACTCGTACCTCGGAATTTGAGACCTAAAACTTGAAAATCTGAACAAGAGTAAGTATAAACTTAGAGCAAATTAGAGCTTAGAGCTTGGATCTTGGTTACTTGGGATATGAGACTTGAGACATGGACCTTGGGACTTAAAACTTGGAATTCTGGATCAAAGGAGGTATAAATTGGAGACGTGTGAACTTGAGTCTTGAGAATTAGTAACTTACTAATTAGAATTAGTAACTTAGTATCAAATTTGGGTTGAGTTTTGGGAGTAGGGATTTGGAACTGAAAACTTGGGACTAAGGACTTGGGGCTTAAAACTTTGAACTTGGGAATTGGGGCTTTGGGCTTGAAACTTGGTACTTGAGACTTGAGAATTAGTAACTTGGGGGTTTAAAACTTGGGTTGAGACTTGGAATTTGGGTTTGGAACAAGAGGCAGTATAAACTGGAGACCTGTGAACTTGAGTCTTGAACTTACAGTCTGAAACTTGAGTTGAGACTTGAGACTTGAGACTTGAAACTTGAGGTTTGAGAGTTGAGGTTTGAGAATTGAGGTTTGGGAATTGGAACTTAAGACTTGAGACTTGAAACATGGAACTGGACATGGGACTTGGGACTTGGGACTTGGGACTTGGGACAGGGGACTTGGGACTTGGGACTTGGGACTAGGGACTTGGGACTTGGGACTTGGAACTTGGAACTTGGAACTTGGAACTTGGAACTTGGGACTTGGGACTTGGGACTTGGGACTTGGGACTTGGGACTTGGGACTTGGGACTTGGGACTTGGGACTTGGGACTTGGGACTTGGGACTTGGGACTTGGGACTTGGGACTTGGGACTTGGGACTAGGGACTTGGGACTTGGGACTTGGGACTTGGGACTTGGGACTTGGGACTTGGGACTTGGGACTTGGGACTTGGGACTTGGGACTTGGGACTTGGGACTTGGGACTTGGGACTTGGGACTTGGGACTTGGGACTTGGGACTTGGGACTTGGGACTTGGGACTTGGGACTTGGGACTTGGGACTTGGGACTTGGGACTTGGGACTTGGGACTTGGGACTTGGGACTTGGGACTTGGGACTTGGGACTTGGGACTTGGGACTTGGGACTTGGGACTTGGGACTTGGGACTTGGGACTTGGGACTTGGGACTTGGGACTTGGGACTTGGGACTTGGGACTTGGGACTTGGGACTTGGGACTTGGGACTTGGGACTTGGGACTTGGGACTTGGGACTTGGGACTTGGGACTTGGGACTTGGGACTTGGGACTTGGGACTTGGGACTTGGGACTTGGGACTTGGGACTTGGGACTTGAGACTTGAGACTTTAGATTTGAGACTAGGGACTTGAGACTTGAAACTTGAGACTTGAAACTTGAAACTTGAAACTTGAAACTTGAAACTTGAAACTTGAGACTTGAGACTTGAGACTTGAGACTTTAGATTTGAGACTTGGAACTTGGGAGTTGGGACTTGGGACTTGAGACTTGAGACTTGAGACTTGAGACTTGAGACTTGAGACTTGAGACTTGAGACTTGAGACTTGAGACTTGAGACTTTAGATTTGAGACTAGGGACTTGAGACTTGAAACTTGAGACTTGAAACTTGAAACTTGAGACTTGAGACTTGAGACTTGAGACTTTAGATTTGAGACTTGGGACTTGAGACTTGAGACTTGAGACTTGGATCTTGGGCTATGGGGCTTGGCACTTGAGTATTTGTAACATTGGGTTTGCAACTTGTGTTGATATTGAGGGCTTGGAATTTGGAACTTGCACTTGTGACTTCAGGCTTGAGACTTGGAACTTGCGAGTTAAGGCTTGGGACTTAAGGCTTAAGACTTCGGGCTTGCGACTTGGGGCTTGAGACTTTAAGCTTATGACTTGAAACATGGAACTTGGAACTTAAGATTTGGCACTTGAGATTTGAGACTTCAGACTTGTGACTTGGGATTTGGAACTTGGGACTTCAGACAAGAGGAAGTATAAACTGGAGACGTGTGAACTTTGGGTTTGAAACTTGGGTTTAAAACTTGAATTTTGGAATTTGAGACTTGGGACTTCAGCCTTGAGATTTGAAACTCTAAAATTGAAACATGAAGAACTGAGCTTGGGACTTTATGATTGACTGGAACTAGAGACTTGAAACTTAAAACATGGAGCATGTAACTTGAGACATTGGACTTTGGACCCGAACCTGTCAATTGGGTAGTTGAAACAGGGTATGTCTTCGAAAGTATGAATTAGAGACGTGTGAAGTTGATACTTGTTTTTTCTATTGAACGATGTATTTAATAAGGCAAGCTGGTTTAGCTATAAGATGCCGAGAGCAGAAATTGATCCTTTTTTTAACTTGGAACTTAAAACAAGCGACTTAAAACTGAAAAGAATGGCGCATGGGATTCCGGAACAAGTTCGAACTTGATACTTGGAACTAATGACTTGTGATCTAGTGCATGGAATTTGGGACTTGAAACAGAAACTCCGGACTTGGGATTAAATACTTCACGCAGACTTCTTGGAACTAAAAACTGCAAAGCTTACATGCAATATACTACATGGAATGAGAAGTCCCGGGCCTAACAAGGAAAAAGTAGATTTTTTTTACCATGAAAGCTTTTTTACTCATCAGTACAATCTCCATCTAGAGCGATACACATGAGTCGGTCCTCCAACATTTTGATGCCTTTTGATAAAAAGGCCTTCAAAATAGGCTTCCGTTTCTGCAATGACCTCAGAATTCGACGAAAATTTCTTTCCCTGGAGAAATCTTTTTTGGTTTGGAAATAGATAATAGTCGCTGGGGGGCCATATTTGGAGAATCTGGGGGATGGTGGACCAACCAGTACCGCATATCAGTCAATTTCGCCGTTTCTTTTATGATGAAAACTAGAACTCGTCTGACACGATTAGCTGTTATTCAAATACTAGTGGATAGATTGTCATGAAATTTGGGCATGTTCTCAACAAAAATATACACGGTTCGAAACTATTCAAGCCTTTTTAGTGAGAGGCCCGATACTTTTAATTCCATGTTCTAGACGAAACTTGAAAACATGACTCAATAGTAGCTCTCGAAACGAGCCTAAATTTGTAGAAATCGGTTTATCTTTCTTGGAGGAATTCGCTAGAAATCTTCAAAACTAAGACCACTATCGTCAGATTGCCAAGAAAGGATTTTCGAACTAGTGACTGTAAGGACTTTTAATTTGCCTACTTATTTGCCTTATTTAAATTTGCCTACTTATTTGCCTTATTTGTGGACCCGTAGCCAGAGACATCTACGCGAAACCCACGGGAAACAGTGAATCGCCTTCCAATTCTTACTTTTTGAGAGAGATCGCATTGTTGGAAAGTGAAAATATTATGCGAAAATTATTTGGAAATTTTCAACAAATTTATATCAAAATGTAGGCACTCAAGGGGTTTTTTATACGGGAAATAGGTACCGCATCAAAAATCACATAAAAAGTCGCACAGTTTTCGCAATTTGCATTTGATACGAACGCACAACATTGAAAATTTGCATATGAAAGCAACCAAAATGAGGCAATTTTTGGAAACAGATGTTTTAAAAATTCTTGAAATCGAACGATCTGGTATTATATTGAAAAAAATTTGTTTTTAATATCGTCTTTGGAACTTTAAGATTTCCGCAAACGAAAAAAAAACGTTTTTTTCGGATGCGTCACTTATAACATAATATCTTCGGAACCAAAAAATGACAACTATTTTAAATTCGAACATGATCATTATTTTATCAGTTCAGTTTTCAAGTGAGCCTAGGATTGTTAAAATCGTTTAAGTCATGGACGAGATTGAGCGGTAAAAAAACAACGCTTTTTGTCGGTTACGTCACTTATACCATTATATTCCTAGAATCGGAAGTTACAGGCATTAAAACTTAACCATTGAATCAACAGTAGTTGGCAAATGTTTTTAAGCTTGATAAAATAGGTTTAACCAACCGTCCGAGAGAATCTAGTCGTTAATACAAAAGTTCTCCAAAATTAGAGCTTTTTACATTTCATGTCTGCACATCCGTGAGCAAGTCAATCCAGATTTAGTCAGCTTTTTGTGTGGTGTATTTTTAGAATTGCTAGAACGAGATCAATTCGAAGTATCAGTTCGCTTTCACGTCCCGTTCAAGTCAGTCGATAAAACAAAACTGCTCACGTTCGGGACGGAAGAAACTAAGTACAGTATTGTGTAGTGATCAATAGAACGACCTCGAAATGAGTGAACCAAACGAACAAAAGCTACCGCCGCTACGAAAGAATTATTGTTGACTTCAGGCAGTGCAAAATTCGAACTTCGATACGAGAACTTGAAGGTTTGCTTAAGGAGCAAATGCATCTTGACATTAAACGTGTGCATTTACTTCAATACAATAAGACCAATAATGTTGTTTACAGCCAGTTTTATAAAGAGTTGGATGCAATTCAATTCGCTAATTCGTGCACTATGTGGTGCACGAAAACATTAAGTGCAACCTTCCAGTATGTATGGAACATAGTGTTAGAGAAGTGCGTGTGCATGATCTTCCCTCAAGCGTCATCGATCCTTATATTCGCAAAACTATGTCCCAATACGGAGGGATTCTCTCTATCGAAAAAAGAGTGAGAGCTTTTTCCCCGGTATTTTAAATGGCGTACGTTTGTTACGCATGCGCTTGAAGAGGCCTATACCTTCTTATGTGACTTTCGGTCAGGATGCAGGAATTCCGTGCAAATCACTTGTTACCTATGACAATCAGATGGCCACATGTCAATATTGCCAAAAAGCTGTTCACTACTGGACGAGGAGACAACTACACCAAAGGACAATGCTGCTTCCTTTACATCAACCCCAAGCAACCCCAGTACATCGGTGACAGCCACCAACAACAATGAACAATCAACAACAATGAACAACAATCCCTCTCAACGAAACCATCAGTACCCCCTGTAGAACAAAGTACACCAGCTGCAGTTAACAACTTACCCAAGTAACGATTGTTTCGCCAATAACAGTGATGCCGAACCGATGGACGGGAGCGTGAATAGCGAACCACTGCTCCCCCTTCATTCGCTGGATAACAGCGGAAGCGCTTCTTTTCCGAAAAGGAAGGAAAATAATTACAAGATCCAGCAAAAAAAAATTTTTTTTATTGTAAATCGAGCCGTTAAAGAGCCGAATAAAAAATAATCGAAATAATGCGAAAAAGTTTCAAGTAAATATCTGGCATGGGAAATTTTTTAAGGATAAGTGTGAACGACAAGGTATTTCCGTTGATCAAGGGAAACTATCGGAACTGGATATAGGCCAAAAATATAGTTTCAGTTACCATCCAAAACGAACAATAATTTTGCGAGCAGGTAACGGTTTATTCTGTAAGATGTTTGTTTTTCATAGATCGCATTAAAAACTACTGATCAGACAAGGCATTTGCAGCTGATGTAGTGACATTATTCAAGAAAGTTAAAATCTTTTTTTTTAATTACATTTCAACTCGCGTAGCGTAAGATTTGCCTGAGAAAACTCATTGTTTTCTCATCGGCTAAATCCGGCGGGTCCCACCGGAAACCGCTTACTCAGTGCCCGTAATTGGCATTGGATCTCCCGGGTTATGAAACGTGATGTTGATCGAACCGTTCCAATTGCAACGTTCGAATGTCCCGAACCTGGCAGGCTTCAGGTGCCCTGCCGGAGCTCGTCCGGATCGGCCCAATCAGTGAGTGGCTTCCATCGTCGTCGTCGTCGTCGTCATTCATTCGGCGAGGATAGGATTTTTTTTCTTTTTCGTCCCACCACCATCCCGTCACGGTTCCAATTCTCCGCCATTGAACCGTGTTTACAATCATTACAGCTACGGGGTTTCGATCGACGTCGTTGTCGTCTCGGGAGGAGCCCACATGCTAACTGTGCGGCGGTGGTTGCTTGTCATTGTGTGTGAAAGAGAAGGATGAGGCGGCCGTCGTAAACTACTCACTCCCAGCCAAGCCTCGTGTCCCCCATTCTCAATCTGTTGTGCACAGGAATATCACGTCGTTATCCTACCTACTAGCGGTGAACTTTCGGGGAACAAGGGCAGTCAGTCACCATGACGATTCTCTTCTCCTCGCTCCTGGCGGCGGCGGCGGTAGGCACGAACGGTTGAATAAATATAGGTTTCTAAATGATGTTTATTCTTGGTTTGTGCTTGCAATGTTTCCTGTCGGAAGTTCTACATGTACGGTTTTGCGCTTTCACTTCGAGTGCTGCTGCTGCTGGTGCCATGACGATGATGGGACGCCGATGGACGTCGTGTTGTAGGCAGGCACTAAGGCAAAACACTAATAATGGCAAAACTTATTAATCGTACCCCGAAGATATCGGTGAAGCCCTGAAACTGTACTACGATTACGACTACGACGACGAGGGAAGCTCAATCCAATCGAGCAGCAATCGAACGACTGAACAGAGCCTTGTTTGTTGGCGCTTATCAAATGTTATTTTATGATTAGTTTGCAAAGATAGAGGAGAAGGAGAGACCCCGTTTTGCTATGGCTTCACCGCTTGATTGATAGGGGGCGCTTGATGCCTAAGTGCCATAGTTGGAGGATTCTACCTCTCCGACTTGCTGCCTCTCCAAGCTTGGCTTGGATGATAAAAACCCCGAAACTCCTATTCATTAGACACTTACCGGCGAGGATAAAAGTCGTCGTCGTCGTCTTGGAGGCGAAAATCTAAATTGGGCTGCCATTTTCGAGATAAAGACAATCTCGAAACCCCCGCCGGTTGAATGAAATGCCTCGTCGTTTGGATACTGGCTGAAGAGAAAAGCTGTCACCAAAAAGAAAAAAAACACAAGAGGCACCAATCGTGTAGGGGTGGAGCGGGGAGGGGGTCAAAACCTGCCCGAAAAGGTGTGCCGCTTAAGTTTTTCACTTAAGTTTCCATCCATAATGAATTGAGTGGATTTGCTGGCACACCAGAGTTCCAGCACCGTCGATGGCTCGGGGGAAAACTTTTCGGCTCCACTAGTTGTTCCCAAAGTCACCGGCTTTGACTTGTTGGCTGGGGATCGGCGATAAAACCATCACCCCATTTTTCGCCGCGCAATTCGCCACCCGCCGGAAGGGGTTTCAGCGCGCGAAGGCGGGTACCCCCGTAATGAGCTACAACGAACAAAGTGTCGGTTTTCTCTCTTTATCTCTCTGAGACCTTTGCTCTCGAACAAAGCCGCCGAAGTAGAAATGATTGTATTTTCGGTCGAGGACAAAGTTTTCAAACTTTCCTGCTAGCTGCTAGCTCGGGTATGGAGGAAATTAAAGCACTTGAAGAATTTATGACGAGCACAAGGCTGAAGACTTGCCCAGAATTGATAAAATTGGCACAATTGTTTTCGACGGGGGAAACGTTCGTCTTCTCTCGGAATAATCGTTCCGGTCGTGGTTTTGACTACTTTTGTGTATAAATTATCCTCCACTTTTAGTTACCGTCATTGACTGGCTGGCTGGCTGGCAACAATGTTCACAAGATCATTGGAAGATAATTTAAATTACCTTAATTGGGCCTTTGAGCGAATCATCATTATTCGTCGCTGGCTCGATGAACTTTTCGGAACGGAACGGAGAAGCCCGATTAGTCGGAAGCATTGTTCGGCTGCCAGGCACAGATTCCGTTCTTTCCGTTTTTTTTTTTTTCAAGACCATCCCCAAAGACCTAAATACTACTACTCCTATTGAGAATCGACTTGAAAACTTTGTCCGAGAACACGACGACGAAGCACATAAATCACTTCCCGGATGATATTTAAATTATGAGCAAAAGATGCTTACGGAAACAGAAAACCGGGTCCATTTTGACACCCCTCGTTAGATGGGCAACTTTTCCGAGTACGGCCGAGGGAGTTCCCCCCTTTTTTCTCCTGAAAAAAAAACTTCTATTCGCGCTGGTTTTGCAATAAATTGGGGCAAATGTGATTTTGTTTGAGGGTGCTGAAATAAAAAAAAACAAGCGAATTTATGATGATTTCATAAAGTCCTGTCCACTTGGAACTTGGAAGCCATTCGCGAATTACTTTAACTTTTGGTTGAAACATTTTCATATTTTATTTATTTATTTTTTTTTTTATTCAATAATATAATTATTTTTTAAGGCACACTGCTTTAGCTCTAAGGTGCCAAGGACTTTTTCTAATTTTATTAACGACTAACTTAAAACTAGGATAGTATGATTGGATAATGTTGTATTGGGGTCGCAGTGGTCGACTTTGGCAGATCCAACCTTCAGCTGGCGATCGGCACCGGCCGGTGGGTGGAATATATCATGAGTCTTCCAGATGACGTTGGCCGCATCCCTCGGTCTGTGTGGGTCCGCGGGAAACACCCCCAGGCTACGAATACCCGGCGGGTGGCCCGCATGACTAGAGCGACCTTCCGTGGGCGATGATGGTGATGTAAATATAACGAAAAAATATAGAGAAGTAAATATTGCGGAAAACGAAGTAAAATGGGGATATGGGAACGAAATGACTAAGAACGACAGAGATCTAATTAGTTGACATCGAGATGGAGAAGAGACGGGGAGGGGGGAAGCGAAAAGGTTAGTGACAGCAAAAAGATCTTGTTAGTTCCGATGAAGATGGTGGACAGATGAGGAATCGGGATAATCGGCGGAAGTTAGTGTCGAGCCTGCAGGTGAAAATAATTCTTAGCCACAGTTGAAATAACGTCGATAAATAGAAGGAACTTTCTAAGCAAGATGTAACAGATTACACTTGTATATTAATGTGTTTGAGGAACTGGTATATCAGAAGCATATATGAACTATCCCGACTCGCCAACACATCCCGAACCGGAACCTCAGTCGGTCTACCTCGGGCCCTGAGGGATTCCAATAGCTCCGATCTGGCGTCGCGATACTCTACGCACGACCACACGACATGCTCGATGTCCTGATAACCGTCGCCACAGGTGCAGAGCCCGTTCTCCACGATCCCGATACGCCGGAGATGTGCGTTGAATGTATAGTGATTTGACATGAGCCGTGACATAACGCGAATGAAATCACGACTCATGTTCATCCCCTTGAACCAAGGTTTCGTCGATACCTTAGGGATAATGGAGTGTAGCCATCGTCCCAGTTCGTCATTCGTCCATGAAGTTTGCCAACTTTCGAGAGTTTTCTGACGAGAGATACTGAAAAATTCATTGAAGCAGATTGGTCTTTCATAAATATCACCTTCTAATGCGCCCACCTTAGCCAATGAGTCTGCCTTTTCATTGCCTGGAATGGAACAATGCGAAGGGACCCAGACTAACGATATTAAATAAGACCGTTCAGATAAAGTTCGCAAGTGTTCCCGTATTTTCCCCAGGAAATATGGGGGATACTTTCCTGGCTTCATTGCCCGGAGAGCTTCTATTGAACTTAGACTGTCCGTGACAATGACGTAATGGTCTTTGGGCAATGTTTCAATGATCTCGAGGGTGTACTGAATAGCAGCTAATTCTGCGACGTAAACTGAAGCCGGATCACTGAGTTTGTAAGAAGCGGTGATGTTTTGATTGAAGATGCCGAAGCCTGTGGACCTGTCGATGTTTGATCCATCAGTGTAAAACATCTTTTCACAGTTGACTGTTCTAAATTTATTATAAAATATATTAGGGGCCACTCGAGGGCGTACGTGTTCCGGAATTCCACGAATCTCTTCTCTCATGGATGTGTCGAAAAACACAGTAGAATCAGAAGTATCCAAGAAATGAGCACGGTTGGGAGCAAACGAAGAAGGATTAATATTCTGAGCCATGTAATCAAAATACAAGGACATAAAACGGGTTTGAGAATTAAGCTCAACTAACCTTTCGAAGTTTTCAATCACCAGAGGATTCAAAATGTCGCATCGAATGAGCAAACGATATGAGAGATCCCAGAACCGGTTTTTCAACGGTAGGACGCCCGTCAACACTTCAAGACTCATCGTATGAGTTGATTGCATGCAACCCAAGGCAATACGCAAACAACGATACTGAATTCTTTCCAGCTTAATGAAATGGGTGTTCGCGGCGGATCGGAAGCAGAAGCATCCATATTCCATTACGGACAATATCGTTGTTTGGTAAAGCCTGATCAAGTCTCCTGGGTGGGCACCCCACCAAGTTCCGGTTATTGTGCGAAGAAAATTGATTCTCTGCTGGCATTTTTGTTTCAGATACCTAATGTGACATCCCCAGGTGCCTTTGGAGTCGAACCAGACCCCGAGATATTTGAATGTGAAGACCTGAGCTATGTTTTCACCCCCTAGTTGAAGCTGTAGTTGTGCTGGTTCTCGCTTCCTTGAAAATACAACCAACTCAGTTTTCTCCGTAGAGAACTCGATACCCACTTGAAGAGCCCATATGGATAAGTTGGCAAGAGTATCTTGTAACGGCCCTTGCAGATCGCCAGCTTTGGGTCCTATAATAGACACAACGCTGTCGTCGGCAAGTTGTCTTAGCGTGCAAGATGTATTGATACATTTATCGATGTCGTTTACGTAAAAATTGTATAAAAGGGGGCTTAAGCATGAGCCCTGAGGAAGACCCATGTAACTGAATCGTATTGTCGACAAATCACCATGCGCGAAATACATGTATTTTTCGGACAATAGATTGTACAAAAAGTTATTCAAAATTGGTGAAAGACCATGCTGATGCAACTTCTCAGATAGGATATTTATAGAAACTGAGTCAAAAGCCCCCTTGATGTCTAGGAAAACTGACGCCATTTGTTCCTTACGAGCAAATGCCATTTGAATTTCGGTTGAGAGCAACGCAAGACAATCGTTCGTTCCTTTGCCCCTGCGGAAACCAGATTGTGTATCTGAAAGTAAGCCATTAGTCTCGACCCAATTGTCTAGACGAAACAGAATCATTTTTTCGAACAATTTCCGGATACAGGAAAGCATAGCAATCGGCCGATACGAATTGTGATCGGAGGCTGGTTTTCCTGGTTTTTGAATGGATATCACTTTCACTTGTCTCCAGTCATGTGGAACAATGTTGTCCTCAAGGAACTTATTGAATAAACTCAGCAAGCGCCTTTTGGCGGGGTCAGGCAGATTTTTCAACAAATTGAATTTTATTCTGTCTAATCCCGGGGCTTTATTGTTACATGACAAGAGCGCAAGTGAGAGCTCTACCATCGAAAACGGTGTTTCGTTTGTATTTGGTGTCGCGGCGCGGGTGATCTTCTGTTCCGGAACTTTGACGTTTCATGTGATTTTAAGACATTTGGCATAAAAAACGATTTTGGAAATCTCAAAATTTTTCAGTCCCGAAGTAGATTTTTTTCAAAGAATTTTTTCAGCTTGCATCAGATCTCATCGTTTTCATGCATTTTAAAGATATTCGGTATCAAAAAAAAAAATTTCGATTTCGGAAATCATTAAATTTTTCAGTCCTAAAATTGATTTTTTTTTCAAAAAATAAATTTGATTTTGGATTGCACCATATCCCATGCATTTTTAGGACAATTTCCATCAAGCAAAAAGTTTTGCATTTTCTTTTACGCGGATTTCCGAAGTTACGCGGTTTTTTTCCGCAAATTTCCGAAGTTACGCGGTTTTTTTAAATGGTTTTTTAAGCATCCTCCACGTAAAAAAATACCTCAGTGTAATAATAAGTGTAAAAATTTTGATCAAAATAATAATGGTAATAGTAATAGTAAATAATAGTGAATTTCTGTGAACTGAAGAGTCGAAGACGAAGTGTAAAAAATAATAATACACTTGACCATTTGAAGGGGAAAAAAAGCTTAATTTTTAACCCTAAATTAATGCAAGGTACGCATACCCATTTTGAAAATTATTTTACGTTTCGTCTTTGACTCATCAGTGCTTAGCAGCTTATGTTGAGCCGCCAGGTCGTGCTAGCAGCTCAACATGAACTGATTCAAAGACGAAACGTAAAATAACTTTCAATAATGCACTTATTTACGCGGTTTTTTATGCGGATTTCTTACGTGGATTTCCGAAAATACAAGGTTTATTACGTGGATTTTCAAAATTCGGTTTTCTTATTTTGTCTTAGAAATGCATAAATTCTTTTTTGTGTCAACTCTCTGACACTCTGACAATTGTCGTTTTTTTCTAAAAAGTATATTTTTGAATCTAAGATTACACAAGATTTCGAACGTTTGAGAAATATTTAGCATCAACGAAATTTTCGATTTCGGAAATCTTAAAACTTTTCAGTCCAAAAACTAATTTTTTTGAAATATTTTTTTTTTATTTTTGGAATCTCAAAATTTGTCAGTCCCAAAGTCGATTTTTTTCTGATTACGCCAGATCTCGACATTTTTTTAGATTACACCAGATTTCGACATTTATAAAATATTTGGCATTAAAAAATATTTTCAATTTCGGAAATTTCAAATTTGTTCAGTACCACAGTCCGTTTTTTTAAACGATTTTTTTAGATTACTAATCGTTTTATTCATTTTTTGAATATTTGGCACAAATTTTTTATTTTTAGATTTTGGGAATCTCAAAAATTGTCAGTCCCAAAGTCGATTTTTTTTGAAATTTTTTTTTCAGCTTACACAAGATCACAAACGTTTGATGCATTTTAAAAATATTTGGCATAAAAAAAAAACAATTTCGATTTCGGAAATTTTAAAACTTTTCAGTCCAAATGTTAATTTGCTTTTAAAAAAAATTATTTTGGGAATCTCAAAAATTTTCAGTTCCAAAGTGTATTTTTTTGGTTTTTTTTTTTTGAGAATACGCCAGATATCGACATTTTTTGAGATTACACCAGATTAAGACATTTTCATTTTTTTCGATTTCGAAAATCTCAAATTTTTCAGTCCCGAAGTCGATTTTTTTCATTTTTGCCTTTCTCATATAGAAAGGTTATGCAATCACTTGAAAAACCGAGTAGTGAAAATTGGCCCGGAGGGCCAAGTGTCATATACCATTCGACTCAGTTCATCGAGCTGAGCAATGTCTGTGTGTGTGTGTGTGTGTGTGTATGTATGTGTGTGTGTATGTGTCAACTAATCTCACTAGGT
Organism: Malaya genurostris; assembly: GCF_030247185.1. Classification (NCBI taxonomy): domain Eukaryota; kingdom Metazoa; phylum Arthropoda; class Insecta; order Diptera; family Culicidae; genus Malaya; species Malaya genurostris. Next base: position 149,934,364 of record NC_080570.1, read on the forward strand.
TTTCTCGGAGATGGCTGAACCGATTTTGACAAACTTAGATTCAAATGAAAGGTCTCGTGGTCCCATACGGAATTCCTGAATTTCATCCGGATCCGACTTCCGGTTCCGGAGTTATAGGGTAAAGTGTGTTCAATATTGTACACCGTCACTTAAACCGGCGAAACAAAATACGTAAAAAATTTCCTAAACTGGTCTTAAAACTACACAAATCGACAGTCATTATCAGTAGGCAACTAAACAAACCGATCCCGGCTATGCTGGTTCCCGGTATCCGGTTCCGGAAATACAAATAGAATACCACAATATTATATGTACACGAGAAAGGCATCATTACACCACTAGGTGGATTAAAACAGGTTTTTTTTGTTTAGATTGCATATTTATATCTCATTGTTTCATGCATTTTTAGTATATTTGGCATCAGAACAATTTTTATTCTGGTAATCTTAAAATACACAAAATCTTGATCGTTTGATGCATTTTGAAAGTATTTGGCATCAAAAAAATTTTTCGATTTCGGAAATCTTAAAACTTTTCAGTTCGAATGTTGATTTTTTCGAGAATTTTTTTTTTAATTTCGGGGATTTCGAAAATTTTCAGTCCCAAAGTCAATTTTTTTTTTGTGAAACTTTTGCGCCAGATCGCTACATCTTCTGAAATTAAACCAGATTTCGACATTTCTAAGGCATTTGGTATTAAAAATAATGTTCGATTTCGGGAGGCTCAAAACTTTTCAGTCCCAGAGTCGATTTTTTTCAGAAAATAAATTTCTTGTTTGAGATTACGAATCCATATCTCATTGTTTAATGCATTTTTAGAATATTTGGCATCAGAAAAAAGTTCGATTTTGGAAATCTCAAAATTTTTGTCCCAAAGTCGATTTAACTGAATTTTTTTTCTTGAGATGACATCAAATCTGGACGCTTCATGCATTTATAAGATATTTGGGGCTGAAAAATTTTTTTCTTTTGATTTTGGGAATCTCAAAATTTTTCTGTCACAAAGTCGTTTATTAAAAAAAAAGTTTGACATTACAGAGATATTTGGCATCTAAAAAATACTTCTTTAGCAATGCTCGGAGCGGAACAAAATCGGATCTCAGAAACCTTCAGAAAGACGAGAAGATGAAGCAAATATTGCAGAAGAGACCAGATTTTTCGATACGTAGTACGAAGTATAAGGGCAGGTTTCCCAAAACAATATGTTCGGTTTGGACCCGGTGAAAGACCGTAACTTGGTTAAAGCCGAGTAAAAATAAACCAATAATAATAATAATAATGTTCGGTTTGGCAGGCAATATGCAGCAGTGGTCGAGCAAGTCAAAGCTTCATCGCTACCGAAACGATAAACATGAAATTATACCATGAATAACGTCTAAAGAAGCGATTTGTATCATTCCTACGCAACCATGACGCTTCCTCGCTATTCTGGCCAGAATTAGCATCTTGTCACTACGCCAGAGATGTTTTGGAAAGGTATGAAGCGGATGGAGTTCATATTGCACCGAAAGATGCGAATCCACCTAACTTCTCTTGAGTTGCGACCTATCGAGCGGTATTTTGCTTTCGTGAAGAGAGAACTCTATCAAAATAAACTCATATACCATTCGACTCAGTTCATCGAGCTGAGCAATGTCTGTGTGTGTGTGTGTGTGTGTATGTATGTGTGTGTGTATGTGTCAACTAATCTCACTAGGTTTTCTCGGAGATGGCTGAACCGATTTTGACAAACTTAGATTCAAATGAAAGGTCTCGTGGTCCCATACGGAATTCCTGAATTTCATCCGGATCCGACTTCCGGTTCCGGAGTTATAGGGTAAAGTGTGTTCAATATTGTACACCGTCACTTAAACCGGCGAAACAAAATACGTAAAAAATTTCCTAAACTGGTCTTAAAACTACACAAATCGATAGTCATTATCAGTAGGCAACTAAACAAACCGATCCCGGCTATGCTGGTTCCCGGTATCCGGTTCCGGAAATACAAATAGAATACCACAATATTATATGTACACGAGAAAGGCATCATTACACCACTAGGTGGATTAAAACAGGTTTTTTTTGTTTAGATTGCATATTTATATCTCATTGTTTCATGCATTTTTAGTATATTTGGCATCAGAACAATTTTTATTCTGGTAATCTTAAAATACACAAAATCTTGATCGTTTGATGCATTTTGAAAGTATTTGGCATCAAAAAAATTTTTCGATTTCGGAAATCTTAAAACTTTTCAGTTCGAATGTTGATTTTTTCGAGAATTTTTTTTTTAATTTCGGGGATTTCGAAAATTTTCAGTCCCAAAGTCAATTTTTTTTTTGTGAAACTTTTGCGCCAGATCGCTACATCTTCTGAAATTAAACCAGATTTCGACATTTCTAAGGCATTTGGTATTAAAAATAATGTTCGATTTCGGGAGGCTCAAAACTTTTCAGTCCCAGAGTCGATTTTTTTCAGAAAATAAATTTCTTGTTTGAGATTACGAATCCATATCTCATTGTTTAATGCATTTTTAGAATATTTGGCATCAGAAAAAAGTTCGATTTTGGAAATCTCAAAATTTTTGTCCCAAAGTCGATTTAACTGAATTTTTTTTCTTGAGATGACATCAAATCTGGACGCTTCATGCATTTATAAGATATTTGGGGCTGAAAAATTTTTTTCTTTTGATTTTGGGAATCTCAAAATTTTTCTGTCACAAAGTCGTTTATTAAAAAAAAAGTTTGACATTACAGAGATATTTGGCATCTAAAAAATACTTCTTTAGCAATGCTCGGAGCGGAACAAAATCGGATCTCAGAAACCTTCAGAAAGACGAGAAGATGAAGCAAATATTGCAGAAGAGACCAGATTTTTCGATACGTAGTACGAAGTATAAGGGCAGGTTTCCCAAAACAATATGTTCGGTTTGGACCCGGTGAAAGACCGTAACTTGGTTAAAGCCGAGTAAAAATAAACCAATAATAATAATAATAATGTTCGGTTTGGCAGGCAATATGCAGCAGTGGTCGAGCAAGTCAAAGCTTCATCGCTACCGAAACGATAAACATGAAATTATACCATGAATAACGTCTAAAGAAGCGATTTGTATCATTCCTACGCAACCATGACGCTTCCTCGCTATTCTGGCCAGAATTAGCATCTTGTCACTACGCCAGAGATGTTTTGGAAAGGTATGAAGCGGATGGAGTTCATATTGCACCGAAAGATGCGAATCCACCTAACTTCTCTTGAGTTGCGACCTATCGAGCGGTATTTTGCTTTCGTGAAGAGAGAACTCTATCAAAATAAACTTGTAGCTTTTTGAAATTTCAAATTTCCAAAATTTTGAACAAAATCAGCTAAATCGGTAGCTAAGAAGTCGGCACAGATCCTAATGGCTGGAGTAAACTCAAAAGTTCGTAGTTTGTTCACGCGGCCTAATTAGTTTTAAGATAACTAATAATGGTCATTTAGGGGTTATCCTATGTTTGTGCTTTGGGCACATAACCGTTTTTACTTTTCTTTACGTTTCATCTTAGACTCGTCAGTGCAGAGCAAAGTGCAAACTTAAACAGTTCAATTTGAACCGCTAAGCAGACGTAAAGTTAGTCGAAAAAGACGTTTTGGTTCGGCACGTCAGAAAAGACATGGCACTTCGGTGCCAATTGAAAAAGTGTTTGGCAAGTAGCATTAACTTTACGTCTACTTAGCGGTTCAAATTGAACTGTTTAAGTTTGCACTAAGCAGTTCTATTTGAACTGCTCTGCACTGACGAGTCTAAGACGAAACGTAAAGAAAAGTGAAAACTAATAATGCCCAATGTCACTCAGGGGTTTTGGTACCGCGTGGGTTTCCAGTTTGTGCAAAGTGCACATGACTTGTTTCATAGCGAAAACGAAACATAAAACTATAATAATGCCCAATTTGGACTGAACTGACAGCCAATCAATGGAATCCTTAAAAGTGTTGCAGAAGTAACAGTTCGGCTGAAAAGTTCGTATCGTTTAATAGAAACACACATTTTTTTGCCAAAATTCGTTTTTATTATTCAACATAATTGCCATCAGAGGCGATACAGCGATTATAGCGATCTTCCAACTTTTCGATACCATTTTTGTAGTACGATTTGTCCTTTGCCTCAAAATAGGCCTCAGTTTCAGCGATTACCTCTTCATTGCTTCTAAATTTTTTACCAGCGAGCAGTTAACTCTTGAAGTCTGAGAACAGGAAAAAGTCACTGGGGGCCAAATCTGGAGAATACGGTGGGTGAGGGAGCAATTCGAGCCCAATTCATTCAATTTCAGCATGGTTTTCATCGACTTGTGACACGGTGCATTGTCTTGATGAAACAATACTTTTTTCTTCAAATGAGGCCGTTTTTTTTTAAATTCTGTCCTTCAAACGCTCTAATAATGCTATATAATAGTCACTGTTGATAATTTTTCCCTTTTCAAGGTAGTCGATGAAAATTATACCATGCGAATCCCAAAATACAGACGCCATAACCTTACCGGCCGATTGTTGAGTCTTTCCACGCTTTGGGTTCGGTTCATCGCGTGCAGTCCACTCAGCTGACTGTCGATTGGACTCCGGAGTGAAGTGATGGAGCCATGTTTCGTCCATTGTTATATATCGACGAAAAAAATCGGTTTTATTCCGATATAACAGCTCCAAACACTGCTCAGAATCATCAATTCGTTGTTGTTTTTGATCGATTGTGAGCTCACGCGGCACCCATTTTGCACAAAGCTTTCCCATATCCAAATATTCGTGAATATTATGTCCAACACGTTCCTTTGATTTCTTTAGGGTGTCAGCTATCTCGATCAACTTCACTTTACGGTCATTGAAAATCATTTTGTGGATTTTTTTCACGTTTTGATCGGTAACAGCCTCTTTTGGACGTCCACTGCGTTCATCGTCTTCGGTGCTCATATGACCAGTACGAAATTTTGCAAACCACTTACGAATTGTTGCTTCGCCCGGTGCAGAGTCTGGATAACACTCATCAAGCCATTTTTTGGTATCGGCGGCACTTTTTTCCATCAAAAAGTAGTGTTTCATCAACACACGAAATTCCTTTTTTTTCAGTTTTTTCACAATAACAAAAGTAGCTTAACACAAAATGCAATATCTCACAAACTAATAATCAGACAGCTGTCAAATTTATACACGTATCTTTTGAAGGTTGGTACTAACTGAAAATGGTATGGATTTAATTCTAGTGGCGCCCTCTCATAGAAACGATACGAACTTTTTAGCCGATCTGTTATTTAAGAGAGTCTGTTAATTTTTCCATGATTGCGACTGAATTTTTGGCCAAACACGAAACGAAAGTCATCGCTCAGTCACCAATATTCGCCGGATTTGGCTCCCTGTGGCTTTTTTCTTATTTCCAAAACTATAATATCCATTCCGGGGAACGCTAATAATAATAACTCGACTGGGGATATAAAAAGTATTTCGCTGAAGGAACTGAAGGCCATACTGGCCGAGACCTATGACAAGTGTATGGGAAATTGGATTGATCGCTGGAGTGCCCGTATTGGTTCAAAAAAAGCCTATTGAATCTAAAAAACATTTTTCTTTTTTGAATTCAGTTCTAGTCAATTTTGATCAGAAGGTACTTGGACGGATTTTTCGTTTTCCATCCCATAATTTGTTATCATAGAGCATCTGCTTTGGACGACACTGTTAACGTACGAAAAGCAAATCGCATGGTTTTCGAATCAAAACCCACCCTCGTCATTTTTTTCAGAGTTTAGAAACTGGAAAATATCCTGCTACTAATCCATTTACTTCGATGTGTTTTTTATTTTGTTACATAAAATTTGAAAGCAAGTAAATCTTTCCAGTTGACCTATTTCCAAATGGTTACTCTAGGAAGCACCAAAAACCACGACAAAATACCGTGGGAAAAACCGTGTACGGGGAAAGGCCCTAGTGACGTCTGGTAGGCGTAATAAATCTGTCAGATCAATCACCGGCAACATTTTATTACGAAATGCTCTCCGTCCTGCTGCCGCCTGATGGTGATGTAAAAATTTCAATTTAGTTTGATTGAACGGATTACTGTCATGAGCCGATCAGACCGAAATCGGAATCCTGCCGACGTTGGGAGCAACGGTAATTAATTACTCTGGCTTACTAACCAAACCATAGATAGATGGATGAACAAAAAATCCTAGCACGGGAAAGCGCAGAGTATTAATACCGGTGGGAGGATGTTTATCGGAAAGTACAACACAATATATCAGTAACTAATAAGTAATAGGAAAACTCTTAAACTTTCCCATACATCATGGATTTTACCACTGCAATATATGGAACGTTGTGTGCGAGAGCCACCGGAAAACACCGCTGGAAACCGGGTTATCCTTCGCGGGGACGAAACGCGCGAAACGTTCTGCAGCATCATCAGTATGTTTTCCGATCTGTTTGTCTTGTTCTAGGTAGAAACTCGCGGCGCGACGTAGAAACGGAAAACGGCCGGGGTCGAGTGAACTCGGACTCGGTATGTCCTGACGTTGCAAGTTGCCCCCTCACCCCCTCTTCCTTTGCAGCCAGCATAAGTGCCCTAGATTGCGCGCACACACAACATCCGTGCCATTCCTAGCGGAGTCCTTTAAAACTGGTGCCTCCGGCTGGCTCCGGTCGGGTGCTCCACTCGCGCGATATTTATCGGTAACGGGGCCAGGACACACCGTCGGACAACATTGCAAGTGCGAGTGCAGAGCTCCAACTCCGACGGCGGGCTACGAACGGATATGAACTACTAGGATGGAGTCTAGGCAGGCTAGGCTGGCTGGCTGATGGTTGCCATGGGAAAGCTCTGTGTGGCTGTGTTTTGTTTGTGATAAATGTGTACTTTTCAGGAATTATTACCTTTTAAGACACGCCCCCTGATGTATGCAAGCTGACGCACAAAATACCGCACGATTGACGAAGTTCCGGTGGGGAGGGGGAGGTCTGCTTTTTTGGTGTGTTTAAACCGATCCCGGGAAGACGATGTTTCACGACGGTTTTCTATGATTAGCTTCCGGCCGTCTGTTTGCGACGACAAAATTCGCTGAAAAGAGTTTTTTATTATTGCAAATCCCCGCCTATTTTGAGTTAGATTTGAGTTTGGGATAGAATTTTATCGCATCTAAATGGAGCAGTGATTCACCTGCTCCTGCTATAATTTCCTATTTTTTTTTTCATTCACCTCCAATTTCAAACTCCCATGGCCAAAACGGCGGAAACAACAAGCCTTGACAACAAGTAATTTCTCTGTCTCTCTCTCTCCCCCCCTTCCTCTCACTTCCCAAGTGGCATCGCCCAGTTAGTGCAAAGCAAAGCGCACACGTGTTTCTTGTTTCTGCGTCACATGAGATAATGGAAATAAATGGCACTTCCCCGACCCTCCCCAAAGCAAAGCAAAGCAAAGCAATTGAAAGCATGTCGACCACATCTCTATACTCTCGGAGCTAGCTGCCATACCCACCATAAGACCGACCAGGCGCGGCTGTTTCCGGCGGCTGTGTCAGGATCAGAATCAATTTTAACTTTCGTACGACTTGGTTTCTGATTTGAGACGAAATACTTTACGTCAATCGCGCGTCACCAGAGTTCACTTAAAAAAAAAATTTCAAAACGGACCCTGCTCCGTCCTGGCCCGTCGCATGTCGCCTCGACGAACGACGGAAGTCGCTGTTTCCAGGCTTCACTGATAAGACCTGCCTCTGGTATATGATCCCCAGTAAAAAATGGAAAACATTTATATTGTTTCCCTTTCGTTTTATGTTGGTTAGACAAATTAGGTGTGTTTTGGGTGTTTTTCTTTTTTCTCTTGTATCAAATTTCCCTTGACTACGCCTTTTTACGAGCAGCACTGAAATATGTCCCTAATCCTATCAGGCGGGGGCTTGACAAAAAAGTGTTTCAAACACTTTTGTGCGGTAAATTGGCGTACGAGATCAAAACTCACGACCCATGCAAAATCGCAAAGGGGGTGACGAAAGAGGCTGGATCGGTCTGGTAATTCTTGATTGAAGGTACTTGGGGAAATGGCACACGTCTTTTCACTCTGAAAATAAAACAATTGCTCGGTTGCTTTTTTGTTCAATTAAAACGCGCAATATTCGGATGCCTTTTGGGTTAACTGCCGCCTTAGAAGAAGCCCTACAAGCGCAGTTCGGAGGGTTCTTGGTGCTTTATTCAATAATATAATATAATATTAGGGCACACTGTTTAAGCTCCAAGGTGCCAAGGGTATTTTCTAATCCTAATTATCGTCTAACTTAAGACTAGAATAGTATCATTATGTAATGTATTATCGGGGTAGCGGATTCTCGAGAATCCAGCTTTTAGCTGAAGATCGGTATTGGCCGGTGAATCGAATTTAGCATTCGAGTCTTCCAGATGGCGTTGATAATTATCTATGTTGGCCGCATTCTTCGGTCCGTGAGGGTCCGCGGGAAACACCCCCAGGCTACAAAGGTCCGGCGGGTGGCCCGCATGCTGGTCATCGACTGGAGCGGTCGTCCGTGGGCGGTGATGGTGATGTTACGGAAGAGAATGAAAAAAAGTAAATATTGGGGGGAAACGTGGCAAAAAGGGGGTGTGGGAACAGCATGTTTGAAAGCGACAGAGATCTAATTAGTTGTCATCGAGATGGAGAAGAGACGGGGAAGAGGGAACGAATAAGTTAGTGACAAAAGAAAAAAGATCTTGTTAGTTCATTAGACATGAGCCGCGACATAACACGAATGAAATCGCGACTCACGTTCATCCCCCTGATAATGTATTGTCGACAAATCACCATGCGCGAAATACATGTATTTCTCGGACGACAGATTATACGAAAAGTTATTCAGAATTGGTGGTAGACCATGCTGATGCAACTTCTCAGATAGGATGTTAATGGAAACTGAGTCAAAAGCCTCCCTAATGTCTAAGAAAACTGATGCCATTTGTTCTTTGCGAGTAAATGCCATTTGAATTTCGGTTGAGAGCAACGCAAGACAATCGTTCGTTCCTTTGCCCCTGCGGAAACCAAATTTTTGTATCTGAAAGCAAGCCATTTGTCTCGACCCAATTGTCTAGAAGAAACAGAATCATTTTTTCGAACAATTTCCGGATACAGGAAAGCATAGCAATCGGCCGCTACGAATTGTGATCGGAGGCTGGTTATCCTGGTTTTTGAATGGCGATAACTCTTACTTGTCTCCAGTCATGTGGGACAATATTATCCTCAAGAAGCTTATTGAATAAATTTAATAAGCGCCTTTTGGCAGAGTCAGGCAGATTTTTCAACAAGTTGAATTTGAGTCTGTCTAACCCCGGGGCTCTATTGTTACATGACAAGAGCGCAAGTGAGAATTCTACCATCGAACAAGGTGTTTCGTTTGTATTGGGTGATCTTCTGTTCCGGAGTCTGGGCATACTTTTTTAGCGAAATCGAATATCCAGCGGTTTGAATATTCTTCACTTTCGTTCGTTGTATTGTGATTGCGCATTCGCCGGGCTGTGTTCCAATAAGTGCTCATAGATGTTTCTTTCGTTAAGCCGTCTACGAACCGACGCCAGTAACCGCGTCTCTCCGCGTTTATCTTTGTGCCGTCTTTGTCCCACCACGGGTTCCGAGGACGGATGTTAGTTTTCGCGCCAGGTACACGTTTCGTCTGAGCTTGAGTCGCAGTATCGAGAATCAAGCCAGCCAAAAACGTGTACTCTTCCTCCGGAGGAAGTTGTTGAGTTCTTTCAAGTTTTTCAGATATCGAGGTCGCATAGCTATTCCAATCAATATTTCGTGTGAGGTCATACGATACATTGATTATATTCGATGGTTTTGAGCCGCTGGTGATTGAGATTACGATCGGTAGATGATCACTACCGTGGGGATCAGGAAGTTCTTGGTGCTTAGCAGAAAGTGTAAGGAAATTTTATCCAGCGCCACCGACTATAAAACTCTTTAATCTGAAATCGAGTCAGCGAATCGTCTTAAGACGTTTTCACCGAAACGACTCATTTTTACTTCCGAGGTAACCAAAAAAACATTCTAATGGCAGTAAAATAACCTCCTAAAACACGAATCCGATTCTACATTGGAACTCGACGAATTATCAAAATAGCAAAAGTCTTCGGAATGAAACTTTTTTTCTGTTTCGATCGAGATTTTAATTTTTGTAATGGGAATGACACTAACAAAAACCTGTTTTAGTCTTCCTAGTGGTTTAAATCATGTTCTCATAAATATTACTAAGGTATTAAAAAAATATCGCTTTGAATCTTGAATATCAAATAAGAACAAGATAGTATATTTAGGTAAATATTCAAATGACGTTGAGATTAGAAATTCTCAACACCTTACACCTCGTAGCTCCGGAACCGGTAGTTGGATCCGGATGAAATTCAATAGCAAAGCCTATGGAGCCTATGAGAGCCTAGCCTATGAGAAAAGGAAGTAGGTTCCGTTTGTTTTTCTTTCTGAGTTTTAGATTACTATCTCCGGAACAAAAGATCTCGACGTTACATGCATTTCTCAGACATATTTTTGAGTACCTTTGCCTCACAAAATAAGAAATGACTCCAAAATATTGGCCAAATATACACATTCACACACATTCCCACCCACACACACACACACACACACACACACACACACACACACACACACACACACACACACACACACACACACACACACACACACACACACACATACACACTCACACATTTATTATGTTTTATAAAATTTTTAAGTTGCGTTAAATTAAATTCTTATTTTCTTTTTTTAAAGGTTTTAAGTCTTACTAAGCTTGCTGAAGTTTTTTGAATTGTTTTTTGGAGCTTTTAAGTTATTTTAGTGTTATTAATTTTTTAAAGTTTTCTATTCATTAATAAGGTTTTTAAGTTATTTTAAGTGTTTGAAGTTCTGTTTATTAAGTTTTTTTTTAGTTTTTCATGGTTTTAAAGTTTTATTAGGTTAGTTTTATTTTATCAAGCTCAAGTCTTTAGAGTCTTTTGAAGTTTTATTTAGTGCTTTGAAGTATTATTAAATTTTATTAGGTTTTACGAAGATTTATTATTATAGATTTTCCTTTTAATGTTATTGAGTTTTATTGTTTTCAAATTTGTTAAAGAGTTTCAAGTTTCCAACGGTTTTTATGTTATTTGAACTTTTTGATGATTTCTCAGGTTTTTTAGTTTTTTGGGTTTTTTTATGATTCCTTAATTTTTAATGTTTTCATTTTTTTTGTTTTATTACGTTTTATTTGAAGATTTTAAGGTTTTTTAAGTTTTTTTTTTCTCTTTCTTAAGTATTATTAAGTTTTTCATGTTTTTAAAGTTTTATTAGGTTTTTTAGTTTTATCAAGCTTAAGTCTTTGAAGTTTTTTGAAGTTTTATTAAGCGCAGTAAAGTTTTATTAATTTTTATTAAATTTTACGAAATTTTGTTATTTTATTTTTTGCCGTTTTTTAAGGTTATTGAATATTATTGTTTTCAAGTTTGTCACGTTTTTTATGTTATTTCATCTTTTAGAAATTCTTTTTGAGTATTTTCAAATTCCTCAATTTTTTATGTTTTGTTGTGTTTAATTTTAAGATACTAAGGTTTATTTAGTTTTTTCTGTTTTTTAAGTTTTATTAAGGTTTTCATGTTTTTAAAGTTTTATAAGGTTTTTTAGTTTTATCAAGCTTAAGTCTTTGAAGTTTGTTGAAATTTTATTTAGCGCAGTAAAGTTTTATTATCATAGATTTTCCTGTTAAGGTTATTGAATTTTATAATTTTTGGAATTAATGTAAGTTTCTCAAGTTTTTCACGGTTTTTATGTTATTTCAACTTTTTGATGATTTCTTATGTTTGTTTTTAGTTTTTTTGAATTCGTTAATTTGCAATGTTTTAATTTTTTTTATTCATATATATTATTTATTTATATTTTTTCAAGATTCTAAGGTTTATTTAGTTTTTTTTTCTGTTTATTAAGTTTTTCATGTTTTTAAAGTTATTTTTAGGTTTTTCAGTTTTATCAAGCTTAAGTCTTTGAAGTTTTTTGAAGTTTTTTTTAGCGCCGTCAAGTTTTAGTAATTTTTATTAGGTTTTACGAAGTTTTATTATCATAGATTTTCTTAATAAGATTATTGAATTTTGTTGTTTTCGAATTTATTAAAGTTTCTCGAGTTTGTCTCGGTTTTTATGTTATTGCAACTTTTAGAAGTTTTCTCAGGTTTTTAGTTTTTTGAGTATCTTTAAATTCCTTAATTTTTTATGTTTTATCATGTTTTATTTTAAAATTCTAAGGTTTATTAAGTTTTTTCAGTTTATTAAGTTTTTCATGTTTTTAAAGTTTTATTAGGTTGTTTTAGTTTTACCAAGCTTAACTCTTTGAAGTTTTTTGAAGTTTTATTTATCGCTATAAAGTTTTATTAATTTTTATTAGGTTTAACGAAATTCTATTATCATAGATTTTCCTAATAAGGTTATTGAATTTTATTGTAGTCAAATTTATTTAAGTTTCTCGAGTTTGTCACGGTTTTTATGTTATTTCAACTTTTAGAAGTTTTCTCAGGTTTTTAGTTTTTTGAGTATCTTTAAATTCCTTAATTTTTTATGTTATATCATGTTTTATTTTAAAATTCTAAGGTTTATTAGTTGTTGAATTTGATAGTAAATCGAGATGCTTCTGTAGTAATACCAGTAAAACGATAAGTTGCCATAAACATTGTATTCCATTTTCAGCTGTTCCGCACATACACTGTTACTCGAGTTAGATACTTAGTAGGTAAATTAATTGTGTTCGATTGGAATAAAGATTATTAGTTTTCTGGCCGTCAAGCGGTGAACATCGTTTCGATATATTCCGCTTCCTTATTCCGCTGAAGTGGATCGGTAAATCGATAGGAGAAAACACAACGTAGGGTCGATTGCGCGATCATAGTTGGTGCCGTGACCAGGATCCAGTTACAAACGGTCGCCATTGCCGATTCACTGAGCGACAATTACGCTTGATGCACATAGGAACGCCATCTTACCAACGCCGTTCAGCGTCTGAGAATCAGTGAGCGTCGCCATCATAAATTTGGACGTATTTCTTTGGAAAATATTTGCAAGGCCTGATATAATCAGGCAGAAGGTTAGTTTCTGTCCAAATTTTAATAGATGCCATCAGGTGCGCTCTAGATTTCCGTTTCTGTTTTTCTGGTTTTGCATGCACAAGTTTCCTGCTTCGACGATCTCGATAACGGAAAGCAATATTCGTATTCCTGGTTTATTTCCGCGATTATCTTTGTTGAAAATTTCGGAGTTCGTTTGGTACCTGCAATCTACACCACCGTCATCTCGATTTGACTCGCAGTTCATCAGATTTCTGAGTGGACCTAACGGACTACAAACTATTCATCGCTGGCATTACCATCTTTTGTTGTTCCTGAATTTGATAATAAATTCAAGGCATTATTTGCCTTGGAAAAGGTGAGTACCTTTCCAAGCTTTTCAATTTTCTCCTCCGGGTCTACCGTGGTCTTTTTCTGTAGATCAACATCGCCATTCATACATTACGACGATCTCGTTGTTCCTGAAAACCTGCTCCGATCAAAATGGCCGACGAACAAAGATTGGCTCAACTACATTCAAGGAGAGCCACCATGATGGATGCGTTGGGTCGGGCTGAGGCTTTTCTGGAAAATTATGATGAGCACCGGGATGCGGCACAGGTGCCATTGAGGCTTGAGTATCTTAACAATATGTGGACTACCCTGGAGGAAATTCAAGCTCAACTGGAAGATGAAACTACCGACGAAGGAGGTAAGGCGCAACATGCAACCATTCGTGCCAATTTCGAGCCAAGGCTGTTTACAATAAAAGCTTCGTTTCTTACTAAATTGACTCCGCTTCCTACCACTAGTAGCCCTCAAACTTCCGCTCTCTCTGGTATCAAACTTCCTACCATTTCGCTTCCGGAGTTCGATGGAAATTATGAACAGTGGCTTACCTTCCATGACACCTTCTTAGCACTGATCCACAATAATGCTGACGTTCCGCCAATTCAAAAATTTCACTACTTGAAAGCCGCCGTCAAGGGGGAGGCTGCCTCTCTGATTGAGTCCATCGCCATTTGTTCTGCCAACTACCATCTGGCTTGGGAAACACTCGAAGGACGGTACTCAAATGATTATCTTTTGAAAAAGCGACATTTGCAAGCACTTTTCGACGTCCCACGTATGAAAAAAGAAAACGCAGCTACCTTACATGGATTAGTAGATGAATTCGAGCGACACACGAAAATTCTGCACCAACTAGGAGAACCAACAGGCTCATGGAGTACCATTCTCGAGCATCTGCTATGTACTCGTCTCCATGATGATTCCCTCAAAGCCTGGGAAGACCACGCATCGACTGTCGAAAATCCAAACTATGCGTGTTTAATAGAATTTCTGCAAAGAAGAACACGAGTTCTAGAGTCCATTTCTGTCAATCAGCACCCTATTTCAAATACGTCTAACAATAGTGACAGTACATCATCTAATCATTTCAAAAGACATCCACAGTTTCGCATGTCTTCCTACGCTTCTACCGCCAGTTCATCTATCAAATGTCCCGTATGCAACCAATCGCATTCCCTGCCTAGATGTGAAAAATTTATCCAACTGTCGATGACTGAACGCCAGAAACTGGTCAACTCTAAGCGGCTTTGTCACAACTGCATGAAAGGAAATCATTTTGTGCGCAACTGCCCGTGTGATGTGAATTGCAAGAAGTGCAATCAGCGCCATCATACTCTTTTGCACTTAGACCAACAAACCAGCAATAACCAAAGAACAAGCAATGATGGTTCTTCACGTGCGAGAAATATTACCCTTTCCACTAAAATGAACGCTACAGAACCATGTGAACAAGCTAGTGTTGCTGCTACGGAATTGGTACTTTCGGCTGAAACGAGTGCCTCAGTTCGACACCCTCGAGAAAATGTATTTTTACTCACTGCCATCGTAAACGTGATGGATACATACGGTCAAGCACATCCGGCGCGCGCATTGCTCGATAGCGCATCGCAGCCAAATTTAATGTCAGAGCGTATGGCACGAATACTTCGTCTGAAAAGAAATCCCGTTAACGTTACTATTCAAGGAGCTGGACAAATGTGTAAACCAATACGCGAATCAGTTTTCACACATATCGCGTCCAGAAAGGAGAACTTTTCTTTCGGAATTGAGTTTCTTGTAATGGATAAAGTCACTGCTGATCTTCCAGCCCAAAATGTAAACACAGCTGGATGGATGATTCCAAAGGACGTATTTCTAGCAGACCCATCATTCAATAAATGCCAACCGATCGATTTGGTTATCGGTGCCAAGCATTTTTACGCGCTGTTTCCGACAGCAGCTCGCATGCAACTTCATAATGATCTACCGCTTCTGATAGACAGTGTATTTGGATGGATTGTGGCAGGTTCTGCAACTGAAGGCTCATATAAGCGAAATACAGCACCAACTCGCAACGTAGTAGCAGTGTCCATGATTACCCTGGAGGAAACGTTGGAACAGTTTTGGAAAATGGAGGATCTGACAACTAAGGATAATTTCTCTGTGGAAGAACGCCATTGTGAGTCTCTCTATCAAACAACAGTTGCAAGAAACCATGAAGGAAGATATATTGTACGCTTACCTCGAAAGCCAGATTTCGATGTTTTGTTAGGCAAGTCCAAAGCGAACGCTTTACGTAGATTGACCTATTTAGAAGCACGCTTAGAGCGTAATTTCAATTTGAAATTTGAATACCATCAATTCATGAAGGAATACCTCAGTCTGGGTCATATGCAGTTAGTAGAACCCAATGATGATAATTGCTGCAAGGCGTATTATTTACCCCACCATCCGGTAATAAAGGAATCAAGCACTTCTACCAGAGTTCGTGTTGTGTTTGACGGCTCGGCAAAAACCTCTTCCGGATACTCCTTGAATGATGCTCTCTGCGTTGGACCAGTTGTTCAAGACGATCTACTTACCATAATTCTTCGTTTCCGTAGCTACCCAATCGCCCTAGTTGGAGACGTAGAGAAAATGTACCGACAAGTGCTTGTACACCCAATCGATGCCCCTTTCCAACGTATTTTATGGAGATTCTCTCCTGACAACCCCATTCAAACGTACGAGTTGCGTACCGTCACTTATGGCTTAGCTCCTTCATCCTTTCTTGCCACTCGTACGCTTCGTCAACTAGCTAATGATGAAGGTGAATCATATCCACTTGGACGCCGAGCCCTGCAGAAAAATTTCTATGTCGACGATTTTATCGGGGGGGCCGAATCAGTGGAAGAGGCCTTACTCGTACGCCATCAACTTGCTGAGCTGCTCCAGAGAGGAGGGTTTACTCTTCGCAAATGGACCTCCAATCGACTCGAAGTTTTGCAGGACTTAAATGAAGATCAAATTGGCACTAAATCTACATTGCAGTTCACTCCCCACGAAACTATAAAAGCGTTAGGAATTTATTGGGAGCCGGAAAAAGATTATCTGCGATTTGATTCACATATACAGCATCGTGACGATCCACCAACTAAGCGCTCCATATTGTCCGACATTGCTAAATTATTCGACCCGCTTGGTCTCATCGCTCCTGTTGTCGTCAGAGCAAAAATTTTGATGCAAGAATTATGGTTATTACCATTAGGATGGGACGAACCTGTTCCAGATAAGGTTCGGCTGAAATGGGAGAAATATCACCAAGACTTACCAAAAATCGTTGCCTATAGGGTAGCCCGTTGTGCGTTTCTTTCTCAATCAAAAATACAGCTGCACACCTTCGCTGACGCATCTGAATCTGCATATGGTGCGTGCTGCTATGCTCGCTGTGAGGATGAGTTGGGAAACATAACAGTCCAGTTGCTTGCTTCTAAATATCGTGTGGCTCCATTAAAACGCCTAACTTTGGCTCGACTTGAACTCTGTGCGGCAGTTTTAGCTGCTCATTTGTATGATCGAATAAAACAATCCATAGATGTTAATGTGTCTGTATCATATTTCTGGTCAGACTCCGCTACAACTTTGCAGTGGCTCCGATCACCCCCCAATACTTGGCAAACGTTTGTAGGAAACAGAGTAGCAGAAGTGCAGCAGTTCACTCACGGATGTCAATGGATGCACGTTTCTGGTCATGAAAACCCTGCCGATCTTGTATCGCGGGGAATGTCAGTTGAAGACTTTCTGAAAAGTTTTCTATGGGCCCAAGGGCCTCGCTGGTTATCACAACCTTCACACATTTGGCCAGTGTCTATTCCACCTGATGCAATTGATGGCGAACTGGAAGTGCGACGTGTGGTTGCAGTGACACAGCTGACTTCACCAATCAATTCATTATTTCTACGATGGTCTTCTTACACTCGCTTACTACATGTTGTTGGATACTGTTCAAGATTTATTACAAATCTCCGCAAGAGAACCAGAACGAAGCCTCTCCCCCTAACAACCCAAACTGTTGAATCATTATCTGTGGAAGAATTGTCAAAAGCGAAAACGATACTAGTTCGTCTTGCACAGCAAGATGCCTTCGGTACTGAAATAAAGGTACTCAAAGATGGTAAATCATTATCTAAACAATCCCGCATTCGTCAAATGAGTCCATTTTTGGACAGCGAAGAAGTATTGAGGGTCGGCGGTCGCTTGAATCTATCTCAATTGCCATATCAAGCGAAACATCCAGCACTCCTTCCTAGTTTTCATCCATTCGCTCGCTTACTAGCAGAACATTACCATCGCAAGATGCTACATGCAGGTGGGAGACTATTGTTATCAACAATTCGCGAAGAATTTTGGCCACTTCAGGGACGCAGATTGGTTCACCATGCAGTACGGAACTGTTTCCGCTGCACTCGCCTTAATCCCGTACCTGCACGCCAACAGATAGGCCAGCTTCCTGTACATCGAATTGTACCAAGCCGTCCGTTCAGTATCGCTGGTGTAGATTACGCCGGTCCCCTCTACCTAAAACCGATTCATAAGCGTGCTTCTCCAGCGAAAGCCTATATATGCGTATTCGTCTGCTTCGCCACCAAAGCTGTTCACCTGGAGCTCGTCAGTGACTTAACGACGCAGGCCTTTCTTTGTGCCCTTCGGCGCTTTATAGCCAGACGTGGACGTCCTGTTCACATTTATTCAGATAACGGTAAGAATTTTGAAGGTGCCAAAAACGAGCTTACTGAACTTTTTGCTATGCTTCAAAACCAGTGCGAAATTAATAAAATTTCATCCTCTTGCTCCGAAGAAGGAATCACTTGGCATCTTACCCCACCGAAAGCACCTCATTTCGGAGGTTTGTGGGAAGCAGCCGTCAAAGTTGCCAAGAGGCATCTATTTCGACAATTGGGTGCAACACGATTGTCTTTTGAAGATATCAGTACAATACTTACTCAAATAGAGTCGATGATGAATTCTCGACCCTTGTTACCTATGTCGGACGATCCAAATGATCTTGCCGCTCTCACACCAGCTCATTTTTTGATCGGAACCAGCATGCTCGCCCTGCCCGACCCAGACCATCGCAACATTCCATTTAATCGGCTCGACCATTATCAGCAATTGCAAGTGCATGTTCAGAAAATTTGGCTACACTGGCGTAAGGAATATTTACAGGAGATGCAGAAAGACACTACAATGCAGTTGCGGAATGACCAAATTGTACCCGGTAGTATGGTCATCGTCGTAGATGAGCTACAACCACCGATTCGCTGGCCACTAGCTCGAATTGTATCAACAATACCAGGTCCTGATGGTTTGGTGAGAGTTGTCTCACTCCGTACAGCTAGAGGAGTCATTAACCGCCCGATCACCAAAATCTGCCTACTTCCGGACTCAACCTTAGTTGCAGAAGCAGATGAAGATGAACAAATGCTGGCTACCAACCCACAACCGGCCCAACTGAATAAAATTGCTGAAAATAAACAAAATTTGTTAGGAATTATTATGTGAATTAGATTTGTTTTGAAATATGACATTTCAAGGAGGCAGTGATGTTGAATTTGATAGTAAATCGAGATGCTTCTGTAGTAATACCAGTAAAACGATAAGTTGCCATAAACATTGTATTCCATTTTCAGCTGTTCCGCACATACACTGTTACTCGAGTTAGATACTTAGTAGGTAAATTAATTGTGTTCGATTGGAATAAAGATTATTAGTTTTCTGGCCGTCAAGCGGTGAACATCGTTTCGATATATTCCGCTTCCTTATTCCGCTGAAGTGGATCGGTAAATCGATAGGAGAAAACACAACGTAGGGTCGATTGCGCGATCATTAGTTTTTTTTGTTTTTCAAGTTTTATTAAAATTTTCATGTTTTTAAACTTTGATTAGGTTGTTTTAGTTTTATCAAGCTTAAGTCTTTTGAAATTTTTTGAAGTTTTATTTAGCGATATGAAGTTTCATTAATTTTTATTAGGTTTTACGAAGTTTTATTATCATAGATTTTCTTGTTAAGGTCATTGAATTTTATTGTTTTCGAATTTATGTACGTTTCTCAAGTTTTTAACGGTTTTTATGTTTTTTCAACTTTTTGATTATTTCTTGGTTTTTTTTTTGTTTTTTGAGTTTTTTTTAAATTCTTTAATTTTTGAATGTTTTTATTTTTAATATTTTTTTCACGATTCTAAGGTTTATTAAGTTTTTTCAGTTTATTAAATTTTTCATGTTTTTAAAGTTTTATTAGGTTGTTTTAGTTTTATCAAGCTTAAGTCTTTGAAGTTTTTTGAAGTTTTATTTAGCGATATAAAGTTTTATTAATTTTTATTAGGGGCTAAGAAATTTTATTATCATAGATTTTCCTAATAAGGTTATTGAATTTTATTGTAGTTTCTCGAGTTTGTCACGGTTTTTATGTTATTTCAACTTTTAGAAGTTTTCTTAGGTTTTTAGTTTTTTGAGTATATTTAAATTCTTTAATTTTTTATGTTTTATCAAGTTTGATTTTAAATTTCTAAGGTTTATTAGTTTTTTTTTTGTTTTTTTAAGTTTTATTAAGTTTTTCATGTTTTTAAACTTTGATTATGTTGTTTTAGTTTTATCAAGCTTAAGTCTTGAAGTTTTATTTTGCGCTATAAAGTTTTATTAAATTTTATTAGGTTTTACGAAGTTTTATTATCATAGATTTTCCTGTTAAGGTCATTGAATTTTATTGTTTTCGAATTTATGTAAGTTTCTCAAGTTTTTCACGGTTTTAATGTTTTTTCAACTTTTTGAGGATCTCTTAGGTTGTTTTGTTTTTCGATTTTTTTTAAATTCTTTAATTTTCAATGTTTTGTTTTTAATATTTTTTCACGATTCTAAGGTTTATTAAGTTTTTTCAGTTTATTGAGTTTTTCATGTTTTTAAAATTTTATTAGGTTGTTTTAGTTTTATCAAGCTTAAGTCTTTGAAGTTTTTTGAAGATTTGTGTAGCGATATAAAGTTTTATTAATTTTTATTAGGTTTATTATCAGAGATTTTCCTAATAAGGTTAATGAATTTTATTGTAGTCAAATTTATTTACGTTTCTCGAGTTTGTCGCGGTTTTTATGTTATTTCAACTTTAAGTAGTTTTCTTAGGTTTTTAGTTTTTTGAGTATATTTAAATTCCTTAATTTTTTCTAAGGTTTATTAGTTTTTTTTGTTTTTTAAGTTTTATTAAGTTTTTCATGTTTTTAAACTTTGATTATGTTGTTTTAGTTTTATCAAGTTTAAGTCTTGAAGTTTTATTTAGCGCTATAAAGTTTTATTAAATTTTATTAGGTTTTATGAAGTTTTATTATCATAGATTTTCCTGTTAAGGTTATTGAATTTTATTGTCTCGAATTTATGTAAGTTTCTCAAGTTTTTCACGGTTTTTATGCTATTTCAACTTTCTGATGATTTCTTAGGTTTTTTAGTTTTTTGAGTTTATTATAACTCCTTAATTTTTAATGTTTTCATTTTTTATGTTTTAATGTTTTATTTTAAGATTCTATGGTTTATAAGATTTTTATTTGTTTCTTACGTTTTATTTAGTTTTTCATGTTTTCAAACTTTTATTAGGTTATTTTTTTTGAATTATCAAGTCTTTGAAGTTTTTTGAAGTTTTATTAAGCGCTATGAAGTTTTATTAATTTTTATTAGGTTTTACGAAGTTTTGTTATTTTAGTTTTTCCGTTTTTTAAGGTTTAATGAATTCTATTGTTTCCTAATATTCTTAGGTTTTTAGTTTTTTGAGTATTTTTAAATTCCTTATTTTTTATGTTTTATTATGGTTTATTTTAAGATTGTGAGGTTTTTTTTTATTGTTTCTTAAGTGTTATTAAATTTTTTAGAACATTTTGGGCCTGAATTTTGATTCCGAACCTAGACTATAACCCATGATTTTGGACCTGGATTCTGCATCCAGATGTTGGATCTGAACTTGCATTCTGAACCTAAATACCATCCAAAATGACGTGCCAATGGTACACTGTTTAAATCGTCCTGCTCAGTCAACTGCAACGCAGGCTGGAATAAATGAAACGGATCAAATTTTTACCTTCTATACCTATCCAGCAGGTAACGCGAGAATCGAAGTAGCAAATCCAATCTGTTTCTATTTCATATCACTTATTGTTTCCAATAAAAAAAACTCGCAGCTCAAGTAAATCTGTAAACCGAAGAACGTATTCGGCAGTTAATCCAAATCATGTGGATTACTATCATAAATTGGTCAATCTGTAATGCGATGCAGCGTACCATCGATCTGTGCACTGTTTCAAAGCCAGAAAAATTGATTCTCATATCCCGATTTTTTTTTGCGGGGCACTAAATCAAACACGTAGTCCTGCGTCAAAACCTTGCAGTGTCTTGCTATGAATATGCAACAGGAAAACCCCATCGCACTTGGGATCGAATGGAAATCCAATCTACTCAAACCTCCAAAAAAGAGACGAAAAAAAAGACAAAACGTTTGACTAATTTTCCGAACGATTTGCGTCACGTCCGGAAGTAGCTCCAAGACCGGGTTTCTCGTTTCGTAGAGTTTTTCACTTTCTCATCTTGCTGCAGTTCATCTTTTTTCAATTTCCCGATTCCTGCCCAGGCAATCCGAGACAGCAGCAGCAAAAGGCAGTAATACATCAACTGGAAGTTGAATAATCCCCTCCCGAATCCAGCAGATAGTGGCGTTCGTAGTTCCATTTCAGGGTGCTGGTGCCGGGCCCCTTATTCACATCGCAAAACCATTCATAAATTTCACCCCGGCACAAAACGGCAAAACGCGACCAAACCAACCAACCGAAAGTTCTGTCTATCTCGCATGCTACAACTATCAAACTACCGGGTCGTCCCCCTCCTCCTCCTCCTCCTTCCGGTGCCCACTGTCAGCTGGGATTGCCAGCAATCATGGCCGGTGCTGTGTTCCATACTCCGGGAGCTTTTGTTTTCATTCCTCGGTCACCGAGACCGACGGTTGCAATATTTCATCTAATGCAATAAAGCACCGAGAAAAAGTACAATCTCGTAAGACAACTGAGCACCGAGTGAAATGAAAAAAAATAAATAAAAAGAAAGCATCACGGGGAGAAATCTTTTTGACAGTGCTGCCAGAGTGGATTGATTTATAGTGCTCTGCTTGGAAACGAGATCTTTAATAAAACTAGCAACACTGTCAAACACGAACAAAAAGCCAATAATGTCTACTCTCGATTTGCACAAACCCAAAGAAAGAATCGTTGATTGCATGTGTGAGTGGGGAAGGGGGGAGGGGCGGGAAACGGCACACCACTTCTTGACCGTTTTCTATCTTTCTCTCCCTCCGTCTCTTTCTGAGGTACCTTCAGTGTGAGCGATACTCGGATATAAATAATAAGCGAAACAAATTTCCACACACAGAAGAGTTATGACCTGGAGTTATCGTTCTGGTCGTTTCCGGTTCGCGCGAGCACCTCGGATGCGAAGTGGAAATCGGTGCAAAAATTTCTGTCGGAAAACGTTGGCGCGCTGGGCAGCGAACGGCACGGGGCGGAATACAAATGGAAAGATTGCCGGGAAATAAATGACCAACCGGGCGACCAATCACCTGCCAGACAAGGAAGGAGTGATGTGTTTCCCATTACTGGCAGCACTGGGCGGTGTCCCCCTACCCTCCCCTCCCCACACCGGACGATCGCCACGGACATGATTGACTTGGGTGAATTATTACTCAATATCGTCCATATCGTCATCGTTCTTCTGGTGGTGCTTCCTGACTTCCTCTCGATTAGATATTGGAGAAAGCGGGATTCGGTTGGATCCCAGCTAGTGATCCCAGATTCAAATCAACTTTCGTAGTTCGAGCGTGCATTCGTTAGCCGCCATTGTTCAACCGAATGACAGTAAATTTGTAGCCCTGCTCCACCCCGATTCTTTATCGACAGTTCTTCCGACGAAGAGATCATAAATGTTACGACACGATTTTGTGATTGTTAATTTTACTGCCATATGGATGTGTAGTTTGTGACGGTTATAAATCGATTGGTTGTGGTACCGATTCCGAAAGTCAACGATGAAGTTTCATCGTAAAACACGGTACGAACGAAGTTAGGAATATGTCTATGGGAACTGTTGATTGAACATAAAACGTAAAGCTTGTAGGAATCAAATGTCGATGGAGATAAAGTACAGCAGAGCAACTAGTAACTAGTAACTAATCTGCATCCGGAAATACTTGTGCGTGACACTTGTGGAGAATACTTCAAGACAGACAGAGAAGCAATCAAAAAACTCACTGAAGAAAAGTTCACTGCTGATTTTTGGCAAACTGACATCACCGCTGTGTGTTCGAGACATGAAAAATCCTGCACTCCTATTACTTCTATAAATCAAATTCAATCCTGCTTCAGAATGGAGGCTCTTAAGTATCCTAAGACTCTGCCCTGAGATTCAGATGCTGAATCAATGTAAAAAATTCAGTTCCAGGATCTAAACTAAGAAATCAGGTATCGACTTTCATTATCTAAGTTCAGAATTTGGTTTCAGGTATAGAATTCAGACCCAGAATCCAGGTCCGAGTCCCGGTTCTAAATTCAGTTGCAGTATTTAGGTCCAGAACTTAGAACCAAAATTCAGGTCCCAAACTCTGATTGATCCCTTAAACGAAAATCCAGGGTACAGTTCTCGAATCCCCCTCCAGATCTAGAACTTAGTTCCAGAGTCCTGGTTCATAATTCGGTTCATGGTTCAGTATTCAGTTCCAGGTTGTGAGTTGAGGTCAAGAATGTTGGCCCTGAATCCAACTCTCGAATCCATGTATAGAACTCAAGTCCAAAATACAGGTCCAGAACTCAGTCCTTGAACACAAGCTCAAGTTAAAATATTAGGTCAAAAATTCAGGTTCAGAATCCAGCTCCACTACACAGGATCAGAATTCAGGTTAAAAAATTCAGCGAATAAATATCAGGACTCAGAATAAAGGTTTGTTTATGATTCTGATCCGTAATCGTGGTCAAAAATTATGATTCAGAATCCTGCTGCTGAACGCATATTCAGAGTTCAGATCAAGAAGAAAGGTTCAGAATTCAGGTTCCAAATATATGTCTAGAGACCAGGTTCAGGTTCTGAATTAAAGTCCAGAATTCAAATCTAGAAATAAGGTCCAGAATTCAGGTCAATGATCCAAATTCAGATACAAAACTCATGTCTTGATTTAAGAATCAAATTTCAAGACCTGGATTCTGATCCAAAAGTAAGGTCTAGGAATATGATCCAGAGCTCAGATCTAGAGTACATGTTAAGGTTCAAAACATAGTCCCATAAATGCACTTCAGAATCCGTCTATAGCATTCAGGTCCAGCTTTCAAGTCCAGAATCATGATCCAAAATTCAACTGATAAATCCAGACGCAGATCAGATGCTCAGAATTCAGGCCAAAGTCATCCCTAGAGCGCTGAACCAGTATTCAGATCTAGAATTTGAACCCTGAACACAAGTTCAGGTTCGAAACTTAGGTCCATAAATCAGGTTTCGAATCCAGATTTGTTCTGGTGCAGAATTTAGGTTCAGAATGGTAGCCCAGTATTCAGATCCTGAATTGTAATTTAGCTCCTAAACTCAGATTCAAAATCCGGATCCAGAACAGAGGCTCAGAGTCTAGAATCCAGATCCAGAACAAAAGTTCAGTTCCAGCTCTTAAGCCAAAACCAAGAATTCGGCTCCTGAATACAGATCCCAAATTCAGGTCCAGGTTCAGAGTTCAGGGCCCGTTATCAGGTCCAAAATTGAAATCCAAGTTCAGAATGCAGATCCAAGACCCAGACCTAGATTTTAGGCTCCTCTTCTCCAGAATATAATTAAGGTCTAGAATCCAAGTTTAGAATCCACTTTCCAGTAAATAATTCTCGAGTTCAGGGCTAGATATTCAGATCCAAAGATCAGTCCCAAAATTCAAGTCCAGGTCTAAGACCCAGGATTTGTTCTTAAACTCATTTCAAGAGTCCAGCTCCAAAATTTCTATCCAGAATTCGGCTATAGAATTCAGGTTCAATATCCAGGTCCGAAATTCGGATCCAACAACCAGGTTCTCAATTCAGGCTCCCGAACTCAGGTGATCCTTTTTTTCGAATCCAGGTATAGAATTCTGGTCTAGAATCCAGCTCCAGAGTTCTGGTCTAGAATCTAGATTCAGATTTTAGTTTCGGAATTCCGGTTCTGGTTCTAGACTCTTTTTGGTCTGAAATAGAAATCAGATCCTGAATCCTAGTTTGGAATTCAGATCCAGGTTCAAAATCGGGTTCCACATCCTGAACTCAGGTATAGAGCTCAGGCCAAGGAAATAGTTATCCAGCTTCCGAGCTCATTTTCGGAATCCCTGTCCTGGTCAAACCATCAGGCCCAGAATTTAGATATAGAAACCACTCCCAATTCCAGGTTTAAAACTCAGCACTAACTTCTAAGCTCATGTCCAGAGTCCAGCTCCAGAATTTTTTCCCGAAATTTAGGTTCAGAATCCAGGTCCAAAAGTCGGGTCCAAGAACCAGACACAGGTTCAAAATTCAGGTTCCTCTTCTTGGTCCAGAATAGAATTCCGGTTCAGAATCCAATTTTAGAATCCAGGTTCCATGAAAATGATTCTCCAGCTCAGGGCTAGATATTAAACACAGGCTAGATGCTAGGTTCAGATTTCAGGTTCAAAATTTTGGTCCCAAATTTGGTTCCAGCTCCAGAACTCAGTTATGGAATTTCCTGGTCCTTGTCAAAACCATCAGACCCAGAACTCAAATCTAGAAACCAGTCCCAAATTTCAAGTCCAGGTTCACAAATCAGGACCTGCTACTAAGCTCATGTCCAGAATCCAGCTCCAGAACTCGATTTCAGATTTTGGATTCACAACTCAGGTTCAAAATTCAGGTCCGAAATTCAGAACCAAGGCTTAGAATTCAGGCTCCCGAAATCAGGTGATCCTGAAATCAATTTTCCAATCCAGGTATAGAATTCTGGTCTAGAATCCAGCTCCAGAGTCCACATTCCGAAGTCAGATCTAGAATCCAAAATACAGATCTTGCACTCAGGTTCAGATTTCAGTTTCAAAATTCGGGTCAAAAATCTAGGTGCAGGTTCTGGGCTCTTTTTGGTCCAGAATAGAAGTCAGCTTTTGAACTCAGGTTCAAGCACAGGCTCAAAATTTGGTTCCAAATCCCGAACTAGGTATAGAGCACAGGTCAAAAAAATAGTTCTTGAATTTAGATGTAGAAATCAGACAGAGAATTTCTGTACAGAAAGCTCTTCAAGGTTCCACATTCACGCCCA
Organism: Malaya genurostris; assembly: GCF_030247185.1. NCBI lineage: Eukaryota > Metazoa > Arthropoda > Insecta > Diptera > Culicidae > Malaya > Malaya genurostris. The sequence continues at coordinate 149,961,073 of NC_080570.1, forward strand.
GAATCCAAATCCAGTTCCCGACCTCAGTTTCAGAATCCAGCTCCAGAATCCATATTCTAGTCAATACATCGTAGCTAAAATTCAGATCCAGGAACCAGACCCAAACTTCAAGTCCAGGTCTGAAATTCAGCTGCAGAATCCAGCTCTGCAAATTGAATCAAGAATTTAAGTGCAGAATTCAGGACCATGAACCGGACCCAGAATGCAGATACACATCCAAATCTCTGAAGCAGCATATAAACACAGGTGCAGAATTGTGGGTTCTGAATCCAGCTCCAGAGTTTGGATCCAAAACTCAGCTCCAGGGTCAGAATCCAGCTCCCGAACTCAGCTTTGGAATTTCCTGGTTCTGGTCAAAACCATCAGGCCCAGAATTCAGATCCAGTAACCAGTTCCAAATTCCAAGTCCAGTTTCTAAACTCAGGACCTGCTTCTAAGATCATGCCCAGAATCCAGTTCCAGAATTTGTATCTAGAATCTGGCTTCAGAATTTGAATCCAGAACTCGGGTCCAAATTGCTGGTCCAAAAAACAGGCCTAGAATTCCGGACCAGATTTTCAGATCTACAATCTGCGCCCTGAACACAGTGTTCGGTTCATAAATCTAGGCTTGAAATTCATTTGTAGAATTCAGGTCCAGAATGGTAGCCTAAAAACGAGATCCAGAATTGTTGCCTAGATCGAGAATCTAGATCAAGAAAAGAGGTTCAGAATTCAAGTCTAGAATATAGATCCGGGACAAAGCTCTGGTACAGTTCCTAAGCTGAAGTCTTGATTTCGGCTCCAGAATACAGATCCAAAATTCAGGTCCAGGCTCAGAATTAATGACCCAATTTCAGGTCCGTTAAGAATCCAGGTGCAGGTTCTGGGCTCTTTTTGGTCAGCTTTTCAATTCAGGTTCAATCCAAGGCTCAAAATTTGGTTCTAAATCCCGAACTAGGTATAGAGCACAGGTCAAAAAAATAGTTCTTGAGTTTAGATGTAGAAATCAGACAGAGAATTTCTATACAGAAAGTTGGTCAAGGTTCCACAATCACGCCCAGAATCCAAGTCCAGCTCCCGAACTCAGTTTCAGAATCCAGTTCCAGAATCTTTTTTGTAGTCAATACATCGTAGCTAAAATTCAGATCCAGGAACCAGACCCAAACTTCAAGTGCAGGTCTGAAATTCAGCTGCAGAATCCAGCTCTGCAAATTGAATCAAGAATTTGAGTGCAGAATCCAGGACCATGAACCGGACCCATAATGCAGGTTCAGATCAAAATCTCTGAAGCAGCATATAAACGCAGGTGCAGAATCGTGGGTTTTGAATCCAACTCAGGACCTGCTTCTAAGACCATGTCCAGAATCCAGCTTCAGAATTTGGATCCAGAATTCAGGTTCAAAATCCAAGTCTGAAATTTGGATCGAAGGGCCAGACCCAGGTTCAGAATTCAAGCTTCCGAACCCAGGTGATCCTAAAATCCGTTTTCGAATCCAGGTGTAGAATTCTATTCTTGAATCCAGCTCCAGAGTCAACATTCCAAAGTGAGATCTAGATTTTAGGTTCAAAATTCAGATCTTGATCTAGATATAGAGTAAATAGTTCTCCAATTCAGATGTTTCTACATCCGGACAGAAAGCCGGTCAAGGTTCCACACTCAGGTCCAAAATTCAAGTCCAGCTCCCAAACTCAGTTCCAGAATCCAGCTCCAGACTACAACTCTAGAATTCATATTCTAGTCAAAACATCTGGCCCAACATTCAGATCCAGGAACCAGCCCCAAACTCCAGTCCAGAATGCAGGATCAGATCCAAATCTCTAGCTCATAAATGCAGGTGCAGAATTCGGGATTCTGAATCCAGCTCCAGAGTTTGGATCCGAAATTCAGCGTCAGGTTCAGAGTCCAGCTCCCAAACTCAGCTTTGGAATTTCCTGGTTCTGGTCAAAACCATCAGACCCAGAATTCAGATCCTGAAACCAACCCCAAACTCTAAGTCTTGGTTCTAAACTCATGACCTGGTTCTAAGATCATGTCCAGAATCCAGCTCCAGAATTTGTATCTAGAATCTGGCCTCAGAATATGGATCCTGAACTCAGGTTCAAAATCCAGGTCTGAAATTCGGATCCAAGAGCCAGACCCAGGTTCAGAATTCAGGCTCCCGAAATCAGGTGATCCTGAAATCAATTTTCGAATCCGAATTCTGGTCTAGAATCCACCTCCAGAGTCCTCATTCCGAAGTCAGATCTAGAATCCAGGTCCAAAATTCAGATCTTGCACTCAGATTCAGATTTCAGTTTCAGAATTCGGGTCAAGAATTCAGATTCAGGCTCTGAACTCTTTTTGATTCAGAATAGAATTCAGGTTCAAGTTCAGGTTAAAAATCGAGTTCAAAATCCTGAACCTAGAAATAGAGTACAAGAAAATAGTTCTCCAAGTGCGATGTAGAAATCAGTCAGAAAGCCGGTCAAGAATCCAGAATCCAAGTCCAACTCCCGAACTGTGTTCCAGAATCCAGCTCCAGACAACAATTCATATTCTAGTCAAAACATCTGGCCCAAAGTTCAGATCTAGGAACCAGACCCAAACTCCTATCCAGAAGACAGGATCAGATCCAGATCTAGAGATTCAGCTCATATCCGCAGGTGCAGAATTCGGGATTCTGAATCCAGCTCCAGAGTTTGGATCCAACATTCAGGTTCACAATCCAGACTCAAAGTTCAGGACCGGGTCCAGAATCCAGCTCCTGAACTCAGGATCACGTTTTCAGTTTAAATGTTGAAACTAGGTCCAGAATTTATGTTAAGAATTCTGATTCAGATTACAGTTCCCGAATCTGATCGAAAATCCAGCTCCAGAGTCCAAGTTTAGGTTTTATGAGTTAGGTTCAGAATGTTGATTTTGAGCAGTTTCAACGCAGTTTTTTGTGAACAGATTTTTGGAGCGGTTTTTAGTGAGCAATTATTCTAGAGTAGTTTTTCGAGAACAGTTTTTTTTAGATCAGTAGATTTTTGAAACAGTTTTTAAAGTACTTTTTTGCAGCAGCTTTAAAGATCAGTTTTTTTGAGTGTAGTTTTCTTTAACCAGTTTTTTGACAGCCATTTTTTTAATTGCCGTTTTTTGAGAGAATTTTTAGAGCAGTTTTTTGCAAACTTTTCTTTTAATGCCTTTCTTCTAGCATTTTTGAAGCAGTTCTTTTTGCAACAGTTTCCTGAGAGCGGTTTTTTGAGACCATTTTTCTGAGAGCAGTATTCTCAGGTTAGTTTTTTGAGAGCAGTTTTTTAAGAGCAAATTTTTGAAAGCGATTTTTTATTACAGTTTTTTGAGAACATTTTTTTAGAGTAGTTATTTGAAAGCATTTTTAGAGCAGGTTTTTGTCGAAGTTTTTTTGAAGCAGTTTTTTAAGAGCAATTTTCTAGAGTAGTTTTTCGAAAGCAGTTTCAACGCAGTTTTTTATGAGCAGATTTTTAGAGCGGTTTTTTTTGTGTGCAATTATTCTAGAATAGTTTTTTGAAAATAGTATGTTTTTGGATCAGTTTTTTACAGAGAAGATGTTTGGATGTAAGGTATCGGTCGGGTGACGGCCAGGATGTAGACCATGTTTGATGTACGTTGCTACTATGTCTGTTTCGAGTTTTGGAGTGGCTAAAACAAGATCAGAGTGGCGAAATGGTAGCGCGTATGCACGGAATGCATAAGAACGCAGGTTCGAGTCCTGTCTCTGAGCGTATCTTTTTCCAAAAGTTCATCTTTTCTGTAAGTTTTTCTTTCACTTGGCTTCACCAACATATATTTCCTCTCAGTCATTGCAAAAACTGAACTTAGTCATGGCGGCTTTACGTCAAATTAAAAATTAATAAATCATTTTTAGAGCAGTTTTTTGTCGAAGTTTTTTTGAAGCAGTTTTTAAGAGCAATTTTCTAGAGTAGTTTTTCGAGAGCAGTTTCAACGCAGGTTTTTATGAGCAGATTTCTAGAGCGGTATTTTGTGAGCAATTATTCTTAAATTATTTTTTGAGAATAGTATGTTTTATAATCAGTTTTTTAAGTAGATTTTGATTTTTGATTCAGGCTCAGATTCCTCTCTCAGAATTCAAGTGCAGGTCCAAGTTCTGGACATGAAGTAGTCATTTGTTAAGGCCTGGTTAGTTCATTTCTTTTGGTTTCATTTCTGGTTACGTCTCTCGGTTTCACCTCTGACATTACCCACCCGTTTTTTTTTCCTTCAGCTGAGTAGGTTAATAAACGAAATGCTTTCCAAATGCGATGGATGGGAACCATCTTCACTTCATTGTAGCTTACTGTACCTCACGCATCGTTCGCTTTCCGGACAAGAATTTTCGATAAATTTTTCTCTTTACATTCCCATTTTTTTGGCCCGTTTTTTCAGTTGTTATTCTTCAAAAGACGACAGAACCGAATCCAGCCGGCATCGAATGGAACGGTAATAATGGCAACAAATCCGCTCAGGAAAAGTACTTGCATCTGAAATTATTCCGTGTGATTAACTTCCTTTTAAACCTCGCCGTAGTGAGGATGGTAGTCGTGGGTCGGTTCCCTTCTCTTCCCGGATCTCCGGCGCTCGCTGGCTGGTCTGGTCCGAGACGACCCGATGAAACATAATCACCCCGAAAATCCGATTCACAATTCACCGTTTCTTTCCCTCTGCTGTCCCCTCACAGGCTAATAGACTTCGCCGTATAAGCGGTTTAGCGGGGTTCACAATTCCGCAGAATCGGCACCAGACTCACGGGTGACGTCGTCCGGGATGGGTTTCACTTTCAGAGAAAGAAAAAAAGGATTGATTGGTTCTTCCGGCGGGACCGAATTATTGCGTCATCAACCTTGTTGTGTAAGTTTTTTTCATTCCTTTGAATTTATAATTGAAACGAAATATTCCTGGAGACAACATTCGGCGGAATTAACTTCTCGTTTCACGTTTGTAATCCGGTGGATCAAAGATCAAACCCAGTGTTACGGGGGAGGAGGGAATAGCAGACACAATTCACAACAAGCTTTGAACAAAGGCCGAATGCCACCGAGGAGGAGCTCCCATATCCAATTTAATATGGCCTCCCGCGAAGCGAAACGCAGTTTACTTCAATTCGGAACTTAAATTGCCGGCTTATCGTATTTCTTTTCTCCGCCCCCGCCTCTCTGGATCGAACTAGGAGAAGGAGAAGAAAAAAAATTAACATTTTGTACCTTGCCCATGTCAAGTGAACCTTTGGTCTTCTTCCAATTTTTCGAACGATCCCCCGGCATATTCCGGGAGGTGGACCAAGAAACGGACACGGGAACCGGATCGGGATCGGGCGGGAATAACAAGAAAAATCACCCCCGGAATGCTGGTTGCTTCGAGGGGTGTGGGAGGAGGTAAAGAGCTTACTTTTAGATTGAAAATGGGTTTTGTGTCGACAAAAAAAAATAAAGAAACCTCCCGGTTTGCTAATGTAATAGTCTTTTCACATATGGTGGGGTCTCGGGAGCAGCGATAAAAAATTCAGGCGAGGGCCCGTAAGAAAATCTGTAATCTTGAATTTGTTATTGTGCTCGTACATCTTTAAGTTTCGGAGTTTTTTTTTCTCGGATCGTGTCGCGACACTTGCAGCTTTAGAAAACAAAATAAAACAACAAAAAAATACACGGCAGACAGTTTAACCTTTCGGAGACATTGGCAAAGAAAAAAAAAGTATCACGTTGTGCATTTGCAAAAAATAAAAACGGACGACACCAGAATCATTTTCCTTCGGTTTCGGATTTTGCATATCAGAGAGAAGTAGATGTTTTTTTTAAGAAATTCTGTTCCCGACACTGAATTGGATTCGTTTTGTTATTCATACACAAAATGATGTAAAAACAAGATCTGCATGTTCATGGAAAAATGACTCCAGACTCCTGGCTCCGTCACAGAGCTCGGATGAAAAATCTAACCTGTAACTTCATCATTTTTTAATTTCAGTTTATACGATATTTGCCAAACTTTACGTGCTTGACGGGGAAAATAGTCATTAAAACACAAGAATATGATTCCAGTGATCACCGGCAATTGACTTGCTCATAATGAGATTTTTCCTCGAAGTAGTCGTTCTCCCACTTATTTAGACATGGTACTCAAAAAAGATTTCTGGTGAATTATGAATCCATTCAACGCTACTGCCGATTGGGTGAAAAACACTATTTAAATACTAGCGTCATCACTCATTTTCATCCGCAAGGGCGGAGTTAATGCTAGTAAAAATAAAACAAACAAAATTTCTTAATCAACTGAATTCTGTCACTGTCAATTTGCTTTTGGAGCAGTTTTTTGAGAGCAGTATTTTTTTAGATCAGTTTTTAAAGTTGAAAAAACTTTAGAGGCTTTTGGAACAGTTTTTAAAGCAGTTTTTTTGCAGCAGCATCAGTTTTGCAGATAGATCAGTTTTGTTGAGTGTAATTTCTCAGACCAGTTTTTTGACAGCAATATTTTGAGAGTAGTTTTAGAGCAGTTTTTTGAGAGCTTACATTAGTTTTCTGAGAGTAGTTTCCTAAAAGCAGTTTTTCGACAGCAATTTTTTGAGAGCATTTTTAGAGCCTTTCTCCTAGTGTACATTTCTGAGAGCATTTTTAGAGCAGTTTTTTTGAGAGCCTTTCTTCTAGCGTAGATTTCTGAGAGCAGTTCTGTTTTGCAGCTGTTTCCTGAGAGCGGTTTTTTGAGAGCAGTATTTTTTTAGATCAGTTTTAAAAGATGAAAAAACTAGAGGATTTTTGGAACAGTTTTTAAGGAAGTTTTTTGGCAGCAGCTTTTTAGATAAATCAGTTTTGTTGAGTGTAATTTTTTAAACCTGGTTTTTGACAAAAAAAATTTAATTGCAGTTTTTAGAGCAGTTTTTTGAGAGCAATATTCTTAGATAAGTTTCTGAGAGTAGTTTCCTAGAAGCGGTTTTTTGACAGCAATTTTTTAGAGCATTTTTAGAGCCTTTCTGTAGGTTTTTTAGAGCAGTTTTTTTGCAGCAGTTTCCTGGGAGCGGTTTTCTGAGAGCAGTTTTCTTAGAGCAAATTTTGGATAGCGGTTTTTTTGATTACAGTTTTTTGAGAGCATTTTTTTACAGTAGTTTAGCTTTTTAGAGCAGTTTTTTGGGGAAGTTTTTTTAAAGCAGTTTTTTAAGAGCAATTCTTTAGAGTAGTTTTTCGGAAGCAGTTTTAACGCAGTTTTTTATGAACAGATTTTTAGAGCGGTTTTTTGTGAGCAATTATTCTAGAGTAGTTTTTTGAGAACAGTATTTCTTAGATCAGTTTTAGAAAGTAGACTTGAGAAATTTTGAAACAGTTTTAAAGCAGTTTTTTTGCAGCAGCGTTTTAGATCAGTATTGTTGAGTGTAGTTTTTTAGACCTGGTTTTTGGCATCAAATTTTTTATTGTAGTTTTAGGAGCAGTTTTTTGAGAGCAATATTCTTAGATAAGTTTGCTGAGAGTAGTTTCCTAAGAGCAGTTTTTTGACAGCAATTTTTTGAGAGCATTTTTAGAGCCTATCTTCTAGTGTAGATTTCTGAGAGCAGTTTATTTTGCAGCAGTTTCCTGAGAGTGGTTTTTTGAGAGCATTTTTTTGCAGCAGCTCTTTTTAGATCAGTTTTTTAGTTTCGTTTTTAGACCAGTTTTTTGAAAGCAATTTTTTTTTGCAGTTTTTTGAGAGAGTTTTTAGAGCAGTATTTTGAGAGCCTTTCTTCTAGCATTTTTAGAGCAGTTTCCTGAGAACGGTTTTTTGAGAGCATTTTTTTAGAGCAGTATTATTAGGTTTATTTTTTTTAGAGCAACTTTCTAAGAGCACATTTTTGAGACCGGTTCTTTGTATTGCAGTTTTTTGAGAGCATTTAAAAAGCATTTTTAGAGTAGTTATTGGTGCAGTTTTTCAAAGCAGTTTTCTGAGAGCAGTTTTTTAGAGCAGATTTTTGAGACCAATTTTTTGAGAGCAGTTCGTTTAAAAGAAGTTTTTTTTACAGTAGTTTCTTAAAGCAGTTTTTTGAGAGCCGTTTTTTGAGAGCAATTTAGAATAGTTTTTTAAGGGCTTCCATGTTTAAAGCAGTTTATTTACAGTAGATTTTTGAAAGCGAATTTCTTAGTGCAATTTTTAGAGCAGTTTTCAGCGCAGTTTTTAAGAGCTATTTTTTAAAGCAGTTTCTTTGAGATCAATTTTGTTTGCATGAGTATTTTGAGAGAAGCAGTTTTTATAAAGATTTTTTCTAGCGTAGTTTTTAGAGCAGTTATTTTTTTCAGCAGCAAATTTTAGAAATCAATTCTTTAACCAGTTTTTTGATAGTATTTTTTAGTAGTTTCTTTGGAGCAGTGGTTTAGATAAGTTTTTTGCAGTTTTTTTCAAGAGTAGATTTTTATAGCAGTTTCTAATGAATAGTTTTTGATGAACAGGTTTTGGAGAGCAGTTTTTTGAAAGCAATTTTAGAGCAGTTTGTTGTTAGAACAGCTTTTTGAGACTAGTTTTTTGAAAGCATTTTTAGAGCACTTGTTTTTAGAGTAGTTTTTTTGGGAGCAGTTTTTTGGTAGCAGTTTTTTGAGCAGTTTTTTGAGAATTTTTTTTTCACAGCAGTTTTTTCGAGAGCAGCTTATTTGGAGTAGTTTTTGTAAGAGCAATTTTTTAGAGCAGTTTTTTAAGTGCAAGTTTTTAAGAGCATTTTGTTGAGCAGTTGTCTTAGAATAGTTTTTTGGAAAGCATTTTTTGGACTAGATTTCGAGAGCATATTTAGAGCAGTTTTCTTAGAGTAGTTGTTTTCAAAGCAGTTTTTTAGAATAGTTTTTTAGAGCAGTTTCTTAAGAGTAGTTTTCTTAAAGTATTTTTTGAGAGCAGTTTTTTAAAGTAGTTATTTGAAAGTATTTTTTGAGCAGTATTTTTTGCAGCAGCATGCTTTAAATCAAGTTTAGCACCATTTTTTTGAGAACAGTTTTCCTAGACTAGTTTTTGAGCGCATTTTAGAGTAGCTTTCTAGGACTTTGTTGTTGAACCCAATTTTTTGAGAGCAGTCTTTTTACGCTAGTTTTTTGAGAGCATTGTTAGAGCAGTTTTTTAGAGCAATTTTATTAGAGTAGTTTTTTAAGAATAGTTTTCGAGGAAAAAAGAGCAGTTTTTTTGTTGCAGTTTCGTAGAATAGTTTTTTTGAGAACATTTTGCAGAGCAGTTTTTTAGAGCAGTTTTGTTTTTTGAGCGATTTTTCGAGATTTTATTTTCAGCACTTTTTGCTTTATTTACCCTCGGTTTTAACCTTACGGTCATTCGCCGATTTTCAGCACTACTCTAAAAAAACTGGAAACTAAGCACTATTTTGAGATTAGTTTCCAGTTTTTTTAGAGTAGTTTTTTAGAGAAGTGTTTTGAGAGAAATTTTTTGGAGAAGTTCTTTGAAAGCAGTTTTCTTATGTTAGTTTTCTGAGAGCAATTTGGTTTTGAAAGCAGTTTTTTCTCAACAATTTTTTGAGAGTAGTTTTCTGAGAGCAATTTTTTTGAGAGCAGTTTTCTTGGAGCAGTTTTTTTTTTTTCTAAAAGTAGTTTTTTTGAGAGCAGTTTTTTAGAGTAGTTCTTAGAGCGGTTTTTTGAGAACAATTTTTGGAACAGTTTTTCAATTATTTTAGAGCAGTTTTAAGAGAAATTTAGAGATCTTTTTTTTTTTCAAGTTTTTCAAGCAGATTTTTGAGAGCATTTATTTGAGAGAAGTTTTTTCCCAGCAGTTTTTTTGAGAGTAGTTTTCTGAGAGCAATTTTTTGAAAGCAGTTTTTTAGGGAATTTTTCGAAGCAGTTTTTTTCAGAACAGTTTTTGAGAGTATTGTCAGAGCAGTTTTTTGTTAAAGCAACTTGTTGAGATCATTTTTTAAAGCATTGTTTTTCGAGAGCAGTTTTTTTTCATCAGTTTTTTGAGTAGTTTCTTGAGAGCAGTTTTTCGGACGCGTTTTTAGAGCATTTCTAAAGCAGTTTTTTGAGAGTAGGTTTTCTGATAGTCGTTTTTTTGCAGCAGTTTTATGAGTTATTATAAGAGCAGTTTTTTGAGAATAGTTTTTGAGAGAAAATTTTTTAGATCATTTTTTTTATGAGTAGATTTTTAGAGTAGTTTATCAGGAACACTTTTTTAGGTACAGTTTTTGGAGAGCAGTATATTAAGAGTATTTTTAGAGCAGTATTTTTTTTTGTTAGACCAGCTTGTTGAGAGCAGTTTTCTTGGAGCAGTTTTTTTTTTCTAAAAGTTGTTTTTTTTAGAGCAGGTTTTAAGAGCAGTTTTTTTAGAACAGTTTTTAGAGCGGTTTTTTGAGAGCAGTTTTTAGAACAGTTTTTCAAAGCAGTTTTTTGTAGAGCAGTGTTTTACAGCAGTTTTTAAGGGCCGTTTTTAAGGGAAATTTAGAGAACTTTGTTTTTTAAGTTTTTTGAATAGTTTTTTGAGAGTGTTTTTTTCAGGGTAGTTTTTCGGAGCAATTTGATTTTGAAAGCAGTTTTTCGAGAGCAGGTTCTTCCCAGCAGTTTTTTGGGAGTAGTTTTCTGAGAACAATTTTTTTGAGAGCAGTTTTTAGAGCATTTTTCAAAGCAGGTTTTTTCAGAACAGTTTTTGAGAGTTTTGTCAGAGCAGTTTTTTGTTGAATCAGCTTGTTGAGATCAGTTTTTAAAGTATTTTGGTTTTGAGAGATCAGTTTTTTGAGTAGTTTTTGAGAGCAGTTTTTAAGACGCCGTTTTAGAGCATTTTTAAAGCAGTCTTTTGAGAGTATTTTTAGAGCAGTTTTTTGAGAGCAAATTTTTTAGAGCAGTTTTTTCATGAGTAGATTTTCAGAGTAGTTTTTCAGGAACAGTTTTTAGGTACAGTTTTTGGAAAGCAGTATTTTTAGAGCAGTTTTGTTTTTGTTAGGCCAGCTTGTTGGGAGCAGTTTTTTAGAGCAGTTTTTTGAGAACAGGTTTTTGAGAGCATTTTGTAGGGCAGTTATGTTAGATATTGTTTAAGAGCATTTTTTAAAGCAGTTGATTTAGATCCATTTTAAAGAAGTTTTCTTAGAGCCGATTTTAAGGCAGTTTTTTTATAGCAGTTTTTTAGAGCAGTTTTTCCATAGCAGGTTTTGGAGAGTAGTTTTTTAAAGACAATTTTTGAAAGTAGTTTTTTAGAGTAGTTTCGTGAGAGTAATTTTGAATATCAGTTTTTTGAGAGCAGTTTTTTTTTTGTAGAATCGGACTGGATCAGACTTCCGGTACGGGAGTAACAAGGTAAAATGTGCAATAAATTGAAAAAAAAAGTGCATTCGATTTTCGCCGAGACCGCTTAAATGATTTTCTTTAACTTTGATTCAAATAAAAGACCTGATAGTTTCTATTGAATTTCATCTCGGTTCCGGTTTCAAAGTTCCGCGGTAAACTTTGCAAAATGAACTAAAAAAGTGCACTCAATTGCTAATAATCCTACGCAGTAATGATGCTCCCTCGCTATTCTGGTATGATTCGGCTTCTTGTCACTACACCAAATATGTTTCCGAATAGTATAAATCAAGTGGAGTCCATGTTGTACCGGAACAGACAAATCCACCTTCAACTACCCGGAGTGGCAACCTATCGAGCATCGTGATGATTCCGTTGAAACACGTTTTGTCCTGCAAATTGAGGCACTAAAGCTCTGTTGTAATACATGTTAAATGTTTTCAAATTGATTGGTAGTTGAATATAACGTAAATCCGTTAAGGAAACATCATGACTCAAAGCTTTCAAAATTTTTGACAGAAATATCTTGCGCGGCTGGTTTCGAATTTTCAATAGACATTCGACCCAATACAGTGAAGAGTAAGGCCTGTTTCAATACTAATGGAGTTTCTTTTCATGCCTAATCCTACGAGCAAACACATTTTTTGTTACATCACGAAGTTCATCAAATGTCTTGAGTTCTTTTGATTTGAAATAAAAAAAATCTACATTCATATTGTTCCCTTCCATATGGCACACGTAGCTCCATTCCACTTATTCTCTTCTCTTCAGTCCGTAAAACTTTTCAAATCACACTTTCCGCAATTCCCAAGTGAGCTGATTTCGAGTTGAAGTTCACTCCAGAATCATTCAGACGTACACCATTCAAATATGAATTTTCGCCGAAAAGCAGCTTAGCAGCTTCAACCACGAAACAATGTTACTTCCCTCTTTATATTACTTTCTTTTAATATACCTACTCCTGGTCTGGCTACGGTGCTACGGAACCTTCGGAACGTATCCGTACCGAACCGAATGAGGAAGCACTTGAAGCGTGCTTCCATTTCCGGCATCGGTGTGGAGAATTGAACGTAGCAAAGCGCCAATCACAATTACCATCAGTCAGTATCGCCCGGCCAAATCTTCCGAACCATCGGAACGACGGTTCGCCGTTCATTAACCTAATCCGCTCGTTCGTTTCAGCAGATGGGGGAGGGGGGAACCGAAATCCGTTCGTAATAATCATCACCGTCTTGTTCATTACCGGATCTTTTACAAGGGCACTCGCATTCCGGGCTTCCGAACCGCGAAGGCACTTGCTGCGAACTCGATTCTCGCAGCAGCGACCGGAAGATGGCGCTAAAAATTGGTTTAATTAGTACTAGTACGCCATAATCATCGTATTCGAGCTACTGCCTGCCGGCTGCTGGAAGGGAAATGAAAATTTATCGATTTCAATCAACGTATCCCGTTTCCGTAGACGACACGGTGGATGGCAGCTGCCGAAGGGCACGAAACCGAAGCTGTCCCGGTGTAACAACATGGCCAAGGTCAACCTAGTAGCACCTAACACACGGACGGAACCAGTGCCCGGGACGGTTCACTGAAGCACTGAACGTTTCGGTTTGATGACCACTGACCGACCCGGCCCCCGCGGGTGAGGATGCTAAGGTTTGAGTTCTTTGTATGTTTTTTTTCGGTTTTACGTCTGCTACTTTCGCCTGTTCTTTGGCAAATCGGAATAGGTACTGCTCGCTACTTTCCGGGCTTGGCGTCATAAACACCGGAGCATTCGAGTGGGGAATCATGAACTTCGCTTCGCAGTTGTTTTGCAGTGCCATGCCAATGTGCGCCGAAAGCAATTGGAGATCCGATAAATAAGAAGTATTTTCAGAGTCGTAAACAAGCAAAACGGGAAATTTAGAGCCGAATAAAACTGATGGTTCGCGGAGAGATGCTTTGAATTTTAGCACCGGATTTAACAGCATTTTCATTCTGGGAATTTCCGGTATTTTGAGTGTAATGCTTCGAATGCATACTTGTTACAGAGTTGTCTTTCGGTCTTTGCGTTAGTGATGGGCGAGCGCTCACGAGCCGTTCATTTGAACCGACTCGTAGCAATGAGCGAACGAACCACGGCTCTTCAAAATTGAACCGCGGCTCTCAAGCAGAGTTGCCATTTTAAAATCTGCGTTTCAAATTCGAAAATCTGTGTGCCTGTGTACGCCAAAATTTGATTGCGTTGTTGGTTAAACGATGATGTTTTCTAATGAAGCAGTCAAAAATACATAGGAACATTTTTCCAGCAGTGAATTTTCAAAGAATTCTGTCGTAATAGGAGAAGAAAAATAGATTTTTTCCCAAATGGAATTTCAACTAATTTATTTCAATATCCCGCTCCCTCGCACACGGACACCTCTAAATTTTAGATCGCCCATACCGCTCATGCATTTCCGTGGCTCTCACACTCACTCTCTCGAACCGCTTCTCCACATTGACGTTTAATGAAAAAGAGCCGATGAGCCGTTCAATTGAACCGGTTCTTTGAAATGAGCCGAATTGCCCATCACTACTTTGCGTTAAGACTAGTGGGTTTGATTATCTTCTCCAAACGACTAAACTTATTTTACCTGATGCGCCATCTAAGTTTCATTATTTGAACCTTTCGTACTGGGAAACTCATATAATTTCCATTTTATTGTAGAATTTCAGGATCTGCTAGGGGCTGTCCATAAAAGACGTCACACCGCAAGGGGGAGGGGGTGTTTCACAAAACATGACCGTTTGTGACAGGGGGAAGGGGGGAGGATTGTTGGAATGTGACGTCCAATATTTTCAATTAGCGCATTTTTGAAATACCTAATTATATTACTTCTTTGTCCTATTTCTTGAACAAATCTCAACAATAAACGTTTACATTCTATAGAAAAAAGTGTATTTGTTGATTTAAAAGCTTCTTCTTGTAAATTCAAAAATGAATGATACAGGAAATAAATTCTGTTGTGATCAGTAAAAGTGCACGGGGGGGCGAGTAAATTAGCAAAATTAATAAATTTGCCTAATATGACAAAAAAAAAAGATGCCTTCAAACGGTTTGACTTAAGTTATGCACTGCCAATTTTAGTCAATGTATATGAGTTTGGGTGCACCAATCGCTTGGAATTATGGATTTTTTAACGGAAATCTAATGATAGGTAGTAAGCAGATGTGGATTATAAACCACACAAAAAATGAAAGAATTCCAAAAAGGTTGTTTGGTCGGTCGCATCGAAATTTCATGCTTCTTGATTCACTAAATGTCATTCAGGCGGAGTAATATCAATAAAACCAGCAAATAACATTAACATATATGCTGTGATTATCAATAATTATAATGATAAGAAAAACATGTTCAATCATAGAGCATGTCATGCAGCTGAATAATTTACCCAGTTTAGCTTAAATATCATACACAGAAGTAACTAACGATTTCAGGCGTAGATCATGTCATGTCTTATCTTGATCATATGTGGTTTTTCTCCATCAAGATCACTGGTCAACTGATCTTGAAAAAATCAGATCAGAAGTGATCTTTATTGGGAAAGATCACAAGCGATCTTCTTCGGCAGTGATCTCGATTTAATGAGGTTTTGATCTTCATTTTCTCAGTCCTGTATGCTACTCCAAGGAAATATTATTCCTCAGCTAAAGAAATTATGTATCTGTGTACCCCTAGGAGGATTGAAACAGATGATTTAAATGTTTCATCAATTCCAATCAAATACTTTTGTTAAACTATATAATTAATATTAGTAAAATAATTTCGATGGCTTCGTAGTTTTAGTGTTTTTTAAATCTAATGACAATAAATCGATTTTTCGCTCATATTTGTATGGTTAGTCATACATATTGAGTATGTATTAAGATGAATTTTATTTTTTTTTAAATTCGTGACATGTGACATAGGGGGGATGGGGGTTCTTTGCTGCTGTGACAATTTGTGACAAAGGAGGGGTGGGGAGTAAAAAAATGTCAAAAAAAGCGTGACGTCTTTTATGGACAGCCCCCTATAACAACTGTTCATATGAAAATGTAAGAAATTTGACAAATATTCGAAGTCCGGAATTTGTTTCTGTTCAGATGAGGTTATTTTGAACGGTAGAGGAATAAATCGAAAGGCTGTAAAAAAACTATTTCTCATCATAATATCACATATTTGGTTAGGTTTGCGCATCTGCACGGTCCTTCAAGTCACGACGTAAAATACACTGGTGGCGTGATAAGACAGTTTTGGTTGTGTTGGTAATTTTCTCACGAAAATAAGTATGGCGCGCCGGGATTCAAGCATGTAAACATAAACAAACGATCATTTCAGATCAGGATTTCACTTCTAAGTTACTCCAGTTGTCGCGCAGCCTGGCGAATCTTTGGCACTAATTGAAAATCTGGACATTTTTTCTTCAAGGGCTTGCAAGGTAATGTCGAAATATATAGAAAATTGTACACACATCCGATTCTGTTCATTTCGTTGGAGGGAGGATTTGGCGGATCGCACTGTGGTATCTATTTCAGTTATTATGGATAATGGAGTGATTGTGCTGTGGGTGGCATTTCAAATGCAGGTGATGAAAACGATTGAAACATCCCGGAACAAAACACCGCGTTTCACTGTCAATATTTTCGCAAACAGAACCAACTCTAAATATTTTCATAAAAGCAACTCCCGAAACGTCATTTGTTTATGTTTTTTCTTCTTCACGTCTCTCTGTTATTCCAGAATAAAATGACAACCGCACTAACACATAGAAAAACGAGATCACCAGGGTATTTTACATCGTGCTTCAAGTAACATTTCATAATTTACACTACGAATAAAATCATTTGAAAACTGAGCAGCGTAATATTTTCTCACATGTATGGTAAAAATCGGAACTTAAAATTTCCATTGTTTAAAACAGAATCTTGGGTGCTGCAAAACTAACAGAGAAGGTAGAAAATGATTTTTCTCGCACTAAAATTAACTTTTCGCTGGAACAAATGACGTTTTTAATAAGTTATACATTTAGTTTTACAAGTGGCAATTTGTTTGCCCTTGAATTTCGTACCGACAAACTTGCAATCATCCTCCTCGCACACGTACACCTCTAGCTGAGAAACACATCGTTAGATCGCCCATTCAACGTCAATGTGTCAATCAGTATTGGCACATTGTCGCAAAGCTAATTTACCGGTAGCGCCACTAGAATTAAATCCGTACCATTTTCAGTTAGTACCAACCTTCAAAAGATACGTGTATAAATTTGACAGCTGTCTGATTATTAGTTTGTGAGATATTGCATTTTGAGTGAAGCTACTTTTGATATTGTGAAAAAAAATGGAAAAAAAGGAATTTCGTGTGTTGATGAAACACTACTTTTTGATAAAAAAAGTGCCGCCGATACCAAAGAATGGCTTGATGAGTGTTATCCAGACTCTGCACCGGGCGAAGCAACAATGCGTAAGTGGTTTGCAAAATTTCGTACTGGTCATATGAGCACCGAAGACGATGAACGCAGTGGACGTCCAAAAGAGGCTGTTACCGATGAAAACGTGAAAAAAATCCACAAAATGATTTTCAATGACCGTAAAGTGAAGTTGATCGAGATAGCTGACACCCTAAAGATATCAAAGGAACGTGTTGGACATAATATTCACGAATATTTGGATATGAGAAAGCTTTGTGCAAAATGCGTGCCCCGTGAGCTCATAAAACCGATTTTTTTCGTCGATGTATAACAATGGACGAAACATGGCTCCATCACTTCACTCCGGAGTCCAATCGACAGTCAGCTGAGTGGACTGCACGCGATGAACCGAACCCAAAGCGTGGAAAGACTCAACAATCGGCCGGTAAGGTTATGGCGTCTGTATTTTGGGATTCGCATGGTATAATTTTCATCGACTACCTTGAAAAGGGAAAAACCATCAACAGTGACTATTATATAGCGTTATTAGAGCGTTTGAAGGACGAAATTTAAAAAAAAAACGGCCTCATTTGAAGAAGAAAAAAGTTTTCTTTCATCAAGACAATTCACCGTGTCACAAGTCGATGAAAACCATGCTGAAATTGAACGAATTGGGCTTCGAATTGCTCCCTCATCCACCGTATTCTCCAGATTTGGCCCCCAGTGACTTTTTCCTGTGCTCAGACCTCAAGAGAATGCTCGCTGGTAAAAAGCAATGAAGAGGTAATCGCTGGTTAGAAGCAATGAAGAGGTAATCGCTGAAACTGAGACCTATTTTGAGGCAAAAGACAAATCGTACTACAAAAATGGTATCGAAAAGTTGGAAGATCGCTATAATCGCTGTATCGCCTCTGATGGCAATTATGTTGAATAATAAAAACGAATTTTGGCAAAACAATGTGTGTTTCTATTAAACGATACGAACTTTTCAGCCGAACTGTTATTTGTTATTCCCTGGCATTTGAAAATTGGTATTGAACTAAGTAGAATTCTACATCCTAAATTAACGTTAGTTTTCGCACAATAAAATTAGATCAACATTACCATCTCCGAATAAAAACTTTTTCTTCAACTTCTACTATGATTTTTCAAATGAATTTGCCCGTTTTTATAAGAAATTGTTGAAAGGGTGGAGTAATTAGAAATTTTCCTACCGATTTGACAGCTCTTGCTGAAAGTATCATGTCTAAACAAGCAGCGCCTCTACATTTCAGTTTTGCGACAATTTGCCAATAATGAGCCCCTAAAAGTTTTCAAATTGCAATAAAATACAATGAAAATACATTTCCGACATAGCGGAGCCCTTTGTTCTTAGCTCACCGTAATGATCTGCAATGATGTGGGAAGTGTACATAGATTCTACGTAGACTGATTTTTGAACAAATGATCTGGCATCCTTAGTGGCGGTTCACGGAACAGGAGCCAGTGGTGCCACTTTTTCCTGAGGTCAAATCCGTAGATTTGACTCCAAGTCTAATTATACTCGTATATGGTCCTTTGAGACGAGCTTGCCGTGAACTTATATGAGTAAAACTCACTAAATGTATCTAAAAAAATGTTTAGAATGAAAATTAGTACGTACCAAATACAAGTAAATCAATAAATTAAAAAAAACTACGTAAAATCATCGGCTTGGAATGCCAAGTGATAGAGACAGGCTTCCTTATAATGAGTACTCAGTGCCGGTAAATGTTTAATAGTTTTTATAATCGGACATACAAAAAAATCTGGATAAATGATGCGACAATATTCAAGTATTTTCCGTACATATCTTGGAAAATAATGAAAAATCCGTAGATTTTTGAAGGTCCATCCGTAGATCCGTAAAAAAGACAAAAATCCGTAGATCTACGGATAAATCCGTAGGGTTGGCATCGCTGACAGGAGCCGAGAGCTTTTCCGAAGCGACTTCTGTTAACGCCGTTTTAAAACTACTTCATCTGAATAACATTTTGTTATAAAACGAACAATCAACGATAAAAACCGACAGCGAAATCTAGATTATTTTATCTATCGAAACAATTTCGCCAGGCAGCCATTTTCACCCCATCGCTTTTCAAACGAACCTGAAACCAGCAACTCCCGGTTTAGAAATTGTCAACATTATCCCGGCAATGATACTTCAATCATGCCAATCTGGTCCCGGTGGTTCCTGGTGCCGCACATCATTCCCGGCACATCTTATCGGAACCTAGGCAGGTCATAACGATCCGCAATTTTATCCATCTCGGGGCAGGCAATCACCTACCGAGCGTGTTCGTTTCTTTTTTCTTTTTTTTTTGCTTCCTCAACAACACAGGGACTGACTGGACACTAACCATCAACACGGGGCCATGTCTTCGTCTGCGTCGTCGTAGGTTGGGGCTTCATTGCCAATTGCCAACACACCGCGCTATCACCATCATCATCATCATCATCATCGGGAAGAACCGGATCCATTGAAAATGAAGACCTTATCATTCCGTGGCGTACGCCGACGAACACGCCACAGTCACGACGTTTGAAGGCAATAATAATAACGATAAAAGCGAAAATCACCGCCGCCGTCTATGCATTCCTGGCGGGAACAGGCAATGAACAGTTCAGGTTACTCTCAGGTAAGACGTTTCTGAACGCACCGGTGGAGGAGGAGAAGGAGGAGGAGGAGGAGGAGGAGGAGAAGAATTTGAGCAGTTCGCCGTGGACCTTTATTCCACAGAAACCGGACAGATCGATTGATTTAGATGAACGGTGGGTGTAGTGTCGGATTAAATCGTACACTAACAAAGTAGGCGTTGCCGGGTGGTAAAAGAAAAGAAAAGAAGAAAAAAAAGGTGTCAGGTGTATTTCACCGACAGGTGGTTAACAGGAAAGTAAGTGACAGGAGAAATGTTTGCCCCAAAAAATGTGATTAGTCCCATGGCAATCGATGCGGATCTCCGAATCTAATCAAATTAAAAATATTATTTTCTGCGCTGACGCTGACAGGTAACAGAGGACCATCCGGTCAAAGTGAAGGCCCTCTTTCCGGTGAGGTTGCGTTTGATTGGTGACTTTCTGCAACATGGCGAGAACCTCCGGAGCCTAACAAACAACCAACAAGGCACGATTCTCCGGCTTCGGAATTTGTCGGATTCGGCAGTAGAGAGCGGTCTGCGGCAGTAGCGAGTGGAAGTGAAAGACTACGCTGCCAGGCTGCGTCTGCTGTCTGTTCACTGTCAAATGGATTACGAGCCGTTTTATGTCTCTATAAAGTGCGGTACTGCTGCTGCTACACTCCGTGTCGGTTTATTGCTGCGTTTGATATGCTTTCTTGACTTTCGCGATAGCTGCTTTTGGGGCAGGACAGCACCGGATGGAAGGCAATTGTTGCTGGAAATGAGGCAATTAGTGCTGTTCTGCTGGATGATGGTGATTTTAGTAGCGTCGGATGCGTTCAGATGTCGCAACTTCCGTTCCATTGTGTTATTAAAATTTGACCCCCCTTCCTCTGCCCCTTTGTTCTCAATGTCATAACTCAGTTCCTTTTCTCTGTGCTGATCGGCGAGGTCAAAAATTGCCACTGTGTTTTTATTGGGCACTTTAGTAGATTGGAATAATTAAACATAGGAACATTTTCGAGAACATTTACTTGGTCGTTTGTTCTTCCAGATTGTGGCAGCTGAGCAGAATACTTACCTGAAATGAGAAATAAAAAAAATAGTTAAACAAATTATAGGAAAATTATTTTATGTTAAATGACTAAAATTGGCTAAAATTTACAATTGGTAAAGTTAAAGTTTCTCAACCTGCACGTGATGAAGGCGTCGCAAGAGTTTCAACAGACAGGTACAAATTTACAGTGGCCCTTATTACCGTTCTCACTTCCACTTTCACATTCACTTCACTTACATGTCACTTCACTTGATTTTACCTATTACTGGTATCACGCATAGTGAAGTGATCACTGTGGTGGAAAAAACTAATTTTTTCAACAAATTGTTGGTGACGAGATGTTCATAATGACACCAAGTTCATTCAAGTAATTACTTTTGTCTCAGAAGAAACTTCCGTAATAAGGACCTACATTCACTTCACTTGATTTCCACCGTGAAGTGATACCCATAATAAGGGTCACAGTCACTTCACTTGGTTTTCACCGTGTAGTGACACCGGTAATAAGGGCCAGTATCTTCAGACAGGGTTGAAAAAGTCAGTGAATCTGATAAAAAATCCTAATAAAAAATACTCTAGAAAGTATGAGCAAAAAAAAAAACGTCGCGTCAATTTCAAAAGTCTGTAAATTTTGACGAAAGTAAAAAACTCAATTTTCAAAAATCTGCAACGAACAATGCCTGCAGCACTATATAAAAAACCTGCAGACCTGGCATCTCTGGTTTATACGGATAAAAATTTATTTAATTTATGAATTGGCCCTGGTTTAATTCACTAATCTAAGGAAACTTAAGTTTTAACCAGCGTTGCCAGGTTGCCAGATTTATCTGGCAAATGCCAGATTTTCCTCGTTTCTCCAGACACTCAAACTAACCAGATCTTTTGCTAGATTTTCCAAATTTTCCCAGACTTTTCATTTTTTCCTAGATTTAGTCAGATCTCACTAGATCTTTACGGTTTTGGCCTCTATACGATAGGTGGGGAGAGACCTTTTTTTTTGCTCACTGAAAATGAAGCCCGGCAAAAATTTCCTTGTATATAGTAGACCCAGACAAATCCAGATAAATTTTTGAGTTTTGACAGATTTTTGATAAAATAACCTGGCAACTCTGGTTTTAACACAAAAAAAAAATGGAAATCTGCATTACCAACTCAGAGCAAGAATAAAAAACAAAAGAAACGATCACTTTTGCGAAACACTGATAAAAATCGACACGTTAGAATGAAATGTTTAACACTTAGTTTCGCCACATATGACTCAACGTTTAAATTGCAATTGTAGATCATTTCAAATTTATACAAGTGAAATCATATTAAAACCAATTGATATCACACTTAAATTTCATCAATCAAACAGTAAAATACATTTAAACTAATGAAAATGCTTAGATTCCAATAGGTTTTAGACTTAATTATCATGTAAAATACATTTTCCTATTGAAATGTCATTAGTTTTAAACTTGAATTCCGAATCTGAATCTATGACTGTTTCGAAATCATTTACAACATGCAGTTTCTGAATTTTGGAAATGAATTCTGAAACTGAATTTAGGAATAAAATTCCTAAAGGAATTTCGAGAAATTGAATCAAATGATGATTTAGAAGTCAGTTCCAAAATTTTGATTTGGAGTTCAGACCTCTAATCCAGATGTAGAATTCATATCTTGAGAATTCTGAGATTGTACGAATTCCGATCTGAAACTAAGGCACTAAACTCACAAAATTCCAGAATCTAAAATTTTGGTTCAGTTTAGTTTTAAATTTTGCTTACAGTTTTAGTTTACAATTTTTAACTTGTATTCGGGAACATAATTCTGATCCTAGCATCTTAAGCGTTGATTATATTCAGAATTCAAGTGGACCAAATTCCAGGCTCTGAATTCAGTTCCAGAATTCATTCCAAATGAAGCTTTATTATAGCACGTAGAGGATCCGGATCAGAGGAACATCGGGAAAAGAAAAGCAAGCGTGTTGAACGATTTGTTTCAAACAAAAACAATCATTTTTCCAACTTTTACAACAAAAAAATCAGCTGATTTCGCTGTCGGTTTTTATCGTTGATTGTTCGTTTTATAACAAAATGTTATTCAGATTAAATAGTTTCAAAACTGCGAACTTTTAATTCAAAGTATAGTTCGAGGCTGCTTAAAATTGCTTGAAAACTACTTGAAACTGCTCAAAAATGTACTCGAAACCACTCTAAAACCAACTCAAAAAACTCTAAGAACTACTTGAAACTGTTCAAAAATTTTCGTGAAACTGATCGAAAAAATACTCGAAACTGCTCGAAGAAACTACTCAAAAAAGATTCAAAATAATGCTCGGTAAACTACTCGAAAATACTCGATAAATAAATTGCTCGAAACTGCTTGAAAAACTATTCCAAACATTCCTAAAAACTACATAAAACTGTTCAAAAACCCTTTTGAAACTGGTCGAAAAACTACTCGAAACTGCTCAAAATATAATTAAAAAATAACTTGAACTACTGCTCAAAAATCTACATGAAACTAGTTGAAGAACTACTTGAAAACCTACTGGAAACTGCTCTAAAAATTAAGTCTAATTATTTTTACTATTGTTTATAAGGTATAATGCAATTGGCAATCTTCTTTTTTATTTCCTTACGTTATGACCCTCTGTCTGTGTTTACTGTCTTTGATATTCTCTTTTATGTCAGTTTTATCCTCTTATTCGAAATTAACACGAAAAGTTTTATTTCAAGAAACAATAGTACTATTATTCAATATATTTCAACTGGATCATTATTCAATTTTTTATACACGCCATCAAAAATCTGTAGAAATCTGTATTTCTTGCCGAAAATCTGTAATCTGTATATACAGAATCTTGGTCACAAATTTATCTGAGAAATCTGTAAAATACAGATTAATCTGTATATGTGGCAACCCTGGGTCCGCGTGCGTTCGTTTCAATGATTATTTCAGGCTGTTTTCAATAGTTCTTGTGAATTTAAAAATTATGCTGCGGTAGGATCACGGATTTTGACGGTTTCGCGACTCGACTCGGCCCGTAATAATTCGGTTCCTGCGTGTTGTTTCGCGTAACATAGAAAGCGAAAAAATAAGCCTCACTTGGCAATTTTCCGTAGTTGTAGAAGAAGCGTATTTCCTTGCAGCAGTAGAGTAGTGCGGAAAATGTTAGCAAATTACCACAGCTTAACCTTTGATGGAAGGAAAAGCGCTGTTTTAGTGATGTGGTGGTTCGGAAAATTAATGTTCCTTGGTGAATCGGTAGTGTTTGCGTTCTAAGCCAACCTGTGGTGTAAGAATCATGGTTCAGTTCATGGAGTTGGAGGGAAATCGGAAGCAGTTCATGAAAATTTATATGAAATATTTCTATCGATAATATCCCATTTGAAATATTGACGATTATCATCGTTACGTGAGGGTGTAATGCAACAGTAACATTTCACGACAGAACATGACAGGTTAGTTTCTGTAATTTAATGTACATACGATTCAATGTAATTGTACCACATTGCATGCGATCAGATTCATTATTATACCAGATTCAATACAAGAAATGCAGTTCAAAGCATCCAAATTCTATCTTCTACCTAGTTCACGTATTTATTTTCGTTGTTGTCGAAACTAAAAAATCGAAAAAAGCCCTCTGTTTTCTTGAATCGAGATACCCTTTTTCCGAATATCGCAAAAGCAGTTTTCTCCGCTTCTGCTTGATGAATCTTGAAGAAAAAAAAAAACATTTGTGTATTTTAAAAATTGTACGAAACAAACAGCTTGCAGTTTTCAATTTAACTTTTTCGAAAATATAGTTGTTTTCAACGTCAAAATTATCCTTTCTGAACATTTCGGTTTGTCATTAGTTCCGAGGGGTTAATAATAGACTGCAGTCAAACTTTCGTTCATACTATAGAATATATCTTGAGTGAAGGCAGGTCTCACCGCAAATGACTCATATTGGACGCAAAACTTGCCATGATTTCACTCGGAAGAGAACGTGACATCAATAGAATATGTTTTCTCTATAACGATGAAATGTTTTCCGTCGCTTTTCTAAGCTTTCAGTCTGACACATGCAATCGGACTTCTTTATCCGACATCTACTGGTGGCGCCTAATTCTATACCATCAATTCTATGCAGAGATAAAGAAAACGGCAAAAGTTTTGGTTATAACAAATGTTGACAAAACAACACTTTTTCACGAGCAATGATTTTAATTTATGTACTAAAAACCTCCATAGCTTACTCCCCCCCAAAAACTAGTACTTTTGGTAGATGAGAGATTGCCGGGATTCATTCGAATCATCTCTCCTCCCACGTGAAATTCTTGTCACGTCGAACTTCACCCAAAAAAAAAAGGATCTCTTCCATTTTGCTACTTTTTTTTGTTCTCTAGCATCAACGCATAAAACCGGACTGCAATAAAGTTTCATTTGTGCTGCATGCAATCTGCATTTCTGCTGTCTCGTGCACCAGAAATAGTGAAATAGCGCAACGAACTACGACGGATCGGCGGCACCAGCGTTTCGTCGCCGGAGTCGGATTTGATGGTTTGATTAAAAGTGACATCCGAGATCGAATCGGGCTGGGCTGGGCTGGGCCGGGTCCCGGATTCAGAACTAGGAAAGGAAACGAACGGTGCAAGAAATGTGGTGATTTTGTTCCCACTGTTTCAAAATTAAATCTTCGTCCCGATTTGGATCTCGACTGCGAATCAACGGATGAAGTGAAGTATTCGAAGGAATCTTGCTTCTGATGGTTCGGAGGTTGCGATTGAAAACGGATTTGATTCAGCTGCTGTCTGCTGCTGATTGACGACGAGGCGACGTACAATTTAAAATGTGCTTTTTTTTTCTTGTTCACTCGAAACTGTACAGTTGAAGAGAGAGCCAGAGCTCGTACGAAAAGTGCTTGTTTGACAGCACTCGAATCTATACGAAGCGCACCATGCGGGACAGAAGTGAACCCTCTTTGAGCGGTTGGAAACTCTTTTTTGAATTGGTTGGAATGTTTTTTGCCTTTTAACCAATTTTGCAAAAAGGGATACTGGTTATGCGCTACACCATACAAAACCAACTCCATCATCGATGTAATATTTTTTTTAGAAGACTCTATTCGAAAAATGATAAACTGATGAAGTTTCCTGCAATGTATGTTATTTTATACAACCCTAAAATACAATGCATACTATTTCACTCAACTTAAATGATAAAGTTATTCTCCTGCATGACAACGCTCGGTCTCGTGTCGCAACAATCGTGAAAAAATATTTGGAAACGCTCAAATGGAACATTTTGTCGCACCCGCTGTATTCTATTGACATTGATCTTTCTGATTTTTTCACAGTGCTCACATTTTCCGTATAGTCCCAATAGTTACCGAAAACACAAAATCGATCAAACAAACCGTTTACGAGATCTAGCTTTTTGAAAAATTTCAAGGAATTTTTCTTAGGCCTTTCTCAAAAGTAAGACTTTTACTCTGGTCTCTCTTCGAATGTCGATTGAAAAGCAGTGGCGTCTCGCCCTCATGTGAACCTCGTGCACTGCACAACCGGTCAAATTGAAGGTATTATCTGCATCCCCCTCCACATTCAATTATTTTTTATGTTCTCTATTTATTCAACGAAAGCATATCCGATGAAAGCGTTAATGTTTTCTCCTTGCACACAAGTAACTGTACAGATTCAACATGAGAAGGCATCACTCAGCTCAACTCTGAGATTGGTTGTTCTCTCTGTCACGTTTGGCTGTGTGAGAAATTGTATGTACACTTTCAGGAGAGGCTTATGCTTATGGCAGTTGAAAACGAACTGCTGTCTCAGTTTGGATTGCCGAAGCAATTCTATTGATGAAGTTACAAGACAGATTTCTCAACGTACAGAACGCCGAATTCTTTTATTGTATCGATGATGCGAAAAAAAGTTTATTAAAAAAGTTAGATGATTGAAATTGAAAAACACAAGCGATTATCCATTCTTCAATCTTTAGGTTTTACTTATAACAAACTGCTATATCTGATAGAATACCACATATTCAGTGCACAACCCGTAAATTTTGTCACGAGACGCCACTGTTGAAAAGTAAGACTAGAGTAAAAATTACGAACTGATAATGCAAATTGTCCGTTTTGGTAATGAAAAATGATTTTGCAAAATTTTATCTAAATAAAAAAATTCGAAAATGAAATTTAGGAAAAAAATCCTAATTTCCGGTGAAATTTTTTTGTTAAAAAATTCTATTTAACCTCATATTATAATAAATTTCACTAAAAATCAAAATAAATAAAGTCCAAAAATGTGCAAGATAAAATTCGCAGCTAGTGATAAATGGAATAAATTATTGTGAAAATGCCACAAAGTTCAAAACCTATCAGTAATTATGAAAAACGAACAAATCCAAATATATCAATTTTAAATATTACGCAAAAAATAAACATAGAACTAATACGAATGAATAGTCAAAGTATTCCATAATTTGATTCACTCACTGGATTGCTTGAATTTCGTAAGTGAAGGCGTTACAAGAGTTTTTTTTGTGAGTTATAGGCGTTATGAAGCGTTACGTGCCTTTTTTTGTGTTATAGGCGTTACTTTTTTGAAAGTTGAAGGCGTTACGATGTGTTACATGCCTTACTTTTGTGTGAGTTATAGGCATTAAGAAGCGTTACATTCGTTACTTTTTCGTAAGTTATAGACGTTACGAAGCGTTACTTTTTTGTGAGTTATAGGCGTTACGAAGCATTACTTGCGTTACTTTTTTGTGAGTTATAGGCGTTACGAAGCGTTACATGCGTTACTATTTTGTGAGTTATAGGCGAAATGTTACATTCGTTACCATTTCGTTTATTAAAGACGTTACATGCGTTGAAGTTTGTCAGTTATTACATGCGTTGCGTTTTTATAGGTTGAAGGCGTTACGAAGCGTTACTTTTTGTTAGTTATAGGCGTTACGGAGCGTATCATACGTTACTTTTTCGTGAGTTAAAAGTGTGACGAAGCGTTATATGCGTTACTTTTTTGTGAGTTAAAGCGTTACTTTTTTAGGAGTTACGAAGCGTTACATGCGTTGCTTTATTTGAGTAATAGGCGTTACGCAGCGTTACTTTTTTCTGAGTTATAGGCATTACGAAACGTAACTTTTTTGTGAGTTAAATTCGTTACGAAGCGTTACATGCGTTACTTTTTCGTGAGTTAAAGGCGTTACTTTTTTGTAAGTTAAGAGATTCTCGAAGCGTTACTTTTTTGTTAATTCAAGGCGTTACGGAGTGTCACATACGTTACTTTTTCGTAAGTTAAAAGTGTTGCGTTATGATTTTTGTGTTACGGGAGTTATGAATTGTTACATGTGTTATTTTTTTGTGAGCTATAGGCATTACGAAGCGTAACTTTTTTGTGAGTTATGGTCGTTACGAATCGTTATATGCGCTACTTTTTTGTAAGTTAAAGGCGTTGCGAAGCGTTACTTTTTTGTTACTTATAGGCGTTACGAAGCGTTACATACATTACTTTTTCGTAAGTTAAAAGTGTTACGAAGCGTTACATGCGTTACGTTTTTGTTGGTTATAGGCGTTACTGTTTTATAAGCTATATGCGTTACATGCATTACTTTCTTGTGAATTATAATCGAAGTGTTACATTTGTTACCATTTCGTAAATCAAAGGCGTTACATACGTTACTATTTTGTCAGTTATAAGCATTACATGCCTTGCGTTTATATAGGTTAAAGGCATTACGAAGCGTTACAAGCGTTCCGTGAGTTATAGCAAGCTTGAAGTGTATGAAAAAAAGTTAAGCGATTTCAAAAAAAACTTAGATTCG
This sequence comes from Malaya genurostris, assembly GCF_030247185.1. Classification (NCBI taxonomy): domain Eukaryota; kingdom Metazoa; phylum Arthropoda; class Insecta; order Diptera; family Culicidae; genus Malaya; species Malaya genurostris. The sequence continues at coordinate 149,989,166 of NC_080570.1, forward strand.
AATCGTTTGTATTTTGTGAATTCGAACGGCTTCTGTCTCAATTGTTCATTTGCTTGTAATAATTTTTCTTCTGTATTTAATTACTAGAACTTAGAACACCATGAGTTTACCTTCGATAGAGCTTCAATGGAAACGCATGGTTGATTGTCATTTATTTATTTTCTAAGAAAAACTTCAATGTTGTGGTTTTACACATTTGGCAAAAGTATAAAGCCGAAGCACTTCATCATGGTAAAAAAATATTTTCTTTAAAAAAATATAGAATGGTACCAAAGTCGCAAGTGTGAGAAAATATGTTTTAAAAATTGTTCAAGTGATTTTAAAGGCCAAAAAAATTAACAAAATTTTAAACCTTACTGACAATGCCTGAAAAAACTTTTCAATCATTGCGTTAGAGCATTTGTTTCAAAAATCAAATTGAATAAAAATCGATAGGAATATCCCAGTTCCTTTAATGTGGCAGTAAAAGGGTTGAATTTTTAGGCAATTTGTCTCCAACCTAAGCTCATCCAAATGTGGTTCGCATGCTTACTCTTTGGACCATAGTCGTTGGCTCGAAACTGTTGAATTTTGTAGTTTTTTGGCCAACCACCAATTTTTGATTTTAAGCAAGACTCGAATATTTGTTTTTAAAAAATACCACGGTAATGTCACACTGTAAAAAAAACTGATGATCAGGCAAGGAATGTGTAGCTGCGGACTCGAAATCAAATTAACTGCTAGAAAGGGCTATACTTGGTCGATTTCCATTCGCATGATCAGTGCTACGATTTGATTGGTACTACTAAAAATTCTTCTACACTGGGAACTTGAGAATTCACCAACTGGATTGCGATGCCAGCAATTCATACTCAAAAATTACTCGGCAACTTTATCTTTATCGAAGTTAGCTTATTTAATTCTGCTAACTTGATTTGGAATAGAATCAAACAGTATGCAAATTGATTTGCAATATTACCTATAAATTCTCCGGAAAGCCACTCGACTGAATTCCAAACAAAAACCCCATGAAGTTATGGGGGTTGAACAGATTAACTGGCGCTATTCGACAAAGAGCCACCGACTGACAAAAGGACACCCTGTTTCATTTCACCTAGCACCGGATAAGGATAGGACAGACCAGACAGACAAACCTCAGAGTTCACCGAGAATAGGATCGAAGCTGTCGAAAGACACAAGACTTGCCATCTATTTCAATTGAACAAACAAACCTGTTAGACAGTGTCGTAGTTTTCCATATTCATAGAATTGTTTGTGGGGCCCCTCCATTATTCCCATCACTTCGAGCTGGAAATTTTGACGTGAAAGGTTTCTCCCTCAATTGGCAACCAAGCAAGCAGGCAAGCTCCGAATTGTAACCGATATTGGTCATACACATGCAAACACACACATACACACACAGGAACGTCTCATCGCTCAGGAAATGTGTCACAGTTAGGAAAGAATGCCGGAGTGCACAGTAGACAGAATCGGGACAAAGCATCGTTCACGTTGAATATTCATTTCGATGAAAACTCTGCTTTTGCTACACCTCATCTTGAGTCCTCATACTCCTGTCCCCTCCTGGCCCTGGCCGGAGTTTCGATACGGCAGCGGCCGGATTCGAACACTGCTGCTGCTGCCAGGAGAAACAAACTGGGCTGGGGAGGCCCGGCCCTGTGTGTGTAGTTTGGGAGCTTTTCATGTCGCATACAATTTGTATGGAAATTCTCATATGTCTGTAATAATGCAAAAACATTCATGACAATTTCTCGGTACTACACACAGGGGCCCGGGCCTCTCCGGTGGTACAAGTTTGCGAACAGAGAAAGGCACAACTCCGGGGTCTCATCCGGCCGGCTGATGGATTCCCTCTTCGTACTTGCCGGGTTTCGAAGGGGGTGGGAACGAAGTCTGTATGCAAGCCGCCAGCAGGAAGAAAAGCTGATATAAAATGTGGAAGGCTGAAACGATACGAATTTGATTTCATGAACATATTCATACCCAAGTGGTGCAATAGCGCACTGTCAGACAATGGCAAAGTTCATCCACAGAACCACATCCAACACACGGCGAAAAAAAAATAATAATAAAAGTCAGAAGTGGCAGGTGCCGGTTTGTGCGACGCAGGGAACTGACAACGAGGATTTATTCGGACCATGAGAGTTGTGTGTATTTTATTTTGTTGATGTTGCTTTGTTTTTAGGATACTTCCACCGGTCGGGCAAGGATTGGGGGAAACTGATGTCAATCCGGAATCGACGAGGACGAGGACGATGTTGTACAGTTATCATTGTTTAGTAGGTACTTTATCATCTTTCTGACTTGTTTGATGTTAGCAAGCTTATGATTTCCAGATTTTGCAGACGGAGTGGAACACTGTGAGGTCTGATGCAACCAACTAGGTAGGAGACGATTTCGTACTTTGGCGTTGCAGACGTGGCCTCCCAAAACACACTTCTCGACGGAGCTATAAAATATTATTTTGAACAAGTGATAAAAAATATTGAGAAACACTCGCTAATTCGGTGGAGTTTTCGCAACAAACGGGACCGAATGTCATCCGCAAGTTTTTACAGAGCAAAACGCCAACCAAGCAGTGAAACTGGACTAGGTGAAACAAAAAAAAAAATGGCGAAAGTATAAAAGAGGAAGCCCAAAATTTCCGTCAGTGATGTGACTAAAACAGTCGATGTTTCTAAATCAACTGTGCAGAACTTCAACGTGAGGTCGTAGACTGAGGTAGGCAAAGCCACAGAAGAAACCTCGCCGAGATAAAATAGAGGCCTTGAAATAGCGTAACAAAAACAGAAAAATTACGAAAAAGCATTCCGTTTGGCAAGCCATCTGTACGTGCGGTTTGTTCAGCCATTAATTTTCCCAGTGGCGTCTCGTGACAAAATTTACGGGTTGTGCACTACTTATGTGGTATGATATCAGATGTAACAGTACGTTGTAAGTGAAAGCTAAAGATTGAGGAATGGATATTCGCTTGTGGTTTTCTATAAAATGAAAAAATGATATACTTTTTGAAGGGTTTTTTTTCATTAAACTTATTTCGTATCTCTGGTGCTCTGAACGTCTGCATTTTCGTAATTCGGCGCTTTGGTCGTCGAGCAAATCGGTCAATGATATCATCAATAAAACCGTTTCGACATTGCAACGGAGACAGCCAAAGATGCCAGCTCATTTTTTAAAACTGTGTACGAACCAAAAATCAGTCTGAGAAAAAACGGTTCCGCCACTTTTAAACGCTCTGTAGGACACTTTGTATTTCCTAGTAATTTGAAGACTTTTAGAGGCTGATTGTCAGTATGTGATTGATTGCAGATATGTGAACCTAGCATCTCTGGAGACAGCAATTTGTTTACAACTGCCATAAGCATAAGCCACTGAAGCCTCTCCTGAGAGTGGGCATAGAAGTTTTGACAGAGCCAAACGTGATAGAGAGAACAACAAATCTTATAGCTGAGCTGAGTAATTCCTTCTTTCTTGAATCTGTGCAGTAACTCATGTGCACGGAAAAGACACTAGCAAAGCGACAAGAGATATTTGAAATTTTCAGCTGGTTGTATATGAAAAGTGTGCATGTTGGCTGTCATTAACTAGCAAGCGCCAAGTAGAATAATAATAATAGAATAATTATAATAGAATGCGTATGGAGATGCAGTTACTTCCCTCAATTTGACCAATTGTGCAGTGCAAGAACGAGACGCCACTGCATTTCCCTCAACCGAAAATATTACCACTGAATTTTACGTCAGAGTGCCTTCAAAGTCGCCTATTTCCTTTTCTCGAAACACATTGTTTTGGTACGATTTGGCATGTTGCCGTCATTATTCAACAGTGGTGAAGAAACGGTGTGAGGAATATGGTGTCATCTGGGAAACACGTGACACTAATGCTCCGAACTATTTGAAACCGATTGGCACAATGCTGGGCAGCATTGAAGGCCGGAAAAAATAGAAGAAGGTTCGAAACTTAAAGCAGAAATGAACAAAATCAAAGGAGAAAAGTTTGTCCAAAAATTACGAAATAGTATCTCGTGCGGCAAGCCATCTGTACGTGCGGTTTGTTCAGCCAACCATTCTCCTTAACCTTAAAGAAACTCCCTGTTTTGGTACGATTTGGCATGTTACCGTCATAACGATCATCGTTCTCCATAGAATGGCCGTGGAACCAGCGAAAGGAAATTTCACTCTGTCTGTATTCGGCGCTTAACGGAATGATGAAGAACTCTGCTACGCACATTCTTGCTTCTTTCAATATCAGGAGGACTATTCTGAACGATTCAAACTGAAGGAGCTCGTACTCCAACAAACTCAATCTTTATTTTTTTTAGTTTAGTTCGCTAAGTTCATATGAAATTAACAACCCTCCTTAACAAGCTTGAAAACAAATCGAATGCCAATGGATAGTTTGTTAATTATTAGTTGCTAATTAGTTACACAATTTTGTATTTGTTGTTAACTTTTTTTCTAAATTTTTTTGAGTACTTCGCTAAATTCATATGAAGTTAACGGAGCACCCCTTCTAAATAAACTGGAAAACAAACCGAAACCCATCGGGTAGGTAGTTGTTAATTAGTTACGATAATCATGAATTTGCTACTCAATTTAGTTTTTATTTCTTTTACTACTTCGCTAAGTTCATCAATTAAAAAGTTGTAAAAATAATTAAGCAACAAATTCAAAGCAACCCATAACTAATTAGCAGCTAATAAGCAACAAATTATTCACTGGGTTTCGATTTGTTCTCATGGTTATTTAGGAGGGGTGCTTCAACTTCCTATAAACTTAGCGAAGAACTCAGAAAAAGGCGGGTGGGTAATGTCACATACATGGCTGGAGTACGTGAATACGAGTAAAACTGATCTATTTCAATCACACTGCCGAATATCGATAACTATATCGATCCGAATATCTATACTTAAGTACGACTTATTGATGGCACAGATATTCTATAATACAATAAAAGAATACAGAATATATTAGTAAATTATAGGATACTGGAAAAAGATTCATTTTCAGAATCTAATTTACAGGCTTCAAACTTGAACGAGTAAAGTGGAATCAGTTTCAAAGTCTAGTTTCAAAATCCGAATTTATTTTCGAATTTAGTTCCAGCATGCAGTAGTTCTGAATTTAAAACTTGAATTCTGAAACTGAATTCAAGAATTAAATTATTGAGATTTTGTTCCAGATTTCTGATGTTTAAATCCTAAATTCAGCTAAAAAAATAGTTAAGACATCAGTTTCAAAAATTTAATTCCAGAATTAGGCTCAGTTGTCGAGTATCAGATTTAAATTTTGAAACTGAACTCTGAACTCAATTCTAAACCTAAAATTAAGTTCAGAATTCAGTTATGTTCAGCAACTCTACTTTGGAATGCCACCCCCATTAGGCTAAATTCGGGGCTGAATAAATAGATAGAGCTAATTAATTAATTACTTTGGAATTTAGTCCCAGAATCAAATCAAAAATTCTGTTCTCGTTTACAGGGCCAGTATTCAGAAGCTAAATGCGATGCCTTAGTTTGGCACTAAATTTCTTCTTAATGCAAACATTTTAGAAAACTTAAATTTGGAGTTATTTGTGGTTATCTCATACTACTGAAAATTTCATCATAAATTGCTGTATATATATTCCCGATGATACGAAGAAAAAAGTGTGTTTCTGCGTTAAATACAACAAGAGATATTCACGATTAAGATCTGTCCATTCTTGAACAGAGCGCATTTTGAAATTAAACACGCCATTACAGTCGCTAAGTTGGACAGATTGGGCTTTGATTCGAGCATGCTGATTTGGGCTCTGTGTTCAAAGAGTTGATCGCTTCATCTGGGATTCCGCTAGGTAGCCATCATGAACCGATTGATCTTCTTCCTGTACTTCAACGATGTGAATCTTACTGTGAAATTCTTTCCACGCCTGTCTTTCGCTGTTGAACTCAAGCTAATTCCAAATAGTTCGCAGGAACGAGGATGATGTTGAATAAATTCAACGAGCGCCTTTCGGTAGTGTCAGGCAGATTTTTCAACAAGTTGAATTTAATTCTGTCTAGCCCCGGGGCTTTATTATTACAAGACAAGAGCGCAAGTGACAAATCATCATCGAAATTGGTGTTTTTCATGTTTGAGATTACGAGACGCGGGTGATCTTCTGTTCGGGAACAGAGTCAGGATTTACAGCTGATGGAGACGCATAGTGATCCGTTAATCACTTGAGCATTCCGTGAGCTTAATGAAAAAAATACGAATTCTAGAATTTGTCAAAAAAACACAAAAGCTGAACGAACTGTAGCTTGATGGTTCATTTTAGGAATTTATTTACGCTATTCTACTAAGACAGATGGTGGTCATAGCTCTCTGGTACGCTGCCTGCCTGGAAGTCGATTTATCTATCCGATTCTCGATACACCAACAACGACACCCGATTCAGCGCCGCTGTCCTTAGCAGTTTGAATCAAATTAACTTGTTTCTTTTCTGTGGTCCGGAAATAAACTTTTCCGGAACCAGATGCGGAGATGATGATCCAGCTGCGTGCGGTACGCTTTGACACGAGCGGCTGAGCAGAATTGATTGATTTAGGAAAAAAAGTTCGTCTAACGCACTTCTGCTGTTTAATGATGATGATGATGATGATGACGAAACACAGAGGCAGGAGGGCCAACGAATCCAAACGAGTGTACTTCCGAAAGTAGGGGATGAGAAGTAATCGATTCTAAAAATGGATGAGTCCATTTCAACGTCCATTTCTCGGTCGAGTTTGCAGATGCTAACCGTCCGTTGGGACATCTCGGTAACATATCTCTGAAAAGGACATGGTTCAACGGCTCAGGGAACAGTAAGAATATTGATTACTTACCTTACAGCTTTAAGAACAGATATAAATATTCCTGACCGTTACAAGTGTCCAATGAGGTGGATATTTCAGTCCATCCGTTTCATCACAAAAGCCCACGATATATTTTTAGGACTGAAATTGCACACGAAAAAAAAATAGAAAAGATGTTCTAAAACATATAAAACACTTAATATTCAGAAAAAAACATCTTGTTTGGCAAGCGCCTAGTTCCTGTGGGCTGAAATTCGGATATCCGTAAAATGCAGAAAATGGAAAATGTTCTAATTTACTATTCGTGGCGGAATCAGCTTTTGATCAGTCGGTTGCGACATAGTTGCTCATTTGCCTGCTGAGAACTTTAAAAAGTGCAGTTGTTTATCGAAAATTTCTGAATGCGCGATTCCCGCCTATTTTTCTGTACATTTATAAGATGGACTGATGTATTTGGAGGAGTATCCCCAAAAGTAAGTGACTTTTTCCTCTTCTGAAGGCTCATGGCGGTCCGACGGGTTTTTGGCTGGATTTGGCATCACGCCACTACACGAAGGGCGTGGTTACTCTACCACGTCTAAGGCGAATGAAGTTGATTTCGTGCCGAAAGATCTGAACCCCGTCTTACCAGCCCTCCATTATGGAAGAGCATTTGGTTAAACAACCTAATGTAGTTCTGCGAATTTCAATGTTACGTGGTTTTCTTGTTTTTTTCGTAGAAATTTCCGAAGCGTCAAGATCCGCTGCTTTCCGGAATAGTTTTTTAAGTCAACTCTCTGACAATTATCGATTTTTTCAATCAAAGTATTTTTCGAGATTGCACCAGATCTCGACGTTCCATGTATTTCTAAGACGAAAATCTCAAAACTTTTTCAAAGTCGGATATTTTCAAACAAATTTTTGTCGAGATAACACCCGATCCCGATCCTAATGTTTCGTGAATTTTTTTGCGCGGTTAACAAAAATTTTCTGTATATGCAAAAGCAATTGTCGATTTTGGGGTCGTGTAGAACTTAATGGGGCATTTGGCGATAAAAAGAGTGAGTTTTTTGTTGGTATCTTTTTGGCAACACCGTTTTTGACAGATCACGCGTGAATCGTGTTTTGTGTCATTTATCGAATTTGTTCAGTTCGGTCTATAATTTAATCATGAATCGACCTTCGAACTAACAACGCTAGTCAACCAATAAATTTCACTATCCAAAATTCATGCTCGGTTAAGAGTGTATTCATTGACAAATGGCTGACATGTGGTTTCAACAAGACGGTGCCACATCCCACACGGCACGCGAAACAATGACCAAATTGAGAGCCGCCTAATTCGGGTGGCCCATGTCTACAAGGATAAACCAGCAAAGATTGACGCACTGGATGCCAATATTGAAACATTTATTCGTGAAATTCCGTCCGATATGTAGGAGAGAGTGTGCCAATATTGGCGGAGCGGAGCCGCGGCCAACATTTGCATGAAATCATCTTCAAACAGTAAATTATATTGATCGTTCTATCGATTTAAAAAAAAAGATTTAATCAATTTTCTCAATTTGTTTGTTTTCTATATTTCAAATTTGCTGCTTATTTTTTTTTTAAATTTACTAGTGCTTCGCTAAGTTCTTATGAAGATAATAAATCTCTCCTACTAAATAAGTTTAAAATAATCGTAATTCGGAAGGATTTGTTTCTAATTGGTTGCAAAGGTTTTACAATTTGTCGTTAAATTTTTATTTGTTTACGAATGCTTCGTTCATTTTTTTTTATTTTTTTAGGTCAAAAAGATTCGTGCGAAAGCAATCCTCCTAAACATGCTTGAAAAAATCGAATACTAGCGAAAGATTTGTTCTTAATTGGTAGCAAGTTAGTTGCAAATGTTTTGAATTTATTGTTCAATTTGTTCTTCATTGCGCAAGTTCTTCGTTAAGGTCATGTAAAGCTAACGAGGCCACCGTCCTAAATAAGCTTAAAAACAATTTGAAACCCAGTGAATAATTTGTTGCTAATTAGTTACGGTTATTTTGAATCAAGTTCATGTGAAGCTAGCGGAGAACTCCTCCTAAAATTTTGGTCTTAATTAGTAACAAAGGTTTTGAATTTGTCGTTCAAATCTTGTTTTTTCACGAGTGCGTCTCTAAGTTCTTATGAAGTTGGCAAAACACTCCTTCTAAATAAGCCTGAACATAAAATAAGCACTCCTCCCAAAGAAGCCTCAAACCAAATCGCAACCTAGTGATGGATTTGTTTTGGAATGGTTGCAAAGGTTTTTGTGCTTCGCTAAGTCATACGAAGTTAACGAAGCACCTCTTTTATAAAAAATTGAAAACAAATTTATTTTTAAACCAGCTTTGCTAAGTTTATATGAAGTTAACAAAGCGCTCCTCCTAAATAAGATAAAAAGCAAATCAACGCCCGGCGAAAGATTTGTTTTTAATTAGTTGCAAAGGTTTTAAACTTGCTCAATTTTTATATTTCTACAAGTTCTTCGCTAATTTTTTATGAAGTTAACAATGTGTTGTTTCTAAATTAACTTGAAATAATCGAAATTCAGCAATCGATTTGTTTCTAGTTGGTTGCAAATTAGTTACAAATATTTTGAATTCATTGTGCAATTTGTTTTCAATTCCCCAAGTACTTCACAAGCGCTCCTCCTAAATAAGATAAAAATCGAATCGAAACCCGGTGAAAGATTTGTTTTTAATTAGTTGCAAAGGTTTGGAACTCGCTCAATTTTTATAGTTTTACAAGTGCTTCGTTAAGTTCTTATTAAGTTAACAATGTGTTGCTTCTAAATGAACTTGAAATAATCGAAATTCAGCGTTCAATATGTTTCTAGTTGGTTGCAAATTAGTGACAAATATTTTGAATTCATTGTTCAATTTGTTTTCAATGCCACAAGTACTTCGCTTTTACGAAGCTAACGAAGCGCTCCTCCTAAATAAGATAAAAAATAACCCGACGAATTATTTGTTTTTAATTAGTTGCAAAGGTTTTGAACTTGCTCAATTTTCATATTTTTACAAGTTCCTTCGCTAAGTTCTTATGAAGTTAAAGAGCGTTCCTTCGAAATGAACTTGAAATAATCGAAATTCATTGTTAAAGTTGTCTTCAATTCCACAAGTACTTCGCTTTTACGAAGCTAACAAAGCGCTCCCTCTAAATAAGATTAAAAGGAAAACGAAACCCGGCGAAAGATTTGTTTTTAATTAGTTGCAAAGGTTTGGAACTCCTAAATTTTTATAGTTTTACAAGTGCTTCGCTAAGTTCTTATTAAGTTAACAATGTGTTCGATTTGTTTCTAAATAAGATCAAAAGCTAATCGAAACTTGGTGATAGATTCGTTTTTAATTAGTTGCAAAGGTTTTGAACTTGTTAAATTTTTATATTTTTACAGGCGCTTCTCTAAGTTCGTATGAAGTTAACAGAGCATTCCTTCTAAATGAACTTGAAATAATCGAAATTCAGCAATCGTTTTGTTTCTAGTTGGTTGCAAATTAGTTACAAATATTTTAAATTCGTTGTTCAATTCGTTTTCAATTCCACAAATACTTCGCTTTTACGAAGTTAACAAAGCACTCCTCCTAAATAAGTTTGGAAGCAAATCGAAACCCGGGGAAGGATTTGTGTTTAACTAGTTGCAAAGGTTTTAAACTTGTTTAAATTTTTTTATTTTTGAAAGTTCTTCGCTAAGTTTTGTTTTTATGTCGTTTATTTTACCCCGGCTGTAACCATTTTGGTCGTTCACCGGGGAGTTCGCTAAGTTCGCATGAAGTTAACAGAGCGTTCCTTCTAAATGAACTTGAAACAATCGAAAATCAGCAATCGACATGTTTCTAGTTGGTTGAAAATTAGTTGCAAATATTTTGAATTCATTGTTAAATTTATTTTCAATTCCACAAGTATTTCGTTTTTACGAAGTTAACAAAGCGCTCCTCCTAAATAAGATTAAAAGCAAATCGAAACCCGGGGAAGGATTTGTTTTTAATTAGTTGCAAAGGTTTTTGAACTTGTTTAGTTTTTTAATTTTTAAATGTGCGGCTAAGTTCGTATGAAGTTAACAGAGCGTTCCTTCTAAATGAACTTGAAACAATCGAAAATCAGCAATCGACATGTTTCTAGTTGGTTGAAAATTAGTTGCAAATATTTTGAATTCATTGTTAAATTTATTTTCAATTCCACAAGTATTTCGTTTTTACGAAGTTAACAAAGCGCTCCTCCTAAATAAGATTAAAAGCAAATCGAAACCCGGGGAAGGATTTGTTTTTAATTAGTTGCAAAGGTTTTTGAGCTTGTTTAGTTTTTTAATTTTTAAATGTGCGGCTAAGTTCGTATGAAGTTAACAATGTGTTGTTTCTAAATGAACTTGAAATAATCGAAATTCAGCGTTCAATATGTTCCTAGTTGGTTGCAAATTAGTTACAAATATTTTGAATTCATTGTTCAATTTGTTCTCCAATTCCACAAATACTTCGCTTTTACGAAGTTAACAAAGCGCTCCTCCTAAATAAGATTGAAAGTAAATCGAAACCCGGAGAAGGATTTGTTTTTAATTAGTTGCAAAGGTTTTGAACTTGTTCAATTTTTATATTATTAAAAGTGCTTCGATAAGTTCAAACTCCTTCTAAATAATCATGAAAGTCAGTCCCAGCAGTCAGTCAGTCCGCAAATGAAATTCAGCTGTCGATTTGTTTCTAGTTGGTTGCAAATTAGATACAAATATTTTGAATAAAATAAATTCAATTTGTTTTGCAATTCCACAAGTGCTTCCGCTAAGTTCATGTTAAGCTAACAAATCACCCCACTTAAATAAGCTTAGGAACAAAGAGAAATCCAGTAAACTATTTGTTTCAAATAAGTTGCAAAGGTTTTGAATTTGTCTTTCAAGTTTTGGTTTTTTTTTTTTGTTTTGCTAAGCTCTTTACTTCATAAGAACCTGCAACAAAGCATTCCTCCGTTCATAAGCTTGAAAAAATCGAAACCTGACGAAAGGTTAGTTTCTAATTGGTTGCAAATTAGTTGCAATTTTTTTATTGTTCGCTTTGCTTTTAATTTCATAAGTACTTCGCTAAGTTCATATGAAGTTAGCGAAGCACTTCTTCTAAATAAGCTTCAAAACAAATCGAAACCCACTGAAAAATTCATTTTCATTTGTTCGATGTATGGAACTGCGTAGAAAATTGCTGGTTAGAATATGTGAAGCCGGCCTATATTTCACATTTTCCCGGATCCAATGATTTTCCACTACGCTACTCATACGACGATCCTTCAAATAAATTTTCCCCAACTGTGAACTGTCAGCAGCTCTCCGTACTTCGATTTTGAAAGCCTACTCTGACGGATTGTTCTTGAATCATTGATTTCCATGCGGAATGTCATTCTTTTGTGTTTCGGATTTTATCCTTGTTTCAGAATCGTACACTCAAACACAATGGGTAGAGAGAGAAAGAGAGAGTGAGAGACAGAATATTCACTGTTGACCTACAACGACGAACGTGACCTACTGTGCTGCTGTCATCATAGCCTACTGAGCCGAGAGCAGTCGAATCAAACTGATTATCCGAATAATGAAGCACCGGCACTCGAACGAAATCGAAAAGCAAAAAAAAAGAAAATGCAGAACGACGTGTCGGACTGAACCCGAACAAGGCAGCGAGAAAATCCCCTACTTGCATATGATACCAATTAAACACGTGTTCCAGATTTGTTCAAAGTACTCTCTGTCCATCACACACACACACACACACACACACACACACACACACTGACACACACTTGCAAACATGCTCCCATACAAATCATCGTCCGTCATTTCAACCGACCGCCCAGAGCTTCTGCTGCACCGTTTTTTTTTCTTCTTTTTTTTTCTTTCGTATTCTACCGCACCAACCAACCAACCAACCGTACGGGGGCTGCTGTTATGAAAAGAAATCTTGTAATCTTCTCATCCTAATAAAAACCCATCGACACAGTTGTTCTCGTTTTCTTTTTTTTTCCGCCTACACCACCCACCCCCTCCAGCCAGCCAGCAGTCAGTCAGTCCGCAACCCTTCAGTTCATTTTTATCCTTTTGAATAGGTTTCAGGCTCGAAAAAAAAAGAAAAAAAAAAAAGAAAACTCATACACAGGCACCTGCTCACATAAAAAAAAACTAGGACTTGTGAGTTTTGCAATTGCAGCACCACCTCCTCCCGCCGTATCGCCTTCCGTTCGCTCTCGAGTCTATCCTTGACTTCATCGCTTCATCATCGTCACAAACCCTTTTTCCCATGTTGGATGCTTTCGTTCGGCATTGCTTTTGTGCAATCTACCCCAATTTCAGTGCAGTTTTTTTTATTCGTCTTCTTTCCTCCACACGTCGCCCATCCACTCCTGCCCATCGCATACGAAACCACATGCTGGTTAGTTGGTTGGCTCACTGAATGACTGACTGACTGACTGACTGACTGACTGAGTGACTGCTTGACGGACTGATGGACGGACGGACGAACGGACTGACTGCCTTGACTGCTGACACGGGAGAGAGAGAAAAAGATGCACATAAGCCATCATCCGACGCCGCGACGGCCATAGTCCATTAGAGAGGTGGAATCTTCTTTCTTTTGTTGGTGCATTATGACCATATCGAGTAGCCCCCCTACCCTCCTCCTCTACCAGCCTGGGGCTTCTTTTCTAATGGTTGGTGAATAAATCAGTGGTCAGTTCTTCGAAGAAAAGGAACTGAAGGAGCTCCATGTTAATCGGAAATGCTTATTTCAATTTATCAAATTCATGAAATAAATCATCGGTACTGTTAGCAGAATCGAAGGCTCTCCAGTTATTGTTGTTGCAAAGGAGCGGACCCGTAAGCGGACACCCTTACGCGCAAACATTTACATTTTCGTTTACATAGTAAAGAACGACACTATCTGGATTTGCTTGAATACTTCGTACAATTTTACTTAAAGAAAACGAGATATTTGCAAGTTTTTCTTTCCGTTTCGTTTTTTTATAGTGATTTTTTATAAACACAGTCTCTGAATTAGGTCAAAAGTCACTTTTTGTCTTCATTTTGCTGGGAAACAAATCTACCCCAGAAAAAAAAACGTTCAAAGGATGAAATTAAGCCTTCCAAAAACATCCTGGTGCGATTTGGTATCTTGCCACCACTCAATAGGTAAAAGAAAAAGGGTATGCTGAAAATGTCATTGTGGAATCACGAAACATTAATCCTCCAAAATGTTTGCAGCTCGAGTCATTTTGGCCAATAATGAAGGATGATTGTCAAAAAAAGACCAGGAGCAAAAAAAAAATCGGTTCAAAATTTTGAGTAAAAGTTAACAACGACCCACAAAATCAGATGAGAGATGTTTGTCGAAAGTTTGGGTGTGTGAAAAAATATTAAATAAAGATTATTTGGGGGTTTGGCTAAAAGCCGGTTTTGAGCATTGGGCACATAACCGATTTCATTATTCTTTACGTTTCGTCTTCGACTCGTCAGTGCAGAACAGAGCGCTTCGGCGCAATATAAAAAAGTTAACTTTACGTCTGCTTAGCGGTTCAAATAGAACTGTTTAAGTTTTTGCAGTAAGCAGCTCAATTCGAACTGCTCTGCATTGACGAGTCGAAGACGAAACGTAAAGAATAATGAGATTAAATAAAGAATTGCAAAAGTTTACAAAAACCGTACTCTACAGCAAGCATTTAGCAAGTATTTAGCAGTTAGCCTATTTTGGATTAATTCATTTGATTGAAAAGTAAAAAAATTATTAAATTTCGCAATAGTACTGAAAATATTGAAAAAAAATAATAGGACTCAAAATCTGTTTGTATAAAAACCATAGACGTAGAATACCTGAAAGTATCAAAAAGGTTGAAATGAATTGTTTAAATTTTTGCTCTGAACAGTTCAATTTGAACTGTTGTGCAAAAAAACGAGTCGAAGACGAAACGTAAAGAATAGTTCCTCAAAACAGTAAAATGATTGAAACGTACAAAAAAATGGAAAACTTTACAAAGCCTAATATTTAAAAAAAATTAAAAGTTGAAAACATCAAAACGAAAATAAAAATAATAAGACTACAATGTTTAATGTTAATTTTATTTCGTAGATCTTCTTAATCGAAGGCCAATCACTAACGTTCTGTGTAGTTTTACTTCTTGTTTCGTTGTTTTTTTTTTTTCATTCTTTTGATATTCTATTCCTGTTGGCTTTTGTACTTTAAATTGATTTTTTTTGTATTGTACACTAAATTAGTGTTTTGAGTCTATTTTTAGGTCTTTTTAGTCTATTGAATCTTTTGAGACTTGAACTTTGTACATCTTTTTGATTTCGCTAATTCTTCTAGTTGTACTGAAAAGATTGGGAAACTAATAGGGCTCAAGGTTTGATGGTATAAAAAAGGCCAGAATGATTCAAAGGACTGAAAGGACGTCTACATCGACCAAATGATTGAAACGACTGAAAAATTAAAAGAACTGAGAAAACTAAAAAACTTATTAGAGTAGAACAAATACTTAAAAACATAAAACAATCATCAGAACCAGTAGTATAAACAAAATTATAAAACGAAACTGACTAAAAGAGACTAAAATCATGAAAAGATAAAAAATAGTATTTTTGATTTCTTAGACAGAAAAGACTAAAAAATAATAAACGACTGAAATATTCACAGCTAATAAAATAAAACTACTCATTCATCTTAAAAAGTAATGACTTGAAAAAATAAACCGTCAAAAACGACTAAAACGGCTGAATAGACTAAAATACTGAAAGTAGAAAATACTGCGTTCAAAAACGATAAAAAAAATAAGATAAAACTATTTCAAACTTTTTTCAGTTTTCCAGTCTTTTTAGTCGTTTTTTTATACCTTCAGACCGTGAGCTCTACTAGTTTCTTCAATGTTTTCAGTTGTTCAGTTTTTCTTACACACTTAAAAAATGTTGCATCTTCTTAGATGCACATAAAAGGAGTGTCGCGATTCACTTACATTCACAATACATAGCATGTAAAGATAAGTCATATCATTAACTTCACAGTTATTTTAACTGAAGTTTAGATCGATACAGACGCAAAATTTATATTTACACGTTAGTAGATGTAATATTGTGTCATCGCAGAAGAAATTACGGCATACTTGAATTTACGTCAAGCGTAAATTTCATTTTTTCTAAGAGTGTAGCTTTAGTAATTTTTAAAAATTTTCCCTAAAAAACTAATATTTTAACTTTTTAATTGATCTAGTTTTTTTTTTCTAATTCTCAGTCAGTTTAGTTTTTTTTCAGTCT
The DNA here is from genome assembly GCF_030247185.1 of Malaya genurostris. Lineage (NCBI taxonomy): Eukaryota > Metazoa > Arthropoda > Insecta > Diptera > Culicidae > Malaya > Malaya genurostris. Next base: position 150,005,239 of record NC_080570.1, read on the forward strand.
TCTCAGCCACTTTTGCATTCTGAGTTTTTCTCCTGTTTTTAGTTCTTTTAGTTTCCTTAGTTCGATTATTTTATTCTAGTTTGTCAGCGGTTTCAGTATTTTATCCTTTAGTCGTTTCAGTCATTTTTGTCGATGTTGGCTTTTTGACTTTCAAGTCTTTTCTCAGTGGTTTTGGTATTTTCAGTATTTCAGTCTATTTAGTCGTTGTAGTTGTTCTCCGATTATTTTTGCAGTCTTATTAAATTTTCATAAAGTTTCTAGTTGTCAATACCTTTTTGGTTTTTAAAATCATCTTAGTTTCACTAGTCTTTCTGTTATTACAATTATTTTTGTCTTTTGAATATCTTCAATCCTTATTGTTTGTGCTCGTTTTAGTCTTCATTGTCTTCTAATTCATTGACTTTTTCATTATTTTAATCGATTTAGTTGTATTTGTTCCACACATTTTCATTTATAAAGAATTATTTTTGGTCTTGCAATAATTTATTTTAGTCCTATTATTTTTTTTTTTCAGTGGTTGAAATTACTCTTTGAGTTTTGGTATTTTTGGTTGATTTTAGTCTTTCCGGATATAGTATTTTTTACTCTTAAGTGTTTCAGTTTGTTTAGTAAAATGGCTAAACGGACTAAAATACATAAGTCGTTTTTTTCGGATTTATTTTTTTAGTCATTAGATTTTGAAATAAGTAAATTAGTTGTTAATATTTCAGTTTTTTGTTATTTTTTTTGTCTTTTTTGTCTTCTAATATAGCAAATTTATTATGTTTTGACTTTTCTTTATTTTAGCCATTTTGTAGTCATTTTCGTTTATAATTTTTTTTATATTACTTTCAGACTTACTAGTTTTTTTTTCTTAGAGTTTGATATGATTTTGTTTTTTTCAGTATTATCAGTGTTTTAGTCTATTTGCCCATTTGAAGTCGTTCTTCTACGATTGGTTATTCTTAATAATTTTTGAAAAAAAAGTTAGTTGGTTTCTATAATCATCTTAGCTCACGAGTTTTTTTTATAACCATTACGTTTTGAAAATTTTAATTCTTTTAATTTTTTCATTCGTTCTGTTTCACAATTTTTTTATCTTACCAGTTCTGCAGGATTATTTCTGGTCTTGCAGTTGTTTGTTCTAGTCTTGTTAGTTTTTGAGATCATTCTGGAATGTTTATTTCTTAGTCGTTTCAGTGATTATAGTCCATGTATTTAATATTTTAAAACTTTCTAGTTTTGCTATTACTTTCATTTTTTGTTTCTTTAAATTTTTTGTTTTTCTGCTGATTTCAGTCTTCCCGTTTTTTTCTAATTCATCAGACTTAATGTTTAGTTTACATTTCATTATTTATTTTTTTAGTCGTTTTTGTTTTGAAATTTTTTTGCTCTTGTGGGTTTTGCATGATGCTTTTGGTTTTTCAATCATTTATTCTAGTCCCATTAGTTTTTCAGTGTTTTCGGTATTAATATGCTCTTGTCGTTTTAGTCATTTTTGTCGATATTGGATTTTTGACTTTCTAGTCTTTTCTCGGTGGTTTTGGTATTTTCAGTATTATGGATATTTCAGTCTATTTGTCCATTTTAGTCATCGTTCTCCCATTATTTTCTTAGTCTTATAATTTTAAAATTTTCACTAATCTTACTGTTATTACAATTATTTTTGTCTTATGAATATCTTCAATCCTTATTGTTTGTGCTCATTTTAGTCTTCATTGTCTTCTAATTCATTGGACCTAAAATATTTTGACTTTGTTATTTTAGTTGTTTTAGTCGCTTTTGTTGTACCTTTTTTTTTTTTTTATTTTACCGTTTCCGTCGGATTGTTTTGGTCTTTTAGTCATTTGTTCTAGTCTTATGATTTTTTCAGTTTATTTTTTAATTTTTATTGTTTAGTCGTTTCAGTCATTTTAGTTCGTGTAGACGTTTCAATCTTAGATTTATATATTAGTTTCGTTTTTTGTTGCTTTAAACATCCAATTCATAAGATTTCATCTTTAATTTTTACTTTTCATTATTTAAGTCTTTTTAGTCGTGTTTCTTTTCTTTTAATTATTTTATTTAGTCCTATTAGTTTTTCAGTTTATTTCCGTATTTTTATTATCTTGTCGTTTAAATCATTCTAGTTGTTTAGTTATAAACCCTATAGACTTTCTAGTATTTTCTCAGAGCTGGAAATGATTTTGGTTTTCCAAGTATCGTCGGTATTTCTATCTATTCGGTTATTTGAAGACGTTTTCCTTCGATTGTTTTAATCTTATTAATTTTCCAGAAATTTGCAGGTTGTCAATATTTTAATTCGTTGTAATCATTTAGATATTTATAATCACCCTAGTCCCACGAGTCTTATTTTTAGTACTTTCATTTTTATCATTTTTTATCTTTAGTGTTTTTTTTCGTTTTAGTCTTCCAATTCATCCGACCGAATGTTTTTCCTTTTTCATTATTTTGATGTTTGCAGTTGTTTAGGTTTTACCAATTTTCGTTTATCTTACCGGTTGTACAGCATTTTGTGGTCCTGCAATTATTTGTTCTAGTCTTATTCATATTTCTCGGAAATTTGATTCTTTTGTCGTTTTAATCTATTTGGGCTTCATTGTTTTCTTTTTCAGTGGTTGCAATTATTTCTGTTATAACTCTTATCTTTTTGTCTTTCTGAGTTTTAGTGCTTTTGCTGATTTTATTCTGCTTAGTTATTTTAGTCGGTTTTGTTGGATTATTTTTATTTATTATTGGTTTTTCAGATAACTCTACTTTAATTTTTTTTAGTTTTTTTTCTTTTCAGTATCTTATTATTCTTTAGTCTTCCCTTATTTTAATTCATCTAAATTTTTATTTTTTGACTTTTCATTATTTTAGTTCTTTTTGTGTTATGATTTTGTTTATATTATCGGTTCTGCTGGAGGTTTTTCAAATATTTGTTCTACTCTAATTAGGTTTTCCGATTGTCAGTACTTTTATTCTCTAGTCGTTTCAGTCATTTGGTCGATGTAGATGTTTTAGCCTTTCTTTAGACTTACTAGTTTTTTTTATCTCATAGGTTGACTTGATTTTGGTCTTTTAAGTATCATCAGTATTTTAGTTGTTTATCCATTTTACTCATTGTTGTTCGATTATTTTTCATATTTTCAATTGTTCAAACTTTTGAGTAGTTTTAATTTTCTGGTTATTCCTACCTTTTCAATTATCTTTATTATTCTCGTCCAACGAGCCTTCTTGTTTAATGCTATTATTTATGTTTCCTTTTTAACTTTTAATGTTTTAACTGATTTCGGACTTCTAATTTCCTGATTGTTTAAACATATATTTTTTGACTTCCTTATTTTTATCTTTTTAATTGTTTTTATTTTATCAGTTATTTTTATCTTGGCTTTATCTTTATCTAGCACTCCCAAGTCCCCAGTGCACCACCAACATCGAATTATGCTGCTGTCTCCGATCGGGAAAGCGGCTTCCAACGTCGTTATGAATGTTTGAAATCTACACACAGAGCTAATTGATGTGGAGAACAATTACTCCTGGTATCTGCTCTATTCTTAGCGCTTTGCACGGGGAATACAACAGATGTAACTTTTTGAATAATTGAATAATAATTGCTACTTGCCAGGGACGCGTAAATGAAGATGATACTAATGAAATTTAAACAGAAATTCCCGGGAAGTTTTTCCTTCTGTTACTTTCGATACTGGGGTTAGTTTAAGTAAGCGGCATAAACTTTTCGAGCGCGATGCCAAAAACAAACGGAAACTGAGTCTGAAATAAAATCAATACAGAGAATGAGTTACGGCATTGCACAGGCTGACATGAGCACTCGGTGCGACCTGCCGTATGTTCCGTGCCGTGAACGTGGAAATCAAGTGCTAGGAGGAAGCAGCACCCAGAACAGGCTCACAACCCTGAATTTTCACATTACTGGCACTTATCAGACAATGCCGAGTAGAAAACTTTTTAACGAAGCAGAAACTTGCCGTACCGTGGATCCGAATTCCGGAGAAGACGGCTCCTGTTTAACAACGAACATACGCCCCGGGTAAGAAAATTGTTATTACCATAAATCGTAATAAAAAGAACACGACTTCCAGCCGTTTCAGGGTTTGCTTTCATCTTTTGCGATGTGACTGTGAAGTGTGTAACTTTGTCACGTCACGGTGGTCGGAGTCATCGTTAGAAGGTTGGTCCAGTGTTGGTTTCTCTGCAACACAATCTGCGAACATCTTATTCGGGGCAAGTGGTTGAAAAATCCAAATCGTTTTGCAGACAACAATCCCAGATTTGGTCGTGGTGACGCAACTAACAGTTTCGATTGTCATTAGTAAGTTTCCACAAACTCAGACGGTTCAAAGTAGACCAACCAAGCATCAAACAGACAGGTGGCATCGTACAAATCCTTGGGAACGATTCACTTTAATTTACGAAAGACAGAGGAAACCTAGAGTCTAAGTTTGCAGAACAAATGTTAAAAAAATATCCGAAAAAGTATCTCGTTTGGCAAGCCATCTGTACGTGTAATAAAATCAGCCACCAAGTATCTTAAAAAACGGATTCTGGTCGCTTCCAAAGCAGCATTCTCAACAGACCCACCTTTGGGACGATTTGGTATATTGCCACTACTCAACAGTGTCCGGCTCGGATAGCTAAGACACTTAGCACTCATTTTCAGTATGGCAAACCATTTGTTTCCGCATGGATAGAGAGATCGATTTGACTCAAAACTGATTTTTAAACGGGTGGAATGTAACGCTAGAAAACCTACACACTAAAAAAAGGCAGAAACACTTTAAATAATTGACCAATTAGATATAATAGCTAAAATTTAGTTATTTTCGAGCAAGAATTTAAGATTTTTACACTAATCACCTTGTATCTCCGGAACCAGAAGATTAAATGAACCAGATTGATTAAAAACAAGAAATATTTAAGGAATCCTATGACATCTTTATTGAGTTTGAGTCTTAAAGACTGCCCAGAAAGTATGGACGCACTTTGATTTCGCTGTAAATAATTCACAAGTGTTAGATATTCAAATTTTATTCGATATACTGATAATATTAGACTTCGACAACGGAATATTATTCTCAACATTTGCTACTTAGCCATTGTAGACTAGCTGGTGCACCTTCTTGCGAACGTTCCTCATTAAATTCCGTACAGACTTCTTGGCGACAAGTTTTGACACTTTTTGCCAATCATTTTCGAACTGTTGAATGGTTTCGGCTGCCGAGACATGTTTTCTAAGATGTGCCTTCGTTAATGCCCAAAATTCATCAATTGGTGGAAGTTTTGGGGAATTTGGTGGATTCATGTCTTTTGTGACGAAAGTGACCGTTCTACTGTTGATTTCGAGTAGTGGCAAGAAGCAAGATCTGGCCAGAAGACAACAGGATTCTGGTGGCTTCGAATCATGGGTAGAAGTCGTTTTTGTAAACATTCCTTGATGTATATTTCGCTGTTCATTGAAGCAGTTGTGATGAAGGGTTTCGAAATCTTACCGCAGCTACAAATTGCTCTCCAGACCATAGCTTTCTTACCCAATTTTTCGACTTCAATCGATGTCTTGGACTGGTTTAACACTTGCCCTTCTCACACCGTATAATATTGTGGTCCCGGCAAGGATTTGTAATCGAATTTCACGTAGGTTTCTTCGTCCATGATTATGCAGTTTGAATTTCCAGCAAGAATCGTATTGTACAGCTTTCGAACCCTCGGCCTGATCGATGCTTCATGTTTCGGACTACGTTTTGGTTGTTTCTGCTTCTTATAGGTTCAAAGATTCAAACGTTCTTTAGCACGAAGAACATTTGACTTCGAAGTGTCCACTTTTTTGGCCACATCCCGAACTGAATCATCCTTCTTTTGCTGCAGTATACGTTTATCCAACTGAGGGTTAGCAGGACCTTTTTTTCGACCCGTTTTCGGTTTATTCTCAAAGGTGTTATCCTCACCAAACTTCCTGATTGTATTTCGCACGGCTTTTTCACTTACTCCTTCCATTTTTGCTATCTTTTTCAGTGACAGTCCGCGTTCTGTGCACCATTTGTACATAATTTTTCGACGTTGTTCTGCTGAAAGTCCACGCATTTCGAAACAAACTAATGAAAACGAATAAACAACTGCACATGTGGTTAGAGAAGAGTGTAAATAACAGAAAGCAGCCATAAAAATTGACAGATTCTGAATCATTGTGAAATGGCAGCGGTTTTTGGTTGCGTCCATACTTTCTGGAACAGTCTTTATTGTTCCGGTAGTGTAAAAATGGTTGACTTCAAACCACAGGAACATATTGCTTGCCATACCAGTACCTTTCTACCGAATTTCTCCACTTGAATCGACCTGTCCGCATTGCTCACATCCTCCCCAACGACGACAGTAAAGTATCGTGGACCTGGAAGGGTTTTTGAATTCTCCTTTACATAAGTCTCATCGTCCATCAAAACGTATGCATCCGGACACTGCAAAAGACGCGAATACAATTTCCGGACCCTTGTTTCTGCTCGCTTTTTCTGTTCTACACTTTGTTCCGAGATTTTCTGCTTCTTGTATGTCTTCAGGTGATTTCGCTTCTTGATACGCTGGATCATTCCGACACTCGTTCCTGCTTTTTTGGCCAAATCGCGTATTGACATTGATTTGTTCTTCATGCTTAGAGATACCACTTTCTGGTCCAGTTTTGGCTGCCTCTTCCTGGTCATCCAAAGAATAGTGTTCCCCAAACTTATTAATTATGGTTTTAGCTCTGGCATGATGGATTTTCAAACCGCTTCGCCAATTTTCGCATAGTAATACCCTTCTCACTTAGCCATGTGTCCAGAAATTTAATTTTCATTTCCTTTTCAATAGGCGACATTTTGAAAAAGGCAGAATTTCAACCGCACAAACAAATAAGCAAACGAAAGCTGACAGCAAAACGCACAGCATGCTGTGATCTGAACATGAAAAACCATCCTAAATACATGCGTACAACACAAATGTATGTGGATAGCTTATTTTCGATACACTCCTTAAAGTACGTCTTGAGTCAGATTCGTCAAACAACAGATAGTTTCCTAGGGATTAACCTTATTTTGTGCTAGGGCACATAACCAATTTCACTATCTTTACGTTCCGTCTTCGACTCGTCAGTGCAGAGCAGTTCAAATTGAACTGCTTACTTCGGTGCTTATCACAAGTGTGTTGCAAATGGCAATAACTTGACGTCTGCTTAGCGTTTCAAATTGAACTGTTTAAGTTTGCAGTAAGCAATTCAATTTGAACTGCTCTGCACTGACGAGTCGAAGACGAAACGTAAAGATAGTGAATAGATGGTTTGTCATTCTGATGTCTGGAATTGCTGTATTTCGAAAGCATTAAAAATGAACGGAGTTGCCTCAAACTGTAATCAGTGGAAATCAACTTATTTATTCGGATCATACTTCTTTCCTTCGGTCAATTCTTGCAACTTTCCTAGCGAAAGATGCGTTAATGTATTCATTCTCGAAAAAAAATCCCTAACTCAGTCAGCACAGTTAGGTGAAATAATTCACGAAAGAAATATATTCCGGCATGAGGCCGGGAATGGAATTCAAAAGTTCACCAAAACTGAACAAAACGTAAATTGGTCAATCTCCAATGCAATGAGCCTAACAATCGCCTCGTGTTCCGTTTCATTGGACTCGAGAATGAATACAATTTCTCAAATGGCCACCGCAAATTTGCAAACTCCTGGCCCCGGAAAAGCACATTCCCAGCCCAAAATAGGATGCAAATGTACTACCACCACCACCACCACGGGCTCTTGAATCTGCTGGCTGATGCTTCTCGACAAGGATGGATGGATGGAAAGAGGGTAGGAAACGATCTCGACATACATCCTTGCATTATGATACCGACAATGAAAGGATGCATTCTTACCTTCCCAGCTGGGATTCGTTCGGGGGTTCTCTTTTTCTCTCTCCTTCTCGTTTTGTCTCACTCTTTGGGAGTGTCGACAAGCCGCCGCCGTCGCCGTCGCCACCGTCGCCCTTAGCCAGACTGCAGTTTACAGCTGTCATTTTGCATCTCTAGAAAAAGCAAGTTTGCAACTGCTTGCGGAAGAGAGGAGAGGAAGAGGGACAGAAGATAGGGGGAAAAAAAGTAGCTGCCAAGTGGAAAGCCCGCTCGACCTGGAAATCAGAAAGAATGCCTCAGACGGTTGGATGCATCTTCATCAAGGGATGACCTCCTGACGACGACGACAGAACGTTTGCAGGCTCTCGCTCTCTCTTTCTCTAAAAATAACCGTATCAAAGAACACCGAAACGGGTTCTCCTCATCATCGTCCTCATCGTCACCGTCAGCACCAGGGCCGGGAGTAGTGAGTCTGAAAAGAGTTCACGCGACGAAGACAAGGATGAGAAGGAGAAAGAGGGCGACGACGACGACGACGACGACGTGAAGGTTTCCCGTCATTTGTGAAAAGACAGGAAGTCAGATGCAACTATCCTGAATACCATGTTACCATAACGAACGAAGTATTTCGTCTAACCAGCTTTCCCAGGTGCCTCCCTCCACCCTTCCCTCCCGCCGATGGAAACGCATGGTACTGCAATTAGAAGAATGTTTTTCCGGGTACCTTTCTACGGGTTGAACTTGTTAATGGTCCGAGTGTCGGTGTTATTCTCTTGTTTCTCATCAACAATCCGAACATGACGGTGTTTGATTCGAACTCCGATTCGGTTCCCGGTGAGGCTTGGCAAGGCCTGGCGTTGGGAAAAAGAGGTCTATAATTAAGAGTTTGACTTCGTCGGTCAGCTCCGATGGTAACTAGTTTGGCCCCTGCTGGACTGCAGTTTTGCACTCCACTTCTCGTAATGACAATCCACCGGCGCGAACGCACTTGATGATATATGTATATGTGTGTGTGTGTGTGTGTGTGTGTGTGTGTGTAAGTGGAACGTCGGAACCTTGAGCGGCCGAGGCCTCACAAAACATGGATGGTTGCACACTCGTTTCCATCCACGGTCTCGACAACGGAGCCTTCTACTTTTGCACGTTGCACAAACAAACAAACCCTGATGAATTCCCTGCTGCTGCTGCTGCTGCGTTGTGAGATTTTCCAGCACAAGCCCCATCAAATCCCATCGAGACCAGGGGGGTATGTGGGGGGTCATTATTTCGCCCGAGAAAACCGGACCTACCCAACGAGAACCACGAAAACTCGGGCTCAGTTGGTTGGCCAGCAGCAGCAGAGAGATCCGTTCTGACAGGCGGCAACGCCGCGGTTGTTGAAGCTTTCGCTGATTTTGCTGGTTGGCTTGTGGATTGATTTTTTTTTTAACTTCTAACCACCGCACCCGCAGAGGCAAGACATGCCTCGATCCTTCTCCGTCGTTATGATCATCATTAGTAGTTTCATTTGGGAGGAGTTCGGTTGGATGATTTCTGCACACACACACACAAACATACTGCAATCCGGAGTGCGGTTACAGTTTATGAAGTTGATGGTCGCAGGAATCAACGTTGAATCACATATGTTGAAATAGTCTAGGGTTTTTTTCTTTCTCTTCTATTTGATGCACAGCAAACAGCACTGCAATCCCGCAACGGAATGTTGACCGACTTTATCTTGATTGGTCGTTAAATCCTGCACCGGAACCGGAGGATGTCACTGTAACTGCGATTGCCTTTCCCCACCCCCCAACCAACTCGTCCGTCCGTGTTCATCATCAGTTCAACGCAGAAACTAGTCCGAAATTGAAGGTCCTAAAATTTTATGATTTAAATTCAGCTGCGTCCGCCGTTTGGTCATAGGAAAAAAATTCATGTGCTGCAAAAAACAAAATGACATCAGAAGCTTCGCTATATTTCAGCAGAACCCAGAAATTTGTAGCAGGTCAATATGACGAACCATGAGTGGACTTCGAGGTCCAATCCGACTTAAGGCTTACTTTAAAAATGGACGAATGATTTTTTGCATGAACTTTGTTCGTATCATTGTTGTTTGGAAACTGTTAATTATATACTTCATGTTTCGTCTTCGACTCGTCAGTACAGTTCAACATAAACCGCTAGGCAGAGATAAAGTTTTTGCTACTTACAGAACACTTTTGTTTTTAATAGCACCGAAGTGCAACGTCTTTACTGTCGTACCGTAAACGTAAACGAGAGTTTCGGCTCAAACTGGCCGATTCAGGTGATATAAATATTGCAAATAAAAAATGTGTTCTGTAACTAGCAGAAACTTTATGTCTGCCTAGCGGTTTATGTTGAACTGCTAGGTTGCAGAACAGTTCAACATAAACTTGTTATGTACTGACGAGTCGAAGACGAAACAAAAAGTACAGAAATCGGTATGATCATGAGCTTAGCGCGAGGCACCTTTCGCCGATGATAACGTAAATAGGTGAATAATTTGTTGCTAATTAATTACGGTAATTTTGAATTTGTTGCTCAATTTTTGTTTATATTCTATAGTACTTTGCTAAGTTCATATGAAGTTATCGAAGCCCCCTTTCCAAATATGCTTTAAAACAAATCGAATGAAGAGAACCATTTGTTACTGATTTGTTGCAAATTAGTTACGGTAATTTCGAATTTGTTGCTCAATCTTTTATTTTTTTTTGTTGAGTACTTCGCCAAGTTCATATGAAGTATCAAAATTACCGTAACAAATTGGCAACAAACTGATAACAAACTATTCACTGGGTTTCGATTTGTTTTGAATCATATTGGGAAGGGGGGCATCGCTAACTTCATATGAACTTAGCAAAGTCCTGAAAAAATTGAGCAACAAATTCAAAATTATCGTTACTAATTAGCAACAATTCATTCACTTATTTGCAATAATTTTTTTTCATATTGCAAATTTTTCATATTTTTCATATACTTGAACACAAATTTGTGTAAAACCCGACGCTCCATTTATGTGCATTTAAGGAGTGTATCGAAAACAAGCTATCCACAAACATCTGTGCTGTACGCATGTATTTGTGAAGGTTTTTTATGCTCGGATCACAGCATGCTGTGCGTTTGGCTGTCAGTTTTAGTTTGTTTACTTGTTTGTGCGGTTGAAATTCTTCGTTTTCAAAATTTCGCTTATTGAAAAGGAAGTGAAAATCAAGGTTCTGGACACATGGCACACAGTGGGAAGGGTATTACTATGCGAAAATTGGTGAAACGGTTTGGAATTCATCATGCCAGTGTTAAATCCAGTGATGTCCGAGCTTAGCACACGAGCTGCTCTATACCTGCAGTATGTGCCTATTAAACTCGTGTGCTGTGCTTTTCAAACCAGACTCATGAGCGTGTGCTATTTGTGTAGTCCACCTACTGACAAGAGACAATACAAGAGCGGACACTGCGTGTCTAAAAATTATATTATATTATTAAATAAAAATAAAATACGGACACTCACCTCAGCTCATGAGCTAGCACATGAGACTAGCTCCCCATTCCAGCTCATGAGCCAGCAGATGAGCCAGCATCGCGAGCTGGTTCTTCGAAGCATACGACTCTCGATCTAGTAGCAACACGGCACACGAGCGTATGCTTCAGACTTCGTGTACGTGTTTTTGAAAAGGTACAGCACACGGACTGTATGAGAGCTGGCTCGTGTGCTGGGCCATCACTGATTAAAACCATCATTAATAAGTTTGGGGAACACTATTCTTTGGATGAGCTACCTGAAAGAGGTAGAAAACCCGGTTCTTACTACCTGAAACTGGACCAGAAAGTGGTATCTCTAATCATGAAGAACAAATCAATGTCAATGTCGTCGTTGGGGAGGATGTGAGCGATGCGGACAGGTCGATTCAAGTGGAAAAATTCGGTCGAAAGGTACTGGTATGGCAAGCAATATGTTCCTGTAGTTTGAAGTCAACCATTTTTTACACTACCGGAACTGTAAATGCAGAAATCTATCGATCTGAGTGTCTCCAGAAGAGATTTCTACCTTTATATAAGAAGCATAGTACACCTCCACTGTTTTGGTCGCATTTAGCATCGGCTCACAATGCCAAAACCACTCTCAATTGCTTTGCGGAAAAGGTTATAAATTTCGTTGAGAAAAATATCAACCCACCAAATTGCCCTCAGCTTCGACCCATCGAACGTTACTGGGAAATCGTGAAGAGGGTCTTCAAGAAGACTGGTAAGGCAGCTGGGAACATGCAGGAGTTAAAAAAATTGGGCTCCAGCGTCCAAAAATGCGATGCAACACTTGTCCGGAACTTGATGAAGAGCGTTCGATCAAAAGTTCGAAAATTCGAAATTTCATCCGGTTTTCATTATGCTCAAGTTTAACCTCGTACAATAAAGAATCAATTTTTAGTTTGAATAAAATATCATTTTTATCCACATTTGAAAGAAAAAATTATGGATAACTTATTTTCGATTCACTCCTTAAAAACTGGTGAATGATTTTTTGTATGATTACTTTTCATCTATAAACTGTACTGAAAACATATATGCCTATATGTCTGTGTGACAAATAATGTCACTCAATTTTCTCAGAGATGACTGAATCGATTTTCCCAAAAATCTGATTCAAATGAAAGGTCTTTTATCTCGATTCAACTTCCGGTTCCAGAATTACAAGGTAATGCGTGCTAATATATGAGAAAATGCGCACTCAATTTCTCCGACCGAGTTTGATAAACTAAAATGCAAAACCTTGAAATTTTCCAAAAAATGTCCGAAAACTTGATTCAGATCCGACTTCCGGTTCCGGTATTAGAGCGTGATAGTTGAAAAATGTTCAATTTCATCAGTATTTTTCATAATTGATGGCGAAACGAGGTGCAAATTTTTACAAAACTTACTGGTAAATTCATCTAATTGGTAGACCTTGTTAGTTAGTCGATATATAAATCTACTTTGTGACTGCTAGTCCTCGGTTTCCGCTTTCGAAAGCATCGATGATAGTAAAGAAAAACTTCAAACAAGGAAGCTCACTTCGATTTCTCAGCAACGGCTAAAACTGATTTTCACAAATCATGATTCAAATTAAAACTCATTGTTTTATAAGATACTTTGTAATTCCATCCAGATTCGATCTCCGGCTCTGCAATTTCAGAGCGATGAGTGTCAAAACTTTCAAACCGTCATACAAAATGACGATGCAAAACCGTTACGTGCTGGTACGGAAAAATATAACACCACCGCCTTTGCGAACAAAGCACACAGTGTATTTCGTTCAATTTCGTGTAGCTAATCAAATCAGTAAATCTGTATCGGAGGTTTATAATTCTGTACTGAAAATCTGCTCATGAAAATGATAAGAAATTGAAGCGCAACGAAATGAAATAGTTATTAAATCGAATCGAGGGAACGGGTGTACTTTCGTGCAAGCAAGTACGTTTCATTTAGCTATGACTTTACGTCTGCCTAGCGGACTTTGTTCATTCGCCAGGTCGCATTAGCAGTTCAACATAATGCTGCTAATGCCACTGATCAGCCGATGACGAAACGTAGAGGAAGTTATAATTAGTCATGTGCATGTTCTCCGAGGTGCCACTGAAAAGTGTTTTACTTTTTTTTCCGATCTGTAGACTTTTTATAGTGCCTAGACGAATATCTCTCATTTCTAATTTTTAAATTGCAATTTTTATCTCAATAACAGTATGCGAGTTACAACGATTAGAATAATTTTTTTATGTGCAAAAAATAGATGGTTTCTCATACTGCAGATGTGTGCAAAGTTTCATTCAAACCGGAGTAAGTGCTGATAATTTCTGCAATTGCTGAATATCGAATGATTTTTTTGTGAAAAGTTACTATTCAGTAAGTTTGCTGTTTGCTCCATCTACGAAGCATATTCGAAAAATCAGAGCCGTTCACTTCTGGTTCTTAAATGACAGGTCGTAACGCGCTTCTATCTATACTTGCACTTCTCGTACCGCCGTTCGGATTCAGTAGTCATTTGCCTATCTGTGCGTACAGTAAACAATGTGCACTACATATAATCGTTGCTCACGTCAGTTATGAATTTCACACTGTAATAAGATCTAGTTTATGGAAATCAGTGAAGGAAATAACCGACAATCAGCGGTATGACAACTGTTGAGAAGTGAACGGTGATTATGTGGAACTAAATGTGCTAGTTCAACCTATTTCATGTGATCATAACTAATTTTATAACAAAACGGTCCAGGCTCTTCGAGTATGTGTCGTAAGCCAATATTGAAATTACAATTTGTTACTCTACTGCTTGCCTCAATAATGGTTGAAGTTTCGTTGACCAAATTCACAAACTTATGGGCTTTGTGCAATGTATGGTGCTGAATATTGCTGAAAATGTTTGCTACTCTTTCGGTCCGAGCGCAGATCTTTCAAAAAACACGAATAAATAACAATACTCGGCCTCAGAACTGTACACAAGAGAAAATTTTATCACTACTGACGCTAACTCCACGAAAAGAATACTACTTCCATCACCTTTCAATTTTACTATTTATCGAAAGGTGATTGAAGTCGATTGAAATTAGTGAATGAAAAGTTGCTTACATTCAAAGTCTATAAATACTGCGTCATCATACGTTTACTGTCGAAAAGGCGGCACTAACGAGAGTGAAATAATAATACCCGATAGCAAAACGTCACACGGTGCGAATAACATCAATACTAGTATTACTACATGGAATGAGAAGCCTAACAAAGAACCATAAAAACTTTTACTCTTCCGAACTGAAATAAGGCTTTCAATCTAAAATTTACTGAGTTAAAGTGACAAGTTGAGTGAATATTACTCACTATTGAGTAGATTCAACCTAACTTTCAGGACTATTTTGGCTGACGACTAATGGAAACCATCCACTTACAGCCCAACAAGTTTTCAATTGTAGGATGATTGTAACAGTTTTGAACACTCCTCGGTCCATGAAAGGAGGTACCACAGAAATTGGAATTCGCGTGTAATTTAACGTGAAATTTTCAAGTTCCATAGACCAGCTTCGGTAAAGGTGTATCGCCAACCAAAAACTTCTCTTGATTCCAGTTGGAATGCTTTTAGTTGCTCATGAACGAAAAAAAAACAGCGTGCAAAGCCTGTCATAAAACTTACCATCAGAGATGAACGATTAAAAAAAAAACTTTCCACGACCAACTGAAATGCGCTTGGCAGGAAGTCGGAACTCATCTTCAAACCGGATAAAAAGAGTCCCCCGCCTCCTCCATCGCTGCCCCCCGCCATCGGAAACCGTGAAAACTGTATTGCGAAAATTCCGAAAGTCATCTTATTTGTGACCACTATCGCAGTTTTATTTCTTTTCCGGGTCTCACACCACTACTACTACTACTACTACCAATACTCTCGTCGCCGCCTACTACTTGGTCTACCGAAGTCGCTTCCCTATTCAGGAATGTAGAAGAAGATGAAGCAATCATAGTCACCAGACTTGTTTTTGGTCGGTCCGCCCGCCTGTCACTGGCGTTTGGATGTGGTGGGAATGTGCTCAGTCAGCTCTTTGTAGGTTCGTTGCCACCACAACGTTGGACTGAAAAGTTTTGCACAAATTGCAGCTGTGTAACGTGGAAAAGTAGCGCTGCTTACAACAGTATTTCAGGCTGGCTCAGTAAAATTCTTCATTTTCGTCGTTAAACTGGCAGAAGAATAGGAGATTCCTCAATAGATTCATATTTTTAATTTGCTAATAAAAATTATTGGGCAAGCGATTTGATGTTGCAGAAAAGAAAATCTTATATTGGGTGTCGTGGCAGTTCAACGTGAACTGCTATGCACTGATGAGTCGAAGACGAAATGTAGAAAAATACTAACAGGCGTTTAGTACAAAGCGGATGTTTGTAACCAAACCCTTGAAATCATTCATATCTAATATTTCAGTCTCGTATGGACCCGGTTGCTTCTACTCGAATTGACGGCGAAAAAAAACTGTTGAAACTATCATAAAGTTTTTTGAAGTAGATGTAACCACTTTTTACTGCTTCAGATTAATTCATCCGACATTTGTAAGAAATCAACGTTTAATATAGTAAAATAATTGAACAATTTATTAAATTAGGCAATTAGGTTGAGATATTTTTCGATGATTGTGTATCAGTTTAAAATAATTCGTCTGCCATGTCATAGTCTTCACGAGTAAAACGAAGTACAAACGGTCCATTTTAAGTCAAGAATCACTTGTTATTTGCTGTACAAACTTATGCGATGGTACACCAAATTCGAATAGATGTTCAACTTTGGAAAATGATCGATTACATACTATTATTGGTATTTATAACGAAAAGGAGTTTTTTGTCCGCAGCCTCAAATTGCTTGCCAAATCATTTTTTTTCAATGAACCTCATATTTGTATCTACTTGAGGACAGCTCGTCATGCCTAGGCTATCTAGATTTGTTACACGGAAAGCGACTTATTGTTCAGTTTTACATACGATTCGTCGTTCATCAATTTGTGTTCTGAGTTGCTTGTGAAGTATCGCGAGCTAGTTTTTTAACCACTCGATTTTTCATCGCTTCCTTGGTAGGATGTTTCCTGAATCGAAACATCTTTTCTGATTAGAATTAAGGAGAAGCATGCATATGTATTTCACTGTCCGAATTGGTAGCTCCCTAGCCCGATAAAAAAAACGATAACTGATCGTGTAGAGTTTCAGATTCTACATGATATTTCCAATAGTTTTTACCTTTTTACCTATTTTTATATATATATAAAAAATAGGTATAGAATTCGCTCAAACTTTCGAAAATTTTTCCGAGGCCCGAAGGGCCGAATGACATATACCAATCGATTCAGCTCGACGAACTGAGCAAATGTCTGTGTGTGTGTATGTGTGTGTGTCCGTATGTGTGTTGTCAACTAAGAGGTCGAGATCTCAGAGATGGCTGGACCGATTTTCATCAAACTAGTCGCAAATGAAAGGTCTCCCCGTCACCCAAAACGCTATTGAATGGTTTTGAGATCGGATGTTTACTTTTTGAGTTATACAAAGTTTTATGTCAAAATTTTCAGTTTTTTGACAGTATCTGTCACAATTGACCTTGAAAACAGAATATGTTTTCAGACTTAGATTCCGCACGGTAATACCTATCCAACAAGCCATAGATTGTTAAAATCCGTCCATTTTTAACGGAGATATCGAAATTTTTCTGTAAGCGACTTTTCCCCCTATTCCAGCAGTAGGAGTTTTGAGCGCTGTATGACAAAGCAATGCTTGGGAGCAACGGAAAACACGATTTTTTATTCTGTTACATACAATTGTTTCTAAGTACAGTGGGGTCTCGTACAACGTGGATTCGGTTTTGCCGGTATTCGTTTTTGCCGGATTCGTTATTGCCGGATAACCGCGATAAACGGGACCCAGAGCATATGGGATTTCGACTGATTGGGGCTGTCAACGGTTATCTCGCTTCGGTCAACAGATAGAGCCACTTCAGCAAACTTGTTGTAGATACTTAGACCAACAATTTAGTGTAGTTTGACATACAATTAGTTAAGAACTGCTCCGCTAGGGGCGCTTCGAAAAATGCATGATATAAATCATTCGCTTAATACAGACAAAACGATTTGTAACTCGGGAAGAATGCGGGAATTCGGGAGTTCGGCAAACAGCAAAAGTATTAACTCGGACTTACTCCATCAGATGTAGCTAGTGCGCTTGAATACAAATATCGATTATCAGAACTACGTTCTTATAAAAAGAACTAAAATATATAGAGCGGTGTTGTTTGTTGGAAAGTTGTTAGGAATGTTATAGTTTACATTATGAAAACTGTTAGTTGAGAACCTTCCCACAGAATGGCGCTATTGTGATCACATAAAATTTATTATGTTATATCTCTAAAACCTGATGATATAGATTGGCAGTGTTTTCGGAAAGAAAGTAGAGGAGGTAAAAACAGATTAAATAGTGTGAACAGTTGTAAAATTTTTTCTCACTTGGTGACGTTGGTGTGCAATTCTGGGTTGGAAATTCCTGTAATCTTGTTTTTTGTTGATTTATTAAGATCGTTTTTTCGAGGGTTTACAAACTGGTTAGAAGATTGATAAAAGCTTGTGTGTGAATTTAAGAGCAGTGTATCTTCCTCAACATTGCTTGATTTATCAAAAAGTATTCGGTAATGGGAACAGTAGTTTAGTACAGTGCAACAGAGAGAACGATCATAGATTCTTTTTTTCGTTTCATTTGGTTGTGTTAGAGACGTGAATATGTAATTTTTTCTTATATATACGTTGTAGCTAACTGTTATTTCAGATTCTGAGCATCCAGTAGAAATTAAGCAGATAGGGCATTTTGGGCGCTTGAAAAAAAACCTGGAACGGGAAAAATCCTATTTTCATTGGTTTTCTTTTACCAATCGTCTGCTACAAAATTTTTGAATCAATTTACGAACTTCACAAAATTCGTAGGTGTAAAATTTATTAAGATTCTTTGAAAAACAGCTGAGTTATGACAGATTGAAGTTACCGTTCCAACTTTTTTTAGGCTTGGTATTTGGAGTGTTAATAATGTACCAAATCACGTGCTTTAAAAAATTTTGTAGCGTTCGAATCTCCCAGTACACTACCGGAGCAATAAAAAAGGCTGGATGATTGGAGAAATTTCCCAAGATTGAATGCAAAACTGTTTCATTCCCGAGTTAGAATAAATTTGCTTAAATCGCAACATCAGAATTGCTTGATTGCATTCAATCAGTTTTAGTTCAAATTAAGTCATCAACGTTGAAAAATTGCTGGAAAAAAACTACTTCAATCTTTTTTTTAGCCTGGTACACAAATCGATGATATTGAGAACGAAAGAATAATTTCTGAAATTAAGGATTTCGGTGAAAAGATCGCTGATAAATTGATTACGGCAATGGTACTGTCTTTTTGGCTCTTTAGTGGTAACGTGACATCCACCGCGTCCAAGCCATTCAGAATAAACTTCTTCGGTTTGCTTTTCGTAGTTTCCCTTGCAGTGATCCCTGCAAACTTTTCGATTTTCGCTTCTCATCAGTTCACCGAAATATGCCTTTTGTCGTTTACGTAGCAGCTTTTGTTACAATCTCGAATTGGTTATCCGCACTTGTTACAAAAACTGAATTTATAGATTTACTGCCTGATGAAGAGTGTTACTATGAAATTTTTGCTCCAATGGGCTTTTCCCTGTTCAATAAAAAAGGTTTAATTCAAATAAAAAACAAAATCAAACTATATGAGCAATATATGTCACATTTTATGTACTTAACATTATATAATTGTATAAATAATCAAAAAATTAAGTATGAAATTCTAGTTTTCACACTATCAAATTCCTCAGATTTCAGATGTCGATAGCTTTTTCATCTCAATACTTTAGTAACTTATTAACGCCTTCTAGAAAAAAAAACAGTTCAAAATCTGTCTCTCCTTCATCAACTTATTCAAAAACTGATCGATAAGATTACTCTCATTAACAAGTATGGTATTCAGTTACAGAAGATCACATTGTAGATACAATAAGAACTGTTTCATCAATCGTTCAATAGGTATTGGAACCTTAAAACACCTTCTTGAAGAAACCATCTTAATAAGTCAACATGATTTTGAGTTGCAGGAATTTCGAACTTTAAATGGCACACAAGAGTCAGCCATGCGAGAAATTTCAATTACTGTTTACACCATTTGATCTGCTTTGACCTCCGGAACATTCTTTCCGAAAACACCGACACCACCGAAAGTAAAATATTCGCGATATTTCATGGTCAAACTGTTTTTCTATTGTGAACATATGAATTATTTCATGCTCTTTTCAAAGCGCCCCTGGCGGTGTAGTTCTCAACAAATTGTCGGACAAACTACACTAAATTGTTGGTCTAAGTATCTACAACAAGTTTGCCGAAGACTGTATAGCTCTATCTGTCGACCGAAGCGAGATAATCGTTCACAGCCCCAATCAGTCGAAATCCCATATGCTCTGGGTCCCGTTTATCGCGGATTCGCTTTTCACGCCCCCGGTGTACCGCGTTATACGAGACCCCTCTGTACCAAAAAGACTGTGTACAGCATCCTTTTTCATGACAATTTGCCTCGGACCGATTATTTGTGTTCGAATATGACATATATAATCCAGATGATGGCAGATTTTTTTTAATTATATTGTTTTAAACTACTTACAGCAATAAATGCTGGAAGAACATAACATCCATATACCATTCGAATCAGTTCGTCGAGATCAGCAAATGCGTGTGTGACAAATAATTTCACTCAATTTTCTCTGAAAATTTCTTTTCTACAAATTCAGATTCATACGAAAATTCGTATGCTCCCAAACAAAGTTCCTGAATTATGTTTGGTTCCGACCTCTGGTTCCGGAACTACAGGATGATATATGAAACGAAATCAAAATTGTGTAACTCATTCTTCTCGTAGATGGCTGAACCGATCTAAGATTCAAATGAAATCTAAGAATCATCTAAGATGCAAATGAAAAGTTTCAAGATTCTTTAAAACATCTTGCTCTTCAGTCAGATCCAACTTCCGGTTTCGGGGATACAGGGTGATTAGTATAAAAATGTCTATTCCACATAAATTAATCAGGTTTATCGGGTTAGCAGATTTGGATAGTCGATAAAAAAAATTAACTTTTTTCAGTTTTAGTGGTATTCAGTTGTCGATTCAGAAGGCACCTAAAAATTTAATTCGTGCTATGATTTCTCAAAGATGTCTTCACTGATTTTCAAATATTTTGAAACAAATGTAAACTATACAGCTATTCAGGTGAATTTATCTGACTTCGGCCATACCGATTTTAGAATTCCGGTTCCAGTATAAAATCGTTTCTCAAAGCTCAATCGTTTTCTCAAAAAAGCCTAATCAAATTTCAGAAACAAAAATTCAAATTGAATTAAACTTATATACAAAAATTAATTAATTTTATCCAATTAAGCTTCAAAGTTGTACTCAAAACTGTAATTTATTCGTTATATGGCCATACGAATCGGTTTGGGTTATGCTGGTTCCTGAATACCGGCTCTGGAAGTATCTTAAAGTACCGTAAACTCTAAAGTGGAACTTACATATCATGGCATGTTTAATCGATTATCACACTTCTAGATTTAAATTCGATTGTATTTGCAGTTTCGACATTACAGAGTAATGAGTGATTACAATCTCAAATTGTCGCTTAAAACGACGGTCATTAAAATAATGTAATGAAAACTTAAACACCGAAGAATATTCATGCAAAAAACACATGCGGATTGATAAAAAAAGGTATCATCTCACTGCTAGGTGGGTTAATCACGTTTTTTTTCCTGCAATTGAGATATATACTTTTTGGAAATTATTAGTATCTTTCTGGACATTTGATCTATATATAAATAATGATACAGAACTAACAGGATTCTTTGGACAAAACTGACGATGCGCACATTTGGCCAATTTATTCTGTTTTAGTTCAATTTTTTATATTTTTTGGGAAAAAGCTTTCCAGAACTGAAGTGCTTAATCTTTTGTACAAAAAGAATTCTCGAACAAGCATATTATCTTCTCATCTTTTATATTAATATTATTTTATCTTACACAATATTTTTATTGACACAATACTAATCAAACCATTCATTTTCTCTTTTCAGGTAAGTTAACCATATCTTTTGCTGGATGAAATTTAGAGGTACATTCTGGAAACAAACCTTCACGTCATTTCGGATCATACAAAGTCGGACCTGTCCAGAAGATTAAAATGTAGCAACTATTTCAATATGGTAACATATTTGAGAAACAAAAAATCATTGTTGATCCGTGATTTCTGTATTAGATCGAGTTTGATTGTGAGTCCCGATAGTACGGATCAAAAACTATGATCTAGAATTTTTACTGTTTTTATTAATATTATCATTGTGATAATGATATTTATAATAATAAAAATAATAATTATAATTATACTAATTATTATTATCAATATGATTGATTTTTCTACGACTTTGACCATTTGATAATTTTTGCCGTTTGCCTCTAAATGACGGGCAAATTTTTTATGAAACTTCAATCGAATGTAATTTATATCAGATTTTTTGTTTGTCATAGTTCATAAGGTGAATGCAACGCACCTCTTGAAAACCGTCGAAAAATCTGTCCGTCAGTAGCAAATAGAATCATTCTGTAATGCTTTTTTTTTTTATTTTCCAAACCGGTTCTCAACTGTCGTACGAAGAAGCTGGTTTTATCGCAACCAGTTTTCGTACATCCAAAACGTGTATACCCAGAATTTCCTTAACTAATATCGACAACTGTAACAAAAGTTCAAACAAATTACCAATCGATTTAAAAATGCAATGCTTTAGCAAAGGCAAATCAAACTTTACTTCCTATTATCAGATAATATCTTCTACAAGAAACATCAAAGCCAAAATTTATCTTGAGAATGATCTTCAAAAATGACCGAAACGTCGATACGGAAATTCTCTGGAATGAATAGAATATTGACACTTGAGAAATAAATTCTTTTGCGTAGTGAACATTCTTATTTGCATTAGTCTGTGATAGATTTTTTTTTGGAGTGACGAATGTGTGAACAAAAAAATTCGAAGAAAATCCCTACTCGAGTGCTTAGTTGGTAAGTGCTCTTATAAATGTAGTGAATTCGTCTAATAAATAGACGAAGAAAATGTAACGTCAAAGCAGTCCGCGTTTATCTCATTCAGATTTCCGAACAGCAGTTGACAGTGAAATTTATTCGGAATCGGTTTGTTCCATGCGTTACATTTACATTAGCCTTAAGAAGCGTTTCATGCGTTACTTTTTATGAGTTATTATAGGCGTTACGAAGCGTTACATGAGTTTTTTTCTCGTTAGTGATAGGCGTTACGAGGTGTGGAACTCTTTTGTAGGTTATAGCATTACTTTCTCGTAGACAAAGGCGATGCGAACCGTTACATGTGTTACTTTTTGGTGAGTTATAGACGTTACGAGGCATTACACGCGTTTTTTTGTAGGTTATAGGCGTTAGGAAGCGTTACATGCGTTAATTTTTTGTAAGTTAAAAGCATTACATGCGTTACTTTTTGATAGGTTATAGGCGTTACAAAGTGTTACATACAATACTTTTTTGTGAGTTATATTCGCTACGAAGCGTTCCATGGGTAACTTTTTCGAGTTAGAGGCGTTACGAAGCGTTACATACGATACTTTTTCGTTAGTTAAAGGCTTTTCGAAGCGTTACATGCTTACTTTTCCTACGTGAATGGGTTATGAAGCGTCCCATGCGCTACTTTTTTGTGTGGGAGGCGTTACGAAACGTTACATGCGTTATTTTTTGTTGGTGATTATAGACGTCTATAAGGGTTACATATTGTTGTTTTTTAGAGATGTTACGAAGCGTTACAAGCGTTACTTTTTAGTAGATTATAGGCGTTACTTTTTGTTATTTATAGGCGTTATGAAGCGTTACGTGAGTTATTATTTTGTAGGTTTCAAGCGTTATATGCGTTACTTTTCCTAGGTGAAAGCATTAAGAAGCGTTACATGTCCTACTTCTTTGTGTGGTAGGCGTTACGAAGCGTTACACGCGTTACTTTTTTGTGAGTTATAAGCGTCACGTTTTTTTGTTATTTATAGACATTACATAGTGTTACATTTTTGTAGGTTACAAGCGTTATATGTAGGTTACAAGCGTTACTTACGTTACTTTTTTTAGCTGAAGGCGTTATGAAGCGTTACATGTGTTACTTTTTTTGTGCGGTAGGCGTTACGAAGCATTGCACGCGTTATTGCATTGCTGTACTTTTTATTTTTTATGAAACGTTACATGCGTTACTTTTTTGTAAGTTATAGGCGTTACGAAGCGTTATGTGTGTTACTTTTTTGTAGGTTACAGGCGTTACATGCGTTACTTTTTCTAGGTAAAGGCGTCACGAAGCGTTACATACGTTACCCGATCAGATGCACATAACAAAATCATAACACAAGTATATCAACAATATCAGTTATGAAGTTTTATTTTCATCTGCAAGACTCATGATAAAGTTGATTAATTTAAAAAAATGAATTTTTCTGTTGCTTTATATTGAAATATAATGGTTAGAATTTCAAAAAACTTAAAGAAAAAATTAGGTCACAAAATAAGTTATTTCATAAAAAAAATCATTCAACAATTTTCAATTGAAACGATGCTAAAAGTTAGCTGTGATATGCTAACAACTATTGCTATAAATTTCTGCTTTCGGACTTCTGTAGTTATATCAAATTCAATAATAATTGTGATACAAACGTTTCAAAATCTGCTACGATTTTGTTCCCGTTAGAGTCTTTTTTGTTAAGAATTTTGTTATTTTAACAGCTTAGCAGCCAAAAATATTTAAAATTTTGTTTCAAAATATTTCTGAAATAAATTACTTTAATTGTTATAATTCTGTTATTACCATATGATCGGGTACTTTTTTGTGAGTGATAGGCTTTACGAAGCGGTACACGCGTTACTCTTTTGTGGGTTTCAGGCGTTACGATGCGTTACTTTATTGTAAGTTGTAGGCGTTACAAAGCGTTACATGCGTTACTGTCTTGTGAGTAATAGGCGTTATGAAGCGTTACATGCGTTACTTTTTTGTTAGTTATAGACGTTACGAAACGTTACTTGCGTTACTTTTATGTTAGTTGTAGGCGTTACATGCGTTTTATTTTTGTGAGTTTTAGGCATTAAGAAGTGTTACTTTTTTGTGAGTTAGAGTCGTTACGAAGCGTTACATACGTTACATTTTCGTATGTTAAAGGCGTTATATGCATTACTTTCTTGTAAGTTATAGGCGCAACGAATGTTATTGGCGTTACGAATCGTAACTTTTTTATGAGTTAAAGTTGTTATGAAGCGTTACATTTGTTACTTTTATGTGAGTTATAGGCGTTGCATGCATTACTACTTTGTGAGTTATAGGCGTTACGAAGTGTTACATGCGTCACTTATTTGTACGTTATAGGCGTTACGAAGCCTTACACGCGTAACTTTTTCGTGAGTTATAAGCGTTACGAAGCCTTACATGCATTATTTTTTTGTAATTTATAGGCGTTACGAAGCGTTACATGTGTTAGTTTTTTGTAAGTTTTAGTCGTAACGAAGCGTTACATGTGTTACTGTTTTTGCAAGTTTTAGGCGTTATTAAGCGTTACATGCGTTACTATTTTGTGAGGTATAGGCGTTACGAAGCGTCTCTTAAGTTATCCACCCACCTAATGGAAATCCCTCTGCGAATCCATCAGAAGTTTTTTCAGGGTCTCTTTTGATAACAGTCAAGATTATACGGATCCCGAAAGGTACTGAATAATGGCAGAATTCACCCATTTCTGCTGCAGTTGTCGCGCTGTCCAAGGAGCAAGCAATAGAACTAAGCACAAAAGGAATTATTTACATGCCTAGGTTGTGCACAATAATTGAAGAAACAAGTCAAAATTAGCGAACTTTTCAGGTAACTTGGATAGTGTTGGAAAGAAGTTGCTAATATTGTTTGTTTAAATATACATTTGGGTTCGAATCGAATTTGTCCAAGTGTAATTGCATTCTCTATTACACTCTAAATTGGATTTTTTCTCTATAAAATGATATTTCTGGAGTGAGGTTGAAATTTGAATCACGAAGCGGTCGTTCACAGTCGGAACATGTACGGAATTCTGCTACGTTTGGTTGCCTTTTGAGTTGTGTTTCATCACATCCAGAGTAGTTCAATTGACTGTACGGTTGAGTCATGTTCCTTTAGTGGCATTTTTTTTCGCAAGAAAAAAATATGAACTGAGTTCAAGATGACCTACGTCATACCGAAAAATAATGTAACAAACCACCAAATTGAGTAAACATTACTTCAAAATTGAAACAGCTTCAATTGAGTCATTCTCCAATAGCGTGTGTGAAGGCGCTGAGAAAACAAACTATTTCTTCGATTTGTCAAATATTATCCTCGCTTTCTTCAGCAAAATCCAAGTTACAACAAATGTCCCGGCTAATGCGAATTGCGAGTTACTTCGGTACCATCCTACCATCCTACGTACGCTAAGTGTATTGTTCTTTCCGATCTTCCTTCCTTTCATCAACTAGTTACTGCTGACGTCCTCCCGTTCGGATTCGTCTCGCTCGGCCGGCCCCCCTTCGAAGCACCAATCCACGTGAGCAAACAAAGTACGGCGAAAGATAAATCCTGCTGGATTCTATGTTGGACTTGTTTACGGTGCTGTGCCGCGCCTTCCCGTTACAGTGGCGGTTGTGCTACCCGTTTTCTGGTTACTGTCATTGTCACACACACGAGCTTCACTTTGTTTATTTTTCTCCCCGTTGACTAGCTGCTGCGGCTCTCCCTGGGCACTGGCACACTTCCTATTCTTATCTGCTGCCGCTTCCAACGTCGCCACCGCCGCATCCATTCAGCACACACTGTTTTGTTATCACTCTAGTTTAATGGAATCCTGCTTGAGTCGCGCTGCTATTCTGCGTTCCCATTTGTTGTTGTTGTTGTTGTTGTTAGCTCCTGTTGTTAGGTTTCTTTTCTGCGTCTGTGTACCAACCAGCAATCAACAACGCGAAAACTGTTGTTTTTTCCCTGTGATTCTTTTTTTTTTCTTTTATTTATTTCGCCAGACAGCCTGATTCGCAGCAAAACCCGTAGCTGCTGCAGTAGAATCGGCAGGGCAATAAAGATGAAAAGTGGTGAGAAGGTGGAGAAACATCTCCGGACGAGTTCCGGTGACATGTTTTTATGATGTCGGACAACGGACCCCGTTGGATGGATTGAGGGTGGGTGGAGGTCCAGAAAGGGTTGCTGCCAGCGAGATCACGGTAAATTACGGCGTTTGCCCCATAAATGGGTCAGGACTTTGTGGACTTGGTAGCATTTAAGTGGCATATGAGGAGTGCACTAGAAGTCCGACTGTTTCCGGGAACTTTGTAGAACTTCAACTAAAAACACTGGTTTCAATGTCAGCCAGATAAAAAAAACTTGCCCTAGCGGTTCAACCCGGTCCAAACATAAAAGTCAACTGTAGGAATCACTAAAAAAAAATAACTAAAAATGGAACCAACCAAGATTAAAAATTACCCCTTCAACGCAGGCCTTGTTGTCGGTTTTGTTACCATGGCTGGCGTTTTATTTTTAGATCCCATTTTCATCCTCGGGTGTTGTCCATTTGTTGTTGCTACACCAGTCAACCCAACCGGTGTAATTTTGCACGAAAAGCACAGTTTCGCCTTTGTTTCATTCAGTAGACAATTTGGCTTTTCGGCAGGATGCGACGAAATAGCGCGGAGAACAAAAGCAGCAGGATTTTCGGAGCTGGCAGTAAACACATTTGCAACGGTACTTTACCGGAATCCGATGGGGCAGCGGAGAAGGAGGAGGACGAGGAGGTGGTTTAACTGCACCCCAGAGGTCCATAATTAAAAAAGGTGTGACAAGGGATAGTGTAATGCGATGAAAGATATAAATTACCTATTAGACGATGAGGGTACGACTCGGGTGCGGTTTGGCGTACGGAATGTGGTCAGGAATAAGTGAACCGGTTGCCGTTGGAGGCAGTCTTTTTTCGGGGTGTTATTGATCTGACCTACGGTGATCAATTGTGAGTTGATGGATGATTAGGACGTTTGTTCTTAATTATTACCGAACATATTAAAAAAAAAAATCCAGAAGGCAACCCGATTACGCAGAACTGCGTACCTGTCGAGACTGTTAACGATCGCTCTGCGGTTCAAATTTCAAAACATTTGTAAGATTTTTCAAAAAATTAATATTTGGAGATAACACCAGATCTCCACGTTTCATGCAATTCTAAGACATTTGGCATTGAAAAAAGGTTCCGATTTTGTAAATCTCAAACCAGAAGTACCAGAAAGTCGATTTTTCAAAAAAAAATTGAGATTACACTAAATCTTCACGATCCATGCAATTCTAAGACCTTTGGCATGAAAAATTCCAAATCTCAAAAAAAATTTCCAGAGTGGAGATTTGAAAAAAAAAAATTTCGAGATGACACTAAATCTCGACGTTTCAAACTAAGACATCTAGCATCAAACAATTTTTTTTTCGATTTTCCAAAAAAAAATGAGATATCCCAACAAAATCGAGATATCCCAGAAAAATTTTTTTTCCTAGTAACACCAAATCCCCACGTTTCATGGAATTGTAAAACATTTGTCGTAGAAAAAAAATTTTGATTTCGGTAATCTCAAAAAAAATTGTCTCTGGCAGTCGATTTTTTTTTCGAGATGACACTAAGTCTTGACGTTTCATGCAATTCTGGAATAACAAAAAAATTTCTGGCATCAAAAATTTTGGCATCAAATTTTTTTTTGATTTTGGAAATCTCACAGTAAATTTTAAGTTCCAAGCCGAGATTTCTTGAAACAAAAAATTTTCGGGATACCAGATCTTTACGTTTCATGCAATTGTAAGACATTTGGTATCAAAAGCAAATGTTCGATTTCGAAAATTTCATGTACCACCTCACCTCCCACTTCTACAGTGATTTTTCCAAACCGAAAATGTTCACTTTGAATTTCTTAAACTTTCGAACACTACCGATTAACGAAATTAGAGACGACCATGAAATATTGGCAACCCCAATCAATGTACACGAAATCTTCAGATTTTTTCCCCGAAGCTATAAATCGCTTGCCAAATCGGAGATTATTTTTCGATTATGAAATCCGAATGGTCTTCGACATAACTGATTCTGACCATTCGGAAGATTCTTAGACTTGAACTGCCGAGTTCTCATCTGTATCAATTTTTTTTTTGTTCCAGGAAGTCGATTTAAATTTTTTTTTCCCCGAAGCTACAAATCGCTTGCCAAATCGGAGATTATTTTTCG
Organism: Malaya genurostris; assembly: GCF_030247185.1. Classification (NCBI taxonomy): domain Eukaryota; kingdom Metazoa; phylum Arthropoda; class Insecta; order Diptera; family Culicidae; genus Malaya; species Malaya genurostris. The sequence goes on from NC_080570.1 coordinate 150,033,939, forward strand.
ATTATGAAATTTGAATGGTCTTCGACATAACTGATTCGGATGTTTTTTAGACTTGAACTGCCTAGTTCTCTTCTGTATCAATTTTTTTTTTGTTCCAGGAAGTCGATTTTTTCAAAAAAAAATTTTTTTAGGATGACACTAAATCTTGACGTTTCATGCAATCAATGAATTTTGAAATCAATTTTTTTTTTTGATTGTGGAAATCTAAATTTTTTGTAGGTCCCAGAGAGTCGAGTTTTTTTTAAAGTTCTTATCAATTCTAAGACTTTTGGCATCAACACGCAAATGTTTTCGATTTTGGAAAATATTCGAGATAACACCAGATCACCATGTTTCATGTAGTTCTATGGCATTTGGCATTTTCCGTGATGACACTAAATCTTGACTTCGCATGCATTTCTAAGAATTTGGCATCAAAAACAAACTTCATCGATTCGGGTTCCAGAGTCGAGATTAAAAAGAGAAAAACAATATTTTCGGAATAGCACCAGATCTACACATTTCATGCAATTCTAAGACATTTGGAAAAAAAAGTTTTCGATTTTGGAAATCTTTCTGTCCCAGAAAGTCGGTTTAATCAAAAAAATTTTTTTTCGGAATGACACTAAAAAAAGATTGTCCCAGAAAGTATAAACACAACCAAAAACCGCTGCCATTTCGCAATGGTTCAGAATCTGTCAATTTTTATGACTGCTTCTTGTTTTTTACACTCTTCTCTAACCACTTGTGCAGTTGTTAATTCGTTTTCATTAGTTTGTTTCGAAATGCGTGGACTTTCAGCAGAACAACGTCGAACAATTGTGTACAAATGGTGCACAGAACGCGGACTGTCACTGAGAAAGATAGGAGTAAGTGAAAAAGCCGTGCGAAATGCAATCAGGAAGTTCGGTGAGGATAACACCTTTGAGGATAAACCGAAAACGGGTCGAAAAAAAGGTCCTGCTAACCCTCAGTTGGATAAACGTATACTGAAGGCGTTCGAGCAAAAGAAGGAGATTTCAGTTCGGGATGTGGCCAAAAAAGTGGGCACTTAGAAGTCAAATGTTCTTAGTTCTAAAGATCGATTGAATCTTCGAACCTATAAGAAACAGAAACAACCAAAACGTAGTCCGAAACAAGAAGCATCGATCAGGCCGAGGGTTCGAAAGCTGTACAATACGATGCTTGCTGGAAATTTGAACTGCATAATCATGGACGACGAAACCTACGTGAAACTCGATTACAAATCCTTGCCGGGACTACAATATTATACGGTGCGAGAAGGGCAAGTGTTAAACCAGTCCGAGACATCGATTGAAGTCGAAAAATTTGGTAAGAAAGCTATGGTCTGGCAAGCAATTTGTAGCTGCGGTAAGATTTCGAAACCCTTCATCACCACTGCTTCAATGAACAGCGAAATATACATCAGGGAATGTTTACAAAAACGACTTCTACCCATGATTCGAAGCCACAAGGATCCTGTTGTCTTTTGGCCAGATCTTGTTTCTTGCCACTACTCGAAATCAACGGTAGAATGGTATACTACCAAAAATGTCACTTTCGTCCCAAAAGACATGAATCCACCAAATTGCCAACAACTTCGACCAATTGAGGAATTTTGGGCATTAACGAAGGCACATCTTAGGAAACATGTCTCGGCAGCCGAAACCATTCAACAGTTCGAAAAAGATTGGAAAAAAGTGTCAAAACTTGTCGCCAAGAAGTCAATGAGGAACGTTCCCAAGAAGGTGCGGCTAAGTAGCAAATGTTGAGAATAATATTCTATTGTTGTAGTCTAATATTATCAGTATATCGAATAAAATTTGTATATCTAACACTTGTGAATTATTTACAGCGAAATCAAAGTGCGTCCACACTTTCTGGGACAGTCTTTATTATCAAAACCACTCCTTTAAATAATATTTCGTCGAAAGTTATTTAGCCCGTTTCGTCCATTTCATTGAAAGATGTTTCCCTCGAATCTATTTCATTAGCGTTAGGTATCCAACGACTAGGAGTAGACTTAATAGTAGTGTGGCTTTCTCAGTCCAAAATATTAACCAGACGATGTATTTGTTACATTGCCCGACGTTTCGGCCGTTTTAGAAGAACTTTTTCAAGGAAAATTCAACGAAACGAGTAACTTTCAATAAAAACAGCCAAAGCGTCGATCAAAATTGAAAGATCAAACAGGCAAAATTAAAATCATAATTTTTGTGAAACTAAAATTTTTCTTCAGAGACAAAAAAAAGTCTCAAAACCACCATTTTTACTAAACTAAAAACATTTCTTCTGAGCAAACAATTACAAAAGTACCTGTTTTGCTGAACTGAAAATTTTATTCTGCGATAAACTAAAAATGACCATTTTTGCTAATAATAATTGCTAAAAATTCTTAAAAAAGGCCGATTTGGTGTTATCTCAAAAAAGAAATTTTTTTTTTAGACTTCGACTTTGGAACGTTAAACATTTTGATCGAAATTTTTCTCTTGATGCCGAAAGTACTCAAAATGCATGAAACGTCGAGATCTGGTACTATCTCGACAAAAATACATTAAATAAAATGTTAATAGATTTTTTTTTGAATAACACTAGATTTCGACGTTCCGTGCATTTCTACTAAGACGAAATCAGGAAACCACGTAACTTTAAAAATTGACACAAAAAACCGAATAGAAAGTTTTATGAAACAAACCGCATAGAAAGAGACTTGAGTGCAACAGAAAGCGTAATTTTGCTTTTCACGCAGCAGCCCACCTAGGTTCGATTCCCAACCCCGCATATAGGATCGAAAAGTGTTTATGCCCTGAAAAGACGAATCAACAACCTTATGGTGAACAGTTTTTATTTCGATAAAACGATGAGTTTTCCACGAAAATTTTTGCACAATCTCTAGGAATCTCTGACTGTCAGTACTTAACAATTGCCCAATGATGTGTTAAACTCTTTTCTTCTTTTTTGACAGAGTACCGCTGAATATTATTCCCTCTTTCTCTCTCTCTTTCTTTCTCTATTGTAGTGGCAGCAAGCCAAATCTACAAAAAGTATACAGTACTCTTTTTTGCTTTGATGAACCATACAATGCCATGTTTTCAAGTTATCTCCTATGTATAGTAGAACATTGAAAGTTTTTTGATTTCAGAACTTTCAGGTGACCACAGCTTCCCCCTTCCCCTTTACGGTGAATTTTCAAGATCTATTAGTTACAACCTTTAACCGCCGGGCGGCACCAATTATCCGTACACGATTTAGTTCAAAGTTCGCATAGGGACATTTTCGAGATGCTTAGTCTTTTGAGCACTATTTTTTTACGCAATCAGAGATGATCCTAAAATATTGGCATCCTAATGCACTCACATAGTTGACATTTTGCGTACTAGACGAAGTGAGATCTCCGAAGCAAGACTGAAAATTGAACCACTCACCGGCCGTACAGAGCTTGAGCATGTAGGGTGAGTTGTTCAATCGGGTTGCCTTCTGAATTGTGTTTCATCGCATCGCGAAGAGTTCGTTCGGTAAAACGATTTATTTGGATTGAAGAATGTTTCGAAGTCGAGATTTTTTTTATGTGGGGTTTTAATCTTATTCGCTTTTTCGGGCCAGCAAAATTTTTGGCAGGGTTGGAAATCGAACCTTGGCGGACTGCGTGAACCCATCACGCTTTACCCGTTTCCTAACGGGTTCGAGTTCTGTCATAATGAAATTTTTTCGCAAGTTTTCACTTTCGCTCTTTTCAATCATCAGTCATATACCAGTCTGGGTTTCGTGGGATACTGATGAAAAGCAGCCACCGGTCAGAAAAAAATGTAGTGCTAATAAGACGAAATCCGCAGCCAACGAGGCACTAATTGAATCAACACACCGTTTAGCTTCGTTTTTTTTGTTTTTTGCACGTCGCAGCCTGAAAGCCACCTTTCGAGAAATGAACCCCAGGCAGCCAGGCAGGGAAAAGACAGCTCCAAACAAACAACAACAACAACGACGGACTCGATCCACTCAAAGCTAGATATAACTTAATTAACTTACATCATAATTTCCGTGCACCGCGCTTCAGACACACACACACAGAGACCCCATCTTGGAGGAGGCTGTTGGACCGACACAACTCGAACATCCCCCGTTCGACACTAGCCTGGAAGAGTGAATTTTTTTTCTCATCCCGACAACAGCAGCAAAGCATTATGATGGCCAATGGCGTGCAATCACTGGACCACTTTCTTCCCATTACTGTGTCTCCCACGGCAGTACCGATCGATATCGGACAGTTTGACCTTTTCCCCTCCTCTTCCTACCGCCTACCCATCCTTTGTTCGATTGTATTCATCGACCCACGTTCGTACAGTTCAAAGATAGTACGCTTTCATAGAAAAGAAACATGGCCTGGCTTTCATTCGCTCCCATCCCCTTCTCGATCCTGAATCCGTATCGGTCAAAAAGTTCAGCTTACAGCTCTTCCCGGCACTCCCGGGGACTGATCTCGCTCTTTTAACACGGGAAGCAGCACTCAAGATACTCAATCTAAAAATTAATTCCTTGCTCGGCCTCGGCATTCGTTTGCTGGCTTTTCTCCTGCCTGCCTGCCAGGTGCCGTTTTTCGCTGCCCGGTCAGTCGAGCAGTGGGGAAAGTTTCCGGGTGATGGTGCCGGAAATTGCTTCGGTCCGTCCGGATGTCCACCCCAACGGCGGAACGGCGAAACGGAGCAGCACGTGTAATTGAAGTAACCTTTGGAATAATTGTGTTCTGTCAGTTTTTTTTTTCTCGGCAAATGATTTTATTAGACAGATTCCGTGGAATTGCCGACAGCGGATATTTGCAGAACTCATCAATCGTTCTCCGTTTTATTGGGGGGACCAGGTTTCGTAGGCTGAATCCAGGGGTAAGACGAACTGCGCGTTTCATCACTGGGGGTCTCAGGTGGAAAATCTTTTCACCTTGTCGATTTAGGTGCAGTCGAAAAATAATTCCCCATTCAGCCCGTTCCCGTCGTCGTCGTCGTCGTCGTCCTTCAATAGCCTGGGTGTATTCTGTTTTTTTTTTGTGTCACTATTGGAAAATGCGGAACCGACGGAGGCCTGGCGAACCGTGCCCCGTGAATGTGTGCTGCAACAGAAGATAATTGAAATTTACAGCTTCCTGTGTCATTTGGCTGCCTCGAGTCGATTGAGACTGCACGGACGGTGTACGTGAAATTCATGTATATCAATATATAGGTAGTTCAGCACCGTTCGAGCACGGCACGGAACCTTACATTACTCATCGATATCGCAGGACGGCAGGACGCGGCGCAGGAATGACGACAAATTGGGAAACCGTTTCACAGATTTCCACCAGTCACTTTGGCTGTGCTGTACATAATTGATTCCGAAGTGTTCGGAACGTTTACGGGTTGGTGTTGTCGGACGGGGGTTTTTTGAATTATTGATCCCGAGGTGAGCAGAGGTTACTGTTTTGAACATCCGCAGCAAGCAGCAGATGCACAATGAGGTATGCACGGAGATATTATTTGATTCCTGGTCCATAGATCTATTTGTATTTGAATTTTTCCATACAGAAGAGTACTGGGCAATTCAAATAGAGGTGGTCTAAGAAACTTCCAGTATGTCGAAGGATTTTATAATCGAAAAATAATCGCCGATATGGCAAGCGATTTGTAGCTTCGGACAAAAAAACTAAAAATTTCGTTCAAAATTAACATATAAACTCAAAGCTACATACATTGGAGTGCCAACATTTTAAGGTCATCACTAATTTCGCTAAGCGATAGTGCTCAAAAGTTTAAGCAGTTCAAAAGAAGTCCTTACGCAAAATTTGAGCTAAATCGAATATAAGTAAAAGGGTGTCAAATTTTGAACATTTTCTATCATGAAAAATCTCCAAATGATGAGGGATGGGGGAACATGAAATCTTCGAAATTGAATTTTTTGTTGATATCAAAAGTATTATAATTGCAGGAAACATCGGGTTTTAGTGTTATTTCGAAAACCATTTTTTTTTCAATCAATTTTCTGGGACAGAAAAGTTTTGAGATTTAAGAAATTAAAAAAAAAGTATGCCGAATATCTTAGAATTGCAGAAAACGTGGACGCCTGGTGTAATAAAAACAAAACAATTTTTTTTGAAAAATCTTGATTTTGTAACATAAAAAAATTCAGATTTCCAAAATCGAATTTTTTTTTTGATGCCAAAAGTCTGGGAATTGTTTAAAACGTCGAGATTTAGTGTCATCTCGAAAAAAAAACAATATTTTGGAAATTTTACCTTTTTGGTACCTAGAAAAAATTTGAGATTTCCAAAAACGTCAAAAAAAAAATGCCAGATGTCTTAGAATTGTTTGAAATGTCGATATTTAGTGTCTGCTCGAAAAAAAATAGTTTTGAAAAAATCGACTCTCTGGGGTGAAAGATTCTGATATTTCCGAAATCGGTAATTTTTTCATGCCAAATGTCTTAGAATTTCATTAAACGGGGTGATCTGGTGTTGCCTCGAAAAAAATTGTTCATTTTTTAAATCTCGACCTTGGAACTTTCCAGATTTCCAAAATCGAAAAATATTGTCTTTTGATGCCAAAAGTCTTAGAATCGCATGAATCGTCAAGATTTAGTGTCATCTCGAATAAATTTGCTTATTTTGTAATCGAATTTCTTGTACAGAAAAGTTTTGAGAATTCCGAAATCGAAAATTTTTTTTTATGCCAAATGTCATTTGAATTGCATGCAATGCCAAAAGTTGTAGAATTGCATGCAATGTCATAAATGGGCTTTCTGGGACAAAAGTTTTGAGATTTCCGAAACCTGGTGTTATCTGAAAAAAAATATGTTTTTTGGAAAATCTTGACTGGAACTATGAGAATTCTAAAATATAAACATTAGCTTTTGATGCCAAAAGTCTTAGAATTGCATGAAACGTCAAAATTTAGTGTCATCTTGACAAAAACAATTACGAAAAAAATTGTCTTTCTGGGACAGAAAAATTTCTAGATTTCTAAATCTGAATTTTTTTTCATGCCAAATGTTTTGGAATTGCTTGAAACGTAAAGATCTGGTATCCCGAAAAATTTATTTTCAAGAAATCTCGCCTTGGAACTTAAAATTTATTTTGAGATTTCCAAAATCGAAAAAAAAATTTTGATGCCAAAATTTTTGAAGCCGAAAAAAATTGTTTTGATGGCAGAATTGCATGAAACCTCAAGGTTTAGTGTTATCTTGAAAAAAAAAAATTTCAAAAAAATCTACATCTAGGGATAAAATTTTCTTGAGTTATCCGAAATCAAAAATTTTTTTCTACGACAAATGTTTTACAATTGCATGAAACGTGGAGATTTGGTGTAACTAGGAAAAAAAATTTTTTCCGATATCTCGATTTTTTTTTGGGATATCTCGATTTTTTGGAATTTTCAAAATCGAAAAAAAATTATTTGATGCCAGATGTCTTGATTTGAAACGTCAAAATTTAGCGTCATCTCGAAACTTTTTTTTTCAAATCTCCACTTTGGAATTTTATTTTGAGATTTGATTTTTTTCATGCCAAAGGTCTTAAAATTGCATGGAACGTCAAGATTTAGTATAATTTGGAAAAAAATTTTAAAAAATTCATTGATTTCCGAAATCGAATTTTTTTATGGTAAATGTCTTGTGTTATCCCGAAATTTTTTTTTTAATTTCGGCTGGAACTTACAAAATTGATATCGAAAATCGAAGAAGTTTGGTTTTGATGCCAAAAGTCTCAGAATTGTGTGAAGCTCAAGATTTAGTGACATCTCTGAAAACATTATTTTTGATAAAATCGACTTTCTGAGGCCTAGAAAAAATATGAGATTTCTAAAATCGAAAAAAAAATGTTGATACCAAATGTCTTAGAATTGGTTGAAACGTCAAGATTTAGCGTCATCGCGAAAAAAATTATTTTTTTTGAAAAACCTAAAAAAAAATTTTGATATTCTAAAAATAGAAAAAAATGGAAATCAGATGCCAGATGCCAGATGTCCAACTCGAAAAAAAAATTGTTTCGAAAATCGATTTCTGGGACGTAGAAAAAAATTTAGAATTGCATGAAACGTCAAGATTTAGCGTCATCTGGAAAAAGAATTCAATGCAATTCTAAGACATTCGACAACAACAAAACATTTCGATTTCGGAGTCTCAGAGTCGAGATTTAAAAAAAATCAATTTCAGATAGACGATTTTTTCGAAAAAAAAAATCGAGTTGACACTAAATCTCGACGTTTCAAATAATTCTAAGACTTTTGGCATCAACATTTTTTTTTTGATTTTAGAAATCTCAAGTCAATCGAGTTTTTGGCATAAAAAAAATCGATTTCGGAAAGGGTGCAGCCGGGTTTGCCTAAAAGAACTGCCCCCAAACAGAAATAAAATTGGTATAAGATGTATGAAAGGGTTTGTATTGGAGATGATATTCCCAAAATTTCAACCCTTTAACTGCTATATTTGTGGAGTTAGGGTGGTAATTTTTCAAAAACCTCTTTAGCAAAAACATTTTAAAAAATCAGGAATATTTCAGGAATTATGGGAAACGTTTTTAATTTTTTCAGAAATCTGGAGTTATCTTGAAAATTTTTGGTTTCGGATAATCTTGATTCTGGAACTTAAAAAAAGAGATTTCCAACATCGAAAACATTTGCTTTTGATGCCAAAAGTCTTAGAATTGAAAACAACTTTTTTCAAATTTCCAGAATTGAAAAAAAAAATTGGATTCCACAATTCTTCACATTGCATGAAACGTCAAGACTTTGAGTCATTTTTTGTTAAAAAAAATCGACTTCCTGGAACAAAAAAAAAATTTGAAATTTCCGAAATCAAAAAAATTTTCCTATGAAAAATATCTTAAAATTGCATGAAACGTGGAGATTTGGTGTTATCTCGAAAAAATTTGTTCTTTGAACAAAATCAACTCTGGAACTTACCTTTTTGTGATTTCCAAAATCGAAATATTTTTTTTTTGTTGATGTCAAAAGTCTTAGAACTGCTTGAAACGTCAAGATTTATTGTAAAGATTTATTTTTCTAAAGCCAACTTTTTGGAATCTGAAAAAATTTTGTAATTTTCGATATCTAAAAGAAAATTTGATGCCAGTTCGAAAATAAATCGATTGTTTTGGATAGAAAAAATTTTGAGATTTCCGAAATCGAATATTTGTTTTATGTCAAATGTCTTAGAATTGTATGAAACGTGGAGATCTGTTGTTATCTCGAAAAAATTTCATGTAATTTGAAAACATTTGATTACAACAAAAAATTTCTATTCCTGAAATTTCGGAGTCCCACAGTCGAGATTTTTCAAAAAATAATTCTATTTCAGAAAGTCGATGTTTTCAAAAAAAATATCCAGTTGAAATCTCAAGTCAATCGATGTTTTCAAAACATTTTTTTTTTCGAGATGACACTAAATCTCTGCGTTTCATGCAATTCTAAGTTTTTGGCATCGAAAAAAATCGATTTCGGAAAGGAGTGTAGCCGGGTTTGCATATAAAAACTGCCCCCAAACAGAAATTCGAATTATTCGAAAACCATGCGTCTCCATAAAATTATCAGCCGATGGAGATGCATGGTATTTATTTCTAAAATCATATACCACATATGCTTGGAACTAAATACCATGCGTTTCCATCTACAACTTGAGTTAAGGGCTTCAGTGTTGACGTAATTAATACTGATAAAAGATTTTCATTCCTTTTGTTATTTACACACGCTCGCATGCCGAGCTCGATTTACCAAGCATCAATGAACATGTGAGCCAGCGAACGGTTGTAATTCATAAGAAACGACCAGTGAGGGAAACATGAATCAGAACTAATGAATTGACAAGTATTTAATTTTTAATTTACTGAACTAATAATTTTTCTAAAATTTATTGTATTCAAATCAATGTAAGAACACAGTAGTTAGCTTTAATCACTAATTTTTGCTATATTTAGTGAAGCTCTAAGAAGTATTAAAATATAGTTATCATTCACCAGACACTATGACCATGTGCGAAGTCAATAAGAATCTAAAACCAAGCGAAATCCAAAAAACTCTTCAGATATTACTTTTAGGGCAAACTGTTCGTCGACGTTCTGTGTCACATGGTATGAACAGCTAAGTTGCCTGAAATTGTTCAAAAAAAATTTTTTAACGCATGGTATTTAGTTGTTAGGGCATGTGATATAAGATTTTAAAACTAAATACCACGCGTCTCCATCGGATGATGACAATTTGATGGAGACGCATGGCTTTCCGAATAATTTATTTTTTCAAAATCTGATATTATACCCGTCCACATTCTTTAAAAATCTGAAAAAATACAGCGTAATGTACTCAAAAATGTTTTTTTTTTTCTATGTGAAATCTAGAGTGGTACCAAAATTATAAGCGCGAATAAAAAAAATTCGAAACTTATGAACATTTTTTTTCACATAAAATACATTTTGAAAAACTCTGAAAAAATCAGAAAGTTTTCCCATAATTCCTGAAACATTCCTGATTTTTTTCAATTTTTTTGCTAAAGAAATGTTTGAAAAATTTAAATAATATGAAAATCAGAAGAACCACCCTAACTCCATAAATATGGCAGTTAAAGGGTTAACTTTTTGGGAAAGTCATCTTCAATACAAACCCTTTATACCAATTTCATTTCTGTTTGGGGACAGCTTTTATATGCAAACCCGGCTACACCCTTTCATGGTGATTTTTAAAGATTGAAACTTTGATGACAAGGCAGCACCCCTTATCCATGTCCGATTTAGCTCAAATTTTGCTTAGAGACTGTTTTAGAGGTGTTTAAACTTTTGGGCACTACCGCTTAAAGAAAATAAGAGATGACCCTGAAATATTGGGGTACCCTACTATAATTAGAAGAAATCTCGAAAACATAGCATTGTATGATGCATTCTGATTTTGCAACAGAGGAGCACTGCAAACTTTTGGATAGATTTGGCTAGCTGCCGCTACAATAGAGGGAGAAAAAGTGAAAAAAAAAATCAGCGGTACTTTGTCAAAAAGAAATAAAAGAGTTTAACGCATCATTTGGCAATTGTTAAGTACTGCCGTACAGAGCTTCCTGAAGATTATGCAAAGTTTTACGAGAAAAACTCATAGAACCTACTTTCAAGTCACCGGAAAATCCCAGAAATAGGGAATGTTTCGAAATTTAAAAATAGCTTTCAAGTTCGACACTGAAAGTAGCCTTCCGGATGTTACATCAGCACGGCCCCTCCTCCCCCCTTTGGGATTGATCCTTGGGCACGAGTGTGGATATCACCAGGTGGTTTTGGAAAATTGCCTCACCACTTGGTGATGGAGCGATAGCCAGACGCGCAGTAAAAGCAAAGTTTTTATTCTTCTTCCGTTTTTTCCGGGGTCACACTAACGACCAAACCCCACTCCGGACCGGGCGACAATGATTGATGAAGGATAATAATTTATCGGTAACCTATAGACATGACAGACCACCATCCAGGCAGAGAGTGGTGTGTTCTCTCGCATCAGGATTCCCACAGGATTATTCCCAGTGCAAACTAACACTTGCAGTGATCGCCGGAAATGGAAAAACGAAAAAAATAAAAAATCGCGAGATGTGGTCGGTCGGCAAGGGCCTCCCCAGTAGGGATTAGCTCGGTGATTGATTTTCTTTCGTACTCCATCCATCCATCCCATCCAGGCAGGATTCTTCCTGTCGAAGAGGCGAGTCTCCGGGAGTGTGAGTACCTCTTTCAAGTGAAGAATCAATCCAGATGGTCCGTTTCCTTTCTCGGTGCCACAGAGGAATATTCGATGGTGTCTCGTTGAAGGGGAATGTGTAGGATGTAAGTAGGGGGGAGGTGTTTTTCACACATCAACACAGGCATATGACTCTATTTCCCATCAGCCAATTTTACGAGAACAGGCGGCCGGACGGGGACCAGAGCAACAACCGGTCGGTCGGTCTGTCGGTCGGTCCGATAAAAGCGAAAATCCTTCTAGCATGTTACCATCAGCTGGAGTGGCTCTTCAAAAGCATTTGCCTTTCTTTCCCCTGTGTCGGGGCCCTTCTCCGGGTTCGGGGCCATCATCAGGATCACCATCACCGTTAGGATCTCCCATCGGATAAACGACATCATACAAATAAATTAAATAATAAGCTGCTTGTGCACGTTCCACGAGGGCCCTCGGGTTCCGGTTCGGGTTCTGTAAAAAAAAGGTTGCCCTTAGAGGAAGCGCGAGAAGCAGAGCATCGTCTGCCGCACGAAAAGTGTTTGATAGTTGATGCGCCCTCTCTCGCTCTCTCACTCTTCAATGATATGGCGTACGTGCAACGATGTAAAATCACAATCGGGTCCGAACCGGGGCAGATGAAAAGAAAAAAAAAGAAAGTATGTTACTCGGATGGATGGTGAATGGTTTTTGGATGACCATAACACACCATCCTCCATCATCGTGCCATTGGTGGATGCTTTTAGTGCCGAGAAATGCTCGTGCAATTATAGGGAGGAAAGGGGGAATAATGCAATGTGGAAATCAATTTCAGAACGTACGGAGCAAAAAAAAAATAATAACACGGGAAGATGCAATTGAAAATAATGAACGGAAATGCATGTTTTCAGTTATCATTCAGTCCTGTTATCCCTACACGATGGTAATGGGGTAGTGAAATATAGTAATTCTCGCGCACCGATAAGTAAAAGTGGTTCAGTGTTTTCGCAACCCCTTAATTGGTCTGTTGTTCGTGACCGGTTGTCAGTTACATCGGAAAACTTTTACGACAGCTATCGATTCATGTGTGTGGCAGTTCTGTGACGTACAATTCAATATAGAAACTGGCAAATTTTCGGCGTGGGCACGAGTGATGCGTGCCTGGTTGGGAAACGGTACCGTCTTAGTTTTGGCGCATTGTTCGGCATCCGCTAGAAGTAAAAATTTTGTATAGTTTCTTAGAGCCTAGATTCCATTCCTAAAAGTTTTTCCCGCAAAATTCGACTGCATCGAAAATGCTTGAAATGTAAAGTTGATTGTTTCGGCCACTGTATGACATGTGGCACTATCCTGTTTGGAACCACATTTCGTTCACATCCATATCTTAAGGATCTGGCAACAAAATTTTGGCCCTAGCACAAACTTTGGCTAACCCCTAAATGATCAAACCTGCATCGGCCAGAAATAGTCCAAAAACACGTTTTCGTTCGGCACGTCAGAAAAAAACATTGCACTCCGTTGCCAAACAAAAAGTGTTCTGTAAATAGCTGAAACTTCACCTCTGCTTAGCGATTCAAATTGAACTGCCGAGTTTATCACTAAGCAGTTCAACTTGAGCTGTTCTGCACTGATGAGTCAAAGACGAAACGTAAAAATAATAAAAAAAAACAAAAATTTATTGATCATGGTTCTGTATCGATTTCCATTTACGGTAACGCACCGTTCTTCCTCTTTTTTTTAAATGATTTCACCAGCCCTTTGACCGCACCAAACAGTACATTTATCGCAAGGCATCGGTAATTCTGGAATGGCGTGTGGATTATCTTTGATCCAAATACGACAATTTTGCTTGTTGACAAAGTATCCATTCAACTAAAAATACGCCTCTTCACTGAAGAAAATGTTGCTCTATAAACAGTTTTGACGCTATAATTCTGATTTTGAAAATAAATTTCCACAAGCGTTGTTCTGGAGTTAACCTATTCATGATGATTTGCCAAACAATACTGAGTAGATACGTCACTTTACACTGTCAAAACAATTATCAGACAATAGAGTAATCCCTATTGAAAAAACCTGTTTGTTCGGACTTAATCTTACAAACTCTACAAATCCTGTTTACCCCGTAGTTCCGGAACCGAAAGTAGTATCCACAACAAATTTAGGAATTCCGTATGAAACTGTAAGACTTTTCCTTTGAACCCATAACTTTGTGAAAATCGATTTGGTCATCTTGAAGAAAAGTGAGTAAGATCCTTTTTGCAGTTTTTAATCACCATTTCCATTTCTTCCGAAACCGGATTCAGATGACCGCAACAGCCGAAGTTGGTTCGTTTGCCAGCGACGAATATGACCTAAAAATTGGAACAGTTTGGAGCCTAGTTAAACCTAGACTTACTATCTCATGCTCTATTTCGATTAAATCAATTAAACGAAATCTAACAAACGAAACGAACCTGCGTTTCTGTTACTTCTGCATATGTAAGTCAAGCTAAACAGCATGAATCAGCAGCATAAAACATGTAGTAGGATTACACCACCAGCACTACCGTGATGGGAAAATTTCATATTTTTTTAAAATAAATTTAAATTCATTAACATTCGTTTGTTCTTTCGGTCGTACTGATCATAAAATAGCTATAATTTTTATCAACCGCAGCACCGTCTTTTACCAATATTACACACTGGTAGCAGACATCCGTAACCGTTTCGATTTCTTCATAGAGTGTACGAAATAGAACAAAGCACGCATCGTTTGTTTTGTGTTTTCTTCTTCTTTCGGTGTGGAACATATTGCATTCTATATGACGATCTGACACTCATCGTCCTGTAACTACGGAGCCGGAAGTCGGATCCGGATGAAATTTCACAGTAGCTTTAAAGATAATATGAGCTTTAATTCAGATCAAGATATGTGAAAATCGGTTCAAGCATCGCAGAGAAATCGAAGTGAGTTTTATTTTGTAAGTTTTTCTGCACCACTTACGGTGCTTCAGGAACCGGAAAAGGTGGGACCAATAGTGTCGAATTATTCTTTTATGACCACAAACTAACAAGCTCTGCAAACTAGAAGAATTTATCAGATAGTTTTATGGGATTTGTAACTGTTTTTGACCAGCTTTTGTGAAAAAATACTAATGAAATTGGTGATTTTCTACTTATTACACTTCAATTCCGGAACCGAAAGTCGGATCTGGATAAAATGTTCTAGAAGTTTTTGGGAAACTATAAGACCTTTCATTTGAATATTAATTTGTGAAAATCGGGTGAGCTGTTTCAGAGAAAATTGAATGCACACTTTTTCTCTAAATGTTACAAATTACTCTTTAACTCCGGAACCGGAAGTCAAATTCAAATGAAATTCAATAGCAGGCTATGGAACCATAAGACCTTTTATTTGAATCTTAGTTTGTGAAAATCGGGTTAGCCATCTCCGAGAAAAGTGAGTGCTTACTTTTGTTACACACACACACGCGCGCACACACACATATACACACACAAACACACACACACAGACATTTTCTCAGTTCGTCGAGCTGAGTCGAATGATATATGACATCGGTTAAAATGTCGGTTTTCAAAGTGATTGCATAGCCTTTGTATAAGAGAAAGGCAAAAACAAACCTCCTAAAAGCACCCGTTAGAAGATAAAAATTCAGTATCTAGCCATCTCTCGAAATTATTTTCGCGTACTCGACGCACTTTGAGGCTGTCTTCCTGTGCTCTAGTGCCCCGAAATCCGAATCTATCATATTCTGGAAGCTGAATTGGACTTGGATTCATAAAAAAAACTGCGTTTGGTCGAAAACAGTACACTGAGGTCTCTTTTTACGCGGGGGATACTAACCGCACAAAAAAACCTCGTAACTTCGGAAATATGCGTAAAAAAACCGCGTAAAAAAACCTCAAAACTGAAGAAACAAATTTTGACGCCAAATAGCTTAGAAATGCATAAAACGTCCCGATCTGGCGTAATCTAACGACTCTGGGACTTAAAGAATTTGAGAACAAGTCACTTCGGAAAACCGCAAAATAAACATGTTTTTTCTGATATCGAATGTCTTAGAAATGCATGAAACGTCCAGAGCTGGTGTAATCTGATTTAAAAAAAATCGAAAATTGTCAGAGTTGACTTAAAAAAAATTTCGAATAACACCAAATTTCGAAATTCCTGTATTTCTAAGACAAAACAAGAAAACCGAGTAACTTGGGAAATCCGCGTTAAAAAACCGCCTAATTTCGGAAATCCACGTAAAAAAAGACGCATAAAAGAAACCGCAATAAAAAAAAAACGCATAAAAAGATACCCCGTTGTACTCCCGGATCAAGTGATCTTTTCGCGTGAATGCCGAGTGATGCGTGTCTGGTTGGGAAACGGTACCGTCTTAGTTCGGTGCACTGTTCGTTCGGCATCCGGTAGAAGCAAAAGTTTGGTGAGATTTTTCAAAGTCTATCAGAGCAATTGGAGTTTTACTGCTAGGATTAGTTTTTCTCGTAGAATTTGAATTCAGCGCAAATGCCAAAAATATGCGAACTAACCGCTATGAAACTGATCCGTAAAGTGTTTGAATCTGATATCAAAATTTTTCATCCCTCTAGAGGACAATGACCGTTGTCACGCCTGAACGGTGGAAAATAGTGAATAGTTAATAAATTGGAAGAACTAACGCACAAAAAACAGATGTCAAATTGGCGAAATTGCACAATTTGAAAAGCTATCAGGCAGTATTTCTTAATTTAAGGATTTTAAAACCAAGATTGTTGAAATTAACGAAAATATTTCTCAAAATTTTTTCGAATATCCACGTGGTGTGTTTATTCGGAATCGGTTGTTCAAGCTATTAGTTAAATTTTTATGAATTTTTCCCTTTTATGAATTGTCGCTCTAAATGACGGTTTGCAATTTTCATCACACTTAACCCTGTAGCTCTGGAACCGGAAGTCGAATCGGGATGAAATTAAATAGCAGCTTATGGAACCGTAAGACTTTCCATTTGAGCCTCAAGTTTGTGAAAATCAGTTCAGTGACATTATTCGACTTATAATCATAAACATGCACAGACACTGTTCAACTCGACGACCTGAGTCGAATGGTGTATGGCACTATATTGGATTTTTCAAGTAACTGTTCGGCAGCCGTAAGAAGTAAAAATTTGGTATTGTTTCTTAGAGCTTGGATCCCATTACTAACAGGTTTTCATGCAAAATTCGATTCCATCGAAAATGCTTGAAATATAAAGAGTGTTTTTAAGAACTTGCTAATTTAATATTTATATAAAACACATGCCGAATTATGAAATGACCAACCTTTTTTTAATTGGTAGATAATTTCACCGATTCAATAAGTCGATTGTTTCGGCCACAGTATGACAAGTGGCACCATCCTGTTCAAACCACATTCCGTCCACATTCATATCTGCATAACCTTTCTAAATAAGGCGCATAATCTGCATAACCTTTCTAAATTGCAGGCGAAAAACGCGTGCAATACACTAGAGTCTGGTTTTATCACATAAAAAACTAAATTTCACATACAAACTGCAAAACTTCAGTAATTTGCACTAAAATCATCTTACTAATCTATCTAATGCTGTGATAATGTCTATCTCTTGTCATTCAAACAGTCTGATTTTTACATATGTTTTTCATTAGGGGATAATTCCTGAATTTTGACTGATTGTGATACATATTTTCGAAACCCAAAGTATCAGCAATCAGTATTGGTGATTGCCGAAAATTTTACAGAAGCTGCTATATTGCTATCTATTTTCAATCCGGTAGAACTCGAGTCTCTCAATTCATGAACCGTGAGAGAATTTTGCTACATTTCTTCGCTCCACTTCATACTCTGAGTATTTCACGCCATTAAAAAAATTTACAGTCTGATAATGATCGTTGTTGTGTGGAATTTTCCAAGAGAAAATCGCAAGTTGACAATTATCGCAGAAAATCGAATCGATGATTCGACTTGATGATTCTCATACTAGGTTGCAATATTTAAAAACCCTTGTGTGGAGCATTTACATACATTTTCATAGACACAACTTATACAAAGATTATATGTACATAGTTAGAATAAGCGGCAATAGTAAAATGATTCTATCGCAATTATCAACTGCCTGTATAAAGTCGGATCGCGAAACGAGAATAAGCGACCGTTTGTTGCTTCAGAAAGGATCCCCACAGTAGCGTGCTAACCTTTGATTCTCAGAAATGTCATCGAGAGAAATTCGCTCTCGCACTGCTGTCGATTCTATGTTAAATGAGCCATGCCGGGTTTTCGTTGTTGCGATGATATCCGTCTCTCTTTGATGGCACTGAAGAGTTTCCAGTGAGCGTTCTTTGATACGATAAAAGCCATCCTTGTCAGCAATACATATTTAATCTTTAGCATTGTCAAGTTTCTGAAAAAAATGTGCGGACAAAAAAAAGCATTTTGTCGGTTATGTCACTTCTGCGATTAAGATATCTTCCGAACCGCAAGTGTCAGCCATATATGATCTTCGAACTTTAAACCCAAACACAACCTAATAATAGTCTCGAACGAGTCGAAAAGGTTGTTTGAAACCCATCTCCGAGGAAATTGAGTGCAATAGAAAATAATGCATTTTGTCGGTGACGTCACTTATTTCTTTATATCTCCGGAACCTATAGTGACAGTTATTTAACCTTCAAAGTTGATCCACAAAGCAAAGATAGCTTTCATACGAGTGTCAGTTTCAGGAAATCGGTTCAACCATTTCCGTCAAAATTGAGCAGAGAGAAAATTATCTGAAACACTCATGCATACACACAGAAACACTTTCCGATTTCGTCAAGATGAGTCGAATGGTATTAAGCACAAGGGAAATGATCTTTCTATAGAGAAAGATTAATCCACATAATTGCAAAAATTCGCATAAAAAAGACTGTTCAAATAGAAAATTATGAAACAGATTTTGCTTTTTCTAGGACTGAAACTGCTGGTAGAGCTTCGTTCTACTACTCAAGTTCCTGCCGTGTTTTTTATTCTGGTCAACATTTATAGGCTCCGGTTGTTCGTCAAATTTCCGAAGAGGACTCCGTCTAAAAAGGAGTACACCGTTTCAAATTTAATGGACATACGTCAGGAAATAAAACCACTAGCAAATTGCCTCACCAATTTCACACGTTGCTATGAACAGCGGCAACAACAACAACAAAAAATATAATCTTTTCTCCTTCACAAGTTCACCGGCACCATTAACCCCCCGGCAAGCGGAATCCTTTGATGTCAGAGTATCAAACGAACATCACTTGCTGTACCGGGGTCCATATCAGACGTTATCGGACGCTTGTGGCGGCGGTATGGGAATTAGCGTTCCACTGGCAGTGACTTCACCATCACCCTCACAATTCATACAGCTACCGCAAGTAAGCAACCAGGACTCAGGGACCAGGACCAGGACCTTTGACTTTTAGACTTCGGTCGGTCATGGCAACATCATCATTCGAAGCTGTTTGCTACGCTTGTGTATGATCGATATTGCTGTCAATTCCAGGGCAGTCTAGGGTAAATGATACACTTTCGCCTAGATTTGAGAGTGTTGAACATCGCGTCCAGAATCTTGATCATGAATAAAATTCCCGAATGCAAAATTGATCCAAACAACTATTTGACGCCACTCTCTCTCTCCTTTCGTCGTCGTCCGTGCAGGATAGTTTACGGGATTATGTCGACGGTCAAGTATCCGTGTCCCAGTGCTTTTAGTATTTGTGCACCGAAGTGCAAATGGACTTCCCGGTTGGCAGCGTGTGCCTAGCCTTGCAGCCACGGGATATACTGCCGATAATTGAGCTGCCACCAAATGGCTGCCGATATCGATGAGACTGATGCTGAGCTAGACTAGGCTAGATCTAGGCGATGATTCGAATTCGATTGAAAGCGTGTCTTTTTACATCACTATGACATGGAACAGAGTTGCGTTTCAACTGCGATATGCTTTTGGAAATCGAATGAAATGGTATAGCGAGCCTTTTTTACTTGCCGTTGTTCCGATTAGAAGAGGTTGCAGTCATTCGCTGCTCTGGAGTTGAGTGTTCGAAATAGAGTTCTGTAAAAGCGTACCAATAGGGGGAAAGTAAAGGGTGATTTTTTAAGAGATACAGGATTTGACTTAAAAAAAAGAAACAACAAATTTGAGACACAGACAAACTGACGGGCCCAAAACGTGACATAAACTGTTCCCCGAAGGCGACTCTCAATTTGGTCATTGTTTCGCGTGCCGTGTGAGACGTGGCACCGTCCTGGTGAAATCTTTCTTCCATTTTGGACAAAAAAAAATCGTCAATCATCACACGGTAGCGCAAAAGGATACCAGCAAAAAATCATCCCTAAAAACCGCAAAACTTAGGGTGAATTTTTCTGGGTCGAACATCAGATTCGGGTGTTGTCTCGAATTTTTTGGTTGAAAAATTTCGACTTCGGGACCCTGAAAAAATTGAGATTTGCGAAACCGAAATATTTCTTAATGAAACCAAATGCTTGAAATGTCGATATCTCGAGAAAACACTAAATTTGCATAATTTCGGAAATCCCCGTAAAAACAGCCGTGTAAAAAAAACCGCTCAAAAACACATGAAAGCGTAGTTTTATTTTTTTAACCTGATATTAGAACCAGCATTTGGTTAATAAGTTGAAAAAATTTTAAGGCGTTTGCATAGCCTCCAGCTGTTGATTTAAAAAAAAAAACGAAACAAAAAATTCATTTAAATATCAGAATATTATTCTACTGATCAAAAGAAATAAATTTCTCACTGTAACCTTTCTATTAGAAGTAACAATTCTCGGAATATTTAGAAATGAAATTCAAAGTACTCAGTTTCTTGTTGACTAGAACCGTTTTGTCAAGCCTTGCTGGAGTTTGATTCATAGAAGTCGGAAAATTTCCTATTCAATTTCCTGTTAATTTTTCAATTTAAAAAAAAAATCGTTGAAAAATATTCAACTTTTTCTTCCAGTGTACATTTGTTTCGAGAATCGTTTCTAGAATAGATCGCAATCTAATTTTTCCAAGACTGTTCTGTACAATCCACAACTACCGAGTTTCAACGTTTTGAAGAAAGTGCTACCTGTTTAATTACTGGTATAAACTATTTTTACATCTTTTGGGCTCTAAATTTAGATCGATTGCGATGCTCCATTTATATGCATCTATCGAAATGGAAATTGACACCAAAAAGTCCACTGCATGACTTCATTCGCATGGCCCGACACGCTTCCGAAGGACGCTCGCGTTCGTATTTTGATGAGTGCACAAGGAGGTCTCTTTATACGCGGGAGATACGTATCGCGTAAAAAAAACAACACGAAAAAATCGCGTAATTACGGAAATCCGCTTAGAAAAAACCGCAAAATTGAAGATTGTTTTCTAATGCCAAATGTCTTAAAAATGCATGAAAAGTCGAGATCTGGTGAAATAAAATAAAAATTCAGTGTCAGAGTATCGGGATAACACCAGATTTCGACGTATCATGTATTTCTAAGACAAAACAAGAAAACCGAGTAACTTCGGAAATACGGGTAAAAAACACGGAACTCCGCGTAAAAAAACGCAAAAAAATCCCGTAAAAACAGACTTCAGTGTATATCGAATTTCACTTTAGTTCCTATCATCTAAAAAAAAATGATAGAACCCAGATCTTCTTCTTTCATACTCAAACAAAATGGCACCATACAAATGTTTTTTTTTGCGTATGATTTCCGGTTCCGGAGTTACAGGAAATAATTTAAAATTTAAACACCAACTTTTCTCAGAAATAGCTTCACCGATTTTCACAATCTTAAGTTCTAATGGAAGGTCTTACAAAACTCCTGAATTATGTTCGGATGTGACTTGCAGTTTCGGAATTACACGATGATAAGCGTTTTAAAATTTCAAGCCATCGTTTATGCCAAAATCATATAAAATTTTCTAAACTCTACTAAGCTTCAGAAGGAGGAGAAGTTTCATGGAATCGATTGTACCCTATCAAACCGGGATTCCAAACTATTTCGGAAACCTTTTTTTCTCGAAAATGAATTGATACATCAGACCCCGATAACCAAAAACTGAGAAAAAATTTTAAAAAAATTCTAAACTGATTTTGATTCTTCTCACGGTTATCGGTAAACAATTCCTCATATTTGTTTTTTTTTTATTTTTTGTTTTTCATTAGCTCCACCCTTAGGGATGAAAATGTGTAGAGTCGCGAATATTAAAACACAGTCGGTTCACGGAACTAAACCTAAGGCTTGTAGGTGATGCTTTAGTTGAAGACCATGCGGATGATTTGATACACAAACAAACAAACATTTTTGTTTTCTAAGGGAAACGTTTGTAAGATAATGACTTTTTACTTATCAGTATAAATTTTAGATACTTGAATATACTCGTTTGGAAATGGCTAGTACTCCGATTGTTGAAATGTATCGTTTGGATATTCGTTATCTGTCGGTCGATGAGGAGGCTTTATGCCTTCTGGAGACAGCTTCCAAAGCTTCAGTGGGCTTTTACTTAATTCGAAAAAAGTAACAAATTTATAACTATTAAACACTATCAGCTATTTTCGAGGATTTGTTTTTTACAGAAACTGAACAGATGAGCAGTATAAATAAAGTTTTTCATTTCAAGTCCATTCTTTGGTTTCGATGAAATGATAATCTTTACTTTTACAAAGCTCGTATCATCTGTTGAAAATTCTGTTCTTCAACTTTTGCTTTCATTCTATCATTCTATGTCAGACTTTCATCTCTAAAGCCTTCTGAGCTACTTATCAACTCTTTTCTCAGTTTCCGTCCAATGTTACTCGATCAGGTGATTATAAATGGTAGACTAGGTTTTCTCAAACACTTTTGCTACTAGAGCTTCTAATTCATGGAGTAGCTGCTAACGAAAACTACAATTCAAACTGTAGCTGCAAATCGCTTGCTAAATCAGAAATTTCTTTTTATATGGAATAGTGATTTTGTTCTCACGGTTTTGTTTGAGTGTCTTATTAAATTTCCACACTTTTACAACTGAAGTATGAGAGGTTCCAAATCAGTCTTCAGTCATGATATGCCACTTTTAATGATATGGCCAGCAATTTGTAGAAGAAGAAACATTAATCCGCTTTTATCTTCATTTTTCGAACGGTAAATGATGAATATCGTTTTTCAGCGTCCCAACAAATAATGGCATGACATTTTCAAACTTCTTTCCCCGATCCGAACGATAGAGCCACTTCCGTCCAATGTGTAGCCACTGTACGGAAAAGAAGCACAGTTTCGTTTCCAACGTGACCGGAAAAGTTGCGTCACCCAATGGCAGTGGCAATTCAAGCCTGCTCGAAAATCAGCCCGCAACATCCGGAATCCGAAGAGGGCCAATGCTCGGCTTGCAACGGATCCCGCAGCGAACTTGTTTTCGAACTGTCAATCACAACCGGTCGGTCGGTCGGTTGGCGGGAATGCATGAATATTGCAGGCGAAGATAAAACTCCACTCAAAACTAATGACCCCGTCAGCCTTCCCTTTAGCCCGCTTCGAGTCACGACTGAGCTAAACTTCCCAGTGGAACTATGCACTTTGGAGTAGTGAAAATAAAAAAAAAATAAAAATAAATCGAAAAGGAAGCACGAGAGCTGAACTGAAAAATTCATGGGTGCTTGCATGTTTCACGAAAATGGCCAAGCTGAAACAGTTTGCCGTTCGGTGTTTTTTTATTTTGTCTTCCATCTGGCTTCACCGATGGCAAGAAACAAGTGGCCCCGAATGGCGCTTGAAGTCCGCGTTCGGTTTGTAAAATTGTTTGCGAAAAAGTTTAGGCTTACCTGGTAATAATTTTAATGGAGTAAGCGCACAAATTGAAGAATAAAATTACTGAAATGAACATTTCAACTGCACTGATTACTTTTGAAGTTTGTCGCCGGATCAGCACGCCTGTGTTTGTTACGGGACGGAAAACTTTTCCGGCCAGCTAATTGCAAATCAACGTAAGTTTATTTAGCCGTTCCGGTCGGGTAAACTAGGGCTCTGGATTTGAATTTATTGCCAGCGATGCCAGCTACTGGGTCGCCACTCTAGGCTTAAATCTCGCGTCCGATGGATTCATCGGAGTTGCTTTTTTATCTTTCCGGCACATTAAATCAAGAAATAGGTCATATTTTTACGTTTCGGCTTCGATTTATCAGTGCATTAGCAGTTTGTGTTGAACTGTTAGTGCCACCTCATGGTTCAACATAAACCGCTAAGCAGATGTGAAGTAAGTGTAATTTACATTTATACTTTTTGTACCAAAGAACCAGGTTTTTGTTGAAGGGCCGTCTGCTTAGCGGTTTACGTTGTACTGTTAGGTGGCGCTACCAGTTCTACATAAACTGATAAAGCACTGATGAGTCGAAGGCGAAACATATAAATAAACAATCATTCGCATTTTGCATGATGTGGTACTCGGTGCGGTACCAAATAACCCCAAATAATTGATGCTGTGTTCACAAGCGACGTTTCGAAGGTGATTGCTTCATCTTCAGGGTAACTACTAATTAGTTCGTCATATTTTTTTACTAACATTACTAACAAAGCAATGTTAAAATCTCACATAAAATTGATGTAATTAATTGACATGATTGAATTGGTAGGGTTGTTTAAAAAATATATGAATGAACAATTCTTGGATTGTTCAACGTTGATCTTCGTCGTATACAAGCTCGTTGTTTTAAAACGCAAAATAATTTATTGCTTTGTGTAGGGCGAAAAAGTTTAGGCTTACCTGGTAATAATTTTAATGGAGTAAGCAGCAAATTGAAGCATAAAATTACCGAAATGGGCATTTCAATTGCACTGATTACTTTTGAAGTTTTGTCGCCGGATCAGCACGCCTGTGTTTGTGTTTGGAAAGAAACCGTTTCCGGCCAGCTAATAGCTAATGAATAACGGAAGTTTATTTAGCCGTTCCGGTTTCCTGCGAACTCTGGCTTTGGATTTTCATTTACCTGTCAGCGATTGTCACTGATTGTCGATGCCGTGTTTAACTAGGGGTATCAACCTAGACTTAAATTCGGCGTCCGGCAGTCTGAGGAATTTGAGAAAAAAATTTGTTCGTTTCGTTTTCGATTCATCAGTGCATTAACACGTTCACGTTGACGCTGTTCACGCAGTACTCGGTCTGGTGTGTGAAAAAAAAATGCGAAGGTCAATTACATCAGCAAAATACACCGACAAGCGAACAACGACGGAGAAAATTCTACATATAAGCCCTTCTAAGGGATATAAATGTTTACAAAAGAACTATGAGAATCATTCGACTGTTGAAATATGCCAATCGGAAGTGAAAATACGTGTATTGGTTTGAGTGCGTTTTTGGGTGACT
This sequence comes from Malaya genurostris, assembly GCF_030247185.1. Taxonomy (NCBI): domain Eukaryota; kingdom Metazoa; phylum Arthropoda; class Insecta; order Diptera; family Culicidae; genus Malaya; species Malaya genurostris. Next base: position 150,058,933 of record NC_080570.1, read on the forward strand.
TTAGGATATACGAGAGGTGTTAGATATTTTATTGTTCATTTTATCATAATTAAATTAGACAAAAATTATTCACATTCACGCCAATCCGGTTATGACTCTGACATTACCCACCCGCGTTTTTTTTTCTCTCACGAACATCATTAGTTTTTACGTTTTGTCTTTGATTCATCAGTACGCCGCATAAATTTAGGGGTAGGAAAAAATTTGTTTTCTTATCCCCTTCAAATTACGACAAATTTGTTTCGTCCGAGACATCAGTTTAGACATTACACAAGAGTTTTGCAAGTTACATTTACTTTACGTCTGCCTAGCGGCTTATGTTGAGCCGTCAGGTCGCGCTAGCAGTTCAACATAAACTGCTACGTTCTGATGAGTCAAAGATGACGCGTAAAATCAAAGTCAAAATTTTTTTTCTTTTTTTTTCCTTTCCCCTTCAAATTACCATTAGTTGTTTTCTTTAGTTTTGAACTATTCAAATATTTAAATTCTTGATTGTATTTATCATTTATTTAAATTTATTTATTTCTGTCTAGATTTAATAATTTTCCTTTTGGCTCAATTCAATTCAGTATTTTAACAAGTAATTTAATTAAATTTTTTAGTTCGTAATCCTCTATTATTTTTATGATATGTTTGCTTTTCACATATTGTAGAGCGAATATTATATTTGGACGTAGAAAAATAAAAAGCCAAAAAAAGAAAACGACAAAAAAGGCAAAATAGACAAATAAGACAAACATGATCAATAATACAAATAAGAAAAATAAGACAAATTAGACAAATTAGACAAATAAGATAAATAACAAAAATAAGACAATTCAGAAAAATAAGACAAATAAGATAAATAAGACAAATAAGACAATTCAGAAAAATGAGACAAATAAGATAAATAAGACAAATAAAACAAATAAGACAAATAAGACAAAAAAAGGCAAAAGAGCGAAAAGGACGAAAATACAAAAAAGATGAAAAGAACAGACAAATAAGACAAATAAGACTGATAAGACAAATAAGATAAATAAGACAAATAAAACAAATAAGACAATTCAGAAAAATAATAGAAATAAGGTAAATAAGACAAATAAAACAAATAAGACATATAAGACAAAAAAGACAAAATAAAACAAAAAAGGCAAAAGAGCAAAACGGACGAAAAAACAAAAAAGATATAATAGACAGAACAGACAAATAAGATAAATAAGACAAATAAGATAAACAAAACAAATAACACAAATAAGACAAATAAGACAAATAGGATTAATAAGACAAATAAGATAAATAAGACAAATAAAACAAATAAGACAAATAAGACAAAAAAGGCAAAAGAGCGAAAAGGACGAAAATACAAAAAAGATAAAAAGAACAGACAAATAAAACAAATAAAATAAACAAAACAAATAACAATAAGACAAATAAGACAAATAGGATAAATAAGACAAATAAGATAAATAAGACAAATAAAACAAATAAAACAAATAAGACAAATAAGACTACAAAGACAAATAATATAAATAAAACAAATAAAACAAATAAGACAATCCAGAAAAATAATAGAAATAAGGTAAATAAGACAAATAAAACAAATAAGACATATAAGACATCAAAGACAAAATAAAACAAAAAAGACAAAAGAGCAAAAAGGACGAAAAAACAAAAAAGATATAATAGACAGAACAGACAAATAAGACAAATAAGATAAATAACACGAACAAGATAAACAAAACATAACACAAATAAGACAAATAAGATTAATAAGACAAATAAGATAAATAAGACAAATAAAACAAATAAAACAAATAAGACAAAAAAAGACTAAAGAGCAAAAAGGACGAAAAGGACAAAAAGACAAAAAAAAACAGACAAATAAGACAAATAAGATAAATAAGACAAATAATACAAATAAGGCAAATAAGACAAATAAGCCAAATAAGACAAATAAGACAAATAAGACATAAGACAAATAAGACAAATAAGACAAATAAGACAAATAAGACAAATAAGACAAATAAGACAAATAAGACAAATAAGACAAATAAGACAAATAAGACAAATAAGACAAATAAGACAAATAAGACAAATAAGACAAATAAGACGAATAAGACAAATAAGACAAATAAGACAAATAAGACAAATAAGACAAATAAGACAAATAAGACAAATAAGACAAATAAGACAAATAAGACAAATAAGACAAATAAGACAAATAAGACAAATAAGACAAATAAGACAAATAAGACAAATAAGACAAATAAGACAAATAAGACAAATAAGACAAATAAGACAAATAAGACAAATAAGACAAATAAGACAAATAAGACAAATAAGACAAATAAGACAAATAAGACAAATAAGACAAATAAGACAAATAAGACAAATAAGACAAATAAGACAAATAAGACAAATAAGACAAATAAGACAAATAAGACAAATAAGACAAATAAGACAAATAAGACAAATAAGACAAATAAGACAAATAAGAAAAATAAGACAAATAAGACAAATAAGACAAATAAGACAAATAAGACAAATAAGACAAATAAGACAAATAAGACAAATAAGACAAATAAGACAAATAAGACAAATAAGACAAATAAGACAAATAAGACAAATAAGACAAGTAAGACAAATAAGACAAATAAGACAAATAAGACAAATAAGAAAAATAAGACAAATAAGACAAATAAGACAAATAAGACAAATAAGACAAATAAGACAAATAAGACAAATAAGACAAATAAGACAAATAAGACAAATAAGACAAATAAGACAAATAAGACAAATAAGACAAATAAGACAAGTAAGACAAATAAGACAAATAAGACAAATAAGACAAATAAGAAAAATAAGACAAATAAGACAAATAAGACAAATAAGACAAATAAGACATATAAGACAAATAAGACAAATAAGACAAATAAGACAAATAAGACAAATAAGACAAATAAGACAAATAAGACAAATAAGACAAATAAGACAAATAAGACAAATAAGACAAATAAGACAAATAAGACAAATAAGACAAATAAGACAAATAAGACAAATAAGACAAATAAGACAAATAAGACAAATAAGACAAATAAGACAAATAAGACAAATAAGACAAATAAGACAAATAAGACAAATAAGACAAAAAAGACAAAAAAGACAAATAAGACAAATAAGACAAATAAGACAAATAAGACAAAAAAGACAAAAAAGACAAAAAAGACAAAAAAAACAAATAAGACTAATAAGACTAATAAGACTAATAAGACTAATAAGACTAATAAGACTAATAAGACTAATAAGACTAATAAGACTAATAAGACTAATAAGACTAATAAGACTAATAAGACTAATAAGACAAATGAGACATATAAGATAAATAGGACATATAAGATAAATAAGACAAATAAAACATATAAAACAAATAAGACAAATAAGTCTATTAAGACTATTAATATAAATTATACAATTCAGAAAAATAATAGAAACAAGATAAATAAGACAAATAAAACAGATAAGACAAAAAAAAGACAAAAGAGCAAAAAGAACGAAAAGACAAAAAAAAATAGAACAGACAAATGAGACAAATAAAATACATATGACAAATAAGATGAATAAGACAAATACGACAAATAAGACAAACACGACAAATAAGACAAATAAGACAAATAAGACAAATGAAACAAATAAGACTAATAAGACAAATAAGACAAATAAAACAAATAAAACAAATAAAACAAATAAGACTATTAAGACAAAGAAGACAATTCAGATAAATAATACAAATAAGATAAATAAGACAAATAAAACAAATAAGACAAAAAAGACAAAATAAAACAAAAAAGACAAAAGAGCAAAAAGGACGAAAAAGACAAAAAAGATAAAATAGACAGCACAGACAAATAAGACAAACAAGACAAATAAGATAAATAAGACAAAAAACACAAAAAGGACAAAAAAGACAAAAAGACTATCACGATAACAAACTAACAGACTAAAAGACTAACAGACTAACAGACTAACAGACTAACAGACTAACAGACTAACAAACTAACAAACTAACAAACTAACAAACTAACAAACTAAAAGACTAGAAGACTGAAAGCCTAAAAGACAAAAAAAACAAAAATTCAAAAAAGATAAAAAGTGACAAAAAAACAATTACGATAAAATCGACGAAAAAGGCCAAAAAGACAAAAAAAGACAAAGAAGACGAAGAATACAAAAAAGACGAAAAAACAAAATGACAAAACAGACAAAAAGGTCATTTGTCACCCGCAAAATGTACAATTTGCTTGCATTTTATTCGACATTGAAATTGATTTCCTCCATATTTCATTTTTCAATTCAAACAATTTATTTTCAATATTATTTTTTCTATTTTTGATCAACGCTTTTTGGACCTTTTAAATATTGTGAAAGGTGATAATTGATTTTAGTTCCTTTAGTAATTGGTTTTTATTCATCAAGATAAACTACGTCAGATGAATCGTTAAAAAAAAAAATAAACAAATTTTTCAACATATTATTTTTTTGAAATTATGTATGGCTTCGGACACATTCATAGACTATAATAAATCAAGGCAGATGAACCAGGTTTCCAATACCATTGAACTAAAATACGTTTGGTACCAGAGTTTTCCTGCTAGTAACTGGAACGATTTTCTAATATTGTATACATATGTATAATGCATTTTTTTTCAAATTGTACATTAAAATCCCCCTTCACTTTCTTATTTTGAGGATTGGTATTCGTGTAGAATCATTTGATTTGGTTCCAAAATTTGCTCTTCTTGCTGTTTAAATGGCATCAGGACACGCGGCGCAGCGTGTCGAAATTTGGCTCGTGCTATGCGAAAATCCGGACTACTCGCACGTGGCGCTGGCAAAATTCTTCGATGTGTCCAAATCGACAGGACAATTAATTCAAGCGGTATTCTAACAACTCAGTTCAGAATATTGCAAGTAAACTAGTGTGGAGTGGTGTCTAAGGCCGTGTTTCAAGTTGAAAAATAAACCAAACTGTTGACTTACAAGACGGTGACTCTAACTCGTGACGATAAGCTAAAAGATGCGATTATTATCTTATCTGGAGCAGTAAGAGAATTGTATGACGTTGAAAAGAATTGCGTTGCATGGCCACCAACACATTTATTCTGCTATGCACTGATCAGGTCGAAGACGAAACGTGAAGAAAATTTGCTGCTTCAAAAGAACCAGACCGGGTTCGGAGGGCAGTGCCAGAAAACTTTCTGATCCGACTTAACTCACCGGAAACCATTTTTGTGTTCTGTAATTCAAAATCATTTATCAGAATTCAACAACCCGGATTACTTCTACCGAGCACGGCCTCGTTCAGGTCCGTCACCAAATTGTTTACATCAATGCAACTGCCGCCCCACCCCCCATTTTTCGTGCCTACCCGACCCGGCCTCCATCCCACAGCAGGAGGGGTGGTGTTCTTTTCAGCAAATTTTCCAATTACGCTTATCACGCTCACGGAGAAATACCTCACCCAGTTAATCCAGTTGAGTGAATTGGAATACCCGGATTTCAATGCGAACGCTTCGCAGGCACCGTCGCCGCCTCCGCCGCCGACGCAGTGCGAAATGCATCATCAATAGCGGCTCGGAACATTCTTTAGCGCTGAATAACGTGCCCTACTACTCTAGAGCGTTAGAGCTCCAGAGAGTTCGAGCTCGTGTACTTTGATAAAAGCAGAACGAAGAAATGCCAAACGATTTACCATTTATCCTACTTCCCGCGCGGTGACGCATGCTAAGCTAGGCGGCGGCGGCGGCGGCGGCACTGCACGGGTCTATGGGCTACTTTTTTTTACCGAAAAAAAGCGAACCGCACATTGAAATACAGTCTTCTCCCATCCCCTGAAAGAGTGAGTCTGAAATATTTCATCTCTTCAGATGCTGTTATCTGGGGGAAATGGGATTTTTCGACGTCTTTTTCCCGGTGAAAAAAAATACGGAATATAAAACTGGAAACGAAGGCAGTTAGCTCCCTTCAAAAATTTTCTCTGCTCCTGCTGTGATATATAGTTTGAAATTTATTGAAATTGAATGTACAATTTCCGTCTCCCTTTCTCTCTCTCTCTCTCTCGCTGCTCCTCGTTAGAGTCATTGCCGACCGACCGAGTCAAATGAGAAAACCGGTGCCTTAGATGTGCGCATTCAAAGGCGAAAAAAAACCTATGAATGACGTTGAATGCATCCGTTTCTTGTGAGCCTGCCCGGGTACAACAGCTTAGCTGCTCGTGAACTTATCCCAACCCAATCCAATCCCGCCCCAGTCGGAAGCTTGATGGACGCGAGCAACACTTTTCCGAATCCGCCTAACCAGCCGTGTTCAAATCAGGCGCAGACAAATTCCAGGAAAAAATATAAACAGGCGGAAGAATGGAAAAGGAAAAAAAAAGTTTAGTTCATAATAGAGAGAAAGAAAGAAAAAAAACGAAAACCTCCTGGAGGAAAATATATTAACATTTCAAGCCCCAGAAACGCGACTTGATGACAGAATTTTTCAATTAACATCCACGTCAGCGACAAACATCACGTATAGCAGCTACTTACTTAGGAAGCGGCAGAATGTGACGGTGACGATGACGGTGACGGTGACGGCGGTGATGATGAAGATAAAAAAATAAATAAGTCACAAGATCCGGCACGACAAAGTAAAACGAGATAATTACACCCGGACTTGGCACGTGGCAGTCGACAATGACGACTAGAGGTGCTACTGGAGAACTAACTGGAATGTGAACTGTTGTAAAATTGTCAAGTAAAATCGCACCCTGATCAAGTCAGTTGCGATGGAATCGTATTATGCTAGCATATGGGAATAAATGAAAGTAAGTGGAGCCGAGTTTTTCCCATCACTGGCAGTGCTTCACCTTTGATTTGAGCTGCATTTGGAAATAAGATGGAAAAACAGCTCAGAACATGAACATGAAGAAAAAGAACTCCGTACATGTGCACTATGTACACTATGGATCCAACAAAAAGGTCATCTCCAAATTTCATAAATCGATAGTTCCCGAAATTTAGCCAAATCGGACTATGGGAAGGGGAGTCCGCACGGTGGTCAAAGTTTTCCGATATCCAAAGTCGAATGAAACTTTCGAAATCGACCAATTTTGTTATATTGAAGCTAGAAGTTCTAGAAACGAATGAAAAATCGAGATTTCGTTTCATCTCTCTCTTTTTTGGAAATGATCGACTTTAGGAATTCGATAATTTTTTAATCTTGATAATATGGCCCATTTCCAAACTTTGTCCGCCGGGCGGATATCCTTTCCATGGTCCGATTAAGCATAAATTATGGATAGAGATTTTTTCTTATGTTCTACATCATTTGAAAGCAGTCGCTGTGTGAAGTTGGTTTGTCATCGATTTCTCAGTTTAATCTCCAAAGAAGGGAGGTGTACATAAAAAAGAGGCTGGAGTCCGCTAGGATTCTCCGGACAGTACCAGCCTAGATGCCGTGCTGAATCCGACGGAAAGGCTATAGCAGGATAACCATATGAAATCTGCCCCCAAAGGGAATTCATATTGTTATACCACATTCGAAAGGTCATAGACTGGAAACAATTTTCTCAAAGTTTCAACCCTTTAACTGCCATATTGACGGAGCTAGGGTGGTTCTATTGATTTTTATTTTATTTGATTTTTGAAGAAACTGCTTCTCCGAAAAATTTGAAAAAAATCAGGCATGTTTAAGGCATTATGAGGATGCTTCACAATTTTTTTCAAAATTTTTGAAGATGTATTTCTTTTATTAAAAAATACTAGAAAATTTTGAAACATATTTTTTCCCTCTTCCAATTTTTGCACCACCCTGGATTTTTTAGTGATAAATAAAGAATTTTTGGACATGTTAAAATGGTATGTTTTCATATTTTTTAAAAATGTGGACGACCAAAATATTTAATTTTTTCTAAAAAATCAACAACAGTCGACCATGCGTTCCCATCATATTCTGAGAAAAGGAAACGCATGGTGCTTTATCTTAGCAGTTTCTAGTAGTAGTCGACCATGCGTTCCCATAAAGTTCTCTTAAAACGGAAACGCATGGTGCTTTGTTCTAGTAGTTTATGATGCAACTCAAGCGCAGAGCTTAGAAATCAAAGTAACGAAAAGAAGGAAATGAGTATCAACCTTTGCATAATACATACACGATCATACTTCGGGTACAACCTAGAAAGCTACAAAGCGAGAACTTACTGGTATGTGGTTTATATATGAATGGTAGTAATATATGAACGTTGCGAGTATCACACATATGCAGTTCGGTTACGGCAGTCAAGAACTAGAGCGAGTGTCAGTTTTTTACGTGTTGCTGATGGATGTAAAGAAAGAATAATGAAAGAAAGAATGAAAATTTCATTACAGTGTCAAAAGTTATCATAAAGATATGTTATCGAGGGATGTGTACAGTTTTCTGGAAAAATGTATAATAAAGATAAAGTTGGAGTTTTGTGTTTGAAAACTTCAATCGAATATCTTTATGATGGTTTTCATGGTTTGTAGACTGAGAGCGCTGTATATTTTTTTTATTTATTCGAAAATTTAAAACAACAACAGATATAAAAAATAGTGATGCGTTATTTTTCATTTTTGAGTTATAACTTTTGCATAATTTCAAATCAAGCATTTATCGACCATGTCTATTAAAAAACTTGATTCGCTGAATCGATCTCTTTAATTTTTGGGTATATTGTGTAGAAAGCTCCATATTTTCCAGAAAATATCTGAGAATACATAATTAACTCAGTAAGTGATTTTCATTCTCAGAGGAACGCTTCCAGGTTTTTACAGGTTTAATAATTTTGTTCAAATTGCGAACGGGAAGTTCTAACAAGATAATATTATCAATCCGAGAACGAGAGCAACAAGTATCGGAATATCGTAGCTCTGGAATAGAAGCTTTTGAAAAGGATGTTCTGCCAAGTAATTTCGGATTTAAAGCTTTATCACGAGATGACCCAATTGAGACACACAGATCACAAACAAGCTATTCAGGCCGGTAATAAGTCTCATTTTTAAAAGCTTACAAGTACTATATCGAGTACACTACAAATTCGACTGGATATTTGGGAATCCAGCGCCGTTGCTGTGAATGCGTTTTTGGCAATAGAACTGTTGGTTGCTGTTCACACGAGGCCGCCATTATTCACTACCTTTCCTTATGCTCGGTTTTTATCCAGAATTGTGAGACCGGCGAAAATATTGTCAGAAATGCTTAAATCAGAACAGCTATCAAATGACGATGATAATTCTATAGAATGAACGAAAAGAATCAGAAAGAAAATGTGTGCATTGAAACAGCAATGTATTTTTATAACATTTTTATCCCATTTCCTATTTAAATGAAAAATACAGTCAATAATTTACAGAAATTTTTTAGTGACCTTTCTTACATGAAACTTCTTAATCATTTCATAAAGACAATTGAAGTTTCAATTTAATAATTGACCCTTTTGAGTCTTAGTTCTGACTCCTACTGCGTCCATTAGTTCATCCAATAGCAAAATTTTATTAAAAATGATGTGCCGATAAAAAAAATCTCCAAGTGGGTTATGAAATCAATTTCAGCTTATTTTAAAATTTATAGCAGTTCATCGTTTGGTTTAAATAATATGATATTTAAAAATTAGAGGAATATGCTTTATTAAACTCAAATTAATGTGACTATATTAGTATTATATTAGGATAAGAATTCTATGTAAAAGTGATGCTACGGCGAAGAACAACTTATGTAAATTGCCTTAAGAAATAAACGTATTTATGGAAAAACAATTCTAAGAAATCGATTCCAACCTTCATCAGTGGCCACTTTTGTTTGACACCAATAAAAAAAAAAAAATAAAATTCACTGCTGTTTCAACTCGCTATGTATTTAGTGAAATGTACAGAGCTGGCAAAAAGAAAACCGCGTTGTACGAGACCCAACTGTGCAAAACGATTTGACCATTTCATGAAACACTATCGAATCATCGAATTATATACAGTCTCTCGCTCTAGTTCTTGACTGCCGTAACCGAACTGCATATGTGTGATACTCGCAACGTTCATATATTACTACCATTCATATATAAACCACATACCAGTAAGTTCTTGCTTTGTAGCTTTCTAGGTTGTACCCGAAGTATGATCGTGTATGTATTATGCAAAGGTTGATACTCATTTCCTTCTTTTCGTTACTTTGATTTCTAAGCTCTGCGCTTGAGTTGCATCATAAACTACTAGAACAAAGCACCATGCGTTTCCGTTTTAAGAGAACTTTATGGGAACGCATGGTCGACTACTACTAGAAACTGCTAAGATAAAGCACCATGCGTTTCCTTTTCTCAGAATATGATGGGAACGCATGGTCGACTGTTGTTGATTTTTTAGAAAAAATTAAATATTTTGGTCGTCCACATTTTTAAAAAATATGAAAACATACCATTTTAACATGTCCAAAAATTCTTTATTTATCACTAAAAAATCCAGGGTGGTGCAAAAATTGGAAGAGGGAAAAAATATGTTTCAAAATTTTCTAGTATTTTTTAATAAAAGAAATACATCTTCAAAAATTTTGAAAAAAATTGTGAAGCATCCCCATAATGCCGTAAACATGCCTGATTTTTTTCAAATTTTTCGGAGAAGCAGTTTCTTCAAAAATCAAATAAAATAAAAATCAATAGAACCACCCTAGCTCCGTCAATATGGCAGTTAAAGGGTTGAAACTTTGAGAAAATTGTTTCCAGTCTATGACCTTTCGAATGTGGTATAACAATATGAATTCCCTTTGGGGGCAGATTTCATATGGTTATCCTGCTATAGCCTTTAAAAAAATTAACCAACAATAGATTCACTGGGTTTCTGCTTCCATGTCGTAAAAGGCGACAATTGCAGGAGTTTCATTTTTCCGTCAGTTATCAGATTTTTTCAACGTTTCACATCTGATTACTCTATTTTACTAAATTATCTCTTCATTCAACTTATCAATTTCAGGATAGTTTCGGAGAAAAGTAGTGTTTGGTATTTTTTTTTCTGTTTTCCATGTTATTGCTTGTCTTTCAAGATTATAAATTATTACTATATGTTATAATTTTATAACAGAGATAACACATATCAGTATATTGAATAAATATTAGGAAAATACTTAATTGTTTGATGAAGTAGTAATTTTTTCTCGGTAGCCGACTGCCCAGTTCAATCAATATTACCGTAAATAATTTAAATAATAAACTGAAAATTATAAACAGTCAAGCGCGTCTGTCTGTTGACCTTTGTTTGGCGATGAGCTCAAGCAAAGGAAGGAGGTGTACATAAAATTACCGACATCGAATTTTTTTTATGTCACACGTCTTAGAAATGCATTGAATAGTTTATGAGAATACCGCTTGTGAAATTCGATGGTCATCAATTTTCTATTTCAAATTTAAAATGCAAGTAAGGGGCGAGTACGTGAAATTTCCTATAGAGAAAAAAAAATTCGAAACAAAAATTTGTTGAACAAAATGAAAAAAAATCGAAACAAACATTTTGTGAACAAAATCCACTTTGGGACAGTCGATTTTCATCATTTCCTATAAAGCAAAAAAAATTCGAAACAAAAATTTTTTGAACAAAATCAAAAAATTTCTAAGCAAACATTTTTTGAATAAAATCCACTTTGGGACAATCGATTTTTCATCATTTCCTATAAAGCAAAAAAATTCCAAACAAAAATTTTTTGAACAAAATCAAAAAATTCGAAACAAACATTCTTTGAACAAAATTCACTTTGGACAGTCGATTTTTCATCATTTCCTATAAAGAAAAAAAAATCGAAGCAAAAATTTTTTTAACTCAATCAGAAAATTTCGAAACAAAAATGTTTTGAACAAAATCCACTTTGGGGCAGTCGATTTTTCATAATGTGGAGATCTGATGTTATCTTGAAAAAAAAAATGATGAAAAATCGACTGTCCCAAAGTTGATTTTGTTAAAAAAAAATTTGTTTCGATAGATTTTTTTCAAAAATTTCTGTTTCGAAATTTTTTGATATTGTTCAAAAAATTTATGTATCGAAATTTTATTTTCTTTATAAGAAACTTCACGTACTCGAACTTTGGGTGCTTTTTAAATTTAAAACTTAAAATTGGTGACCTTCGAGTTTCACAAGCAGTATTCTCTAAACTATTCAGAACTTCAGAAAAAGTTTCGTTTCAAAATTTGTTCAAAATCGAACCATAGAAAGCACAAGTAGCAAATGTAACTTATCAAAATTTCAAAATGTTCTACAGTTGTTTTATAATTGTTAATTATGTCGAATGTGATCAAGAATTCAAGTTCTTAACATGGTAAAATTTATGACAAACCGGACAACCATTTCAGTTGAGCCTGCAAAGTTTTGCTCGCCTCATAAATTTTGAGGCCAGTGTTTGCCGTTCTATTTCATTAAAAAAAAGGCGGTTGGGTAATGTCAGAGACATAACTGGATGTCGTGAATACGAAAAAAAAAACTAACATGTTCCCTAACACTTCCGAATATCAATTAGTTGATCAATTGTATGAATTATGCAAGCATTCCCCTTTTTCACATTTCTCGCAAAAACAAAGATCTCACTTGATCTCGATTACTGTGAATTTCACACAGCGAAAAGTGAACAAATCTAATCAAACTGTTCTAGATTTGCACTAAACTGAGGATATCCTAATAGTTCTTTAGAAAACTTTTAGAGCCATTAGAACGGCTGATTTTGTGTGGTGCTCTCCACCGTTGTCCTCTTTTCGTTGTTTTTTCACCAATGCAAACGACTAGCAGCAGTGACGTAATCGCTCTTGTCGGAAGCGAAACTGGCTTTGCAAACGACACACAATACATACATCAGTGGCGATAGAATCCAAACTGATCCAATTTTTGTTAAGAGGTTTCTTTTTACGTGATTTCGTTTGTAGCTTTTTCACTAATGAGCGGTCCTAACGGCTATCAAAATAGCAGCATATAGAATTTTAATTCCGATTATTTCATTTAGGATTTGCATTTCATTGAAAGAAACTATCGGGATGCTGTACGGGATTTGTTCCTGCCTTTCAGAAGGACCAAATTGTGGAACTCACTACGATATTAAGCACTGTTCGGAACATTTTTCTCGAACGATTTGTTGTACAGCAGCAGATATTTTGTTCTCTTCCTCAGAACGCGTTCTGATTGGCTGGTGTTGACATGGGTCAAATGAGACAGGTTACTATTGAAATACGTCAACGCTTTTGCTATACACGTTTAAGTTGAAAAATTTAGATTCTATTGGTAGTTAGATTATATAAATCTTTTTACAGATCACTGAGCTATTTGCTTTAAAAATTAAGATTAAGATTATGTCACACAACTGAAAATTTTATCATAGAATTGTGATCATATTTTCGATTGTATGTAGCAAATATTATGTTGATTCGTTACATACAACAAGAGATATTCACGATCAAAAACGTATCACTCTCTCAAAGGGTAAATTTTGAAAAGGCGCCCCATAGTGAAGTAAGTCGTATTCACGACGAAATGACATGGAATTTGGAAACTAATTATGTAAGATTTTTCTATTTGAAATTAGAACAAATAGACGAACGATCGCTACAACATTTAGTACTATTATTTATTCATGAACATGAACATGATGACAACGCAAATAGGCAAATGATTTGTTGCTAATTAGTTGCTATTTAGTTACGGTTATTTTGAATTTGCTGCTCATTTTTTTATTTTTTTTTAGTATTTCGCGAAGCTAACGAAGTACCCCTCCTAAGTGAGCTGACTCGAAACTCAGTAGATGTTTTGTTGCTAATAAGTTGCCAATTAATTTTTAAATTTGTTGCTTGAATTGCGGTAATTTTGAATTTGTTGTTCGTTTTTTTTGTAATTTTTTTAGTACTTCACTAAGTTCATATGAAGTTAATGAAGCAACCCTCCCTAATAAACTTGGAAACAAATCGATAAGTGGATAATGTGTTGCTCATCAGTTGCTATTTAATTACGGTTTTTTCCTATTACTTCGCTAGGCTCATGTCGTTAACGTCACATGAGCACCCCTGCCAAACAAGCTTTAAAACTGATCGGATCCCAGTAAATGTATGATCATGATTGGTTTATAACTGCGCTGCTGTATCAGCTGCGACCATCTGCATTTTTGTATGTCCAACAGTCCGATTCAAATGTTTTATATGTTTTTTTTAAGTACTGTTAAAGCTTTTAGTCTCTGTATAGGTTTTTCGAAATTCATATTCCCATACCATTAACTGGTACGTAAATCGCTTATTGTCTATCATCTACCGGAACGAGACATTGCAAAAACCCTAAATATTCGATATCTGCCTGTCTAATAGCTTCGTATCAATGTATTCAGATCACTTAACATATTTCCATCTTGGCGTTTAAAAAAAAACAATGCTCGATTCACTAAAAGTGAAATAATACCTTTCCAGTCAATTTGGACTTTTCTTTTATCAAGTATTAATTTGGCTTGCCGTTCCGAAAGTTTATTTCATCATCTGCAGGGTAGAATGATCCAAAATATTTAATTAAAATAACTGGCACAATCCCTTTTTTTCGAACTCTCGAACAATTTAGAAAATCCTTGAAGGCGCACAGTGGCACATTGCTTTTCTGAAAGTAGAGATGTTATTTAGGCTACAGAATCAATTATTGATGAACAGTGAGAGACATTTGAAACTCTAGGTACAAAATATTGTTTTCACGCCTGTTACATTTGCTCTGAATTCGCAACAGGCACATTAACTGAACTTGAGTGTAGAGTATTACCACCACCCGTCATACTCTCTCATGGCTTCGCTCTATTTGACTATCACCTTATTGACCTCTCTTGCAAAGCTCACTGATTTGCTAATTTTAAAGAATGACTTGTTTCGAAAGAATTGCATTTTGTGGGGGTCGAACCGAAATTTTCCTTAAAGATGGGTGAAATATGCAGAATCCAAATATTTTGTATGCGGAAAATACGGATAGGATAACTTCCAACAAAAAAAAAATTATAATAACTTTACCATTAACGACTTTGTAGCCTGATAATGCATAATGTTTTAAAAATGCATGAAACGTCAAAATTTGACCACCATTTTTTACCATTTTTCCGGATTCGGTACTCGATTTCTTGGCTGTCGAAAATCGTCTTCCAAGCGATACTTTCGTATCGTTGTCAGTAGACAATTCAGCCACATTTGGCCTGTTGTGCGTGCGAGTAGCTCGGATTTTTGCATTGTGCGAGCAAAATTTTTAACCCATTGTTCCTCGTGTCTTGATGCCAATTTACACAATGTTGAAATCGAAGAGCATGCATGATGCTACACAAACAAACATCTTTGAAATGATAAGAAGGAGAATTTTTAGTACATACAATTTATAAATATCATTTCCGTTACCATTAAGAAATTTCTGGTATAAAACGTATTTTGCATTGAAAAAACTCTGACTACTGGTTCGTATTCGTTAGTTTAATATAGTTTTAGGATATCTAGTTTCACGGTATTTTCACGCAGTTTCTTTATGTGGTTTGTTTTCGCGACGGAAATTACAGCCTTCGCCTCGAACCTTTTTTATCGGGTTTTCTAAAACATTCTCTTGAACCAATTATGGCAACAACACAAAAAAAAATGAACGAATAAACGGTCGTGACCTGCTGATCATATAACCGTACCGCCGCGTTCCGTGCGTTTATCTAAACTCCGTTATCATCGGTTTCCACCCAGGGCCCAGAGTATGTCTCACTCGTTCTTTGTTTGCCCAGAATAAACAGCACTTCTTTTGGTTGCTTTCCAAGCGCGCGAAGAAATATGTTCACCAATCGAACGCTCTCGGAGAAATTGCTCACCAGATGGGGAATGAGTGTCTTACGTGAGCGTGTCTAGTGCCAGTAACGTGAGACTACACTTGGGGTTATTTTTTTTTTAGAATAAATTAGGGTTCAATTACAAGTTTGAAAAACAATATCGATGAAGTATTGAGGTCGATATGTGAAATTTTTAACTAGATAAGTATGATGCAAAACTTTTATTCGAACGCGTCGATTTTTCTGAATGAATAAAAGCATCAGATCTCACTCTACACGAAACCATACAAATATCTATTTTTGAGTCAAAATTACTTTATTCAGTTGTTAGTTGAATAAACTAAATCGCTATGAAAGAAAATGCATTCCATTTCATTCCACTATATTAAAGAATCATATATTCGGATTGGCCGAATGTCATTTCGACGAATGCCATTTCGACGAATGCCATTTCGCCGAAAGGGTCATTTCGTCGAGTTCTTCAATAGTCTTCATATCGTGATTGGAATTGATATATTTATTTTATTTTTCTTTTTTTTCTTTTTGCGATATTCACCTAACCAGAGACCTTTTTTTGTTTTTGTAGAAACAGATAATGAAAATTATAGAATGATAGTACTCAAGGGAGAGCAAGGATGTGAATATATAGAACGGAAACGATTTTTATTGCATAATCTTCCGAACGGAATTCCCAAGAAAACTGGTTGACATTATTAGAGTATGGCTTCGGCTATGTTGCCAAATCAATTATCCAAAATTAATTTGCAATTTTCTAATTCATAGCGTGATGTAAACGAAATAACCTTTTTCGGCAAAATGACCGCTTCGGTGAAACGACTTTAGGCGAAATGACCCGTTCCCGTCAAACTCTTACACCTACTCAGTAGGTAATGGAGAAATGAAACGTTGCTTATTACCTAAAAACCGTCGTCGCGGGTACGAAAAAGGCAAACTCCCGTCATGAGTTTTCTCTTTGATATTCGTTTTTGGTACCATATATTTCGGAAAACTTCATATTTGAATTATTTGTGGTTAGGTCAATACAACTGAACATTTAATTATAAATTGATGATCGTATTTCCGATGGCATGAAGCAAAAATTATGTTGATACGTTAGATACAACAACCGATATTCACGATCAAAAACTGATCACTCTCTTAGTAGGTACGTTTTGTGAAGGTGCACAATACTAAAGTTCACGTCAAAAGTGAGGTTTTAATTTTTTATTGAAAGGAATATTTCCCAGGTGGAAAATTTGTTGATAAAACTACTATTGATTAAATTCATAACTAATATATAAATTTTTTTGTTAGCAGGTTCGTAAGCATTTTACTCCACACAGCTCGGGCCATTTTTTTCCTGAAAAAAAAAAACATGAGACGATAACTGCAACGATTATTCACTTTAATTTCTAACAAATCTTCTGTATTGGAACAGAATTTAGAGAAAAAAACGATGGTTTCATAATTAAAATAAGTCTCGAAAATTAATAAGGAATAAACACCAAAAATTACACACAATAACGACATAATTGTTTCGTGGTTATTTTTACAGATATGCCTCATCTAAGCTACTAAATTTTTACGGTAATATCGTGTCATGATGGAAAAAAAATTGGTAACTTCTAAGAATCAAGTTCGAAGCTCAAAACAAGTGGTACACCCAAACTTCAATTTACGTCAACTTTTTTTACGTAATCTCCATTTACGTAACTCGTTTTGCATAGTAAATCCCAAATAACGTCAAAAGACAACATACGTGTCGGTACATTCTGGGAACGAATATGAAGCAAAAATGCCGAAAATCGATGTTTGAAGTCGTTTCAAAATTCAAGATGATTTGTAACGAATATCGATTAACCGGAAGTCGCCATCTTAGATTTTAAAATGATTTCAAACATCGTTTTCCGACATCTACTTATCAAACCGGTCAGAATTGACTTGTATTTTGATGGTTTACAACGAATATCGATGAGCCGGAATTCGCTGAATTTTGAAACGACTTCAAACATCGTTTTCCAACATCTACTCCTCAAACCAGTTAGAAAAATACACACCAAAAAAGTTTGAATTTTACAGGTGCCTTAAACCCTCACACGATGTTATTCGTAAAGACCTAATTTGTCAAATGACGGGAAATTTCATTTGTAATGACTTGATGTTAGATTAGCATGAATTTTACTGGTTTCGATTGTAACTTACGTTCTGCTAGTAGGTGCGACAGTATGTATTAAAATGCGCCTTTTACCAGTCAAGCAGATGTGGCTCAGTCGATTAACAGAGGTACCTTGTGATCGAATGATTCCCGGTTCAAGTCGCGGTGGTCGCTATCAGTATTCATTTTTTTTTTTCAATGAATTTCATGTCATAGAATTTTAGACACAATATTAAATGTTCTTTCGCGTAAATTTGTGCATCTAATAAGATGTAAAATAAGCCAGTTTTTTTAAGTGTGTACTTATATTGTGATGGTTTCTAACGCATATTGATGAACCAGAAGTCGCCCTATTGAATATATAATTGGATACCGACTTAGAACATCGTTTTTCGGTCCAAAATCATCCATTACATTATATTCAACAATATACATACGTTTTTACGTGAATAGAGGTTTTGGCGTATGAGTGACGTAACTAACGCAACGCATTTAATTTTTCCTCGGTGATGACTTAACCGATTATATCAACTTTAGGCTTGTTTGAATGTTATTATTGAGTTGTGGATCAAGTTCGACGATGGATTGTTCTGGATAAGTGAAGTAACCGACCTAACGCATTTTTTTTCGATACGCTTAAATCACTTGACTTTACCGATGTGAATAAGCTTAACTCGTTTGTAAGCTACTATTGATTTAATGTGGACATGTTCGAAGATCACGAGGGACACACTTCCAGAGATATAATTGTATAAGTGACGTAACTGACAAATTGCATTTATCCGCCCGATATGTTTAGAAATTTCCGGACAAAAAGTGCCGCCTGGAAGAGTCGGAGAGAGAGGAGATGGAGATGCTGTATCGTTCTCAGGATACACGGGCGTTCTACAGGAAGCTGAATGACTCTCGCAACGGCTTCATGCCGCGAGCCGAAATGTGTAGAGACAAGGAAGGTGGCATCCTGACGGACGAACGTGAGGTGATCGAAAGGTGGAGGCAGCACTACGATGAACATCTGAATAGTGCACAGGCGGACAATCAGGTGTTGGAGGAGGAAGATTATGTCAGTATTGCAGCCGACGGAGATGTACCAGTGCCCACTATGAACGAGGTCAAGGAGGCTATCCAACAGCTCAAGAACAACAAAGCAGCTGGTAAGGATGGTCTAGGAGCAGAACTCTTCAAAAGGGGACCGGAGAAACTGACGGAATGCATGCACCGAATAATCGAAGAGATCTGGGACAGAGAACAGCTACCGGAGGAGTGGAAGGAAGGAGTCATCACCCCGATATACAAGAAAGGTGACAAATTGGACTGTGCAAACTACAGGGCAATCACAGTGTCAAATGCCGCCTACAAAGTGTTATCCCAGATCCTGCACGGAACCACCCGCGATCCCATTTCAACCAGAATATTAGTTGATTTTCTGAATTCGATTGGTTAAAATTTGGTACAACTAATCGATTGTTGTTTTAACTAAACTGTCATTTTTGTTTTTCGATTAGCAGAAACGATGGTTGAAACAACTAATTTAACTGCTTGAAAAAAAAATGCTGTCAATTAGTGAGGACACATACCTTTCAATTTCAACAAATATTTTAGTTGAAAGAACTGGTGTTGTTATTGAAACAAAATTCTGTTAGTTGAAAAGTAAATCGGTTTTATTTGTTTGTTTGTTTTGAGATCAGTAAAGATCTAAATTCTAAAAAAATACTTCTGATTCGATCGGAAATGATTGATGTAGAAAAACGTTTTTAATCAGCAAAAGTGCCCGGAGGGGCGAGTAAATTAGCGAAATTATTAAATTTACCTAAAATGATGCCTTCAAACGGTTGAACTAAAGTTATGCACTGATAATTTTAGTCAATTTATATGAGCTTGTGTGCATCAACCGCTGGGAATTGGAATTTTGCGACGGCAATTCAAACGCGCCATTCAATCGCAGCGCGTTTTGTGTGTTTGAAACCCTTCGCTCCTGTTACTTTTATGAATTAAATTCATGTCAAAAAGCGTTTTATAGCTAATGCATGAACATCATCATCGGTAACAAACAGCTGGAAGTAAAACAGTCTGCAGGAAGTAAATAATGATCGAATTTGAAGCATACAATTTTTGCGCATACCTGAAAGATTACGAGATGATCATTCATTAACATTTTCTAATTTGTCACCAAATCTTTTTCATCTCAAACGAGGTTAACTTTATCACAACACCGCTGTTAGATAAACACTTGTTATCATAAAATTCTCAAATCGAATGAACACAATTTCACCAAACGCTTTAACCATCGATGTTGTTTTCATTGACATTTTGAAGCGACGCGAACAGATTTCAACTAAAAAAGTTGTTGATTTTGCATTGCAATTATTGTTTTGCTTTCAACTGTCTCCGGCATTTGACAGCATTCAAAACAACATATTTTTCAACTACTTGAATATATGCAAATCAAAAACCATTTTGGTTGAATCAAAAAGAAATTAGTTAAATCAACTATCGCAAAAATCAAAAACTGCGATATCGCAATTTTATGATCGAAGGGTTCTCCGTGTGTTCCGGCGCCTATCACCACTGGTAAATGGATTTGTCGGGAGTTATCAGGCCGGGTTCATCAACGGCAGATCAACAAACGACCAAATCTTCACTATACGGCAAATCCTCCAAAAATGCCGTGAATCAAAAAGTCCCGACGCATCATCTGTTCATCGACTTCAAAGCCGCATACGACACGGTAGACCGTGTAGAGCTATGGAAAATTATGGACGAGAACGGTTTCCCTGGGAAGCTGACAAGACTGACTAAGGCTACGATGGATGGTGTACAGTGTTGTGTCAAGATTGCGGGCGGTTTCTCGGAACCGTTCGAATCACGTAGGGGATTAAGACAAGGTGATGGGTTGTCCTGCCTGCTGTTCAACATCGCACTTGAAGGAGTTATGCGAAGAGCGCGGCTCAACATGCGGGGCACGATTTTCACGAAGTCCGGACAATTCGTGTGCTTCGCTGATGACGTGGATATAATCGGTAGAAACAAGGAGACGGTAGCAGATCTGTATACCCGACTAAAGCGCGAAGCGGCACGAGTAGGACTGAGGATAAATGTGTCTAAGACAAAGTACATGCTGGCTGGCGGAACTGAACGCGATAGGCAACGTCTGGGCAGCAAAATTACGATCGACGGCGACGAGTTCGAGGTGGTTGACGAGTTCATCTATCTTGGCTCACTGGTGACTGCGGACAACGACACCAGCCGGGAGATCAGGAGGCGCATTATATCCGGAAGTCGTGCCTACTATGGACTCCACAAAATATTGAGATCCAGGAAACTTCACCCCCGCACGAAGTGCACCATCTACAAATCACTGATAAGACCGGTGGTTCTCTACGGGCACGAAACGTGGACAATGCTCGAGGGGGACCTGCAAGCACTCGAAGTCTTCGAAGGGAGGGTGCTGAGAACGATCTTCGGTGGTGTGCAGGAGAATGGAGTGTGGAGGAGAAGAATGAACCACGAACTAGCGCAACTCTACGGTGAGCCAAGTATCCGGAAAGTAGCCCAGCCTGGAAGGGTACGGTGGATATATATATATATATATATATATATATATATATATATATATATATATATATATATATATATATATATATATATATATATATATATATATATATATATATATATATATATATATATATATATATATATATATATATATATATATATATATATATACATATATATATATATATGTTTAGAAATTTACCACTAATCAAACTTAAATGCATTATTGTTGATACTTTTGGATTCGGGAATATTTCCGAATATGCAACGAGGGCGCTGAAACATGCCGCTATGAACTATCGAACAAATCTGAATGAATTGGCTGTCGAAAATCTGCCCAAATTTGTGTCAAAAATTGCTCTAAAGAAAACAATATGTTTTAATGGGACTGTTCTGCCATTCGAACCTGGTCAGATGTGATTATCCATTTTGTATCGAATTTTGATATTTTAAACAACAAAAAATCATATCGAAACATTTGCATCGATTGCATCTGAGTTTTTGCCTTTCTCATATACAGGGTCCGGCACTCGAAGTGTAACCAATTAAAAAGGCCATAAATTCAGTTTGGAAAATTACTTTTACTTAATTCAAAGTACAAAATGTGTAAAAATAATACAAAATTCAGAATCAATTCACTTTTGCTCGATATGACCACCTTTTGCCTTGACTTGATGACTTGAGAGAGCGAAGGAGTTGCTTCGTTTGGCCGAAAGCGGTCAATTTCCGAACATTGTATTTTCTGACGAGAAAATTTTTCCAATTGAGCAATTCGTAAACTCTCAAAACGATAGGGTTTACTTGACCGACCGTTCATACGAGAATTTGAGTCATCGATTGGCCACCAGGAGGCAGCACCCGCAACAGATAATGGTTTGGGCCGCTGTAACCGCAGATGGGCGCTCTCCAATCGTTTTCATCGAGCCTGGCGTCAAGGTAAATGCGACATATTATCGGGAAAGTATTCTGGAGGTTGCTTTGAAGCCGTGGGCAGACAAACATTTCGGTGGCAGACCATGGACGTTTCAGCAGGACTCGGCACCGTCTCACAAAGCTCGAGTGAACCAAGAATGGCTGAAAAACAACGTTCCGAACTTCATCACGTCCACACAGTGGCTCTCGAATTCACCAGATGCGAATCCAATGGATTATTCTCTTTGTGCCATTTTGGAGAGCAAAGTCCGAACTAAAAGATACACCAGTCTCGAGGCGCTGAAAAAAGTTATTGTCCGCGAGTGGGCCAAAATACCTGCAAGTCAAAAGTAATTTTCCAAACTGGATTTATGGCCTTTTTAATTGGTTACACTTCGAGTGCCGGACCCTGTATACTAGTTTATGGACAAACTTTTTTGTTCTATTTAAGAATCAATGAAAATTATTTTGAAGAATATCACACATTTATATATGAAAATGTGTGAGATATGAGAAAGGCATCATTACACCACTAGGTGAATTAAAACAGGTTTTTATAGTTTCGTTTTGTTCTATCCTAATTGATTTAAAATTGTGTATTGTAAATAAAATGTAGTTTATGCTAATTTTGCATTCAAAAATTTTATTAATTATAATTTCGCTATAATGTGCGAAACGCATTTTTTTCTGATTTTCGTGTAAATTTACGTCTTCTGATACCGACAGATACGAGCAAAATAAAGACTCATTTTCACAGTAGATCTAACACATATTCAATCAATTCTGATATATTTTTTATTGCTGAAACACACGTCTTCTTAGAACACGGGGTATGTTTGACACATATTGGATTAATTCTTGTAAAAATCAGTTATTTTACGAAATATGTTCTTATGAATTGTGTCATATGTGGATTTTGGTCACCTATAAATTTCACATTTTCTTGCTGTGTGAATAAATAAATCTCACCATTTACAAATCCAATTTGGATATAATTTACATAGAATTATCTATGGGCTAGAAAACTTTACAACTTTATTATATGTCTTTTACGGTATAAATACCAAAAACGTGATGCAATTTTAATGTAATTTTGATATGGTATTGTTACCGTTGGATTAAGACGAAGTTCTGTTTCCCTTAATAATAACCCACAAACCAGTGGTCGAAACGTCGGGCTCTATGAAGTCGCCGATCTTATTAACCGAAGACGTACAGGTAGTCCTACGTCAAAAAATCTCGAAACCCGAGCACCATAGCACACTAACGGCCAGGAGGACCAGGAGCTACGCGAAACGAAACGGTTTTATTATATTTGAACTGCCAGACACGGTTTTTGGTGTTTGACTTTTGCTAAGCAAAAGTCACATATTCTCGGAAATAGGACCCAGCTGCTGCCGTTTTGACTCTTTGTGTGTGGTTGGTGGCTCCATCCTTCCATTGTTAGCTGAAAGACGATCCGGGTCCGGGAACTGGCGGTGCGCTACCGCGGATTGTCTGAAGTACACTGGAGCGCCGAGGCCTATCCTAACGGTGGGATCGTGCGTCAGGCGGATGGGGGGGGGGAGGTAGGAAAATCAACAGCAGCACAGGAAGATCGGAATAAAAATAAGAGTGAAAAGTAAATGCTCCACTGAGTCAATGTTTGCTGTTTCTTTTCCGTGTATTGGTTTTAGCGGAGGGTGACATTAAGAGTGTCTGTTTGTAGAAAGAAGTTCATGCACACACACGTGTTTGTGTACTTGCCTCTAAGTATATTAACAGCTGAGCTCTGTGAGCCTGAAAAAGGTAGAGAGACTCCCATGCCTTGATTAGGTGAAGGTTCATGTTAATTTATCACCTATAATTATTATCTCAAATTGTAGTACCTTTTTTCAACTTGTATGCAGTATCCTCCCGAGGTGTGACATAACAGAACACACAATCCGGGCACCACACACGGTTTGGTTTACGTTGGAACCGAACGGCCAACACCCGACCAAAATGCAATCTAACCTGCATGACGGAGGGAAAAAAACCGGGAACAATTGAGTAAAGTTACAGGGCAAAAAAAAAAAATAATACAAATACACTAACAACATCATCTGACAGTTCACTTTTCATTCCGCTTTACAGCTTCATTTGTGACCGTAGTGACAACTCCTGTCGCCTATCGGCTATGGGTTTGCTTTGCAAGTGTGGGAACGAGAGAGAGAGAGAGAAAGAGACAGCCTGGCAGCGACATTTCCATTATTTTACCATCAATTCAAAGCGAAGAGTCACCACCAACCTTCCGATTGCTTGTTGTGTACCACCACCAGTACAGTAACGACGAAGAACAACAAATCGATGTAAATTAATATCGCGTGTCGCTTGCGGAAAACAATCTCTATGCTGGTGCCAACGGTAGCCATGTTCGAGTTCGAGTTCACTGTCGGTAACACGTTCCCCCTTTGTGTCCGGGACTCCGAGAAGCGCTAGGAAAAGGTGGGAGGTGTACCAGTCACTGACCAATAACTATATCCCATCACGTAACCGGGCTTTGGTAGCCGATGATACCGCGTCGGCTCGTCGGTGCTTTCTGTGGTGTGGTGTGAGATGGAACACTGAACAGAGAATATCGGCCTGGGATGATGGGTTCGAATTATTTATTATCGCGATGCATAATGGAATATGGTCAGACATCTGACGCACTCTTTAATCCCCATCGAGTAGCAAAAACTGAACACTCACGGTGCATGACTGAAGAATGAATAAAAACAAAAAAGAAAAAACAATCGTTGGTGGGTTCCAGTTTGATTTTGGGATCGGAACAAAAAAAGGGCTTGACTGTGCTGAGCCTAGCCGGAAAATTCCCTACTGACAATAGTCGGCCATAACACGGTGCATCGGTGATGGTGTGTGGTAATGGTGGTGATATTCAATCGTTTGTCGACTATCGACAAACAAAAAAACGCGCATTGATGTGATGGTGATTCTAGTTTTAATTGAAAATTGAGAACCCTGGTATCGGGGAATAGTGTTTCGGCCATGGCGACGGACTTCATCCGTTGGGCTCAGATTGATGTTGATCGTTCAATCGTAGCTTCAGTTGCATTCAATTAAGGCTCTGAAGGTGGTTTCTAGTCAGTTTTGATTGGTTGTTATTTAATTTTAAATGCAACGTTATTTGAATACGGATTTGCTCGAGTATTTGGGTCTCATAGAAGGAATGAAAGATTTAATTACGTTATATGTCTTTACCCGACGAACGATAGGAACGAAAATATATCAAAGGTTGCTTGGAGATTGTATAATTGTCTCGAAAACGATTTAATATTGAAAAATTAAACTTTTGACTTAGAAAAATGTTGAGATTTCAAATATCAAAACAAAATTGATGCCGAATACCTTAGAATTGTATAAAACGCCGAGATTTAGTGTCATCTCGAACAACAATTTTTTTTTTTGAAAAATTTGACGTTCTCAGACTTAAAATAATTTGAGATTTCAAATATCGAAAAAAGAAAATTCGATGCCAAATGCCTTAGAATCCCATAAAACGTCGGGATTTAGTGTCATCTCGAAAAAAACTTTTATTTGAAAAATTTGACTTTCTGGGAGAATTTTGAGATATTCAAATATCGAAAAAAAAATTTTCTGGTGCCAAATGCCTTAGAATTGCATAAAACTTCAAGATTTAGTGTCATTTCTGAAAAAAATTTTTTTTAAATTTGACTCTCTGAGACTTGAAAAAAATTGAGATTTCAAATATCTAAAAAAAAAAATTTTTTCTTTGAAGAATTTAACTTTTGGCTTAGAAAAATTTTGAGATTTTAAATATCGAAAAAAAAATTGATGCCAAATGCCTTAGAATTGCATGAAATGTTGAGATTAGTATCATCTCGAAAAACGATTTTTCTGAGACTTTAAAAAAAATTGAGATTTCAAATATCGATAAAAAAATTCGATGTCAAATGCCTTAGAATCGCATAAAACGTCGGAATTTAGTGTCATATCGAAAAAACAATTTCTATTTTTTTTTTTGAAAAATTTCTTTTTTTTTTTTAATTTCTTTTTTTTTAGAAAAGATTTTATATATGGAAAAAAATTGATGCCAAATGCCTTAGCATTGCATGAAATGTTGAGATTAGTGTCATCTCAAAAAACGATTTTTTTTTAAATTTGACTTTCTGAGACTTAAAAATAATTTGAGATTTCAAATATCGAAAAAAACATTTTTTTGGGTGCCAAATGCCTAAGAATTGCATAAAACGTCAAGATTTAGTGTCATATCGGAAAAAATTCTTGTTTTAATTTGACTCTCTGAGACTTGAAAAAAATTGAGAACTCAAATATCGAAAAAAATTTTTTTGAAGAATTCAACTTTTGACTTGTAAAAATTTTGAGATTTTAAATATCGAAAAATTAAATTTGATGCCAAATGCCTTAGAATCGCATAAAACGTCGAGATTTAATGTCATCTCGGATTGTTTTTTAATTTGACTTTCGGATTGAGATTTCAAATATAGAAAAAAAGATTCGATGCCAAATGTCTTATAATTGCATGAAATGTTGAGATTAGTGTTATCTCGAAAAAAAATTTTTGCTTTTGAAAATTTTTACTTTCTGAGACTTAAAAAAAATTAAGATTTCAAATATTGAAAAAAGAAAATTCCATACCAAATGCCTTAGACTTAGAATCCCATAAAACGTCGAGATTTAGTGTCATCTCGATAAAAAAAAATATTTGAAAAACTTGACTTTCTGAGAAAATTAAGATTTGAAAAATCGAAATTTTTTTTTTCGTGCCAATGCCTTAGAATTGCATAAAACGTCAAGATTTAGTGGCTTCTCGAAAAAAATTTTTTTTTATTTGACTCTCTGAGACTTGTAAAAATTTGAGTTTTCAAATATAAAAAAAATGTTTTTTCTAAATTTAACTTTTGACTTAAAATGGAATTTGAGATTTCAAATATAGGGAAAAATTCGATGCCAAATGTCTTAAAATTGCAAAAAACGTCGAGATTTAGTGTTATCTCGAAAAAGATTTTTTTTTGAAAAATTTTACTGTTGACTTAGAAAAATTTTGAGATTTTAAATATCGAAAAAAAAATCGATGTCAAATGCCGTATGAAACGTCGAGATTAGTGTCATCTCGAAAAAAAATTTTTATGGAAAATTTAACATTTTAAATTTACATGAAACGTCGAGATCAGTCACAGTCACAGTTAAAAATTTAGCTGAAATGGAAAAATTTTGAAATTTTAAATATTGAAAAAAAAAAAAAAACATTTTGATGCCAAATGTCTTAAAAATTCTTGAAACGTCGAGATTAGTGTCATCTCGGAAGTTTTTTTTTTTGAAAAATTCAACGTTTGACTTAGAAAAATTTTGAAATTTTAAATACCGAAAAAAATCGATTTCAAATGCCATAGAATTGCATGAAATGTCGAGGTTAATGTCATCTCGAAAAAGATTTTTTTTAATTTAGCTTTTGACTTAAAAAAATTGTAAGATTTTAAATATCGAAACAAAAGATTCGATGTCATATGCCGTAGAATTGCATAAAACGTCGAGATTTAGTGTCATCTCGGAAAAAAATGTTTTTTTGAAATTTTACTTTAAAAAAATTCGATGTCAAATGTCTTAAAATTGCATGAAACGTCGAGATTAGTGTTATATCGAAAAAGATTTTTTTTTAAATTTGACTTCCTGAGACTTAAAAAAATTCAGTTTTCAAAATTATATTGTCTGATTTGTAGGCGCTGTATGTCTGCCATATTGCACACTTTTCACAATAGAAGAAAGTAGAAGGAGGAATACTTGAAAATGAAACGTATTCTACCATCCAACAAAGCTATGTACTTTGGTGCGATTTGGCTAATTGCCACCACCGTCGAAATATACTTCAGTTGTACCGTCTTAATAGGGCAATTTTCACCGGAAAGAGCCAAGCAAACTGCCCTAGATTTCTCAAATTATGGCTCATTGTGAGGCTCAAGTCGAAGAAAAGTGTTGTGAGATACTTCGCTCGTCGCATTCTTGCTCGAACCGAATAAGCGGCGATCACCAATTTTGCAGATTATTCACCTTTCGGATGCTGGATTTGCTATAGAGTGCAGCGAGCTCGTGGTTCATCCTTCTCCGCCACACGCCGTTCTCCTGCACACCGTCTCTTTGAACGTGAACTTCGCGAGGCCGATGATAACGCAAATAGGTGAACATTTTGTTGCTTATTAGTTGTTAATTAGTTATGGCAATTTTAAATTTGTTGCTCAAATTTTTGTTACTTTTTTTTGGGTATTTCGCTAAGTTCACATGAAGTTAACGAAACACCCCTCCCAAATAGGATTGAAACAATTAAAAACTCAGTGGATGGTTTGTTACTAATTAGTTACGGTAATTTTGCATTTGATGTTTTATTTTTTTGTGTATTTCGCTGAGTTTATATGAAGTTTGCGAAGCACCCCTCCCAAACAAACTTGAAAACAACCCATTGGATAGTCTGTTACTAATTAGTTCCGGTTATTTTGAATATGTTTCCTATTTTCAAATTTTTCTTTACCGTAATTAATTAGCAACAAACTATTAACTTGTTTTCAAGCTTATTTGGTAGGGGTTCTTCAATAACTTTATATAAACTTAATACGAAGTACTAAAAATAGAGCAAAAAATTCACAATTACAGTAACTAATTAACAACTTATTAGCAAACACACTATCCACCGGGTTTCGATTTGTGCAGCTTATTTGGTTTGTTAAGCTAATTTAGTAGGGATGCTTTATTGAAATCATTTGAACTTAGCGAAGTACTCAAAAAAATTGAGCTACAAATTTAAGATTACCATAACTAATTAAGAACTAATTAGGAACAAATTATTCACATCTTGATTTTGTTGTTAGATTTTTTGTTATTTTTTGTTTGAGTACTTTGCTAAGTTCACATGAAGTGAACGAAGCACCCCTCCCAAATAAGCTTGAAAACAATTCTAAACTCAGTGGATAGTTTGTTGCTAATAAGTTGTTAATTAGTTACTGTAATTTTGAATTTGTTTCTCAATGTTTTTGAGTACTTTGCTAAGTTCATATGAAGTTAACGAAGCACCCCTCCCAAAAATGTTTGAAAACAAATGGGAACCCATTGGATAGTTTGTTGCTAATAAGTTGTTAATTAGTTACGGTAATTTTGAATTTGTTGCTCAATTTTTTTAGTGCTTCGCTAAGTTTATATGAAGTTAATGAAGCACCCTTTCCAAATAAGCTTGAAAACAAATCGAAATCCAGTGAATAATTGCTTAGTTACGGTAATTTTAAATTTGTCACTAATTTTTTTTTCTTTTTTAGTACTTTGTTAAACTCATATGAAGCTAATGAAGCATCCCTTCCAAATAAGCTTGAAAATAAATTGAAATCCATTGGATTTTGAATTTGTTAACCAATTTTTTCAAAAAAAAAATTTTTTGCCGTTATTAATTAGCAACAAACTATTGACTGGATTTCGTTTATTTTTCTAGCTTATTTGGTAGGAGTGCTTCATTAAAATTAATTTTACCTTAGCGAAGTATTCCAAAAAAAAATGATTGTGCAAAAAAATCAAAAATTACCGTAACTAATTAACAACATATTAATAAGAAACTTTCGAGCTTATTTGGTCGGGATGTTTCGTAAAATCCATTTACACTTAGCGGCGTACTAAAAAAATGGAGCGAAAAATTCAAAATCACCGTAACTAATTAGCAACTAAATAGCAACAAACTATCGACCGGGTTTCGATTTGTTTTCAAGCTTATTTGGTAGAAATTCTTCATTAAATTTTTATAAGCGTGATGAAGTAATTAAAAAAAAGAAGAAAAATGAGCAACAAAACTCAAAGCCATCGTAACTAATTGGTAACTTTTTAGTAACAAACTATCCACCGGGTTTCGATTTGTTTATTTGTTTGGTAGAGGTGCTTCGTTAACTTCAATTAAATTTAGCGAAGTACTCGAAGAAGAAGAAGAGCAAAACATTCAAAATTGTCGTAACTAATTAAGCAATTAAATAGCAACAAATTATTCACTGGATTTCGATTTGTTTTCAAGTTTATTTAATAATGATGCTTCATTAAAGTCATATGAAAATACTAAAAAAATATTGAGCGACGGAATTAAAAATTACCGTAACTAATTAACAACTTATTAGTAGCAAAATATCAACTGAGTTTCGATTCTTTTTCAAGCTTATTTGATAGGAGTGCTCTATCACTTTTTAGAACTTTTGCGAAGTACTAAAAAAATAACAAAATGAGCAACAAAATTCAAAGTCATCGTAACTAATTGGTAACTTATTAGCAACAAATTATCCACCGGGTTTCTATTTGTTTTCAAGTTTTTTTTGATAAGGGTGCTTCATTAACTTTTTATAAACTTGGCGAAGGACGAAAAAAAAGAACAAATTAAGTGAAAAAATTCAATATCATCGTAACTAATTGGTAACTTATTAGCAACAAACTATCGACTGAGTTTCGATTTTTTTTGTGAGCATATTTGATAGGGGTGCTTTATTAAATTCATTTGAACATAGCAAACTACTCAAAAAAAAAACGTTGAGCGACAATTTTAAATTTACCGTAAATATTAAGCAACTAAATAGCAACAAATTATTCACTATGTTTCGGTTTGTTTTCAAGTTTAGTGCAAGTGCTTCATTAAATTCATATGGAAGTACTCGAAAAAAATTTAGCGACTAAATTCACAATTACCGTAACTAATTAACAACGTATTAGCAGCAAACTATCAACTGAGTTTCGACTTCTTTTCAAGCTTATATGGTAGGGGTGTTTTACGACTTTTTATAACTTTTGCGAAGTACTAAAAAAGTAACAAAATGAGCAACAAAATTCAAAGTCATCGTAACTAATTGTTAACTTATTAGCAACAAACTATCCACCGGGTTTCGATTTGTTTTCAAGTTTATTCGGTAGGGGTGCTTCAATAATTTCATTCGAGCTTAGTGAACTATTATAAAAAAACCGAGCCACAAATCCAAAATTACCGTAACTAATTAGCAACTAAATAGCAACAAACTGTCTACTGGGTTTCGATTTGTTTTTCAAGCTAATTTGATAAGGGTGCTTATTTAATGAAATTTAATATTTTGAACTTAGCGAAGTACTCAAAAAATATTGAGCGACCGATTCAAAATTGCCGTAACTAATTAGCAATTTAATAGCAACAAACTATCCACTGGGTTTCGATTTGTTTTCAACGTTATTTGGCGGGGGTGCTTTATTAAATTCATTTGAACTTAGCGAAGTGCTAAAAAAAGACAACAAATTAAAAGTTTCCGTAACTAATTAGCAACTAAATAGCAACAAACTGTCTATCGGGGTTCGATTTGTTTTTAAGCTTATTTGGTAGGGGAGGTTCATAAAATTCATTCGAAAGTACTCGAAAAAAATTGAGCGACAAATTCAAAACTATCGTAACTAAACAACAACTTACTATCAACGAACTATTCTCTGGGTTTCGATTTGTTTTCTAGCTTATTTGGTACGGATGCTTCATTAGCTTCATTTGAACTTTGTGAAATACTAAAAAATAGCACAAATTATGAATTGCCGTAACTAATTAACAACTCATTAACAACAAACTATCCATCGGGGTTCGATTTGTTTTTAAGCTTATTTGGTAGAGGTGCTTATTTAATGAATTTTAATGTTTTGAACTTAACGAAGTACTCGAAAAAAAGCTTACAAGTTCAAAATTACCGTAACTAATTAACAACTTATTAGCAACAAACTGTTGACTGGGTTTCGATTTGTTTTTCAAGCTTATGTGATAGTGGTGCTTTATGACTTTTTATAGCTTTTGCGAAGTACTAAAAAACTAACAAAAATTTAAAGACATCGTAACTAATTGGTAACTTATTATCAACAAACTATCCACTGGATTTCGATTTGTTTTTCAAGCTTATTTGGTAGAGGTGCTTATTTAATGAAATTTCATATTTTGAACTTAGCGAAATACTCAAAAAATATTGAGCGACACATTCAAAATTGCCGTAACTAATTGGTAACTTATTAGCAACGATTAGGTTTCGATTTGTTTTTCAAGCTTATTTGTTAGGGGTGCTTCATTAATTTCATTCGAACTTAGTGAAGTATTGTAAAAAAAATCGAGCTGCAAATTCAAAATTACCGTAACTAATTTGCAACTAAATAGCAACAAACTTTTTTTAACTTTTGCAAAGTACTCAAAAAATAAAAAAAATAACATCAAAATTCAAAGTCATCGTAACTAATTGATAACTTATTAGAAACAAATTATCCACCGAGTTTCTACTTGTTTTCAAGTTTTTTTGATAAGGATGCTATGGTAGAGGTGTTTTACGACTTTTTGTAACTTTTGCAAAGTGCTAAAAAAATAACAAAATGAGCAACGAAATTCAAAGTCATCGTAACTAACTGTTAACTTATTAGCTATAAACTATCGACTGGGTTTCGATTTGTTTTTCAAGCTTATTTGGTAGGGGTGCTTTATTAAATTCACATGAAAGTACTCGGAAAAAATTGAGCGACGAAATTCAAAATCACCGTAACTAATTAACAACGTATCAGCAACAAACTGTCGACTGGGTTTCGATTTATTTTTAAGCTTATTTGGTAGGGATTTTCCATTAAATTCGTTTGAACTTAGCGAAGTACTCAAACAAAATCGAGCGAAAAATTCAAAATTACGTAACTAATTAACAACTTAGTAGCAACAAACTATCCACCGGGTTTTAATATGGTTTTCAAGTTTATTTGGTAGGGGTGCTCTATTAAATTCATATGAAAGTACTCGAAAAAATTTGAGCGACGAAATTCAAAATCACCGTAACTAATTAACAACTTAATAGCAACAAACTATCGACTGGGTTTCGATTTGTTTTTCAAGCTTATGTGATAGGGCTGTTTTCTTAACTTCATTTGAATTCAGCGAAATACTCAAAAAATATTGAGCGACCAATTCAAAATTACCGTAACTAATTAGCAACTAAATGGAAACAAACTTGCTACCGGGTTTCGATTTGTTTTTCAGCTTATTTGGAAGGAAGGCTTCATTAAATTCATTAAATTCATTTGAACTTAGCGAACCGCTCAAAAAAGTTTAATGAAAAATTCAAAATTACCGTAACTAATTAGAATCTTTTTAGCAACAAATTATTCACCTATTTGCGTTATCATTGGCGAAAGGTGCCTCGCTAAATTCATGCTCATGAGCGACCCAACTTACCCGGATCCGGTATGGCAGTTCAATGAAACCATTTCGTCACGCGAACGACTTGTTCATACCATACTTCTTTTCGATCTGTTACTCGCTGGGTATTGACAAAAAAATGTTGAAAAGTTAAAGTTTTCAAGATCCAGCTTTTTGTTTGAATTCAAAGTAACTAATTCGGTAGAGTGCTCAATCCCATACTACCAATAATGAATCGGTTCCTAGTTAAAAGCTGCGGATGCATGAAAAAGTTTCAATGAAGGCAAAAATTAAATCGATTTATTTCCGCACACGTGTTCGTTAGATCGGCCAACAATCATCGAGTAGAAAGTTTCGTAAAAATTTATATGCAGATCGTTTATCCACTTATGAAAATTTATGTGTACATAGCAGCCAAGAATTCAATTTCTCCCGGCAGCTGTGTGCCGAACCAGGAAAGCAAGAGTGAAGGAAGGGAGCGGAAAATGACAAGATATATGATCTTTCGCCGTTTGTCGTCTCCCAGGCCGGGATTTATATCCCTGCTGGATTGCTTGCTGCTGGAAAGTAAAAGTTTTCACGACGGAAAAGCTTCATGTGAGTGTGTGTGATTGGAGTATTTAATATATGGCCGCTGGGTCGGAATTTATGGACGACTCCACGAGCCGGTTCGGTGTGACGAAGGACCTATGCCAAATGAAAAAAAAAATCAAATTTCTCGCACTAATTCCCTTATGAAAATCGAATTATCCACCGGAGTGCATCCGGCGGAGCAAATGTTGGCCAGAGCAAAACAAAAAAAAAATCCAGTCCATCCAGTTCAGCCCTTCCCCGTGCACCGGCACCGGCACGAACCAATTTAGCAGTAGCTACGATGGCTTTTATGGCTGCTAGAATTGATACCGGGGATGTGGGGCACATCTCCATGCCGTTTGTGTGCCGTAGATATAATCGTATTAGTGCGGTCCAACGGAACGGATGTGCCATGACAGGACGACAGGACTTGCAGCCAAATATGTCCGGTGTTCCGTGTGAAGTGTGTAGGAAATGTGCGTGTTTTTTTTCCGGATGTTTGGGTTGACATCGTACGAAAAGTTTGAAATTTGTGAGAAATAAAAAAAAATCCTGGAATTGAAGGGCCATTAAAAAATTTTGCTTGCAACTTCGAACTCAAAAGCTTATTTTCCGTGTACAACTGGGAAAATTTGTAATTCACAAGTACAACCAATTTACAAAGAGAAATCCCGTTCGTTAGTTTCACATTTCGAACGAATTGTGCAAATCAAACCGAATCCGATTGTTCCAATTACGAAGAGGAGAGTCTCGAATCTGCTTCCGTGTTGGGTTGGGTTGGTGGAGGGTTGTGTCGAACGAACTGACAACAACTGCTCGCCCGAAGAGTATCACGTAGCAACCAACTAATTCAAAGGCGTAACCACCTCGTTATCCTGGCTGGCAACTGGCAACATATCACTCAGATCGCTAATTTCATAAATCACTCCGATGAGTATTTTCCCATGTCTCCTCCTCTATCTCGGCACCGATATGTGCGATATAAATCGAAACAGAAACAAAATTGAATTTCATGCTCATCCCTGGCCTGGCCGCGCCTATCCTTCAGACCAACCAACCGGTAGTTGCAAATTCATTCCCTATCGGACCTGTCGGTCTTTATTTTCCCGGGCAAAAATGGCTGAAACGGGGGTTGGTTGGTTGGTTGGTGGTGACATTCTCCCGTTGCTGTGCAGCTTCATGCCGAAACTATGCCTAAGAACAGCTGGTGTAAAATCCTCTGACATCCTCTGGTTTTTCCCCATTTCGAAACTGAGTGCCTGTCTGGAAAATCCCTTTCAAAAATTGCTACGGTTTCGACGATCCAACTGCTACCATACTGGGTTGGGTTACAAGCTGGCCCACTTTCCCCCACTTTTCGTACTTC
This sequence comes from Malaya genurostris, assembly GCF_030247185.1. Classification (NCBI taxonomy): domain Eukaryota; kingdom Metazoa; phylum Arthropoda; class Insecta; order Diptera; family Culicidae; genus Malaya; species Malaya genurostris. The sequence goes on from NC_080570.1 coordinate 150,094,484, forward strand.
GTCAATACGGCCTTCGTCCTTCCATTTCCTCTCACCAGAACTTTTTTTTTTTTTTTGTTGTTGGAGCACATGAGATGTGGATGCATGGGAAACCTCAGTCTAACAAGCTGTTTTATTTTCCGAATCTCTTTTTTTTTCCTTTTATTTTCCCGGCTCCATCCATCCATCCAACCGACGAGTCCTTTATTTTATTTCCAATTTATTTATACACACGTTTTTCCTCTGCAAGATAGTTCATTAGTGACTGACTGAGTGTCTGCTGCTGCTGCTGCTGCTGCTTTGGAGATTCGTTCGTTGCCGTTCATTTCCTTGTGACGACGACGACGACGGCGAGGACGACGACGAGGACTAGCAATAGCCTAGCCACACCATCCAACCTCGATGAAGCGAATTAGACGACCAATGAACGGAGCTGTAGCTGATTCCGGGCGCCAACTGGAACACTGGTCTTAATGTTCGGAAGCAAATTGGAATAAAATTTAAATAAATTGGTATTCGGTTGTCCTTCGACGGAAAAGGGTTTGCGAGAGAAGAAGCAACGAAAATAGAAAAAAAAAATGCACAACGACGCAATTAGAGATTGCTACAAGTGCTCCAACCATCGACCGACGGACGGACGAACGGACCGACTAACCGAACTGACATGGTTAGTGCTGAGCTCGCATGATTATGCTGTGCTCGTTGCGAACTAATGATGATTCTCTATGGTTTCCCCCTTCGGCTGGATTTCTCAATGTTTTCTCTTTCCTATTCGTAATGGTATGGCACTATCACTTCACTGTCACTCTACGACGTTGTTGGAAATATCCATCATCCATTTCCATCATAGCCTGAAGGCTGACGTCCGGATAGAAAACGAATTTTGTGTTGATCCGGCATGATTTGAATGTACAACCCCCCATTCTCCAATTGGAAATCATTCTCGATAATGGGCGGCACACGAATTGGCCATTCTTTCTCAATTCCAAACCAGATTGAAACAGATCGTTACCATTTGTGGGGGGAATGGGAACCGCATTTCAACCCCTTCCCCCCCCCCCCCCACCACCACCTTCCCAACCATCGCAAAAGTCTCCGGTCACATTGAAGCTTTAAAATTACTCGCTTAATCCGACGTCTATCTCGTAACGTGAGTCCTGGTCTCACTGGTCACACAGCACAGTATTTCCCCGGGTAGAACCGGAAACGGCAAGTATCGAGATCACCATAAATTACCACAATAAACCAATATTGAGTTTACGTCCGTCGGTGCAGAACTGCTTTTCATCATTTACACCATCAGGTCAGCTCCAGTTTCGCACAGTGGCGGAAAAAAAACAAGAGTCACAAATAAAAAACGGCACTTTATTCTGTAGTTTCATAGAAATCTCTCATTTTCAGATTTTACTTTGAAGATTGATTGTGAAAAAACTTAAAAAACACTTAAAAATCACTTAATAAACAGATGACTTTAACATCATCAAATCCTTATGACGTTTATGAAGTACCAACTTTCAAAAAAGCTTTGTGTGAAATTTCATGTTCTGGTCGTCCTATTGAGTCTAAATCGGTTATATCTAATCAAAAATTCATATGTGACAATGGATGAAACATGGACCCATCACTCCACTCCGGAATTAAAACATTCTTCATCTGAGTAGTGTGGAATGCCTACGGTAAACCACATTCGGAGCGTCCAAAGGCATAACAGCAGGTAGTATTTTGGGATGCCGATTGGTACAATTTTCATCGACTGTCTTGAGAAAGGTAAAACAATCAATAGCAAATACTACCTGACGTTGTTAGATCGTTTGAAGAAAAAAACCAGTGTTTCTCCATGATAAAGACACCGACTCACAGGTCGCGATAGTACAGCAAAGAAAGCAAAGCTTTGGTATTACATTGAGATCTCTTTTTACGTGGGGGATACGTACCGCGTAAAAAAAACCGCGTAACATCGGAAATCCGCGTAAAAAAACGCGTAACGTCGGAGAATCGCGTAAAAAAGAACCGCGTAACTTCGGAAATCCGCGTAAAAACCCTTCAAACTAAAGAAAAAAAAGTTTTGATGATAAATATCTTAGAATGGCATAAAACGTCCAGATCTGGTGTAATCTAAAAAAAAAAAGAACAGAAAAATTTTGAGACTTCCAACATCGAAAATTTTTTTTTATGCCGAAAAAAAACCGCGTAACTTTGGAAATCCGCCTTAAAAACCGCATAACTTCGGAAATCTACGTAAAAAAAACAATCATCAACAGAATTCGCAGCCGATTCAGAGTGTACAGAACCATTTCATGGCTGGTGCTACGATTCTACTGACTCTACGAATCCTTCCTGGTCGGAGCTTGAACGCACGGCAGCTGGTTTGTAAGGCCATGACTTATGACGTGTAGGAAGTATCAACTTTCAAAAAATTATGGGCGAAATTACATGTTCCGGTCGTCTAGTTGAGTCCAAATTGGTTATATCTAATCGAAAGTAGAAATTGAGTGTCGATATGTGACAATGGATGAAACATGGATCAATCCAAATTCCAGTTCCGAGGTTACTGGGTGACATTATGTTATCAAAGACAGTGATAAAGTGGTAGAGTATAGCACATTTCACATTGTAGTAAATTAGTTTAACAATTTTAGTAACTTAATTAGGAAAAATGAACGATTACGGAGATAACAGAAAAAAGTAATATGTCATAAGATATTTCTAGTGTAGTAGTCTTTTGTATTGAACTTTAAATAATGATGCAAAACAGATAGATCTGGCCGCACTGAACCTACCGACGTAACGCCATTACGCTTTTCTGAGATTCTAGTTCCGGTCGAGAGAGTGTGAGAGAGTGTGTGGGAGAGCTTGGAAACAAGCTCTCGCATGTTCGGGAAAAAGCACTAAGAAGCCAGACCGGCATTGTATTGTTAACCAGCAACACGTGCAGATGGAAAAAATCACGATCGAATAATAAAAACAGTTTTAAATCAGAAAACAGCGTCGTGTTTAATTCGTTTTATACTAGCAAATTTTTAAATATTTATTCCAGTTGCCAAAACATAGCGAAGGGCATGACCACTCCAATAAATCTTTTGGAGGGGTAAAAAGTGCTTTGCCCCCCATTAGTTGCCGCGCCTGACCAAAGCGTATTTTTGTTGTTCTCTATAGAAAGGACATGGAATTGCTAGAAAACCCGACTTTTGATCAGAGCCTCCGGTACTTTTACCGTTATACATATACCATTCGGCTCAGTTCGACGAGTGTGTGTGTGTTTGAGCACCTTCCAAAATTTTTCTTTTTATCGCTCAATTTACTCGGAAATGGATAAGCAGATTTCAACAAGCTTCTTTCAGTTCATTGTACAACCTATCAGGTGTACAACTTTGCTTCCGATAGGTGGCTGTACCGGCTGAGACTAGTCAAAATACACACGGAACGACCGAAATTAGCTCTGCACCTAATTCGTATTACTGTTTTTGAATTAGTTAATTTTAACAACAAAATTTCCAAAATAATGTGTTTTGTTGGCGAATATCCTGAAAACAAACCAGCAATATTTCAATCCAACACGAAATTCTCATTGACAACTAATTTTGTTATTAAAATCAGAGAATTTGTTTCTATTTATCTATCACTATCATTGCTGAAGGACAGCACAAAGAAAACAGAAATGAAATTGGTTTTATTAACAAGTTTATTAACCAAAAACTCATGCGACGTGTCAAAGTAAAACAATCCATTAAAAAGCTAAAAAGGGCAGTCTTATTGAAACTGCTTGCAAATTGTTTTGATGTTTTTCGCATGTGTTACGATATCTAAAAATGCCGTAAATTCTTAGTGGAAAGTGTATTTATTCACAATTGGTGCGCATTTGAAGCGATTGTGCGTAATAATGTTTTTAAGTGGAACAGTTAAGTGAGTTTCGAATGTTGCACTCAAAGTGTGCTCAAAGTTTTCAGTGAGTGAGTCGATTTCGCAAAGTCGAATGAAGAAAACAGCGATTTAGAAGAAAAATTTTCAAAAAGAAGTTTAGGTTTCGTTCATGTCTTTTTCTCCAATACGACATCATATTTATACCTGGCAATATAGAAAAGACAACCGCGACTGAAAATTTTTTCGGTAGTATTGTGCCATCTAGTGGCTAGTAGTCATTACGGTGTTAACGTTTTTTCGGTGACAGTGCGCCATATAGGTGAAAATTGCAAAAGCCAATTCAACTATTTATGTTGGTTGAAAATAACGTTTTATTTCTCTAATTCAACTAAAGAATTAGTTGAATGGAAATGAAGTGTGCCTTAGCTAAGAAATGACAGCACGTTTAATTGGTGCATTCAACTAAAAAAATAGTCATTTCAACTAATATTTTATTATTATTAAGGAAATGAGAATTAGAAAATCTAAATTAGCAAAAGTAAGATTTTTTTAGTTGTCTCAAAAAATAACTAACTAAAATCAGAAAATCAACTAATTTTTTCGCCAAAATGCTGATTTCGGTCTTTCCGTGCATAGATGATAATGCTTTAAAAGTGAGTGTGTATAGTGCCTAACGAATTGTCATCGCCGTTTCAGTGACAGTTGTTCTTGTTTTCGTATTATTCACGCTCGAAAGTGTCTGTTTATGTGCCCATTTCTCGCCATTTGGGGGAAGTTTTACTTTTCTGTTACAATTCGAAAAAAAAATGCAGCTGAAGCGCATCGAATGCTCTCAGAAACATACGGTGTTGCTGCTCTGAGTAAAATAACGTGTCGGGAGTGGTTTCAACGTTTTAAAAATGGTGATTTCGATGTCGAAGACAAACATGGTGATGGAAGAGAAAAAACCTTCAAAGATGAACAACTTGAAGCATTGCTTGATGAAGATTCGTGCCAAACTCAAGAAGAGCTTGCCGATTCGTTGCGAATTAGTCAGCAAGCCATTTCAAAAAGTCTCAAGGCCCTGGGCATGATTCAGAAAGAGGGAAACTGGGTGCCGTACGAGTTGAAACCGAGGGACATCGAGTGCCGTCTATTTGTATGTGAGCAACTGCTTTAGGGGTTTTTACACCGAATCGTAAACGGTGATGAAAAGTGGGTTCGATACGATAATCCTAAATGCAGAAAATCATGGGGAAAGCTCGGGCATGCCACCTCTTCGAAGGCAAAACCGAATATTCACGGCGCCAAGGTTGTGATTTGTATTTGGTGGGATCAATTTGGTGTGATTTACTGCGAGCTCTTAAAACCGGGTGAAACCATCACAGGAGATTGCTACCGAACGCAACTGATGCGCCTTAGTCGCGCGCTAAAAGAAAAGCGGCCACAATATCATGAGCGACATGACAAAGTCATCTTCCAACACGACAATGCTCGGCCTCACGTCGCAAAAGTGGTCAACAAGTACCTGGAAACGCTGAAATGGGAAGTCTTGCCCCACCCGCCTTATTCCCCAGATGTCGCCCCTTCTGACTTCCACCTATTCCGTTCGATGGCACTCGGCCTGGCAGATCAACATTTTCAATCCTTGGAAGAGTTGGAGAAATGGATTGCTTCATGGATAGCGTCAATAGAGGACTCTTTTTTTCGAGCCGGTATCCGAAAATTGCCGGAAAGATGGGAGAAAGCTGTCGCTAGCGATGGACAATACTTTGAATTTTTCGCAATAAAACTTTTAATTTTGGAAAAGCAAAGTTGTACACCTGATAACTTCGAAGAATCAAAGCATCTCTTTAGTTCAAATTGTTGCGGTACTTTACTCGTTAGTGAAACGCTATTACCGAAATGTCTAATGCGACGTCTAATCGTTTTTGTTCGTGTGCTGTCCGACCTCGCTGCCACTCGTTCTTTCGGATAGGACTAACTTGAAGAAATCTAGCTTTGAGTGGACCGCACAAAAGAGGCCAGATTACAGATTTGTAAGTAAAACCTCGCCACTTTCGACGGAACGATTCTTTCGGTGAAATGGCCTTGGGCTGAACGACTTCAAGCGAAACGGCTATCTGTGTTGGACAGCTAGAATAACCAGTTTTGCCTCGATTTTTTTTCACATTTCGTATTTTCAGTGAAACTTTTTTTGTCTTATTCTGAAAAAGGTTCATTGCGGTTGACAAAAATTATTTTTTTTTGTAATAGAAAATCTCACAATTTTTTTCCGTGGTAGAATGGTAGGGAACTAGAGGTAAAATGAGCATGATAGCGTGCGGTCCTTCTGAATACGAGATAATTTTTTAGACTATTTTACCAAACAAAAAAATCCTTGAAAAAAGACGTCACGTTTTTCGTCCATTTTTGCCCACTGTGCCGTTGGGGGAAACATTTTTGCAATCATCCACTGGGAAGCGGTGAACTTTCGATCCACAGCGCGCGAACATCATCAGTGTGTGCACGGGATGCATTATAAATCAACACTTTATTATTGTTGGATAAAGTCCCGCTTCAAATCAGGTACCGAAAGGATGCGCGATAGCATCTGTCCCGAGCCGAATGTGAGCCGCTTGACGAGGAGGAGGAGGTCAACCGCAGGATGAGCGTGGGGAGGGTGATGATGAAAATATAAATTAAACAAGTCGTTTATGAAAAAAAAAAAACAAAAAAGCGGTTTTTATGTGGCGATCTATCGAGTCGTGAAACTTTTGTTCTCTGAATGTTGGTCCTCCGCCCATAGGATGTAGTTTCGGAGCCGATTTTACGCAATGATTCATTTAAAACAAAAAAGGCGTTGATGTTGGTCGCCCATTCGTTCGATCCAACGGAAAGAGCTACTCATTAATCACATTTCAGCTTAATCTGAATGGAATTTTAATAGTTCCGGAAAAAAATCCCTCCAAGCTATACTGCAAGAGCACGTTTTTTTTTTGTTCTTACGGAAGCATCGTCTCCCGCGAAACGACATTTAAAAGACGTGCATTTCCCGGGGGCTTTCCTCCTCTGAGGAAATTGTTTGCTTGTGTTCGTTCGTTCGTTCGTTCGTTCGTGGAGTCGTGCATCAAACGGGGGAACTGCACTGCATTTTAACAAACACTTCAGAGCTTACTCTCAATAAATCATGTTGTGTCCTCTAAATTTGCGAAGAAAATTAACGATTGTGAAAAAGTCATTCACAAATTTTTCCCCCGCCGGAGGAATTTTTCCCAATCTGTTTTCTGTTCATCCGTCCGCCGTTCGGTGCGAAATTATCCGTCGGACCACACTTTCTTTGTGCAGTGTCCAGTGTGTCTGATGTCCCGAAGGAAAACACCCATTAACGGTTTTCTTCTCCGCTTCCGGTATTCATCAACGCAATCGCTGCAAGGAAAAAATTCCCTAAACCCATAAACCGGAAAAGAAACGCTGCCCCCGCTCAGCCACGGTGATAAACAATGGACATAATTTATTTGCAATTTAAGCATATAAATCGTAGTTTATCTTTACAGTGCGAGGCGCCTTCTACCGATGAAGAAGACAAGGAAACCCCCTTCCCAAGGAGGACGATTACTTGCGGATGCGGTTAAGTGAATAACGGTCGGTCGGTCGGTCGGTAGCATTCGCGAATACGGATGAAGATGTTTCAAACGATTCTTCCTGGCCCAGAAGGATGCTGCACTTTATGTTCAGTTCAATGCGATTAAAATCTAGATTAGGCTATTTGCGCTTATGGGGTTTTATGTGCCTCCGGATTTGATCACACTCGACAAAGCTCGAGTAAATTATTCTTCAGCTGATAGTGATTGTGACTTCCGTTGAGTCTATTCTGTTGCAGACTATCTATCGGCGTCAAATTTCACCGAATCATCGATTTAACATCGCAAAAAAAAATTCCACTCAAAAAGTACAACTTTGCAAATTAGCAAATGATGTTTCAGTTTGTGCTCGAAACGAATTTCAGCAAACGAGAAACGAGTGTCAGATAATCCTGGCTTACCAGTGTTCTCGGCAGAAGATTCTGACTGACGACTTGTTTGCATTTCATTTATGCGACGAAAGAAGCAAGTGTGCCTGCGAACGTTCCATTTGAGCAAGTTGGAAGTTGTGCATATCCCTTTTCCTGACATCTGCAGAAAACTGATGCATTGCAGCTCTCCGGGCTCATGTGCGTATTTGCTAATGAGCAAAATATCCAAAGCACTCCAATAATGTCTTGCAGTTTATAGTTTATTGTCATCTCTAGTCTAACTGAATATCTAAAGTAACGCTCTAGGGATGGATGAATTTGTAGGGATATTAGGAATTATTGTGAAATCTCTGCACAGAACATTATCATCTGCCAGAAGAAACCGTTTCTGACTGGAAAATTCATCCTCCAGCGCACACTAATAGTCATTCGATGATCATTATTATTACAATTTATTCGAACATAACTCAACTCTTGGTCCTGAAGGTCGTCACAAGGTGAGATAACTAAGTGCTCACAAGTTCCTATCTCATGCCTCCCCGTGTGTCTAAAAATACTATTTTTAATGGCATTCGAAGATTATGAATAAACCGGAAGTCGCCATTTTGGATTTCAGAACCCCATCAAACATCGTTTCCCGGCTCCTACTAATCAAATCCGTTCCGAAAATATTCTCAAAAAATATCAATAATCCGGAAGTCGCCGTCTTATATTCAGAACCACCTTAAACAACGTTTTCCAACATCTACTTATCAAATCCGTTCCAAAAATACCCAATTTGTAAGGGTTTTCAAGCAATATCAATAAACCGGAAGTCGCCATATTGGATCTCAGAATCCCATCAAACATCGTTTTCCGACGTTTAATCATCAAATCCGTTCCGAAAATACTCAAATTGTGAGGGTTTGAAGAAAAAGAATTTCAATAAACCGGAAGTTAAAAAATTCGATAAACCGGAAGTCGCCATTTTGGATTTCAGAATCACCTCAAACATCGTTTTCCGACATCTACTCGTCAAATCCGTTCCGAAATACCCATAATTTAATGGCATTCATGGAATCCCCATAAACCGGAAGTCCCCATTTTTGACCTCCTCAAACATCGTTTTCCGACATCGGATTATCAAACCTGTTCCGAAAATACCAAAATTGTAAGGATTGTCTAGGAATTTCGATAAACCGGAAGTCGCCATCTTGGTTTTCAGAACCACCTCAAACATCGTTGTCCGACATCTGTTTATCAAACCTGTTCCGAAAATACCAAAATTGTAAGGGTTTTCTAGGAATTTCGATAAACCGGAAGTCGCCATAATGGATTTTTGGAAGGGCTCAAATATCGGTTTCTGATATCTATTCATCATAGCCGTAACCAACATATCCTATCCGTTCCGAAAATACCCTTATTCGAAGAATATCAAAAAAAAAGGAAGTCGCCATCTTGGATTTTGGAACGACTCTGAACATTGTTTTCCGGCACTTGCTCATCAAATCCATTCCGAAAGTACTCATGCTGTAATTCCGGAATTACAGATTGTTAAGTATAAAAATTGTGGTCTTACATACGGCTGTTGACTTAGGTTCGAAGGCGACTTCCGGTTTCGGAACAACAGGGTGAAGTGAGTTTAAAATTTATACCGTCATGTAAGAAAGAAAATTCAAAAGAAAACGAATTATTTCTATAAATGTCGACCAAAACTTTTGATGAATTGGAATATGCTAGTGTTTTCTTAAACAAATTTTTTTGTACTTATTCAAGATTAAAAAGAAAGTTTTTTTGAAAAATCCTTTTGTAATATTTATGAAAGCATGAGACATGAAAAAGGAAACACTAGAACACTAGCGGGATTAAAACAGGTTTTTTTCTAAACTTGCTACTGTATTTTCAGCACTTGCATCTGTACTTTTTGTACCTGTTTCTGTAGTTTCGGTGCATGCTCCTGTACAATATACCTCTTCTGTACCTGTTCATGCACAGTCTGGATGAACAGGTACAGAAGAGGTAGGTTCTTGAACTCTCTGTACCTGCTCCCGTACTTAAGTACTTCAAGAACTGTTTTGTACTTTTTCCAGAACTGTTTGTACATGTACATGTACTTGTTTCTGCACTGTTCTGTTCTTGTACTATCTGCACTTTTTGTATGTGTTCCAATACCTGCTGCACTTGTTCCTGTTATATCTGTACTTGCTCCAGTGCCTTTTGTACTTGTTCTTGTGCTTCCTGCACTTGTACCTGAGCTTTCGATACATGTTCTTGTTCCCGTAGCTTCTGTGACTGTTTCTGTACTTTCCGTGTCTGTTTCTGTACTTGTTGTTCCTGTTCCTGTATTCCTTACACTTGTATCTATACTTTATGCATTTGTTCCTGTGGTATCTGTAATTGTTTCTGTAAAATGTGTTTTTTTTCTTGTGCTCTCTGCACTTGTTCCTGTGTTTCCTAAACATGTTGTTGTTCTTGTATTTTCTGTACCTGTTCTTGTACAGGGTGATTTTGTAAGAGGTGTAGGATTTGATTTACAAAAAAACACAAAATATTGAGAAAATTGATGAAATGTTTATTGGAATTAATTTAACGACCAACATTATTTATTGTTTTAAGATGATTTCATGCAAATGTTGGCACACTCTCTCTCCAACATATCGGTCGATATTTCACGAATAAATGCTTCAATATTGGTTTTCAGAGTGTCAATCTTTGCTGATTTTTCCTTGTAAACATGAACCTTAACATGGCCCCACATGAAATAGTCTAAAGGCGTTAAATCACACGATCTAGGTGGCCAATTGATGGGCCCGAAACGTCATATAAACTGTTCACCGAAGGCGGCTCTTATTTTGGTTACTGTTTCGTGCGTGCCGTGCCGTGTGAGATGTGGCACTGTCTTGTTGAAACCACATGTCAGAGTAACGTTCCGTCCATCGTCGTCTTTGAAGAAATACGTCCCGATGATGACACACCACACCAAACAGTGACTTTTTGGAATGCATTAGTAGCTCTTGCAATGCTTCTGGCTGGTCTTCACTTCAGATGCGGCAATTTTGCTTGTTGACGTATCCATTCAACCAGCAATGAGCTTCGTCGCTGAACATAATTTTTCGATAGAAAAGTGGAGGATTTTCCTCCAACTTTATCAGCACCCATTCACCAAATGTTAGACGTTGTAAGATTCATGATTAAATTATAGAACAAACTGACCGAATTTGACAATGACACAAGGCACGATTCACGCGTGATCTGTTAAAAATAGTGTGCCAAAAAGATACCAGCAAAAAAATTACCCTTTGGTTTGTACACTTGTGTATTTGTTCTTGTACCAGTTCCTTTTGTTCTTCCCTGTTCTTGTACAGGGTGATTTTGTAAGATGTGTAGGATATGGTATAAAAAAACAAACAAAATCAGAAAATTTATATAATCCTTATTGGAATCGATAGAACCATCAGTATAATTCAATGTTTAAACATTTCACATTCAAGGCAGCCAATTGACGGACCCAAAACGTGACATAAACCGTTCACCGAAGGCGGCTCTCAATTTGGTCATTGTGTCGTGCGTGCCGTGTGGGATGTGGCACCGTCTTGTTGAAACCACATGTTAGGCATGTCTAATTCTTCCATTTTGGGCAAAAAAAATCGTCGGTAGCGTTCGCCATTCACAGTAACGTTCCGCACATCGTCGCCTTTGAAGATGTACTACCCAATTTTGCCACCGGCCCATAATCCACACCAAACAGTGACTTTTTTGGGATGCGTCGGTAGCTTTTGTAATGATTCTTCATGCGACAATTTCGCTTGTTGACGTATCCATTCAACCAGAAAAGAACTTCGTCGATGAATCCAATTTTTCGATAAAAAAAGTGGAGGATTTTCCTCCAACTTTATCAGTACCCATTCACCAAATGTTAGATGTTGTATGTCGATTCATGATTACATTATAGACCAAACTGAACAAGTTTGACAATGACACAAGACACGATTCACGCGTGATCTGTCAAAAACAGTGTTTCCAAAAAGATACCAGCAAAACAATCATCCTTTAGTTTGTACACTTATACCTGTCCTTCCTGCACTTGTTTCGGTTCTATCTGTTCTTGTTCCTGTACTTTGTGTATGCGTGTTTTTGTACTTTCTGCGATGGTTCCTGTAGTTTCTGTCCGTTCCTGTTTGTTGTTCATATGTTCCTGCACTTGTTCCTGTGCGTGTTTCCTTTACATGTTCCTGTAGCTTCTGTGATTGTTTCTGTACTTTCGGTATCTGATCTAATGCTTCATGCCCCTGGTCCTGTATTTTGTATACTTGTTCCTGTACTTTCTGCACTGAATCCTGTTGTTTCTAAATTTTTTCCAGAGCTTTCTACACATGTCCATGTTCCTGTACTTTATGTGTCTGCTCCTGTATTTTTGGTCTCTGTTCTTGTATTTTGTTCACTTCGATTTGTATGTTCTGCACTTGTTCCTGTTGTATCTGTACTTGTTCCTGTACTTTGTTTATTTGTGATCGTACTTTTTGTACATATTTCTATGCGTGCTTTCTGTACCTGTTACTGTACTCGTTCCTGTACCTTCTGTGATTATTCCTGTACTTTCTGTATCTAATCTTGTTCTTTCTGTTCCTGTTCCTGTATTTTGCACAGTTGGTCCTGGACTTTCTGCACTTATTTTTGTTGTTTCTGTACTTGTTCCTGTACTTTGTGTATTTATTTTTGAACGTTTTGTTCTTTTCCTGTGCATTTTATATTTTGTTCATGTTCCTGTACTTTCTGTATCTGTGCAGGTTCTTTCTGTCACTGTTCCTGTATTTTGCACACTTGGTCCTGGACTTTCTGCACTTGTTCCTTTTGTATCTGTACTTGTACCTGTACTTTGTTTACTTGTTATCGTACTTTCTGTACTTATTCCTATGCGTGCTTTCTGTACGTGTTCCTGTACTCGTTCCTGTGATTATTCCTGTACTTTCTGTATCAGATCTTGTACTTTATGTCCATGTTCCTGTATTTTGTACACTTGTTTCTTTACTTTCTGCGCTTATTCCTGTAATTTCTGTGCTTGTTCCTGTACTTTCTGTATTTGTTTTTAAACGTTTTGTACTTTTTCCTGTGATTTCTATACATTTCTGTACGTTCTGTATCTGTTCCGGTTCCTGTATTTTGAACACTTGGTCCTGGACTTTCTGCACTTGTTCCTACTCTTCCTGTACTTTGTATACTTGTTCTTGCACTTTCTGTTCTTGTTCCTTTGCGTTCTTCCTGTACCGGATCTTGTACTCGTTGCTGTACCTTCTGTGATTATTCCTGTACTTTCTGTATCTGATCTTGAACTTTCTGTCCCTGTTCCTGTGTTTTGTACACTTGTTCCTGTACTTTCTGCACTTATTCTGGTTGTTTCTGTACTTTGTGCTTGCATTTTTGTACTTTTTTCTGTGCTTTCTATATACCTTATGATCAAAAAAGAACTGGAATTTTCATTTTAAAATTCCCGTGCTTGTCCAATCGGTAAACTTTTATTCTCTCAACGTTGGCAACACTTTTATATACATTCTGTCAAATTTTGACGCATATCGTACGATTAGTTTTTGTTTGGCGTCTATACAAAGAAGTTGAAAAATTTTCGTGTGGCGATTTTTATAATGGATGAAAATTTAGAACAACGTGCGTGCATCAAATTTTGTGTTGCAAATGGATTTAAGTGTTCCGAAACGTTGAAAATGTTAGAAAAGGCCTTTGGTGAATCGTGTCTAGCAAAAACACAGGTGTTGCAAAATCGTTCTGTACCGATTAGAGAGATTGCTGTGTTGTTGGGCATCTCTTATGGATCAGCCGAAAACATTTTAACTGATGTTTTGGGTTTGAAACGCGTCGCTTCTCGGTTGGCGCCAAAAAAGCTGAATTTCTTTCAAAAACTGCGTCGTGTTGTGTCGCAGTTTCTGGCCAAAAATTCAACCAATATCATCAACCAAGCACCGTACTCTCCAGATATGGCCCCGTGTGACTTTTTCCTCTTCCCCAGACTCAAATTGCCATTGCGGGGAACGCGTTTTGAGACCATAGAGACCATAAAAGAGAATTCGCTGCGTGAACTAAAGGCCATACCTTCGGCGGCCTATAAAACTTGTATGGAAAATTGGATCAAGCGTTGGCATGCATGTATTGCCGCAGGAGGAAAGTACTTTGAAGGCGATAATAAAGAAATTTATAAAAAATAGAAATTTTGCGTTTTTTAATAACATTCCAATTCTTTTTTGATCATAAGGTATGTTCTAGTTTATGTATTTTCTGTGCTTGTTCTTGTATTTTCTGTATCTGATTTTGTACTGTCCATGTTCCTGTATTTCGCAAACTTGGTCGTGTACTTTCTGCAGTTGTTCTGGCACTTTATGTGCTTGCTCCTGTGTTTTGTGTAAGTTTTTTTTTTTGAGATGCTACTAGTCAGTGTAAAACAGTGATTTACCGAACTGCCTAGCGGCATAGCAGTTCAGCATGAACTGTTATGTACTGTCGAAGTCGAAGACGAAATGTTAGGAAAAGTTCAAAGCTCTGTTGAAAAATTGTAGTAAAATAAGCGGCAAGAATTTTACAAAAAGTAATAGGCGAAAACTGCAGTAAAGGTGAAAATTCAACAATTTCTTGAATTTTCGCCTTCGTTGCCGTTTTTTTCGTTTCACTTCTTTGTAAATTTTTTTGTTAAATCTTCGCCTTTATTGCAGTTTTTGCCTATCACTTTTTATGAATAATTCTTGTCTCTTATTTTGCTATAATTTTTTCTGTAGAGCTTTTGAAGTTTTCCTTACATTTCGTCTTCGTTTTCTACAGGTCATAACAGCTCATGCTGAACTATCATGCCACTTTGGAAATACCAAATTTATTAAAGCAAATTTGAATGACACATTACACTGGAACAATTGATCGTCTTCCCGTGGCCTAATTTGTAGCATTGAAATACCCACAGGCTCCCTATCTCTAAATCCAACGGCAAGCACATGTAACGACAATATGTTGCATCTACGAGTATTTTTCAGTGAGCCTTCGGGTTCGGGCTCAACAATAACAGCCTGTAATACGGAGGGGGGCAATATGTGAGTGTGTCAAAACTGTGTGTGATACTTTTGACTGATAAACGAAAGTAGGAACATCACCAACGGCGTCCCACATCCGGTGCTAAATGAACGGCTGTCATCAGCGGAAACAAACGAAAAAAATATCCACCAACTGAATGCCGGTTCCAGTCGCTAATCTGTGGAACGCGTTTCAGTTATTTCATCCCTTCGGGTCATAGTTTCCATCCTGCTCCTTCGCCTTCTCCTCCGTCTAACGCTTCGAAGTTCGAACCACGCGGAATCGCAGCATAGAAACCGCGCAAAATTAGCATAAATATGTGCACGCTTCGAAGCTGACAAGTTGCAAAATAACAATGGCTTCGGCAAACACATGCTTACTCGCCTACTCCCACCATACAGAGGTGGGTGGGCTGGTGGCCGCGGAGTTTACCTACTGCTGCTGCTGCTGCTACTGATGCTGCTGTCACTCTGCAACATCAGCACTGGAGCGAAATAGTTTTCCAATGCAAATGCTCGCGGAAAACTCGACTCTGGCAAGTAGTGACTGCAGGACATTCCTCCGCACTGACGAGTGTCGCGAAACCTCGTGGGCTTTCCCCATCCCAATTCATTAGATAGTGTACTGCCTGTAGGAAAACAATGTTTGGCTTTGTCATAATTTCATCCTCCACCGCCGGTTGATTTATTAGGCATTCATAATCGCACGACACGGCGAGCGAGAAAAGTCCGCCCGGAGGGGGGCCGAACGTTTCAATCTAAATTAGTGTCATCGGGTCGCAGTCGGGTCGGGAGGCTGAAAACTATTGGACTGGACCCACTAAACATTGTGAGTGGGGTTGGGGGAGACGGGATCGACAACGAGGTCCAGTTAATTGAAGTTGATACCGAAAACTAACGGACGGACCGGCGGACACCCGTTGCTATTCTCTACGATGCCAATTAGGATGCCCCCCTCCGATCATGTGTATTGCCGAGTGTCGCAGGTCGATTAGGGTTTATCGGGTTTATGTGTCACTTTCGATTCATGTTGATGTCGATGGTGATTAGACGACGGTGTGTCGGTTGATGGATGACAAAAGTCTGGATTCCTGCGGCTTTGTGGTTATGACGTAGACGATGACGGCTCGGTGGATTCCGATGTTGACAGTTATTTGAACCTGACTTGCTAGAGAAACTTCTGAAAAATTCTTCTTGGACTACAGCAACAAATTGCTTGCCCAACAACATTTTCTTATTCCACCTTGATCACTTTTTAATTTTGCAGTTCTTTTAAAATCTGTTTTCGCCAGATAAATATGCTAGATCTTAAATGTATGAAAACTTGTAAAAACTACTGATCATAAAATTTTAGAAAATTTCAAATTTCTAAAGTTACTAAAAAAATCCATGAAAATACTTTAAAAACTTAAATAAAAATTTACTCATAAGCATTAAAAACATTCAAAATTACTTGATTTGGTTTTCCTCACAGTCGGTAGCAACAAATTGCTTGCCAAACGATTTTTTTTACTTATAATCTTTTCATGCCTGAATAAATAATAAACATAACAATGTAAAAATTATTGGAGTTGCCACAGAAACTTCGGAAAAATTCTTCATAATCTGCAGCAACAAATTGCTTGCCCAACAATATTTTTTTATTCCACTTTGATCACTTTTTAATTTTGCAGTTCTTGTTTTCGATCAAGAGCCAGATAGACATATTAGATCATAAATGTATGAAATATTGTAAAAAACTACTGATCATAAAATTTTAGAAAATTTCAAATTTCTAAAACTATCAAAAAACTACATGGAAATACTTTAAATATTAAAATAAAAATTTACTTATGAACATTGAAAATTACTGGATTTAGATTTCCTCACAGTCGGCAGCAACAAATTACTTGCCAAACGATTTTTTTACTTATACCCTTTTTACGCCTAAATAATTTTTTTCCATAATTTTAATCGCTTTGCTTTTTTTGCAGGTCTTCTTTCCAATCATGTTTTGATGAAGATTGTAAAATTATCTATTTCTAAAATAGCTAAAATAATTCGTGGAAATATTTCGAAATTTAAAATAAAAATTACCCTAACAATATAAAAATTACTGAAGTTGACAGAGAAACTTTGGAAAAATTCTTCTTAGTCTGCAGCAACAAATTGCTTGCCAAACATTATTTTTTTAATCAACTTTAAACACTTTTTAATTTTGCAGTTCTTTTAAAATCTGTTTTCGCCAGATAAATATGCTAGATCTTGAATGTATGGAAAATTGTATAAATTCACTGATCATAAAAAATTGTAGAATTTCTAAAACTCAAATTTACCAATAAAAACTCATGGAAATACTTTAAAAATAAAAAAAAAACTCAACATAAAAATTACTGGAGTATTAACAATCTTCATAGTCGGCAGCAACAAATCGCTTGCGTAACAGATTTTTTGCAATTAATTTCGATTACTACTTAAATTTGCATCACTACTTATCTTTGAAGATAAGTTTTCGATGAAGAGCTAGATAAATACTCAATCTTGATTAAATGAACAATTTTTACAATCTACTAATCATAAAATATTGTGAAGTTATCAATTTCTAAAATAAACAAAAACCCATGCAAATATTTTAAAACTGAAGATACAAATCAACATAACAATACAAAAATTACTAGATTACTTACAGGAACTTCGGGAAAATTCTTCACAGTCGGCAGCAACAAATTGCTTGCCAAACAATAATTTTTCAATCAACAGTTTTTAATTTTTCAGTTCTTTTAAAAGCAGTTTTCGCTGAAAAGTTAAATAGTATACGAGGTCTGTTCAAAAAGTTCCCGGAATTTTTTAATTGCGCGCGTCTGGAGAGTCCGGTGGTCAAAATTTTTTTTTACTGTGTTGGTACATATGTCCCTAATGTATGGTGAAATTTTCAGCTGTATTCATTGTTTACATTCTGTCTTGTAGCGGCTGGTGTAGACGTGTTTTTTTGAGCTCGGCGATTTTTGTTAGTTTAAACAATGGAAGAATTGAAGAGTCAAAGAATTTGTATTAAATTTTGCGTGAAAAATGAAATAAAGTGTGACCAAGTGTGCGAAATGTTACAGAGAGCCTACGGTGAGTCTGCTATGAAAAAAACAAGTGAGTGGTATAAGCGTTTCCAAGCTGGCCGCGAAGACGTTGAAGACGACGAACGCTCCGGTCGACCCAGCACGTCAATAATCGATGAAAATGTGGGAAAAGTGGAAAAAATGATTATGGATGATCGCCGAATCACTATTAGAGAAGTTGCTGATGAAGTTGGCATATCAGTTGGCTCATACCATCATATTTTTTCAAATGTTTTGGGCATGAAACGAGTGGCAGCAAAATTCGTTCCAAAACGGCTTTTTTTTTTCGTGATTTTTTGGCTAAAAACAAGACTTTAATCGTGCATTTGCATTGTGCGAAACTTGGTTAACTTCTGAAATATCTCTCAACTTCCACAATTTTAATATTATTCGTTTGGATCGAGAAACCCCCTATGGAGGAGTACTTTTGGGAATCAAAAAGTGCTATTCCTTTTATCGAATTAACCTCCTCTCGATACCAGGTATTGAAGTTGTCGCATGTCATGTTACAATCAAAGGTAAGGACCTTTGTATTGCTTCCATCTACATTCCCCCTAGAGCCTCGGTTGGGCATCAGCGGCTCAGTGATATCATAGAACTCCTTCCCGCACCAACGTTGGTTTTAGGAGACTTTAACTCACACGGTACGGGATGGGGTTGTCTTCATGACGATAACAGATCAGCTATGATCCATGATATTTGTGACAACTTCAATATGACAATATTGAATACGGGAGAAATGACACGGATTCCTGCACCACCAGCAAGACCAAGTGCGCTGGATTTATCCCTTTGCTCGACATCGCTACGGTTGGATTGCAAGTGGAAGGTAATCCCCGATCCTCACGGTAGCGATCATCTACCTATCGTAATTTCAATCGCCAACGGATTAAGACCATCGGAGACAATCAATGTTTCGTATGACCTCACACGAAATATTGATTGGAAATATTACGCAAATGCGATGTCTGAGAAACTGGAAACAACACAAGAACTTCCTCCGGATGAAGAGTACACGCTTTTGGCTGGCTTGATTCTCGACTCCGCGATTCAAGCTCAGACGAAACGTGTACCCGGCGCGAAAACTAACATCCTTCCTCCCAATCCGTGGTGGGACAAAGAGTGCTCATCACTGAACGCGGAAAGATCTTTAGCATTCAAAAAGTTCAGAAAATATGGAACACCTGATAATTATAGAAATTACGCAGCGCTAGATAAGCAAATGAAGAACTTAGTTAAAGCAAAGAAACTAGGTTACTGGCGACGGTTTGTTGACGGATTAACAAAAGAAACATCGATGAGCACTCTTTGGAACACAGCCCGACGAATGCGAAACCAAAACACCACGAACGAAAGCGACGAATATTCCAACCGTTGGATATTCGATTTCGCTAAAAAAGTATGTCCAGACTCTGTTCCGGAACAGAAGATCTCCCGCGCCGCGACATCAAATACAAACGAAACACCGTTTTCGATGGTAGAGTTCTCACTTGCGCTCTTGTCATGTAACAATAAGGCCCCGGGGTTAGACAGAATCAAATTCAACTTGTTGAAGAATCTGCCTGACACCGCCAAAAGACGCTTGCTGAATTTATTCAACAAGTTCCTCGAGGGTAATATTGTCCCACACGACTGGAGACAAGTGAGAGTTATCGCCATTCAAAAACCTGGGAAACCAGCCTCCGATCACAATTCGTATCGGCCGATTGCTATGCTTTCCTGTATCCGGAAGTTGTTCGAAAAAATGATTCTCTTCCGTCTAGACAATTGGGTCGAAACTAATGGCTTTCTTTCAGATACACAATTTGGTTTCCGCAGGGGTAAAGGAACGAACGATTGTCTTGCGTTGCTCTCAACAGAAATTCAAATGGCATTTGCTCGTAAAGAACAAATGGCATCAGTATTTCTAGACATCAAGGGGGCTTTTGATTCAGTTTCTATAAATATCCTATCTAAGAAGCTGCACCAGCATGGTCTTTCGCCGGTTTTGAACACCTTTTTATATAATCTATTGTCCGAGAAACACATGTATTTCGCACATGGTGATTTGTCGACAATAAGATTTAGCTACATGGGTCTTCCTCAGGGCTCATGCTTAAGCCCCCTTTTATACAATTTTTACGTAAAAGATATCGATGAATATATCAACACATCTTGCACGCTAAGACAACTTGCCGACGACAGCGTTGTGTCCATTATAGGATCCAAAACTGCCGATCTGCAAGGACCATTACAAGATACACTCCACAACTTGTCCACGTGGGCTCTTCAACTTGGTATCGACTTCTCTACGGAGAAAACTGAGCTGGTTGTATTTTCAAGGAAGCGAGAACCAGCACAACTGCAGCTTCAACTAAGGGGAGAAACCATAGCTCAGGTCTTCACATTCAAATATCTCGGGGTCTGGTTCGACTCCAAAGGCACCTGGGGATGTCATATTAGGTATCTGAAACAAAAATGCCAACAGAGAATTAACTTTCTTCGTACAATAACCGGATCATGGTGGGGTGCCCACCCAGGAGACCTGATCAGGCTGTACCAAACAACGATATTGTCCGTAATGGAATATGGATGCTTCTGCTTCCGATCCGCCGCGAACACCCATTTCATTAAACTGGAAAGAGTTCAGTATCGTTGTTTGCGTATTGCCTTAGGTTGCATGCAGTCGACTCATACGATGAGTCTCGAAGTGCTTGCGGGCGTCTTACCGTTGAAAAATCGATTCTGGGATCTCTCATATCGATTGCTAATCCGATGCGATATCTTAAATCTGATGGTGATTGAAAACTTCGAAAGGCTTGTCGAGCTCAATTCTCAGACCCGTTTTATGTCCTTGTATTTTGATTACATGGCTCAGAATATTAATCCTTCTTCGTTTGTTTCCAACCGTGCTCATTTGATGGATACTTCTGATTCTACTGTGTTTTTCGACACATCCATGAGAGAAGAGATTCGTGGAATTCCGGATCACGTGCGCCCTCAAGTGGCCCCAAATATTTTTTATAATAAATTTAGAACAGTCAACTGTGAAAAGATGTTTTACACTGACGGATCAAACATCAACGAGTCCACAGGCTTCGGCATCTTCAATCAGAACATCACCGCTTCGTACAAACTCAGTGATCCGGCTTCAGTTTACGTCGCAGAATTAGCTGCTATTCAGTACACCCTCGAGATCATTGAAACGTTGCCCAAAGACCATTACTTCATTGTCACGGACAGTCTAAGCTCAATAGAAGCTCTCCGGGCAATGAAGCCAGGAAAGTATCCCCCATATTTCCTGGGGAAAATACGGGAACACTTGCGAACTTTATCTGAACGGTCTTATTCAATATCGTTAGTCTGGGTCCCTTCACATTGTTCCATTCCGGGAAATGAAAAGGCAGACTCATTGGCTAAAGTGGGCGCATTAGAAGGTGATATTTATGAAAGACCAATCTGCTTCAATGAATTTTTCAGTATTTCTCGTCGAAGAGCACTTGAAAGTTGGCAAACTTCATGGAGTAATGACGAACTGGGACGATGGCTACATTCCATTATCCCTAGGGTATCGACGAAACCTTGGTTCAGGAGGATGAACGTGAGTCGCGATTTCATTCGTGTTATGTCTCGGCTCATGTCTAATCACTACACATTCAACGCACATCTTCGGCGTATTGGGGTCATGGAGAGCGGTCTCTGCACCTGTGGCAACGGTTATCAGGACATCGAGCATGTCGTATGGTCATGTGTGGGGTATTGTGACGCCAGGTCTGTTTTAAAGGACTCCCTCAGGGCCCGAGGTAGACCACCTGATGTTCCGGTTCGAGATGTGTTGGCGAGTCGGGATATATCATATATGTTACTCATATATAAATTCCTTAAACACATTAATATACAAGTGTAATCTGCGTTAGTTACCCCTGTTCCTCGACTGATGCGAAGAAGAAACTCCACCCACAGGTTCGACACTAACATCCGCCCGAATCTCCCCATCCCTCGTCTGTCCACCATCTTCATTGGAACTAACAAGATCTTTCTGCTGTCACTAAATTTTCTGCTTCCCCCTCCCACGTTTTTTCACCATCTCGATGTCAACTAATTAGATCTTTGTCGTTCTTAGTCATTTTGTTCCCATATCCCCTTTTTACTCTGTTCTCCGTAATATTTACTTCTCTGTATATTTTTTTTTTCATTTTCCTCCGTAACATCATCATCATTGCCCACGAACGGCCGCTGTAGTCTATGAGATGAATATGGGCCTGGTATTCGTAGCCTGGGGGTGTCCCCCGCGAACCCACACGGACAGAAAAAAGCGGCTAATACCAAGATACTTACCAACGTGTTACATTCAGTACGCCGGCCGGTGCCGATTGCCAGCTGAAGGCGGGATCTGCCAAAGTCAATACATTATCTTAATATACTATCCTAGTTTTAAGTTATTTGTTAATTAAAATTAGAAAAAGCCCTTGGCATCTTAGAGCTTAAGCAGTGTGCCTTAATAAATTATATGATTGAAAAAAAAAAAAAAAAAGACTTTAATCATGCCCTAACCTCCTTATTCACCAGATATCGCTCCGTGTGATTTTTTCCTGTTCCCAAAGTTGAAGAGACCCATGAAAGGACAGCGTTTTTCATCGATTGAAGAGATAAAGGCAGAATCGCTGAGAGTGCTACAGAGCATTACAAAAAGTGACTATCAGAGGTGTTTCGAAGACTGGAAAAAACGCTGGCATAAGTGTATTATATCTAGGGGGGATTACTTTGAAGGGGACCATAAAGATGTAGACGAATAAATAAATATTTTAGAAAAATGAGAATTCCGGGTACTTTTTAAACAGACCTCGTATATGCTATCTATGCTAGATCTAAGATTAATGATCAATTGTAAAAATCTACTGATAATAAAATTTTGGAAAATTGCAGGTTCATGAATTTACCAAAAAATCCTTGGCAATACTTTCAAAACTACTGAATTATTTGCAGTACACTTGGAAAAATTCTTCATAGTAGGCAGCAACAAATCGCTTGCCAAACAGAATGTTTTTTCTTATTTATTCTGGTAACTTTTCAACTTTGCAGTTATATATACTAGATCTTGAGTAGATGGAAAATTGTGAAAATCCACCAATTTAACAATAATGGAAAATTTCAAATCTTTAAAACAACTTAAGCTGCATGGAAATATTTCAAGATTTCGAATAAAAATCAACTCAACAATATTAAAATACAACGTTTCTGCCAAGTTTCAACTATGCGAAATAAATAAAATTTCTAAGACATAAAAAATCAGAATATCAAAAATAAAAAAATAAAATGATTTTGTGTCATAGCACAAAATTAAGCAAACCCCTAAATGACGATCATTTTGTTCACAGGGTAACGGTGTCGAAAATTTCGGGAAATACTTTACGAAAACTCATAGTTTTCAGCTAAGAATTGCTTTGCCAAACAATAGTTTTTTTCACACTTTAATCAGTTTTAAACCCTTCTTCCAAGATCAGTCATTGATGAAGGGACAGTTCTTATATTTCATAAATTTACTGACTCATGATATCAAAAATTGCGGAAAACAAACAGTTTAGTATCTTCAGCTACAAATTGTTTGCCAATCGTTTTTTTACTAGTCTCGATAACTTTTCAATTTTGTAACCCTTGGTTCAAGATTCGTTTTCGAAAAATATTCTACTTTTGATACTATTATGAACGAAACACAGAAAAAGTATCCTCCTTGGAACGACCTGCGCAAAAGACAACATTCCGATAAGATAACAAAAATCGATCGAAATTAAAATATTTCAACAAACCGCACAAGCACTGCGGTAATGCGCTGAAAGAACCCGCCGAACCAATGTGTATTTTCTTCAATCCGCAGGATTACCGATGTTGCGCTACGAAGCATAATGTGCAGGCCACAAAATAAACCTCCGTAAGCTCTTCTGTGTTCTCTGCCCGTACAGATGAACACAGACACCACCTCCCTCATACACATCCCCACACGCCCCCCACTGCCCCGCAGCGAAGCTCTCATCACTTGTTAAACCATCTCCGCACTGGGATTTGTTTGAACAAAAAAAAAAAAACAGAAGTATTTCTAAAAGCTTTTTCTCATCCACCATTCGTTCGTTGCTCCCCGAGAGAGCACATCTCAAACAAACAGATCATAAAAGTACAAGAAATTGCTCTACCTTAATGAAATCAAACTGATTTTGTTTTTCTTTTCATCTCTATCTCTCTCTCTCTCTTTCTCTCTTGCAGGTAAGCTTTGCCGAAAGCTGGTCGGGAATTAAAGTACATTTTCTGGGGCAAGAAACTAAAAATCTCGGCTCCCAGTAGTCAGAGAGTTAGTGGACAGTGGCGTTGACGACGACTACGGCGGCGGTGGTTGGCTGCGGCGACGACGACGATGGAACCCTTTCCTGCATCACCCCCATCATCATCACCGTGTGTCGCCCGCGTTCCGTTGAAGAACTGCAAACTGAATCCGAATCTTTGCACAGCAAAAAGCTAGGGTGAAACTTTTCGCAAAACTAGCAATTAAGTGTACTTTTGTAAAGTAGGTTCTCTCTTAGTAGTAGTTGGTTAGGATCTTAGATAACGAAAGGAAACCAGTTCAGTGCGTCGTATCTTTGTATCGCCATTTCGGGTTGTAGCCGGCGTGATTGAAGAATTCTTTCCACATCATGGTTTCAGTGACGGTTGGCTTGTCCTAGATGATGACCGATGTAGTAATAGTAGTAGTAGTAGTATTAGCAGAAATCGCAAAATTCATTAGTCCTGTTACTGTTTCGTAACGATTTGCGGGATCGCGTTTGTGTGTAGATCAATCCGACGGTGCCGAAAATGTTCTGGCAATCGCGACCAACTACTAAACAGTGCTGCCATAGTTAGTTCGTAGTGAGTAAGTGTGCGTGCGCGGGATCAGTTGACGGACGGGCGAACGGACGGGGTGTCTCACTTTTTATCATCTGCGTTATTCCGGTTGCGCTGGTCATTTCGAATGGCACCATTGCATCGATCAGGGCGCGAGTACCAGCAGCATCCAGGAACGACGACGACGACGCCGACGAAGACGACGGTGGCGACGATAAAGACAGCGGAAGAATCAGAGACAGGCGCGGTATCCGTTATCCCATTCGCTTTCGATATCGTCTTTAACACAGCAGCAAGCCTAGAACACAATCGGAACGATCATCGGCAACAGCAACAGCAGCGGGAACTCTAGCAGCAATGAAACCAATGAGCCCGCTCCGGGCTGCCATCCTAGCCCTTGCAATGGCACTCGTCGAGTCAGCCGGAGGTAAGTCAGGTTGAGTTTTAATTACCAGAAAGTTATAATATTTTTTTCATCGTTAAAATAAACAAAAAATAATAATGGGCCTAGGATGCTACCTTACGGTAAGAGCTTGAAAAAGCAATTTTCGTTGACTCAAAATAGACGCAAATGGTGAGAAATAAATGTCACTCTCAGCTCCGCTTGCAAATTATAAGAACGAGATGCTTGTTCAGTCAACGACATAAGGAACAGTGGTTTCAAAATTGTGTTACCGATCAGTCATTTTCGGTTTTCAGTGAATATCGCATACTGTGCAGTGTCGATATTCAACCGAAGCTTCGAGAATCGATAATGACAGAAAACGATACACAATATTTTTTACCTGTTGGTGCTCGTATCCATAGTAGTTTTGGTTTCCAAACAGGCTTTGCGGTATGACTACTTCGACTACTTTAGATACTTTTTATAGCCGAACCCCACAGATTTTTAATATATCGATAAAAGAATGAAATTCCGACGGATTCTTCCTTCAGTTATTATTTTTGTTTCGTCTTGTCGTAAAGGAACGAGTGACGTCGGCATGGATACTCACTTGTGTTTCAATTTCATTGAAAGACGAAAATGCTTCGTCTCTCTCTCTTCGTTTTCGTTTGGATGCGGCCATTTACGAATGAGACAGCAGAAAAACGAATATGAGGCTGTAGGATTGGATTCTTTCATAGAGCAAATGCTAGTTTTGTAACAAAGTCGTTGAGAGCTGCAGCTGTTTTCTATCCATGCTAAGTGTTCGAGTTTTACAGACACTCTAGAGAACTTCAGAGACAGTCAGATGGAATCAAAATTCTAATTTCAGTTTTAGTGCTCATTTCCAGGATTTAGAACCTGCATGCTGGAATTGAATTCCTAACTTGGGTTTTAGAACTAGAATTTGAATCTGAATTCAGTTCCCGTATTCAGGTTAGAAATTCATTTCGAGATTTAAATTTATAACTGGAAAATATACTCAGTTCGAGAACTCCATAACCAAATTTATTAACCGAATTCTCGATCTGGATTCCGAACCTGAATTTTGCACCTGAATTCGGGGCCAGTCCCAGGTTCCAAATTTGGTTATTTCATTCAATTTCAGTTCATGGATGTCATGTAGATAAATGGTGACAAAAAGTACTCAACAGTTGTAAATATGTAAATTCCACAAATCGGTTCTTTTAAGAACCATTAAAATATTGCCAAATAATCAAGAAGAACTTTCGTCTCTCGTTGAAACGAAAGAGAGTATCAATGCCAACGTCACTCGTTTCCCTACGATAAGACGAAACAAAAAAAAAAAAAATAACTGAAGGGAGAATCCGTCGGAATTCAATTTTCATTCTTTTATCGATATATTAAAAATCTGTGCCATTTGGTTATAAAGAGTATCTAAAATATGATAAATCGAAGTAGCCTAAGCTTTTCGGAAACTAAAACTACTATAGATTCGAGCACCAACAGTTAATTTTGATTGTGAATCATTATCTGTCTCTATTGATTGTCAAAGCATCGGTTGAATATCGACACCGCACAGTATGCGATTTTCACTCAAAAACCGAAAACGACTGAAACGGGCAAATGAAAGAAAGAACAGAATTTTGAAATTTGCGGGCCTTTTCCCGCTCATATATTGTTTTTTTTCCAACGGATTCACTTACAGTCAGTCCGATCCCAGTTTGATTTATCCGTCTTTATGGGCTTAAGCAGCTTGACTTTAACTGTCCTGTTGAGCAATTTCAGGCAACTTGGCTATTATTCATACCATGTGAAACGGAACGTCGACGAACAGTTTTTTTGGACTTCGTTTGATGTCGAATCTTTCTTGAAGAACTACTCAATATAGCAGAAATGTGAGATTAAAATGAACTTCAGTGTATTTGTTGATTTATTTGATTTTAATACAATAAATGTAAAATGACTTATCAGTTTGTAAATAAAAACTTTAAACCGTATATTAAAAACTAAATATTTGCCATTTCATTAGTTCTGATTCATGTCCTCACTAGTTCAGCTGGGACACATGTTCACTAGTGCATTTCCTACATTAGTGCCAGGTACATCGTGTCAGGCGTGCGGGCGTGTGTTGTAAATAACATTATGAATGAATTTCCTTTATCATTATTAATTTCTTCAATACCCAAGATCTTCAATACCCTGGCCGAGTTGTAGGTGATAACGCATCGTATTTAGTTCTGAAGGGGAGGTTTATGATTTCAGAACTAAACACCATGCGTCTCCATCTGGTGATAATTTGATGGAAACGCCTGGTTCTTCGTATGATTTTTTTTAAGTCTGATATTATACTCGTATACATTTTTCAAAAATCTGAAAATAATACAGCATAATGTACTCATAAATGATTTATTTTTTATGTAAAATCTAGAGTGGTATCAAAATTGTAATTGCGAATAAAAAATTCGAAAATTTTGATAATTTTTTTTTACATGAAATAAATGTTGAAAAAAAACTGAAAAAAAAAAAAAAGGTAGGTTTCTCATAGTACCTAAAATATTCCTGATTTTTTTTTTTAATTTTTTTGCTAAAGAGGTTTTTGAAAAATTTAAATAATATAAAAATCAGAAGAACCACCCTAACTCCACAAACATGGCAGTTGAAGGGTTAAAATATTGTAAAATTCATCTCCAATACAAATCCTATTTATCAATTTAATTTCTGTTTGGGGGCAGTTTTTATATGCAAACCCGACTACACCCTTTTGGATTATTTTTGCACCTTCACCAACATAATATTAATAACCTTGCACTTAATCCGCTTGAACTTCCATGAAATAATGAGTTTCGTATCGTTTTTTTGAACACGTCTTTTTCGTGGACTTTTCATCTTGGAGGTATCCCGTGTCACTTTTCCAATCCTTTTTTTTTTTGGGATTTCTCATAACAATTACTCAACATTTCTCGCGGATGCGACCCTTTTTGAGGTCAACTGGTTCGGTTTGGGTCTTTTTCGATGACGTCAACGTTTGTAGTGGCTGTTAGCTAAATGTAACCAAAAAAAAATTTGTAAAGTGGGGTTCCGAGTTCATGGACTCTTTTGTTTATCTGTTAAAATAATTCTGCTGCCATATAATATAAAAAGTCTTTATAAAAACACGAACCGCAAACGGTCAATTTTTAACAATTTTTACTACACTAGATAATCGCTGTGCAAACTTATGCGATGGTTCACGAAGTTCAAATAGACGTTAAACTTGGAAAAAATGCTAGAAAACATACTGTTATTGGTGTTTGTAACGTAAACGAGTGTTTTGTCCTCAGTTTCAAATGGCTTGCTAAATCTGATTTTTTTAAATCTAACTTAGAATTTTTTTCTGCTTGGAGACATCTCTTCGTTTCGAGGTCATCTAGATTTGTAGCTTGGGAAAAGCTACTTACTACATGGAATGAAATGTCCCGGGACTTTCTCAGTGAAAAGGCGTGAATAGTTTCGAACCGACCCAATACCAAATTTCATGACAATCTATCCACTAGAGTTCGAATAACAGCTGATCGTGTCAGACGAGTTCTAATTTTTATCAAGCTATGGAAAAAGACGCACCAGCGCATTCATGCATAAAAGTAACGGTGAAATTGAAAGATTTCCGGTACGGATTGGTCCACCATCCCCCGTATTCTCCCGAACTGGCCCCCAGCGACTATTATCTATTTCCAAACCTGAAAAGGTTTCTCCAGGGAAGGAAATTTTCGTCGAATGCTGAGGTCATTGCAGAAACGGAAGCCTATTTTTAAGGCCTTTGTTTCTCTTCAAAGGGTATCAAAATGTTAGAAAACCGGTAGGTCAAGTGTATCACTCTAGATGGAGATTATTCTGATGAATAAAAAAGTTTTCACGGACTTTTTCTTTATTAGGCCCGGGACTTCTCATTCCATGTAGTATCATATTCTAGACACTATAGCCAAACGCCACAGATTTTTAATATATCGATAAATGAATGAGAATTTTGGTTTCATCTCGTCGTAGCGGAACGAGTGACGTTGACATAGATACTCACTTTTGTTTCAATGAGAGACGAAAAGGTTTCGACTCTCTTCGTTGGTTTTGAATGCGATCATTTTCGAATGAGACAGTCAAAAGGACGGGTGGGTAATGTCAGAGACATAACTGGAGGACGTGAATACGAATAAAACTCACATACTTCTTTCACATTTCCGAATATTTATAGTCGTTCGTATTAACTTATTGATTGTTGGAATTTTGCAACTTTTACTGTTTCGCTTACGGAACTGTAACGGTACATCCATACTAAAGTATGACTTATTGACGCTAAATATATTGTATCACACAAGTGAGAATAGAACACTACAACAAACCATGTTAAAGTTTTATTTTAGATTTACATCCTCACTAAAGGGAAATATCTTATAGTTATTTGGCAATATTTTAATGGTTCTTAAAAGAACCGATGTGTGAAATTTATCCGACACTTACAACTGTTGAGTACTTTTTACCGACATTTATCTACACCGGAGTTCTGGACCATCATGAACTGGGACTGAATTAAAGAATTAAATTAGGAACCTGGGACTGGCTCCGGATTCAATTGCAAAATTCAGGTTCGGAATCCTGATCGGGAATTCGGTTCATAAGTTTTGTTATAGAGTTCTCGAACTAAACTCATTTTCCAAGTTCTGAATTTAACTCTTGAAATGAGTTCCAAACCTGAATTAAGGTACTAAATTAAGATTCTAAATCTAGTTCAAAATTCCAAGTTCCGAATTCAATTCCAGCATGCATGTTCTGAATCCTGGAAATGAATACTGAAACTGAAATTAGGATTTAAATTCGGGTTCAGAAGTCGGTTCCAACATTCTGGTTCGGAGTTCAGGTCTAAAATTATGTTTCAGTATACAGAACTGGAATTCACATCTTGAATTATATTCAAAAAATCTGATCTTGAATTCCTGAATCTGAATTCTGGATACGAATTCTGAACTCAAATTAAGGCACGAAATTCAGTTCCAAATCAAGTCATGGAACCAGTTCCAAAAATCAAGTTCCAGAATTTTGAATTAGAAATCAGTTCCAGAGTCTTAGTATATATTTCGGTTTTCTGTATCCTGGAACTAAATTCTGAAACTGAATTCCAAGCCTCCAATTAAGTTGAGAATTCAAATGGAATACAATCCAGATTCCGAATTCAGTTTCAAAACTCAGTTTTAGAATTCAGTTCCTGAATTCCTTCCAAATGAGGCATTATACCATGCTGAAGGATGCAGTTTGGATCAGTATATATTAGGGTGCCAGTAGAATTTGACAAACCGGTAGTGCGAAAAGTCCCAAAACAAAGTTTGAACCAAATTGGACCATGGAAAGCCGCGGACCCGCGCGGCTGTTGGCGAGAAAGTTATGAACTGGCAAGCTATTTGTGGCTGCGGTAAGACTGCTCCGATGAACAGCGAATTATATGCCTAGGAATGTTTAAAAAACCGACTTCGAGCCATGATTCGAAGCCACAAGAGTCCTTTCGTCTTTCAATTACGCCAAATCAACGGTAAAATGGTAAATGAGGTGACGTTTCTCTATAGAGAAATAGAGTAGAGTTTCTATTACGTCATTTATACGATTGTACATATCCCGAAGCGGGAGTGTTTCGCAAAATTTTATTTATTTCAACACGATCTGTGACCACAATGCAGATCAAAATGAGTTCAGTCATCAGAAAATTTTCCGGATTGAGAAAACGAGTGAGTTTTTTTCGAGAAAATTGAGCGGATAGAAAAATCGCTCGCTCAATCACATTCTCCGATATCGTCGAGTTCAGTAGAATGGTATATAACACTAGGAGTCTTCGGAGATTCCGATCAAAGGCCATTCTATTCTGTACCCTTTCTATGAATAACTTCAAATCTATTCACACTTAGTTCAGTTACCAATCCGGAATCAGAACAAATTGGCTCAAATAGCACTTTTCTCTTCCGACAAATAATCTGAAGTTTATTTGCAGACAATCAGAACTAATTGGCTCAAGTGGCACGTTTTCCTAGTTATTTAGATATTTGTACCTAGAAGCGAGAGAGTACTCGCGGAACTTAGTCTGTACTTTCAAGTTGCCAAAAGTACCATGTGTATTTTCAAATTATCAACTTTCCAGTTGCTAAAAATGCAACATGCACTTTTTGGCAACATGAAATTTTTTTGTCATGTGCTACATAACTTTTTTGCTTGAAATCAGTGTTAAGGATGAGTATTTGCATTTCACTAACTTTTCTCAAAGAATACTGAACCGGTTTTACAAATTTTAATTCTAATAGAAGCTACTGTAGTCCCATACATGGTTTCTGAATTTCATCCGGATCCGCTTTCCAGTTCCGGAATTACAGGGTTAAGTGTGCTTTCGAAGATGGCTCATCCGATTTTTACCATTTTAAATTCAAGTATGTATTTCCCTAATGTATTATTCAGATCCAACTTCCGGTTCCAGAGATAGGGTGCTTGAAGTAAAAATCTAAAATCTACGATGAGTAACGAATTCTTCAAATTTGCCAATAAATTTCGCCAGTTTAGGTACTGTTAATGATAGTCTATGAGCAAATAATCTCTGATCGAATATTCATAAAATCAAATCCAAATAAAAGGACTGATAGTCTCATAAAAAAATTGCTGATTTTTTTTACAAGTCCGACTTCGTTCGGGTTCTAACATTATAAGAGCGACACATTTTTAAAATTTCAAATTGACTTGAAAAATCTTCTAAGTTCAGTTCTAGTTAAACTGTTCCAATATTCGTCATTTATTTCAAACCGTTATTTGATTCGAAGGTACAGAAAATTTTGGAAATTTGATGTATAGCTCGTGTTAGTTGATGTTTGAATGAATTGAATTTCACTACACCAATATCCAGTTTTTGGTTAAAGAAGAACCGAAAATAGTGCTCAAAATGTTTACACACTTTTCACCGGTTTTGGCCCCCAGATACTATTACCTGTTTGAAGGCTTCAAAAAATACTAGAGTTAGTCATTTAGGAATGGTATGAAATTTAAAGAAAACACACTTCCACAATTGCAACGTCACTCAAAGATGATAATCTCTTCTCGTTACCGTAAATTTTTCGGACCTTTCATCGTAAGGCCAATCGAAACCGGTGTAGTGCCGCCCAGCCGGTATTTTACGATCCCCACTTGACACAATCAAAGCATGTTAATGCCTGCATCCATCATACGGCGGTGGTGGTGGTGGTGGTTTTGGTGCTTTTATCAGCTTTCTCGTTTCGTCTTGGAACGACTTGACAAGGAGCTGGACATATTTATCCTTGCTGGTTCTCGAATCAGACCGGCCTTGCCATGCAAGATTAGACTTATCAGCTGGCTGCCCTACCACAAACACACACACACACACACACCTGACTTGACTGATTCTATTAATTCCTCGCCGGTGTCTCGCCTGACTGCACACCGATGAATGACCAAATGCCCACCAAAGGATACTGTATAAATGTCGTTACAGTTACTGTGTGCAGCAGCATGGGCGGCCTTCCACTGATATGTTGTGCATTGTTGCGTTAAAGAGCCTCAAACCGAAGGGACATGATGATTTAGAGAGCTAATAACAACCGGCAACATGACTGACAATGGCTCTGTTGATGGGGTAGGCAGTCCATAAATAGTGCGTGTGTTTGTGTGGGAAGGGGGTGGGGGGCTTAGGTACGGTGATTACCCGCCCCGGGAATCGGTCCAATCAATCTGACTTTGGGGAAAGGCTGGTGGGAAGACTTCACACGCACTGGGGAGGTCTATTGTCACACATCACCGGTTATCGTAGATTGCGGTGGGAATATTAGTTTCTTGTGTTTGATGTTATTAGAATGCCGATGTTCTATGATTTACCTCGAATGGTTTCCATTTATGTTGGAACATTAGTTGCACACCCCGGCCGACCCAGCCATGAGTTGTTGTTGTTTGCCGGTATCAAATTGTCAACGGTACTGTGAAATTTATACGATATTGAAGCTGTTTGTGCAATACTAAGCCATGCTGTGTTCAATGTAAATTTAGTTTATGAAAATTATTTTATGCAAAACCGGACCGGACTTACAGTGAATGGAAATGGAGTGCTGTTCGCTAGTATCTATATACCAAACTAACATGTTAAATAATGCTACTGACAAGCGTTTTTCGACGTGGTAAGGCAGACTCTTCACCAAGTTGAATTTTGCTCTGTCCGACCCAGGAGCACTATTGTTACAAGACAAAAGTACTATCAATCAATTCCGTCGGAAACTTCGATTTTATTTCTAGAAGTCAATTTTTGTCTGGGAACAGGAACAGGACAAAGTTTTCTAACTAATTCAAATATCCTTTGATTCGAGTATTCCTCTCGCTCTCATTGCCAACGTTAGGATTCCTCATTCGTCTTGTCTGGTTACAACGAGTGTTCGTAGAGGTTTCTCTAGGCAAACCCTCGACAAAATGGCTCCAATAGCTACACTTTTTGACCCGAAGTATGCACTTGTATTTAGTGTTTAGAGTCAATATAATAAGCGTAGTTTTTTGTCACAATTACAAAAATTTAAAAGAAAGGAAAATGTACCGAAAATAAGTTCATAATTTTTCATCACGGCAACGCTCGGCCGCATGTTGTCGTTGTGGTCAAAAAAAAATATTGGTTAACTAACAGTTTATTCGACCTCACCCGCCTTATAGCCTATAGCCTGTAGCAATGATCGATTTTCGATCATGGTTTCTAGAAATGATGATCAAGTGATCAGGCTTCACATTCTCCGATTCGGATGAAACTTTGCACTTATTTTTTTCATGACAAAACATTTTCTTTTTTATATATGCAGATACCAATTTGATTCGAGACTGATTTTTAAAAGCGGCGTATGTATTTTGGCATGAATTTTCTTCAAATCGTGTTAACTAGGAAACTGTAAATTGTACAGAAGTGGTGTCCAAGAAGAAATTGTAGGAAATCGATTGTACACTCTTAAAATCATATACACAGTGAAAAATAGTTGAATAATTTTCCTAAAACAAGAAAATCAACCTAAAATTTAAAAAAAAAACTAAATTTAAAAAAAACGTTTCTCCAATATTTTGTAAAATAATTTTATTTTAAACCTTATCTTAAAGACCACATTTTGATTAGGCGCAAATCAACAAATACGCGAGTTATTGATGCGAGACTTTATTGAGTAAATATCTCGATAACGTCTGCTTATAGAAGAAAAGTCGTTATGAGCTAATTTTTCTTCTTTTAATATATAAAATTATATTCTAGCGTCTAATCGACTATCTTTTTCTTTATCAAAAACGAAGTTTTGCAAATTTTGGAAAACTGTTTCAGTATTTCAGCTTCGTCATTTTAATAGTTCACACTAATCAATTTAAACGCAAATGTGGCTTTTTAGTTTAAAAAACAATGAAAGTATTCAACCTTCATTTACAGTGTGTATATTTTTAAGAGTGCTCGGTCGATGTCCTACAACTTCTTCTTGGACACCAATTTTTTGAGATTTACAGTTTTTGAGTTACCAAAATTTGAAGAAAGTGCATACAAAAATATATACGCCCTTTTTGGAAATCAGTCGTGAGTCGAATCGGTCTTTCCATCCGTGCAAAACAAATGGTTAACATTCTCAAAACGAGTGCCAAGTTTCGAACAAATTGAAAAAAAAATGCTTCTGATTTTACCACTGTTCTCGTGTTAATTTCTGGAATTGCTGTTTCTATCCATTCTTCCACAGGGCGAATTTTGTAAAGGCGCCCTATAATAAGGTAAGACGTACTCACGTCCAAAAATGGTTTGTCTTATTGAAGACGTGGTGCAATGTTTCATTTCAACCGGAGTATCTGAAGTCTGACGATTTGCTACACGGTTCTGAAATTGCGCTTTAGTTACTATAAAAGAAGTATTAGATTCTAGTAAAATGTCTCTTTTGAATGAGCATAATCATTTGGTTCAAAAGAATAGAGGTTTTATGCCTGCTGGAGAACAAGTTTGACAGGAGCTAACTTCAAAGGACTTTTATTTATTTAATAATTTATTTATTCATTTATTCATTTATCCATTTCTTCATTTATTCATTTATTAGTTTTTTCGTTTATTCATTTATTCATTTATTCATTTATTCATTTATTCATTTATTCATTAATTCATTTATTAATTTATTCATTTATTCATTTATTCATTTATTCATTTATTCATTTATTCATTTATTCATTAATTCATTTATTAATTTATTCATTTATTCATTTATTCATTTATTCATTTATTCATTTATTCATTTATTCATTTATTCATTTATTCATTTATTCATTTATTCATTTATTCATTTATTCATTTATTCATTTATTCATTTATTCATTTATTCATTTATTCATTTATTCATTTATTCATTTATTCATTTATTCATTTATTCATTTATTCATTTATTCATTTATTCATTTATTCATTTATTCATTTATTCATTTATTCATTTATTCATTTATTCATTTATTCATTTATTCATTTATTCATTTATTCATTTATTCATTTATTCATTTATTCATTTATTCATTTATTCATTTATTCATTTATTCATTTATTCATTTATTCATTTATTCATTTATTCATTTATTCATTTATTCATTTATTCATTTATTCATTTATTCATTTATTCATTTATTCATTTATTCATTTATTCATTTATTCATTTATTCATTTATTCATTTATTCATTTATTCATTTATTCATTTATTCATTTATTCATTTATTCATTTATTCATTTATTCATTTATTCATTTATTCATTTATTCATTTATTCATTTATTCATTTATTCATTTATTCATTTATTCATTTATTCATTTATTCATTTATTCATTTATTCATTTATTCATTTATTCATTTATTCATTTATTCATTTATTCATTTATTCATTTATTCATTTATTCATTTATTCATTTATTCATTTATTCATTTATTCATTTATTCATTTATTCATTTATTCATTTATTCATTTATTCATTTATTCATTTATTCATTTATTCATTTATTCATTTATTCATTCACTTGTTCACTTGTTCACTTGTTTACTTGTTCACTTGTTCACTTGTTCACTTGTTCACTTGTTCACTTGTTCACTTGTTCACTTGTTCACTTGTTCACTTGTTCACTTGTTCACTTGTTCACTTGTTCCATTGTTCACTTGTTCACTTGTTCACTTGTTCACTTGTTCCATTGTTCACTTATTAACTTATTCATTTATTCATTTATTCATTCATTCATTTATTTAACCATTGATTAATTAATTAATTAATTTATTTACCTATTTATTTTGGAAGTAGGAAAAGTCCGCTGGAGCTGAAATCCACTTGCCTGTCTTTGTTCAGCAGGCATAAAAGCTCCTCATCTTTTTATGTCAACAGATTATAGAAACCCAACAGATATAATTGTTGTTTAATACCAAGGGCTTAATATTAAGTAATATTATGCCTCCAGGCGGTGGTCGAAAGTGGCTGCTGGGTTGAAACTAAGTTAGGAGACGTTGTTACGTGTCACTGTCCTGTCCGTGGAGGATCCGCGTTAAACAGCCTGAAGTCACGAAAACCCGCATGCTGGACATCAACTAGAGCGGCCCTCTGGGAGCGATGATTTGAAAGTTATGCAGCAACTACTGCGAAACGGGTACGACAACTTTTGTTGATTTAGGGGTTAGCCTTATCTTGTGCTGGGGCACATAACCAACTTCACTATCTTTACGTTTCGTCTTAGACTCGTCAGTGCAGAGCAGTTCAAATTGAACTGCTTACTGCAAACTTAAACAGTTCAATTTGAACCGCTAAGCAGACGTAAAGTTATTGCCATTTGCGACACACTTGTGATAAGCACGTCTTCCCTGACGTGCCGAACGAAAACAAGTTTCGGCTAATACTGGCCGATTCAGATGATCATTTATTGGTTAGCCTTATTTTGTGCTGGGGCACATTGAATTGAAAGATTGCTTTTTTTGGTCGTTTGTAACTTTTGAAATATTTATTTCACGTTAACAACCAACGTTTCGAAGGTTTGTTCCTTCATCTTCAGGCTATACAGAAAAGAAGGAGAGAGAGAGAAAAAGAGAGAATTGAATGTTACAGTAAATG
Organism: Malaya genurostris; assembly: GCF_030247185.1. Taxonomy (NCBI): domain Eukaryota; kingdom Metazoa; phylum Arthropoda; class Insecta; order Diptera; family Culicidae; genus Malaya; species Malaya genurostris. The sequence goes on from NC_080570.1 coordinate 150,131,796, forward strand.
GAATTGGGAATTTATTTTGTCAAAAGGGTTTAAAGGAGGGAGGGTGAAAGAAGTTAGAAGCAACAAAAGACCATGTTAATTGACTCCAAAGATGGTGAAGAGATGGAGAAAGGGGAGAGCAAAAAGATTAATAATAATAAAATCTAGTTAGTTCCAAAGAAAATGCTGGACAACCGGGGTATTCAGAGAATCAAGCGGATGTTAGAGACAAACCTAAGGGTGAATATTATTCTTAGTATTGGTTTAAGGATCAATGGATAATGGGAGCCGACTTTCTAAGGAAGCACTCTAAGTACTTATAACTGTTTGAAATTGTGTTTTAAATTTAACTTTGCATGGTGTTGCGAGACACGATAAAATAAAATACACGAGAACATCGATTGAACAGACGACACATACTGGAAAAAATAGAAGAATTCAGGGCAATCAATTCGAGATTGCAACAGATTTGCTACGAAAAAAATTGCCCTGGCGAAATTTCGGCGATAACTGGATAACAGATCGAACAGGTTACAGCGTTCCTGATAGCTTGGATGGTTTTTGGGATATAGCTTCGATGCGTTGAATATTGAGTTGATAATAGGGATTCCCAGACGACAGAATAGCAGTGCGCAATTTTGTGGTTTTAAATTTCTGGGAATCCTTAGAGATAATATATTCGACTTGATCCTTGAAATTGAGTTTAGAATCCATTAGGACTTCTAGATCCCTTCACGGTCGACTCTCGCTTGAGGACACCGTTTGGGAAATAGCGTAGTTAAAAACTACAGTTGTGCGTTTGCGAGTAGAAGAAATAACGGAATATTTGGACGGGTTTAATACCATTCTTTTGAGGTCGCACCAATTGGAGCAAAATTTGGCATATGTGTGATCTTTAATACAATGGAACAATTCAAAATCGTCGGCGAAAGATTTTTTAAGCATAGTATCGATTGGATGAAATCGTTCAAATAAAGTAAAAATAAAAAGGGTCCAAGGTGACTGCCTTGAGGTACCACCGAATCTTCGATTTTAGCTATCATACCGCAGCCAATTCAAAAAATATCCATTGAATCTAAGTCTATCCAGTTTTGTCAATAGCTATTTGACGGTTTATTTTGTCAAAAGCAGCTGTATATATGGTGTTTTTGAATTCTGTCTCTTTTGAAACGATTATTTTGCGAACATCAAATCAGTTTTACGTCACCATCGTTCCTGCATAGCAACAGGGCAGCTCTTCCGACTCGTTCGTGGCGTGTGGGCGAAAGAAGCACTATCTTCGGTCGCGGTTCGGAAAACCAAGAATAGAAACCGAACCGCTTGACTTGACTTGGCTTGACTTGCCATATAGTCCTTAATTGCAATGCCACAACCAACCAACCAACCAATGAACCTCCTGTTGCAGTTGTAATTTTATCCCGACCGACGCTGGAAATGACGAGCACCACCACTGTCTGTCTGGGCCAGGAACTATCCAGAAAAACCACAGCAAGATGACGATGGCCTCCCGGCGGTAGTAGTAGTGGTAGTAGTGATAGTGGGAACCAGTGTCATTCCGACAGCATGCTTCGCTGCTCCTGCTGTTGTTGTTAATATTGTTTTTGTCGTTCCCCAAATCCCCAAGTTTCGAGTTTCTCGAATTAAACCGTAATTTAAGGTTATCTTACGAAATTTCAACCCCCGCCTCCCCAAAACTGTTGGTCTCTGTGAAAGGCATCGGTTGCTGAAACCACAAGATGCTAGGTCACCAGAACTGAGTCTGACATTAGTGGTGAGGCGGCCGGTTCAAGGATTCTTGTTTTGCCCGGTTGGATGAAAAGCATCCGTTCGAAACGCGTCGGTGGATCAATGTAGCAATTTATCAACAGTTTATTCACTCGCTCAGCTCATTGTGTTTGTGTGTGTGTGTGTGTGTGTGTTTGTTTTTGCACACAATAACGAACAAACATCTTTTCTCCGCCGGAAGGAAGAAAAGGAAACCGGCCAAAACCGTTACGTTCCAACGTTCCAATGGCTATTCATTATTAAAATCTGTCCACTACTCCTCGACCTGGTTCCCAGAGTCGCCCCTTCGGCGTTTGGTTTCTGTCTTACTTCATCATCAGAGCGGCAGCAGGGGGCCTCCGTTTTGATCCGTACCGTTTGTGAATAAACAAATAATCGGGATCGCCGGAACAAATTTGACCCGCTTTTTGCCTCCTATATCCACTCAACCCAGAGAGAGAGACTGAGAGAGAGACAGAGAGCGGCAGCAGTCGGCTTGCGGCCATAAATTTATCCTGCTGCTGCTGCTGCTGTGTTCAGCAGCTACACTATTCTAATCACACTCGACCGCACCCAATTTAAATTCAAAATAGATTCATAGGCGCCAATATCTTGTTCCATCACCGAAGCACTACTTCGAATACTTCATTCGAATCCAATGGGAACGGAGGACGGGGTGGGGGGAGGTTTGGGTTCCAATCTGTCTTTCGAAAAGGATAATGTAAAAGATGATGATGCTGCCTGTGCTGGTTGGTGGTACCGCAAGGATATTGTATTGTGCTATCCACTATAAGGGAATTCATATTTCACTTTATACTGGGTTTCGTATCTTTCCATCTTCCAGCCAGTCAGTCAGCCAGCTGGAAAGGAGGGACTACTATCAAAGCAATATATTTAGAGACCATCACCGTAAAGCTATCAACTCAATGTGCCCTATCATCATCGTCCAGTGGCCCTGATGTGTCAATGCATGTGTGTCTGTGCGAGTGTGAGGTGGTATGTGTGGTGCCCACCCAGTATTCAACCGAACCAAAGAGCCTCTCCCTATCCTTGTATTTGATGAGCATTCTAATACGGCTGCTGCTTCTGCCGTCGAGCGGTTGGAACTCGAATTCGATTTATTTGACTACCGAAGCAAAATTTGAATGCTAACGAGATGTGTTGCCAGAATGATGTCAGGATGGCAGCATTTGGCACTACCTACGAAGAACTAGCATGCATTTATTTCAAAATAAATCCATTCCACTTTTTGCCACCTTTTTGGCAATTTTCTCGATTTCCATCTCGAAAAAATGTCTCGTAATCCAGTAATCCAGAGGAGCAATATCAGGAGAATACGGTGGGTACGAGAAAATGTCCCACTTGAGCGTTTCCATCAAGAGACTGCGCGTTGTCATGCAGGAAAATAACTTTATCATGTCTTTGCTTGTATTGAGCAATTCTACACCAAACCGTCCATAAATAGAAAAATTGCCCCGACCCCCGACGATTTGCATTGAAACCTTGCTTGTGCGATCGGTACGGCAAATAAAGTGCTTTTCACTGGTTAGAGACGTTTATCACTCAAGATTAATTTTTGAAAAGGGCGTATGTGTTTTAAGCAGCATTATTTCCACGTAATTGCTCAAAGTTTTTCATCTGATAATGACTATTTTATAACGAAAGGCTGTTTAACATCATAACTACATTCGTACTATAGAATAACTTTTTTATATCATTCATTTTACCCCGGCTTTAACCATTTTCGTCAATTCAGATCTATGTTGAGAATACTTATTCTTCCTCACTCTTGTGAATATTTTGGTTAACCTCACTTAGTTGTTCGAAATATGCTGTACTCGTAAAGAAGTACCAATTTTTCGTAATACCCTTTCCATGTTCGGGGCATTGGCTACACTCCCTCACCCCTAAGCAATAATCTTAGAATCTATTTTGATTTCATTTTCTTTTTGTCAGTAAACTTACTAGAGATCTCCTCCATGATTACCCTGAGTAGTATAGAAAGTATCTGTGCTTTTCAAAAATTATCGATTCCCACCTGTGGTACATGTGCCAAACTTTGTGGCGATTCGTTTAGTTCAGTTTCCTAGTTATGCTGAGACTTAAATACACTCGCGTTCATAGACAGATAAAGAGTATTTTCCCTTAGTTCTTTGAATTCCTCGGAAAAATGGTACCAGATCGTTTGAAATTATTTAAAGAAAGTTGCGTTGCATCCAAATTAACAACAGCGATACTATCTACTACGACCTTGAAATTCTTGCCACTCTCGTGTTTTACAAAAAATGGGAGATGAAAATTTATTTTCAAAAACCCCTCCTTATAGTCTCAATGTCGATTGAGACCTATGTCAAAGACACTTGCAACACACTCTACCCACTGCAAATTCCCCACACGGAGAACGCTTCGATCATAAAATTACGATATCGCAGTTTTTGATTTTTGCGATAGTTGATTTAACTAATCTCTTTTTGTGTTCATCCGATTTGAGAAATTTATGATAACAAGTGTTTATCTAACAGCGGTGTTGTGATAAAGTTAACCTTGTTTAAGATGAAAAAGAATTGGTGACAAATTAGAAAATGTCAATGAATGATCATCTCGTAATCTTTCAGGTATACGCAAAAATTTTTTGCTTCAAATTCGATCATTGATTTACTTCCAGCTGTTGGATACCGATGATGATGTTCATGCATCTATATATATAAAAATGCAGAGATCATTCTTTGTAATCGCATCACGTAAGAACGGATGGACGGATTGAGATGCTTTTTTTTTGTTTGGTCAGTTTTTACCCCCACCGGGTTCGTACATAAAAAAAATTAGGAAAACTTACCGGAAAAGTGGGAAAAACCAATAAAGTTATTTTGTATGGACAATGGAATTTTCCACTGCAAAAGTCGCCAATGATTGCTAGATCTACAATTGATGTTTGGCGCGCAAGGAGATGCTCAGTATTTCGCCGTTGAAGAAAAGAATACTAGATCTTTGGAAAATCGTTTGGCGCGCAACGAGTAGATTTGGGTGAAGATTTTACATGCATGATTGATTCGTCATTTGGAAACACGTGCTTAATAGGGTATTAAAATCATTACTTGCCAAATGACTGTTTTAGCTATACCGTAAACAGAAGCACAAGTTCTAATGAAATTTACCAGTAGATGTAGTTAGATGAATTATGCTGGCCATCTTGGGCGTGAGTTGAACAAATCAAATTATGTAACGATTTTTTTACGTATCAATGATAGGATTCTGCTGTTGAAATAATGAGTTCAGATGAAAATATTTTCTTTGCATTTGGCATGCTAACGTTTGTTCAGCCGATTCGAGTGAGTTTTCAAGAGTGGTTTACTTCAAAACGGATGGTATTCATGACATTTGTAAGCTGCTAATCATTTAATTTTCCGAACTTTGGATTACTTGACGAATTACCATATGCTAATCGTGAATATCATATCTGAAGGAGAAATCGTGGCATGTAAGAACCATTAGTTGTGAGATCTGCTGTTTTATACATTGGCTTTAACGATAAGAAGAATACTGGTATAATCACTCCTCATGTTCACTCCGCTAGAACAGAATATTGATTCTCAGGATTGAATACTAAGCAAACCGATGTGGTGGCTCGACGAATGAGAGGCCTTTTGATACAATTCTTGAACGAAAATAGCGTTCATGTCAAAGTTAATGGACACAATATTTAATAAAAGGGTAATTTGAACTTTCGAATGTCCAAGTATTTTTCATTTTATCGCTAATTCGTTAATCGAAAATTGATCCTGTCATTATCCTGCTACGAACATTCATCAAACACGACTAAGTAATATCACTAGCGGTGAAGTAGGTTATGGACAACCGTTCAAAATTAGTTTATTACTTTCGATAATCCCTAAGGATTTGCTATTAAATTTTAAACGTCTTCAGTACAAATAAGTCTTAATATTCAATGATAATCAACAATCCCCGAGGGCTGCTTTTGGAAATTTGTGGGGTCAATTTAAAGTATTTATCTTGGTCATCTCTTTTTCATCCATCTGTTAATTTATTTATTTGTTTATTTAGGAGCAAGGGAAAAGCCTGCTGGAGCTGAGATTTCGGTTCTCCTTCTCCAGCAGGCATAAAACATTCTCATCTTTTGTATCAACAAATAACATTTGACCAAATGATACATAACGAAATCTTTAATTACCCTTATTTAAACTACAAAGCTAACTAACAACTATTCATATTGACTAATTATCCTGATAAAACTAGCGGGAAAAGATTAGGAGAAAACGGGTTTTAATGGCGTTACGAGATAAATTGAAACTAAATCCATCAGAGCAAGTATTGAATACGCGACATATACTCGAAAACGGTTCAATGAACCCATAGTTATTTCACGAGGAATTCTGAGAAAGGGATTAAACCGCAAATTACGCCGAAGAATGTCAAAACTTAGCTGTTGTAGGAGATCTGCACTATCAATTCGAGATTGGATGAGGTCCACGACGAAAACATGTTTTTGTGTATCACGGCGGACAGATAGTAAATCGAAGTGTATGTCTACAACGATTTTCGTAGCTTGGAAGATTAAATGGATCTCTCCAGGCGACGCAAAGCAAAACGAATGAACTTGCACTGAACAGTTTCAATGCGTAGATTATCTGTTTGATAATATGGTGCCCAAACAACAACAGCATACTCGCGAACTAGAGCGCAATATAACGATTTCAGGCAGTATATGTTATTGAAATTTTTTGAGATGCGAAAGATGAATCCTAGCATCTTTAATGCTTTAGAGAGGGTATATTCTATGTGATCTTTGAAACTAAGTTTTGAATCCAATAACACTCCTAGATCCTTAATTGATGTCTCCCGTTTTAGTACAGCTTGCGAAATAGTGTAATCATACATGATCGTGGTTCGTTTACGAGAGAAGGAGATAACGAAACATTTGAAGGCGTTTATAACCATTCTGTTGACGTTGCACCAGTTAGAAAATACATCCAACTGTGACTGCAAGAAGTTTGAGTCTTTCAGATATTTGATGAGATGAAACAGTTTGAAATCGTCGGCGAATGATGGCTTCATGCATTGCAATGCGAAATTCAGATCATTTAGATATAGCAGAAATATGAAGTCCTAGATGGCTTCCCTGAGGAACACCAGAGCTCACGATGAATGATGGAGTAACGCAGTCGCCAATTTTCACGGTCGTACTACGACCAGTCAGATATGATTCAATCCAATCCATCATCCCACATATCAAATCTTTAGTTTGAGAGAGATCTACAATCTCTGTTTAATACAATGATCTCGAAGGATGAGATGGCAAACGGTGCATTTGTTTAGTTTTTGCGTAACAAAAGCATTGAACATATCCACAATAATTCTTGATGATATTTCTTCTTCGGGACAAAGTTATTGTGTTGGATATGAATTTGTCGTAATTCGTTTATTGTAAGCCAAGTAAGCAGTAAAATAATGGAAAGAAATATTAACGTTTGGCAGCTCTGCTGTTCGAAAAATAAAAAAAAATGTTTAAAAAAATAATTTCAGGCGAGACGAAGTTCGACGGGTCAGCTAGTTAGCAATAAAATGCTTTTTGACATGAATTTAATTTATGAAAGTAACAGGAGCGAAGGGTTTCAAACACAGAACGCGCTGCGATTGAATATCGCGTTTGAATTGCCGTCGCAAAATTCCAATTCCCAGCGGTTGATGCACCCAAGCTCATATAAATTGACTAAAATTTTCGCAAATCAATAACATTGTTGGAGTTGATTCAACTATTTGCAATGTCTAAAACAAATAAAATCGATTTATTTTTCAACTAACAGAGTTTTGTTTCAATAACAACACCAGTTATTTCTACTAAAATATTTGTTGAAACTGAAAGGTATGTGTCCTCACTAATTGCCAGCATTTTTTTTCAAACAGTTAAATTAGTTGTTTCAACCATCGTTTCTGCAAATCGAAAAACAAAAATGACAGTTTAGTTAAAATCAACAATCGATTAGTTGTACCAAATTTTAACCAATCGAATTCAGAAAATCAACTTATATTCTAGTTGAAATGGGATCACGAGTGGTTCCGTGCAATGATCATCTCTGAAGAGCAAAAATCATCTGTGCCAAATTTGATAGTAATCCGTTCAGTAGTTCCGGAGTTATGCCGATACAAACATTACAGTCCCATTTTTAGTGGCACTTACTACACCCTTCCCCTACGAATATCCTTATAATCATATCTAAGGTGTGCAAAAAAGTATCCATGGTCTTCAAAAAGTACCGATTCTCGTCAAATTAGATAATCTTTTTAATGACTTTTTTTTTCTTTTGTTAAGGACACTTGTCACGCTCCCTCCCACCACAAAATTATTCTTATAACCATCTCTGAAGAGCAAGAAATACATGTGCCAAGCTTGACAGCAATCCGTTAAGTAGTTACGCAGTTATGTCATTTCAGACATCACACCTCCCATTTTAAAGAAACTTGCTACATCCATCCGCCATATAATCATATCTAAGATATGCGAAATGTTTGTAAGGTCTTCAAAAAATATCGATTCTCGTCAAGTTATATGAATTTTTTCATAACCCCTCCTGTTGATGACACTTGCTACGCTCCCTCCCTCCATTAAAAATATTTTTATAACCATCTCTGAATAGCAACAAGTACATGTGCCAAGCTTGATAGCAATCCGTTAAGTAGTTCCGAAGTTATGCCATAACAAACATTACTCTTTTTAAAGGCACTTGCTACATCCACCCCCCCAAATAATCATTTCTAATATATGTAAAATGTTTCTATGGTCTTGAAAAGTATCGATTTTCGTCAAATTAGACAAACTTTTTCATGAAACCAACCCCCCCCCCCCTGTCCATTTCTGAAATGGACCTTGAAGTACAAGTGCCAAGTTTAGTGGCAATCCGTTCAGTAGTTCCAGAGTTATGGCGTTACAAACATACAAACTTACATCCATTTTTATATACAGATAACTCAAAATCTATAGCTTCTACGGACATTTTGTCTAGGAAGAAGTTGTAGGCAATAAATTAAACTTTAAAAACATACACTGAAAAAATTATCTTCCAAGTTTTCAAAAAATCTAAACTAGAATTAAATTTTCAAAATTCTTAGTTATTCCATTAAGTTTTTTTTTTATTTTTCTTCACCAAAAACCGTTAAGTTTTTTGCTAAAGCATTTTTTTTAAATTATTAAATGCTTAAAACAGTTGGAGAAGTGATCTATAAAAAAGTTTCCCGAAGAAAAACTTTTTAAAGATTTTCGAAAAACAATGTTTTTATGGCAATAAATGTGTGTGAGTAATGAAATATTGTACTACAAACTACGTGTAATAAAAAAGTTCATAGAGAGCTACTTCCTAAATGCAGTTATTTTCGAGATATATAAGAAACAAAATCAGTAATCTGGATATTTCACAAGAATACACCCGGTTTATAAGTGAGCCTGAGTTTTTCCCTAGGCAAATTTATTATTTGTTGCAATCCTCATGGAATTTTTAATAAATTACTCTTTGACATCAAGACAATGGAAGCAGTTGTTTTTTGGAGATATTTTAAAAACAAAATCAAAAAAAATCACTGGTTTCTAAAAATACACATTTTTCATTAACTAGCTACGAGGTTTTCATAAGTGTACTGCATTCAAGTTGCAAAGTGCAATATTGATGATATAATTTGAGAAAAATAATAAGTCAATTGTCATTTTTGCAAACCAACTTTATTATTTCTTTTCCGAACCAATACTCATTACAGTTGTATATTCTCATGTAGTTATATAGTCTATATCAAACTTTAAGCGTAATTTTTCGCAGGTTTATATAACATATGATAGCTCATTTTTGTGTCTGTTGAAAATTATTTTGCAATAATCTTTTTCTTTGTTATTGGAATGAAGCAATGATATTTTTGTGTACCCTGAATCATTTTTGTTTCCTCAGTTTCATATTCTTCTTGTGACGTATAACAGAACGATATTGCTGTGAAGTTATCTAGATTGCTTTTAGAAGCTCAATAGCATGAGGCCTTCGCTTTTGTTATTGATTCGTTTTTTTAGGTCAAAAATGCATTTATTTAGAAATAAAAAGAATACGATTAATCAAAGTATCGTCCATCGCTAGTTACTACTTTTTCCCACTTCTCAGGCAATTTTCGAATTCCATCTCGAAAAAATGTGTCGTCTTTTGAGGTGATCCAAGTTTGAATCCAGTTCTCGATTTCTGTGAAAGAAATATCTGGTCGGGCTGCATCCCTCGGAACAATCAGTAATCTGACGGAGCAAAGTCAGGAGAATACGGTGGGTGCGGCAAAATGTCACACTTGAGCGTTTCCAAATAGGCTTTCACGACTTTTACGTCAAGAGGCCAAGCGTTGTCATGCAGGAGAATAACTTTATCATGTCTTTGCTTATACTCCGACCGTTCTTCTCGTAATGCACGGCTTAAACGCATCAATTGTAGCCTATATATAGTTGTAGCCATTTGGTCCCACCAGATGCACAGTATGGCCTTCGAATACTTGGCTTTGGTATCATAGAATATTCATTTTTCATCTCCAGTAATAATTCGATGGAAAAAAAACCCTTTCTTTGTTTCCTTTGTATCAGTTGCTTGCAAGTGAGAAATCGCCTTCCAATCTCTCTCGGTTTCAGTTCATAAGGCACTAAACTACCGTGCTTGGTTTCGAATCATTCCCATGGATTTAAATCGTACAGAAACTGCTTTTTGAATCACTTCCATTGATTCTGCAAGCTCCTCTTGCGTTTGACTCGGATCTTGATTGTGTAATGGCTTCAACTGTTTGTCTTAAAATTTTTTTTCGATTGTCCAAAATTGGACCTGCCTTCAACGCTGAAATCTCAATTCTTGAAACGTCGAAACCATTCTCTACGTGATTTATCAGTTGGGACATTATTATCATAAGCATTTGATGCGCTTCAGGTGCACTTTTCTTCCAATTAAAACAGAAAACTAAATTTTCCACAAAAGCTACTCAGTTCACATGAAGGTTTTTATAAAGGTTTGCATATAAAAACTGCCCCCAAACAAAAAAAAATTGATATACGCTGTTTGAAAGGGTTTGTATTGGAGATGATTTTCCCAACATTTTAACCCTTTAACTGCCATATTGACTAGGATTTGGTAATTCTAAAGGATCAATCGCTCCACCGAAAATTTCGTATCAATCGTATTAGTTAATTGTGTGAATTGTGCAACTAAAAAAATAGCATCATGCAGAGAAAGAAAATATCAAAATCCGGTACGGGATTATTTTCTGGCATTCAGAAGAGCCAAATTGGGGAATTCTCTACGATATTGGACACTGTTGGAAGCATTTTTCTCAAACGCGAAGCAGTCAAATTATTGCATATTTCTCGAACGCGAAACAGTCAGTTATTCGCACTCGTTTGGTGCAAATTTGGAACTGCGAAAAATGCACAAAGCTAATCAAATTATTCTACATTCGCACTAAACTGATGATTTTTATCTCCGATTTGCAAAGAAGCCATTTTTTTGGTTCCTTAGATGATATTTGGAGCCATTAGAAGGGCTGATTTGGCATGATATGCCCCAAAGTTGTATTTTGCTCCAATGCAAACGACCAGCAGCAGGATGATGCAATCGATCTTTTTTTAAGGGAAGCGAGCGTCCTGCAATTGTTCCAATACTGAACTGAATTCTTGATACTGGAACTGGAACTGAGCTCTGGATCGGCGCCTCAGAGTAAAGTACATCGTATTCAACCAAGAATCACAAGAATCAACTAACCTTTTCAGGTTTGAAAATGGTTAATAGTCGTTGGGGGTCAGGTCTGGAGAATATGGGGGTTGATGGATCATCGATTTTGTTGCCTTTCAGATTTTTTTTAGATAATAAATGAATAAAACGGGTGGACAAGTTGAAGTGTCTCGGTTGAAGTTTATTTTAAATGTGAAGAAGCTCAATATTTGAATTTTTCTAAAAATAAATTACCAACGAACCATGCGTTCCCATTCAAGCTCTATTAGAAGGAAACGCATGGTGCTTAGCAGAGATGGCATTTCACCAGAGAGATACACGCTAGAGTCAGATTTTTGCCACACCGAGGATGAAATAAACGAAGCATCGCACAAAGAGGAAAGCGCACTTCTTCTCAGTGTCGAATAGACAGCATTTGAGTGTGTGCTTGTGGTTAAAGCAGCTGGCGCGAGTGAAACACATCTCTTCGCATGAATCGCTCACACGCGCTCTCGTCTAAATACACCCAAGTGACCACTGGCGCGTGATTGTGAGCGAACACTTCTGTGAACTTCAATTAATAGAGAGTAGATCTGACCTTGCTATGGAAAATTTGCAAGGAAAACCGAAAATTTTACGATAAATTGTTTTATTTTGCTGATTTTGCGTGTCCACGCTTCATCTACGAAAACCATACAGCAGAGTGCTCACCGGCGTGTACACCTCTGTGAAAGTATCTGCATCCACCTCAGAGAATCTATTAGCTAATGCTCTAGCACTTTGGTGCGATTCAGTGGAAGAGGTAAAAGGAAATAAACAAACGCACTCATGATGCGTGTACACTTTACACAACAGTGGTGTATAAATGTGAGAGAGAAGAGCTCTCGTTGAAGTTGTCAGTGCGAGGGGAGAAATTTTGCTTGCTCTTCGTCACACAGAGGAGATAGACATCTCTGGTGCTTAGCTCTAGTAGTTATACACCATACGTTTTCTTCTAGTAGAACTCTACTGAAGACGTTATGTTGATTGTTGATTTATTTGTAGATCAATTCAAATATTGAGCTACCGCCGACACGAAAGAATACAATTGTTGTTGACTTCAGACAGTGAAAAATTCGACCTTCGATACGAGAACTTGAAGGTTTGCTTAAGCAGCAAATGCATCTTGACATTAAACGTGTACATTTACTTCAATGCAATAAGACGAATAATGTTGTTTACATCCAGTTTTATAAAGAGTTGGATGCAATTCAATTCACAAAAGACAATAACAATGTGCACTATCTGGAGCACGAGAACATTAAGTACAACATTCCAGTATATATGAAAGATAGTGCTATAGAAGTGCGTGTGCATGATCTTCCCTCAAGCGTTACCGATCCTTATATTCGTAAAACTATGTCCCAATACGGAGAGATTCTCTCTATCGAAAAAAAAGTGGAAGAACTTTTTCCCCGGTATTCTAAATGGCGTACGTTTGTTACGCATGCGCTTGAAGAAGCCTATACCTTCTTATGTAACTTTCGGTCAGAATACTAGAATCCCGTGCAAATCACTTGTTACCTATGACAATCAAATGGCCACATGTCAATATTGCCAAAAAGATGTTCACTACGGTAAGCCATATGGTAAACTGGACAAGGAGACAACTACACCAAAGGACAACGGTGCTTCCTTCACACCAACCCCAAGCAACCCCAGTACACCTGTCACAGTCACCAACAACAGTGAAGTATCCCCTTCAACGAAACCATCCAACGTATCCCTTCAATCCTCGCAGGAGGGAAATGGAAGCTCCTCTGCCCCTAAAAAAAGGGTGACACAGGATCCAACACAAAAAAATTTTAAGCTAAAAACTCAGTTCAGTTCATCGGCCACGTGAAGCTTGAACGCAAATAGGCCTGAATAAAAATATCTTTTATAAAAAAAAATATTGAGCGTCTTCACATTTAGCATAAATTTCAACCGAGACACTTCAACTTGTCCATAATTTTTTTCATTTATTACTTAAAAAATTCTGAGTGGCAACAAAATCGATGGTCCACCATCCCTCATATTCTCCAGACCTGACCCACAGCGACTATGATCTATTTCCAAAACTGAAAAGGTTTCTGCAGGGAAAGAAATTTTCGGCAAATGCTGAGGTCATTACAGAAACGGAAGCCTATTTGGAAGGCCTTGGCAAATCTTTTTTTTTTTAAAGGGCATCAATATGTTTGAAAACCGATGGGTCAAATCTAGATGGAGATTTCAACTGAAGAAAGAAAAAGTTTTAACGGTAAAAAAACGACTTTTTCTTTGTTGTATGGGGCGCCTTTTCAAAATTACCCTGTACAAGAATGGGTAGATTTTGGTCCAATTTTTTCTTCATATCATCCGAGGAATGTGGTCAGCAATTTATGATGAATTTTTCAGTAGTATGAGATAATCACAAATAACTCAAAATTGAAGTTTTCTAAAATGTTTGGTATGAACGAGCGTTAAGGTGAAACTCGGTGCCAAAATATGGCGCGCAAAGTTCCAACCGCATGAATTGTGAATGAATCATCGCACAAAGCGTATCGCGCAAAACCAACACAAGGAAATACGGGGACACACTAACTATGGACGGTTATAAGCCAGGTGTATTTTTTAATTGACTTATATGGGGGAGACACATTTGTGCATGTTGTTTAAGACGGTCAATTTAGTCATTCCATTTTTTAATCAAACTGCTCTCGTAATTGGTTTTCTCGGCTATTGCGAATTTGTTCATTCTTTGTTACAAATCAAAACCTCTGTGAACTTAAACTATCTAGTTATTTGATTTTCAGATACTTTTTGTTCACACTTGGCGAGTGGAAATCAATTCTTAACTTCGGTTTGTGAATATTCTTGCAAATCTATATACAATCTGTATTTTCAAGGCGGGTTTGGCAAGAAAGTTATTAAAATTAATGTCATTGTAATTCCCAACCGAGGTTGAGAAATGCTAGATGGCTAAAACGATTTGTCGTGGATTTTTCAATTTATGAATGAATTTGAACATCCCATTTCTGATTTAATCGTTCTTGTCCCCTATTAAACCCCGCAATTGTTTGCCTTCGTGTGTTCCGCCTTATAATTGTACCGTTACAATTATGCAAGTGACGCAATGAGTGTTTGTAAAATTTTCATTATTGATATTCGGATGTGAGGAAAAAACATGTCAGTTTTATTTGTATTCACATCATCCAGGTATGACTCTGACTTTACCCACCCGCATTTTTTTTTTGCTTTAAAAAGCAAGAACGATGTAAACTTTCCTCTCAACAAAATAACTATTTTTTTAAAATTTTCGACAAATTCTATTACCAAGCGCTTTATAATCAATTCAATTATTAAACAAATGAACGAACGTCATTGCATTTCAGTGCAGAAGAGTAGCTGATGACAATTTAGTGACAAATTTCGTCACTGTTTTGCCGATCGCTTTTTTGAGACTGCTTGATAAGTTACCACCGATCAAATAAATTTGTCGGAAAGTTTCTGACACCGTTCATATCTTCCAGTTATTTTTGTCCGGAAAACAGCTTAACATCGGTTCCAACGTTGGTTTCCACACGCAATCAAGCTTAAGCCACATCGAACACAGTTGATTTGGCCACACTTAACATTTTCACCAATTTGGGGTGCGAGTAGTCCGTGTTTTTTTTTTACGATGCGCGAGCAAGATTTTGACGCTCATCTTGCTTTGATGCCATTTTCAAAACTGTCGAAATCAAAATTAAAAAGGAGGAATGATGCTCCAAAAAAAACATACCTATCTTTAAAATGAGGGATGTGCAGTAGGTTTTTTAAGTACTATGATAAAAACTTCCTTGTAACCCACTTAGTAGTGTGATAATTCCTTTTGGCATTCAAGTAACCGGTTTTTTCATTGACCTATTTTTTTGTAACAGATTTAGATAAATAATACATTATTTGACTTTGACTTTTTGAAAGCCATTGCATTTTATTGCGAAGGAGCAGTTCGGAAAATTGAATTTCAATATTTCGATATTGATTACCCGGTTCAGTGAAAAGCGAATACACTTGGATAAGAGATAGAAGTGGTTTTATAATATGGCAGCACGGTGGTTTCTGATAAACTGCGTAATAAAATACTTCACTCCCTCCCAGAAGCAGCACACAGAAAAACGACGTGCTCCGACAGTTCTTCAACTGTCCGTTCCGGTTCTCTTCATCTCATCATCGTTCCACCGAAAACCACACACATAACAGCACAGAGGAAAGATAACATTTTCACTTTCGGAAAGTTTCTTTTTCATGCTGTCACTAGTTCACTCATCTCATTCGACAAGGCAGCAAGATAAACGAGCTAAATTTATACGAAAATTTCGATTACACAATAAAACTCTACGCACATTCTCCACCCACGCATATCAGCCCCGAAGACGAAAGGCGGGGTTTGGTTGAGCGGGGAAAAGGGGAGCGTGCTAGCGGAGCCATCATCTACCTTCAGGAGAAGACCTACAAGAAAGACAGACCACCAACGGAGGCTGACGGTTGCTGCGAATAATGAACTGGAGATCCTTCACCAGAGCAAGTTGTGCAACTTTGGGTTCCCCATCACCACACATTTGCCACACACACACACACACAAAGAGATAGACAGATGGATAGCGACTAAGACACGGGTTCAGCTATCCTAGGACACGTGTTTTCTTCCACCCCCTTTTCTACTCGGGGAGGAGGATTCGTGCACGCAAAGCAGTTCGTGACATGTGATGGATGGAACCGATATCCGGAAGCCCACACACGCACACACCTTCATCTCTGCCAGTCCGTTCCCCGCGAGGTCCACAAGTTTCTGTTACCTTTGTGGAAAGTATTGACCGGTGGGCACCACCACCGGAATGATGGTGCTCAAGGGGCTGCCAGTTTCAGCTCTAGCCTCTAGCGGGGCAGAGAACCCAATTGCCCAATTTCGTTCTACGATCCACGCGGGGCAGCAGCAGCAGCTGTTGCGGGAAGCGATTGGTCGCTGGACTCTCGGCGGAAAGTTTTTTGAGTTATACGGGTCCGGTAGCAGGATGATATGTTGTACGCATTTCGACACACCGTTAATCCCAAACGATTCCGGATGCTACTGTAAGACAGCCAGACCGCGATGGAAGCTGATAAATCGTGCCATTTGACGTAACTAATGGATGGAGGCAAATGGTTTCGGGTTTTGGGACGTGTCGTCTGAAGCTTTTTGCATTTTTATGGTTTTGTTGAATACTAAGCACCTGTTTTTTGCTCCGGATCGTACAGGTTACCATTTTCTCAGCCTAAACGCGAGTGCTTCTAAGTGGTTAAACCATCAAAAGAACATTTATCGAAAACAAAGAATTTGTCTAATGTTGCTATTAAATGAAACCCGATCCGAATTTGAGACCAGATACGAGCTCGTGCTTTTTCATCACGACAACGCTTGGCCACGTGTTGCGGCTCTGGTAGAAAAAACATTATTAGGACCAGCAAGGATGGTAAAATTTGACTTCACCCGTTTTCTAATCCAACTAACGCTTGTTGCGAACGGTCTTGCGGATATATGCTTTTCTTTACTGGGGGGAATTAAAGTACTGTTCGAGTCGTTACTGGGAATTAACGTCGGAGCATCAAATACCATTCGACTCAGCTCGATGAGAATGCCTGTTTCTGCCACTTTCAAAGATCTTATCGCTCAATTTGTTCGGAGATGGCATACCTGATTTCAACAAGCTTAACCTCGAAGATCAAATGACTGTCAGTTCTGGTTCCGAAACATCAGAAATGCGAATGAAAAAACTTGCATTTCTTCGAAAATTCGCATAACTAAACCGCAAAACTAAGAAAAAAAATTTTGATTACCAGGTGTCTTCAAGATTCATGAAACATCGAGATCTAGTGTTATCTCGAAAAAAAAAGTTTTTTTCGAATATCGACTTTGGGAAAAAGTTAGAGACTTCCGAAATCGAATTTTGTTTAATACTCAATTCGATTGTACTAAACAGGGGCGTCTCGTCCATGCACAACCAGTAAAACTGAAGGAACTAACTGCATTCCCATCCGCATTCTATCATTTTCTAGATTTTCCATTTATTCGATGAAATCAGGTCGGATGGTACCGAATAGAAAATAATGAGCGATTTTATTCAAAGCATAATATGCAAAAGTTCACCCTAAGCTGCTTGCGCTTGCTGATCAAACGATCTTTTCATATCACATTGCCGTGTCTCTTTGAACTTGAGCACTTTGCCTTGTGCACCGAGTTCTTGTCGCTGTGTTTTCCGTGCACATGAGTTACTGGCCTGACTCAAGAGGGAGAGGAAATTACTCAGCTCAGCTCTGAGATTTGTTGTTCCCTCGGTCACGTTTGGCTCTGTGAGAACTTGTATGCATGCACACCTTCAGTAGAGTCAGTTCGGTGGTTTGTGCTTATGGCAGTTGAAAACAAATTGCTGTCTCCAGAAATGTCAGCTTTACAGATTAATCTGAGCTTCACATATTTTGAATATGCTGCACGAATTTTCACAGATTTCTGAAGTCAAGGAGTCCCTAAAAGACTTCAAATTGTTAAGCAAAACAAAGTTACCTACAAAGCGGTTTTATTGTTCAGACTGATTTTTGGTTCGCACACATATTTTAAAAAATGACTTGGCGTCCTCTCAGTTGCAACGTAGAAGCGGTTTTTGTTGATGATATTATTGACAGATTTGCTGGAAGTGCAGCGAGCGGATTTTTTCTGTTGTATCGATGATACGAAAAAAGTTTAATAAAAAAATCCCATCCAAAAGTATATCGATATTTCATTGTATTGAAAAACACAAGCTCAATCCTCAATCTTTAGTTTTCGCTTACAACGAACTGTAATTTCTGTATTACATCTGATATAATCAGTGCACAACCCGTCAATTTTGCCACGAGACGCCACTGGTACTTAGCTCACTTGATTATTTTTTTTTTGTAGGTTTCGTCGAATTTTTCAAGAAGGACACAATATTTCGGCACAACTTGAGGTGTTTTTCTAGTAGAGTAACCTTACTTTAAGCGGTTTATGTTGAACTGCTGAGTGGCGTGGCAGTTGAACTTAAAACGGCTAGTGAACTGATTAGTCGAAGATGAAACCAAAAAAATATTTTCTATTCCCTATTACCTATTACCTTTCTTTAAAGAAAGTCAAAACTATCGGAAAACGGCACCTTCCCCTGGGCCGCAATTTTCCATCACGACAACGTTCGGTCACACGCCGAAGCGGGAAGTGGCCGCCATAAGAGCGTTATTTGTGATCGGAGCCTATCCCAAGTTTGTCGAAATTAGTTCTGTTATCCCGGGGAAATTGTAATTGAACTGTAAAGTCAAGTGAATTACGACGCACCTTTTATGTGCATCATTAAAGACGTAAATTTACACGATTTTGTCTAAGTGTGTAGAAATATTTTACAATCGAAGAAAAGATTTACGTTTGGGACTATAACTTTTGATCCACACGATAAATTTGGATTAAAATTTCGCTAGAGTTATCAAATATTATTAGATCAAAATTCGAAAATAAGCTATCCACAAAATTTTCTTTTAAATTATGATAAAAAACGATATTTTATTCCAACTAGAAATTGATCCTTTATTGTACGAGGTTAAACTTGAGCATAATGAAAACCGGATGAAATTTAAGTTATTCCTTCTCGAATTTTTGAACTTTTGATCGAACGCTCTTCATCAAGTTCCGGACAAGTGTTGCATCGCATTTTTTGGACACTTGAGCCCAAAATTTTTTTGAACTCCTGCATGTTCCCAGCTGCCTTACCAGTCATCTTGAAGATCCTCTTCACGATTGCCCAGTAACGTTCGATGGGTCGAAGCTGAGGGCAATTTGGTGGATTGATATTTTTCTCAACGAAATTTATACCCTTTTCCGCAAGCTAATTGAGAGTGGTTTTGGCATAGTGAACCGACGCTAAATCCGACCAAAACAGTGAAGGTGTACTATGCTTCTTATATAAAGGCACCAATCTCTTCTGGAGACACTCAGATCGATAGATTTCTGCATTTATAGTTCCTGTAGTGTAAAAAATGGTTGACTTCAAACCATAGGAACATATTGCTTGCCATACCAGTACCTTTCGACCGAATTTCTCCACTTGAATCGACCTGTCCGCATCGCTCACATCCTCCACAACGACGACAGTAAAGTATTGTGGACTTGGAAGGGATTTTGAGTCCTCCTTTACATAACATAAGTTCCATCGTCCATCAAAACGCATGCATCCGGACACTGCAAAAGACGCGAATACATTTTCCGGGCCCTTGTCGCTGCTCACTTCTTCTGTTCTACACTTTTTTTCAAGATTTTCTGCTTCTTGTAGGTCTTCAAGTGATTTCGCCTCTTAATACGCTGGATCATTCCGACACTCGTTCCTACTTAAATAATGTTAAAATCGTGGAAGTTTAAGGATATTTCAGAAGTTAGCCAAGTTTCGCACAATGCAAATGCGTCACATTTCAGATTACTTACTAGAAATTTGAAAGAATCTATTTTTGGAATGATACTTCTGCAATTCCACTGTAAAACAGTGATTAGTTCCGTGACCTCGGTGGATGATTTAGCCATCGAAGGATACAATCGCTGAGAGAAGGGGCCAATTTACAGTCAACTGCTTCAAATATGTTTTTACTGTTGGCATGAAAGCAATTAAGATGCTTCTAAGAGGGTCAGAAATATTGAAAGTTGTAAAAATCCAATCCACAACATCAGAGAACTTGATAAGTCCAGCACCTACTTGGTTCTCTGGTAGATTTTCAGGGACGCTTGGGGATTTTGTAGTCCTGCAGAAGGTGTTGGTCTGGTAAGCAATTTGTACCTGTGGTTTGCGGTTGTCGATTATCTTCACGAAGGGCACAATTAACGCCAAGGTGTGCGAGGAAGAATGTTTGAAGAAGAGAATGCTGTCACTGTCCTCTCTTCTGGCCGGATTTGGCTTCAGCCCACTACGCCAACTCCGTTCTACAGTGGTTGTCAAAACAATAATGTACAATTCATGGAAAAGGACATCAACCCACCGAACTGCCCGGATCTTCGGCCAATTGAAAGGTATTGGGCAATTGTCAAGCGGCACTTTCGGAAGGAAGATACGGTGTCCCAAAACATACAGAGAAAAAAAACCGAACAGCTGCCACCAGGAAAGTCACAAAAGTAACTGTGCAGAATTTAATGAAGAATGTCAAGTCCAAAGTGCGAGCGTTTCACAGAAACTAGGATTTTCTTCAATATAATCAGTAAAATGCATAAAAATGTAATTTTTCTACAATATATCGAAAACTGATGTCAAAATATGTTTTTTTTTCGTTTTTTTATTCAATAATCAATTCTGTTAACTACGTTTTCGATACACTACTTATTATCAATTATATTATTATTAAATTTGTGTTCATCGATTTCTCAACAGTTTCCGATTACGGTATTTGAACACACATCCTATCATCAGCACAATAAACCACTCCAGCATCGAATATACCTTAACCGGAAACAGAAAAAAATCCCCGTTCAACTGACTATGAGATGTCGGTGTCCCGGGAAGAAAACGGATAGTTTACTCAATAGAAATCATAACATCAGTTGACGACTTTCACCGCTCGAGTGTGTCAGACTCTCCGGTTCCGAGACTCGTCGACATTCTTCCTGTCGTCTTGAGCTTTTCGCAGCATACGGACGGCACTTCACAGGATGAGATGTTTCTTGAACGGAGTGCTCTTTTTCCGGTATTCTCCTCCTCTTATTCGCATTTTGTAAATTTTAATCATTGCACATGCGATTTGCTGCAACGCTATTCACGCCCGTCATCGTGTTTCATAATTTGACTGTTTGTTTTTCTGCGATCAAAAAAATAAAAAGATACCCAGTTCTCGACGACGTGTCAGCACTTTAGTGTCGCCTTTTTGCCAGTTTCTCACCCGCTCACAATTAAGACAAAATACGGCCCGGTTCTCCGATGGAGTAGCACTACCACCACCACCACCACCACCCCTTTCCACTTTCATGATTTCCCATCATGAAATCCCCATATTACGTCACATCGTTTTCACACCTAGGGCAAGTTCTTTTATTCGCTCATCCCGCGCCGGTACGTGTGTGGCCCAGATTCTTTTGATTCGTTTTTTTGCTACTCTTCTTCTTCTTCTTCTTCTCCGTTGCCACATCTTTTATGTTTGCCCTGCAAACACACACAAACGTGAGAGCACATATTTCTTCACGAGTTTGGATTTTTCTGTCAGCTACAGATTCCAGGAATCCGCAGCCTGCTTTTTATTCTCTCATCCTTGCAACGTCAGCACAAACATGTTCGCTTGTCAGTCGTCGTCGGAGGTGTCTTTTGGTAGCATGGTCTGTGTGTGTCTGTATGTGTTAGCCTCCCTCCGGCAGCGGCCTTGTAACTCCCGGGTGCAATTCGAAGAACGGCTGTGGAAAAACACAGTAGGTGGGGTGGGGAGAGTGAGTGAGCGATGAGGCGGGTAAGCTAATGTGGTATGTGTGTGTTTTTTTTTGCGTGTGTGGCATTTTTATTCTCCGACGATCTTCCTCCCGCACAACACACAAACGTGCTTCCGATATGAATTGTTGCAGATTATCATCAAATCAGCATGTTGTTGACAATATGGAGCAGCACGCTATCGCTCGCAGTTTTCGGCAGATGTACTTTTTACGGTTTTCCCTCCCCGTTTTACTGGTTACCGAAAGGAAACCATATTTTCGTCACCGTCACCGAGTGCGAATTCGATGTTTTGTTTACACGGAAAACGGTATCTTCCGGGTTTTAGCAGAGCTGTTTTCACGGTGACGCATCGTTTCAACTTGTTTTTTTTTTGGTTTTATAGCGGATTTCGGGAAGATTGTTCCACAGTTTTCCGCTGTAAATCTCATGAATATAACCAAAGCCTACTCTGATGGGAGAACATCCGGGATAACAAGTTTGGCTTGCGGAAAGCTGCCAATCGGATCGACGACGTTCGATCTGAAAATATTCGAACATATGACAATTCACTTTTTGTGAGATCAAGGCCTTGTCTTCCACCCCAGATAGGCAGCATCCTTTTGCCTTAAAAAAATACAGTGGGAGACGAACTTGTTTTCAGAAAAATTCTTTTTACATGGAGAACCCACCAACCATAACATTTTCTATACAGTTATTATTTCTTGCCTTGGCTGTTTCTACTGCAAAGTTATAGATTCAACCTAATAAAATATAGATTCCTGTTGGTTTTCTCATTATCATGGATAATTGAAAAAGTTGTTGATTTTTTCGAACAGGCAAAACGCGAAACAAACAAGATTTTCGTTTTAAGTTTCTGATTTCTGGTTTAGTGTTTTTCCCAGTATTTTTTTTTTTGTTTGGTTTTATTAACATTTGTCCAGTTTTTTTTTCAAGTTTATTATTTTCCAGATTTTTAAATTATTAAGGTTTATTAGGTTTTTTAAGTTCTTCAAAACTTTTTATGCATTTTCAGGTTTTTGAAGATGTTATGTGTTTCAAATTTAATTTAGTTTTTTAAGTTCTATTAGGTTTATTAAAAATTTTGTTTACGTTTCGTTTTAGTCCCATCAGTGCATAGCAGTTCAAATTGAACTGCTTAATGCAAAACTCGGCAGTTCAATTTGAACCGCTAAGCAGACGTAATGTTTTCTGCTATTTGCAGAACACTTTTCATGTGACACTTTAGTGCCACGTCTAAGCTGACGTGCCGAACGAAAACGGATTTTCGAATCTAACTGGCCGATTCAGGTTTGGTTCAGGTGTCGAACAGAAAGTTAACTTTACGTCTACTCAGCGGTTCATCAAAATGAACTGCTGAGTTTTGCATTAAGCAGTTCAATTTGAACTGCTATGCACTGATTAGTCTAAGACGAAACGTAAACAAATTTCAAAACGGTTATGTGCCCTAAGCACAAAATTAGGCTACCCCTAAATGATTTAAAAAATTGTTTATTTTATTTTTTTAAATTCTTAAGTTTTTTAATTGTATT
This sequence comes from Malaya genurostris, assembly GCF_030247185.1. Lineage (NCBI taxonomy): Eukaryota > Metazoa > Arthropoda > Insecta > Diptera > Culicidae > Malaya > Malaya genurostris. The sequence goes on from NC_080570.1 coordinate 150,155,268, forward strand.
AATTTTTTTAAAGATTATTAAGTTTTTTATGCTTTTAAGGTTTTAAAATTTATTCAAGATTCTTATGTTCTTAAGGAAGTTTTTTTTTGTTTTATTTAATTTTATGGAGTTTTAATGTGTTTCGTTGAAATTCTTAGGCTTTTTAATGTATTGTTTATATATTTTAAGCTTTTGAGTTCACATTTTATAAGCTTTTTGTGTTTTTAAGTTACGAACCTGAATGACCAGTCGGTTAAATGGCCCTTAATAAAAAAATTAAGCTTTTATGGTTTTGTTTCTAAAATTGAATTATTTCATTTAATTTTTTTTTTTTTTTATTCAAGAATATAATGTTTAAGGCACACTGCTTAAGCTCTAAGATGCCAAGGGCTTTTACTAATTTAAAATTTACGACTAACTTAAAACTAGGGTTGTATCATTAGGTAATGTCATATTTGGGTCGCAGTGGTTGACTTTGGCAGATCCAGCCTTCATGTGGTGATCGGCCGGTGAATTGAATATTTCATGAGAGTCTTCCATATGGCGTTGGTGAATATTCATGTTGGCCGCATTCTTCGGTCCGTATTTCATTTAATTAATTCAAATTAAATACTTTAATTTAAATTTTTTAAATTTCTTTTGATTTTATCAGGATTTATCAAGTTTTATTAGATTTTTCATGTTTTTGAAATTTTTTAGTTATATTAGATTTTTTAGTTTTCTCTAGATTTTCAAGTTTATAAATTTTATTCAATTTTTTAAGTTTATTGAACTTTCAACATTTTTGAAGTATCCTAAATCTTTTAACTTCCTTAAGTTTTTTGATCGTATTACGCTTTCTATGTTTTTGAAAGATTCAAGTTATTTAAGTTTAAGTTTTGTATGTAAATTCTTAGGCTTTTCAATGTATTTTTATATTTTTTAGGTTTTTTAATTCACATTTTTTAAGCTTTTTGTGTTTCTAAGATACGAACCCGAATGACCAATCGGTTAAATGGTCCTTAATAAAAAATGTTTTTAAGTTTTATTTATCTTTTATGGTTTTGGTTTTAAAATTAAATTATTTTTGAAGTTTTTTAAAATACATTTAGTTTTTCATGTTACTGAAATTTTTTAGTTATATCAGATTTTTTTAGTTTTATACATTTTGTAAGTTTTTTTTTAGTTTTTTCTAAATTTTATAGTTTATAAAATTTATTAAATTTTTTAAGTTTATTAAACTTTCAAAATTTTTGATGGTTCCTAAATTATTTATTTTCCCTAAATTCTTTGATTGTATTAAGCTTTCTATATTTTTAAAAGATTCAAGTTATTTGAGCTTAAGTTTTGTATGCTTTTCTAAGTTTATGCTTCTTAGGTTTTCAAATTTCTTCAATTTTCGATTTCGTTTTTTTAAGTTCTTCAAAGTTTTAAAATGTTTCTCGTATTTTACGGTTTTTAAGTTTTCTTAAGTTTTCTTAAGTTTCGTTAAGCTCTGTTATGTTTTTGCCTTGTTATTTTAATTTTAAATATCTTTATTTTTTTAAAATTATTTTAAGTTCTATAAGTTTTTTAAAGTTTTCTAGATTTGTTAAGTTTTATTTAGTTATGTTTTCTTATTTTTATAAGATTTGAAATGTTTTATTAAGTTGTTTTATAAAGATTTATCAAGTTTGCTGAAGTTTTTTTTTTCATTTTGTATGTTTTGGCAGTTTTATTTAGTTTTATTAAATTTTATTAACCTCAAGTTTTATCAAGTGTTCTGGGTCTTCAAAGTTTTCTGTTTTTTCCAAAGTTTTTACTGTTTTAAGTTCTTTTGGTTTATCGAATTTTTAAGTATAATCATTTGTAAGTTTTATCAAGTTTTCTGCTTTTTTTAAGTTCTCAGTTTTTTCAAGGACTTTAAACCTTTTTAAGTTAAAATCAGTTTTTTAAATTGTTTTTTTTTTTAAAGAATATTTTTGAAGCTTTCTAAATATCATTTAATTTTTTCACGATTTTTCAAGTGTTATTAAGTTTTTCATGTTTTTGAAATTCTTTTGTATACATTTGGCAAGTTTTTTTTAGTTTTTTCTAGATTTTCAAGTTTCTAAATTTTTTTCAATTTTTTAAGTTTATTAAACTTTCAACATTTTTTAAGTTTACTAAATTTTTTAACTTCCTTAAGTTCTTTGATTGTATTATGCTTTCGATGTTTTTTTAAAGTTTCAAGTAATTTAAGTTTAAGTTTTGTATGTAAATTCTTAGGCTTTTTAATGTATTTTTATTTTTTTTTTGAACTTTTTTTTTAGTTCACATTCTTTAAGCTTTTTATGTTTGTAAGTTACGAACCCGAAACAGTCCTTAATAAAAAAAATGTTTTTATGGCTTATGGTATTTTTAGGTTTTGTGATTTTTTAAGTTTTATACCTTTTGCAAGTTGTTTTAGTTTTCTCTAGATTTTCATATTAATAAATTTTCTTCAATTTTTTAAGTTTATCAAACTTTCAATATTTTTGAAGTTTACTAAGTTTTTTAACTTACTTAAGTTCTTTGATTGTATTAAGCTTTCTATGTTTTTTAAAGATTCAAGTTATTCAAGTTTGAGTTTTGTATGTAAATTCTTAGGCTTTGTAATGTATGTTTATATATTTTAAGCGTTTTAGTTCACATTTTTTAAATTTTTTTATGTGTTTCTAGTAGTCCTTAATACAAAAATATGTTTTTAAGTTTTATTAAGCTTTTAAGGGTTTTTTTCAAATTGAATTATTTTTGAAGTTTTTTAAATTTTATTTAGTTTTATCAAGTTTTATTAAGTTTTTCATGTTTTTGAGGTTCTTTAGTTATATGAGATATTTTAAGTTATATACATTTGGTAAGTTTTTGTGTAGTTTTCTTTTGATTTTCAAAGTTATTAATTTTGTTCAGTTTTTTAGTTTATTAAGCTTTTTAAATTATTGAAGCTTGTATTAAGCATTCTATGTTTTTTAAAGATTCAAGTTATTTAAGCTTAAGTTTTGTATGTTATTTTAAGTTTATGCTTCTTCGGTTTTTAAATTTTTTCAATTTTTAAGTTTTGTTTTTTTTTTAAGTTCTTCAAGGTTTATAAATGTTTCTCGTGTTTTACGGTTTTTGAGTTTTATTAAGTTTTCTTAAGTTTCATTAAGCTCTGTTATGTATTGGCCTTGTTAGTTTAATTTTAAATTTTTTTTATTATTTTAAGTTCTATAAGTTTTTTAAAGTTTTCGAAATTTATTAAGTTTTATTTAGTTCTGTTTTCCTAATTTTATAAGGTTTCAAGTGTTTTATTAAGTTTTTTTTTTAAGATTTATCAAGTTTTTTTTATTTTGTATCTTTTGGCAGTTTCATTTAGTGTTAGTAAGTTTTATTAAATTCAAGTTTTAACAAGTGTTCTGAGTCTTCAAAGTTTTTACCGAAGTTTTTAATGTTTTAAGTTCTTTTGGTTAATCGAGTTTTTTAAGTTTTATCATTTGTAAGTTTTATCAAGTTTTCTGTTTTTTTTTTAAGTTCTTAGTTTTTTCAAGGACTCAACACATTGTTAAGGTAAAATCAGTTTTTAAAATCGTTTTTATTTTTAAAACTTTATTTGAAGGTTTCTTAAAATATTAAGTTGTATTGGTTTTTGTAGTAAGTTTTTTAATCTTTTTATGTTTTATAAGTTTAGCTAAGTTTTATTACTTGTTTTAAGCTTTTCCAGTTGCTTGAAATTTTCAAGTTTTATCAAGTTTTTTAATGTTTTTAAGTGTTGTGTAGTGTTATTATGTTTTAATAAATGTTATCCAGTTTTATTGAGTTTTTCTAACGTTTTCGTTATTTTAGTTTTTGTTTATGTGAGTTTTTCAAGGTTTTTAAGTTTTATTCAGTTTGTTGAAGTTTTGTTAATTTTCTTATGTTTTTCTTTTTCTTTTTAGCTTTCATTTAGTGTTATTAAGTTTTATTACCTTTGAGTGATATTAAGTTCTATTACGTTTTTTGAAGTTTTTCAAATTTTCTGCTTTCTTAAGTTTGTCAAGATTTTTCAAATATATTTAGTTTTCTAATTTCTTTCGGTTTACCAAGTTTTTGAAGTTTTTCAAATTTTGTTATCTAGTTTTAATAAGTTTTTGGTTAAGGTTTTTAATTTTCTGTTTTACTGAATTTTTTAAGACTTTTAAATTTTATTTAGTTTGCTGAAATTTTTAAATTCATTGTTTTTTTTTATTTTGATTTAGTTTAATAACACTTTTTTAACTTTAAGTTTTGTTAAGTTTTATCGAATTTTATTAGGTGTTTTTAGTTTTCTTTTTAATTTTTATTAAGGTTTAAAAGTTCTCTAGGTTTATAAAGTTTTTTAGGTTTCCTATGTTTTTTAAAGTTTTATTAGGTGTTTACAAAATTTAAGTTTTTTAAGTTTTTAATTTTTTAAAGTTTTTTTGTGTTTTTATTTTTTATTAGATTTTAATAAGTTTTATTAAGTTCTTTAAGTTTGTGGCTTTAAGATGATTTTCAATTTTATCGAACTTTTTAAAATAAATAATTTCTTTAATCATTTTTACGTTTCGTCTTTGACTCATCAGTGCAGAACAGTCCAAATTGAACTGCTTAGTGTTAAACTCGACAAACCAATTCGAACCGCTAAGCAGACGTTAAGTTTATGCTACTTACAGAACCCTTTAAGAATTTTTTAATGCTTTTGAATTATATTTAATGTCAAGTTTTATTTCGTTTAATTGTGTTATTTTTATTTTTTCTTTCGAATTTTTTTAAAGGTTTTTTTTACGTTTTTTAGGAATTTTTAATTTATTAAGTGTAATTAAGTTTTAGATTTTCTTAAAGATTTATGTTGTTGATTGATCTTTGTGAAGTTTTATTACGTGTTTTAAGATCTCTAAGTTATTTAAGTTTTTAAGTCTTACCAAGCTTTTTTTTTAATTTTCCATTTATGTATTTTTATTTAGTGTTATTAAGTTTTTAATGAGAAACGGGTACGCTTTTGTGGTCATTCGTTGTTGTTGAAATATTTATTTCACGTTAACTGCATCTTCAGGGTAAAATATTTGTAGTCGTTTTGCCCTGAATATGAAAGAATAAACCTTCGAAACGTTGGTCGCTAACGTGAAATAAATATATCGAAAGCAACAAATTACCAAAAAGACATCTTTCAGTTCAATTTAGTTTCTAATTTTGTTTAAGTTTTCTGCTCATTTATAAGATTTTTAAATTTTACTAAATATTTTAAATTTCTTAGGTTTATTAGGCGTTTTTAGTTTCTTATATCTTTAAAGTTTTATAGATTTTTTTTTTATTTTTATCAAGTTTTTTAAAGTTTTATATTGCGTTATTAAGATTTATTACCTTTAAGTTTTACGAAGTTTTATCAATTATTTTAAGCTTTCCGTTTCTTAAAGTTATTGGTTTTTATTGTTTTCAGGTTTGCTTAAATTTCTCACGTTTGTTAAGGTTTTGAAGTTATATAACATTTTGAAGTTTTTGAAGATTTAAGTTTAGAATCAGGTTTATATGGTGTTTTAAGTTTCCCAAGTTTTATTAGGTTTTTAAAGTTATTTAAGTTTATTCGGTTTTTATGTTTTTTTTTTTTATTTTTTTTTTATTTTTAAGTTTTTGAGTTATTTTTTCAAGTTTTAAGCATCAATTTTTAAGTTCCTTGTATTTGTTATGGTTTGAGTGTTTAGTTTCCAATTCGTGTTAGAAGATTTTAGTTTCAAGTTCATTTGAGTAGTGTTTTTTCATTTCTGCAGATACGTATGTCGCAATGTTATTTATATCTTTCATTAGTGCATTAGTTTTATGAGTTGGTTTTAGTTTTTACTTCATAGTTTTTAGAATTTTGAATGTAGTTTTTAGTTTTCAGTTATTAGTTACCAGTTCATTTGATTAGTTTTCAGTTTTCGGTTTTTAGTTTTCAATTTTAAGTTTTAAGTTCGATTTTTAATATTTATGTTTCACGTTTCAAAACTCGATAAATTTTGTAATCAATTTCCGAAATCGAAAGATTAGGTATTGTTTTGAAAAATGTTTTTTGTTTGTGCAAGAAGCCGACTTTCTGGATTTTAGAAAATTTTGATTCGATATTAGATTTAAGCCCCGATGAATTCGCAACAGTACGAAAACACGTACGTTGAAGATGGCTGAAACTTTCACACCGTGACAATGAACAAAAATAAAAAAGAATGTGTTGAGTAAGTCAGGTCTCACTTGTGCTTCTGTCATGTAACAACAAAGCCCCGAAATTGATCTGAATCAAATGCAACTTTTTGAAAAACCTTTCTGATTTTTATGATAATATTTTCCCACTTGAAAGAAGACAAGTGGTACTGTTCAAGAACCAATAGGCAATCTTAGTGATTTGTTTTTTTTGTCGGAGCACAGGAACGAACGAATGTTTCTGAATAGTGAGGTTTCAGTTTTTTTTTTTTGACATCGATTAAGCTTTTGATTCAGGCTCCATAAATGTTTTGTCTGAAAGCAAGGATGGCTGTTATCGTATCATAGAACGCTCGCTCGCAACTCTTCCACGATTGAATCAGTGCCATCAAAAAGAGTTGGAAATCATCGCAACAACAAAAACCCGGCATGGCTCATTTAACATAGAATCGACACCAGTGCGAGAGCGAATTTCTCTCGATGACACTTCTGAGAATCAAAGGTTAGCACGCCGCTGTGGGGATCTTCTCTGAAGCAACAAACTGTCGCTTATTCTCGTTTCGCGATCCGATTCTATACAGGCAGTTGATAATTGCGATAGAATCATTTCACTATTGCCGCTTATTCTAACTATGTGCATATAATCTTTGTATAAGTTGTGTCTATGAAAATGTATGTGAATGCTCCACACAAGGGTTTTGAAATATTGCAACCTAGTATGAGAATCATCAAGTCGAATCATCGATTCGATTTTCTGCGATAATTGTCAACTTGCGATTCTTTCTTGGGAAATTCCACACAGCGGCGATCATTATCAGACTGTAATTTTTTTACGGGCCGTGAAATACTCAGAGTATGAAGTGGAGCGAAGGAATGTAGAAAAATTCTCTCGCGGTTCATGCATTGAGAGACTCGAGTTCTTGTAGCATCTTCTACCGGATTGAAAATTTTGTATACAATATAGATAGCAATATAGCAGCTTCTGTCAAATTTTCGGCAATCACCAACACTGTCTGAAAGGTAGTATCAGTATTTTTGTTTTGGGTAACGATTTTGGAGGATTCAATTTTATGGTCCTTCGTTTCTCGGGTCAGCTAATCTTCTTATTCCAATGCGCGGAATTGGGAATCGAGTCCACCATAATGAACTACTATTCGTATAATCTTCCGGCTGAAACCGTAGCATTATTCGCAACATTTTATATATGTGGAAAATATCGTTTCGATTCCGAACAATTTCAACCTGACAAAAGTTGAAGGAAAAATTTTCTCTTATTTTTGGATCTCCGTAACGGTGCTTGTTTTTCCACGAGAATTCCATCGAACCGTGGGTGGTGGTGTGATGCACAATAAACGAGGCTGTAAATGTGCTCAAGGAGCCAAACTTTTCCGAAAACCAGCTATGAAGAACTAATTTGTTGCTTCGAAAAGTTTTCCCGCTTCCACCACCGCCGCCGGTGAATTTCCCTGTAATGCCGCAGAATCCAATGCGAAGTCTCGCGAAACAGAAGGTTAAAATTCCGCAACGGGCTGATAGTATCAAGTCTTCTTCCTTTGTCGATACGGGAAAGTTTGTCGTTTCGACATCTGATCCGGCCAGGTGAGAAGAGTGCGTCGGCAATTCAGGTCGCGGGAAGGCGGTTAGTAAAAACACGAATTTAGTCAACTGTGCCGACGACGAAAACGACCTCCCAGCCAAGCACTTTTGAATTGAGTTATTCTATTGGTGGTGGCGACGGAGGCGGTGGCGGCTTGGTTCGGTACCCCAATCATAGTACCTTAGTACGTCAACCAGCACCCCAACATCACCCAAGCCATCATCGCGGTAAATGTGCTTCCCGGATTTTCCCTCGAAATCATCTCGAAGGAGGGCTTTGTCGCTGGGAGCTGATTTGAATAAAAATTATGCGACCCGTCAAGCGTAAGATAGCGTGAACGAGACAACATTGGCGTAGGAAACAGGCAGAAGTCGTGACTTACCCGACGGTAGTCCTTTCCTGTATAGGCAAAAACGAATATGCCACGTAGTGGTTTTTCTCCAGTCTGCAGGTGGGATGGGGACTTGGCTTTGGGGCTTCGATGCTTTAGTTTTATGTTGAAGAATTTTAATTTACAACAACACCGAGTAAACCTCAGCAAGCTCCGGCAAAACCTGCTTCGTCATCGTAAACGACCGAGGCTGATTTTCTGGTGGGTCAAAGTTAGCAAAAAATCTACGATGAAATGGTAATACAATCTCGGATGTAAATTCAAGTCAAGTTTTTCGAACCAAATACAAGACATTGTTGAACTGTATTATGATTATGACAATCCAGATCGACCTTTGAACTCAATTAGAATCGCCCATATGATGTATATGTGAATTTTTGCATCTAATCATGGCAAGTTAAGCAGACTGTTTGGACAAGCGATTTGTAGCTACCGATAAAAACATAATCTCGCTTTGGTTGTTAGTCAGTCTACGAATTTGAATCTATACTAAAAGCTGGCAAATTTTTGGGAAGATTTTGCTATTTGCCACTACATTTTTATTTATTCACTTATTTATTTATTCATTCGTCAAAAATTTGTCTTGCATAGTAGTGGCGATCGCCGTATTGTTAGCCTCTAGTATGTCCACAAAAAGCATCTAGCAGTACACAAAAAATATCCTTTTAATGTCTTGAACTATTTTAAAACAGTAGGTCGTGATCCGATTGTGAAAGCTATCCTAAATTTGATTCGCATTCACGAAGCTTTGCCTCGTCCAAAAATAAATCCTATGATTGATCCAATTTAAAATGAAAAGATGTGATCGATATTCATGTAGCAAATTTCTTGAATCTTATCCAGACCTGACCTGGTCCAGAATTAAAAGGGTCTTATGCGCAAAAAAATGGGCTCAAATTTTTTTCACATTGTGATTTTTTTCGAATGAAATGATAATTGTGGTAATTTTTCGGGATAGTGGCTGGCTTAGTTTAATAATTATAACAGACTTCGTGTGTTCTCTGACGTTTTGGCCTTTTTTTAAGGAAAGTCTATCGATTGTAATCAAAATGTCTATCGTTTATAGTCAAAATGTCTATATCTGACGCTACGTTGTCTGGTACATTTTAGAACACTCTTGAAGAAATATTGAAAGCTATATTTTCAAGCATGTTTTAAATTTGATCAGGCAACGTAGCATCGACATTTTAACTATAAACGATAGACTTTGCCCTGAAAAAGGTCTTTCGCAAAGGCCGAAACGTCGGACATTAAATAAAATTTGTTTGTATTATAAGACCAAGGCGTAATCTTTTTTCAAAAATTACCACATTTTTATCATTTTATGAATTATGATTTTATCACACGAAAATGTGAATGTATTAATTTTCCTCGGTTTTAACCGGTTTGGTCTTTCGCATGAAAAACGCAAAAATTAAATCCCACGATCTAGTAAGAAATTTTGAAAGTGTAAAAATTAAATTTCAACCGAACCATGAAAAATGAAAGCGCATCCTTCAAACTGATGAACTAATTCTTCTCGTTGGCAGATTTTAATAATTAATGTACAAATAAACTCACTTTAGTCACACCGGTGCCTGATTTGCGGTCCCGAATGTATCAAAAAGAGTGGTCAATTAGTTCCATACGGGTGTCATTCCGGGTGTCATTCCGAAATTTTCATAAACTTAGTAACAAATGATAGGCCCTGGTTGCAGGAGCGTATAGTAATGAGGACTGAAAATTTCAAACCGTCATTTGAAGTGATGATACCAAAAAACGTAAAAAAATAATGTCGAAACTGTACTTAAACCTTATCCAATTGTTTCTAGTTTGTTTCCAATTCCGAAAGTACCGGAAATAGCCTCCAGAAACTGCAAAACGGTCTTTCGCTTCAATTTCTCAGAGATGGCAAAAACCGATTTATGCAATGGAATAAATTATAAATCTATCTCTTTTCCTGAAACGATCCCATGATTCGTTTCCGATAAAAACATTGCTAAAAAGCAGATCGAACAAATATTCCATAGTTCTTCTTCATTGATTTATTACCGCTCCGCAAAATTGCAATCAGTGCGACTCAATTCAACACTGATGCGTGCTAGGGTCACTCTTTAAATATTCGCGTCACTACACATTTCCATCGCAAAAGGCGGATCTATTACGCAAGCAAAAATACAATCAATACAATTGTTTATTCCACTGTAGATTTAACGCATTAGAAGATCCCGTCCAAAATGAGATATACCGTTTGGATTCCCCATTTTATTTGTTTGCCGAAGAAGGCAAATCCAACCTGAGCTATGCCACATTGGGAAAATTCTAGGCGATTGTGCAGTGCAAGCTCCTGAAAATAGGATAGGTCAACAAAACCGACAAACAGACTTGGAAAAGTTTTGAGATCGCCTCAATCGAACTTTTTGTTAATACCAAATATCTTAGAAATGCAAGAAAAGTGTAATCTAAAAAAAAATAAAAAAAAATAAAAATGTTCTACATGTTAGAGAGTTGATTTAATAAAGAATTCGGAGTAACACCAGATCCCGACGCTCCATGTATTTCTTAGACATAACAAGAAAACCGGATAACTTTCGAAATTTGCTTAAAATACCGCGTAACTTCGGAAATCCGAGTAAAATCTTGTTTTAATCCACCTAATGGGGTAATGATGCCTTTCTCATACTACTCTGAATATCATAAATATTATATGGCTCATTGCTCCATTTCTGGCAATGAAAGAGCCGATATTTTAGCCAAGTGTGGTGCTATTGAGGGTGATATTTATGAGCGACAGATTGCTTTCAACGAATTCTATAACGCATCTCGCCAAAGAACACCTGCCAGCTGGCAAGCTTCTTGGGATAGAGATGATCTGGGTCGGTGGATGCACTCAATTATTCCGAAAATATCGACAAAGGCATGGTTCAGGGGACTGGATGTGAGTAGGGATTTCATTCGTATGATGTCCAGACTCATGTCCAATCACTACACGTTAGACGCACATCTCCTTCGAATTGGACTCTCCGAGACTAATCATTGTGCTTGCGAAGAAGGTTATCGGGATATTGATCATGTCGTTTGGACATGCGTGGAGTATCGTGATGTCAGACCTCAACTAATAAATTCTTTGCGTACCCAAGGTAGACTATCCAATGTCCCAGTTCGAGACATTCTTGCTTGTCGTGACCTTCCATACATGAAACTTCTTTATCATCTCATAAAGACAATTGGAGTTTCAATTAAATAAATGACCCTTTTAAGACTTAGTTCTGATTCCAGCTGCGTCCATGAGTTCAACCAATAGCTAAATTAGAATAGAAATTATGTAATGATACAAACATGTTCGAAATGGTTTATGAAATTATCAACAAAATGTCTGAAAATAATAACTTATTTTATGATTTATAGAAGTTAATCGTTTGGTTCAAATAATAATATAGATTTCATAATTAATGACGAAATACCTAATATGATATTTAAGTAATGAGAGGAATATGTTTTAATAAATTTAAATTGTCGTGACTATTTTTGAATTATATTAGGATAAGAATTTTATGTAAAAGGCATGCTACGGCGAAGAAAAACTTATGTAAACTGCCTTAAGAAATAAACGTTTTTATGAAAAAAAAGTCATAAAGGTTACTGTGGAATTCGCAAGAACGCAACTCTTCATTGAATATAAACAGGAAAATTCGTTCGGACTTAATCTAACAAACTCTGCAAATTCTGTCTTCCCTGTAGTTCCGGAACCGGAAGTGGTATCCACAACAAATTTGGGAATTCCGTATGAAACTGGATGACTTTGAACCTACGAGTTTGTGAAAATCGATTTGGCCATCTTGAAGAAAGTTTGGCGATTTGCAGTGCAGGCGAGTTACATTATTGGTCTTATTGCATTGAAGTAAATGCACACGTTGAATCTCAAGATGCATTTGCTCCTTAAGCAAACCTTCAAGTTCTCGTATCGAAGGTGGAATTTTGCACTGTCTGAAGTCAACAATAATTGTATTCTTTCGTACCGGCGCTAGCTTTTGTTCGTTTGGTTCACTCATTTCGAGGTCTATTGTTCACTACACAATACTGTACATGATTTCTTCTGTCCCGAACGTAAGCGGTTTTGGTTTATCAACTGACTTGATTGAGATGTACGAGCGAACTGATCGAACCTAGTTAAACCTAGACTTACTATCTCATGCTCTATTTCGATTGAACCAATTAAACGAAATACAACAAACGAAAAGAACCTGCGTTTTTGTTACTTCTGCACATATAAATCAAGCTAACCAGCATGAATCAGCAGCATAAGACATGCAGTAGAATTATTATTATCGCTATTGACATCACTACACCACCGGCACGGTGTTACTGCACTACCGGCTGTAAAAATTGCATATTTTTTTCAAATAAATTTCAAATCATTGACATTCTTCTATTTTTTTTATATCATTTATTTTACCCCGGTTTTACATTCTTTTATTCTGCCGGTTGCACATATTATAAGATAGCTAAAATTTGTATCAACCGCAGCACCGTCTTTTACCAATATCACACACTAGTAGCAGACATCAGTTTCGTGTTCATTATAGCGTGTACGAAATAGAACAAAGCAGGCATCGTTCGTTTAGTGTTTTCTTCTTCCAGGTTTTTACCCAGAAAGTAAGGACTTTGATTTGATTTCGCTGTAAATAATTCACAAGTGTTAGATATTCAAATTTTTTTCGATATACTGATAATATTAGACTACAACAACAGAATATTATTTTCAACATTTGCTACTTAGCCATTGTAGACTAGCTGGCGCACCTTCTTGCGAACGTTCCTCATTAAATTCCGTACAGACTTCTTGGTGACAAGTTTTGACACTTTTTTCCAATCTTTTTCGAACTGTTGAATGGTTTCGACTGCCGAGACATGTTTCCTAAGATGTGCCTTCGTTAATGCCCAAAATTCCTCAATTGGTCGAAGTTGTGAACAATTTGGTGGATTCATGTCTTTTGGGACGAAAGTGACATTTTTGGTAGTACATCATTCTACCGTTGATTTCGAGTAGTGGCAAGAAGCAGGATCTGACTAGAAGACAACAGGATCTTGTGGCTTCGAATCATGGGTAGAAGTCGGTTTTTGTAAACATTCCTTGATATATATTTCGCTGTTTATTGAAGCAGTGGTGATGAAGGGTTTCGAAATCTTACCGCAACTACAAATTGCTTGCCAGACCATAGCTTTCTTACCAAATTTTTCGACTTCAATCGATGTCTCGGACTGGTTTAACACTTGCCCTTCTCACACCGTATAATATTGTGGTCCCGGCCAGGATTTGTAATCGAGTTTCACATAGGTTTCGTCGTCCATGATTATGCAGCTCAAATTTCCAGCAGGAATCGTATTGTACAGCTTTCGAACCCTCGGCCTGATCGATGCTTCTTGTTTCGGACTACGTTTTAGTTGTTTCTGCTTCTTATAGGTTCGAAGATTCCAACTTTCTTTAGCACGAAGAACATTTGACTTCGAAGTGCCCACTTTTTTGGCCACATCCCGAACTGAAACCTCCTTCTTTTGCTCGAACGCTTTCAGTATACGTTTATCCAAATGAGGGTTAGCAGGATCTTTTTTTCGACCCGATTTCGGTTTATCCTCAAAGGTGTTATCCTCACCGAACTTCCTGATTGCATTTCGCACGGCTTTTCCACTTACTCCTTCCATTTTTGCTATCTTTCTCAGTGACAGTCCGCGTTCTGTGCACCATTTGTACACAATTTTTCGACGTTGTTCTGCTGAAAGTCCACGCATTTCGAAACAAACTAATGAAAACGAATAAACAACTGCACAAGTGGTTAGAGAAGAGTGTAAAGAACAGGACGCAGCCATAAAAATTGACAGATTCTGAACCATTGTGAAATGGCAGCGGTTTTTTGTTGCGTCCATACTTTCTGGGACAGTCTTTACGTACCGGTGTGGTACATATTGTCATTCTATATGGCGATTTGAAAACTTTGACACTCATCGCACTGTAACTGCGGAACTGAAGGTCGGATCCGGATGAAATTTCACAGTAGCTTTAAAAATAATATTAGCTTTAATTCAAATCAAGCTTCGTGAAAATCGGTTCAAGCATCGCAGAGAAATCGAAGTGAGTTCTATATTTTTGGAGTTTTTCTTCTTCGCTTTCGGTGCTTCCGGAACAGGAAAAGGGGGATCAGTAGTGCTTTTTTACTGATAGTTTAAGCTCTGCAAACTACAAGAATTTATCAGACAGTTTTATGGGATTTGCACCTGTTTTTGACCATCGTTCGTGAAATAATACTCCACATACCACTCTTAATTTCCGTAACAAATTGTCGGATACGGGAAAAATGTTTTAGAAATTTTGAGGGAACTATTAGACCTTTCATTTGAATCTTAGTTAGTGAAAATCGGTTGAGCCGTTTTAGAGAAAATTGAGTACACACTTTTTCTCTAATTTTCACATATTTCCATATAACTTCGGAACTGGAAGTCGAATCTAAATGAAATTCAATAGCAGGTACCATTTGGGCTTTCATTTTGGGAATCTAAGTTTGTGGAAATCGGTTAAGCCATCTTTGAAAAAAGTGAGTGAATATTTTTGTTACATACATACACACATACCCACACACCATCCTTTCGGGATTGAACTTCACCTTAAAAACCAGTGCGGCTCAGTAATATGAGCCTTACTCTCGCAATCTGTCATCGAGGAGTCCGCCAACAATTGCGGCTTTCGTTTATCCGAAACAAAATAAAGACCACATCGCAAGGACAAGCAAAATCGACAGCCCATTTCGGTTCCACGTCTATCTATCAGAAACGGGAACGTTAATTTACGATGGCAGCTTCACTTCGATGAGGAACAACAAAATACCAATATATCGATGTTTTCATGAACTTTTCGCCGTGAGTTGGTTTATTTTCGACGGAGATCAACAATTTTGCTGTGAAAGCTCTTTTGCCACTTGGATTGCCGCGGTGATTCACGTCATAAAACATCACACTAGAGCTAGAGAGCATTATCAGTATCAGTTCCCCCCCTCCCAACGGAACGGAAGGACACACGGGATGGACGAATGTGGAATGCGTTTGGCCGAACGCTGTTAACGCTGAACGCCCATCATCAGAAGGAAATCGTCGTCGTCGAAAGAAGCGAGAACCATCGAAAACAACGAGAAAAAAAAATTGTGGTGGAAACTCAATTTTAGGCCATTTATGGTTTCCTAGCATTTTTTTTTTGTTGTTCTCTTTCGAATGTGGCGAGCGTCCTTTTTGACTTCGAAAACCAACAGCTAGGATAGTGGCTAGAATAACACACAGGAATGGAATTTTTCGCTAGTGTTTTGGAAGGAAGGGGGGTTGGGAACTGAGCTGAGAATACGGGCACGAGAAAGCCGGAAAGCCCGAAATAGGCTAGGGGCATAATTCACGACATTCAGGACATAACTTTGGCGTTGCCGATTTATTCGCTGCAGGATTGCCCGTCGATTCGAGCCTGTGGTGGTTTTGGTTTCGTTTGCTGGCTTTACGGCTTTCGGCCTTCTGTGGTGGGTGCCGCCGGGTGGTGGTGGTGAAGTGCCCTTAGTGTCAGTGGCATTCAATTGTACTCGGTAGTGGGAAAAGTTAGGCAGCAGGCTGGGAGGGGAGGGGATTCGTTTTTTTGTTCGTCGGCTGCTGCCAGCTTTGTAAACTGTGACTGTCGATGGCATTACTTCCGGTCGTTTCACCATCAAATGTATAGGTTTCTGGTTCATCGTCGAGCGAAAGCCTCATCGATTTCGTTGTTGACTCTTCGACCGCCTCCCCCGCCCCAGCAGCACGTCACGAGGGGTCGTGGATCATCAAAACAAAGCAGGACGGGAGTCGTCTTTTTTTTTTGCTTGGTTATTCGATTTGAGTTCGTCTTTTCAACAGCGTGAAGAGCTCGGGGAGAAATATTTCGATATGATTTATTTATGAGGCCAGTCATGGCGTTGCCTTCGCGTCTAATCTAGAAAACAGATTGCCAGTGACTTTTGTCGGTTCGAGTTTGATGAATGCTAATTGGATGTAATATTGACTTTTTTCCCTCGTTGATTGCCGCAATTTATTGTGATGAGGCAATAGAACTCAGCTGCCGCTTTTTTTTCTTCTTCTTCTTTACGTTGATGTTGTTTATCAGGAGCTATTGGCAGTCGATAATCAGCCATTTGTGTGTGATAAATATCCAATGCCCAAGGAGTCGTTATTTTACTGGCCCCTACTACGAGGCTTCCGCGAATTAAAAAATCGACCCCCGTCCCCTCTTTAAGAAAGCGTTACGTCAAAATTTTCACATTCATCATTCGCCTGCAGTTCGCGGTATCAACAAAACACATTTCCCGATCGGAAATATCAGGCATAAATCTTCGAGTGAGCAAACTGCTGCATCCAGGTCACTTCCCGATTCGCTTCCCACTAATGCACCACATCTCTCAGATCGCAAGGCCACCGGATTCAACTTCAGAAAAGAAAGATTGCTTTCTTTTCGAACTTTCTCCACGTGTTTCAACTGTTGATCCCCCTTTCACCCCGGTTGATTCCCCCACCCTCCAGTCACCACAAACAATAAGCAACTCTCGGTGAACTCGGGAAATGCATCAACACATTTCCTTTGCCTTTGTCCTCCCGTGGAAATGTGTGTGTGTGTGCGCGATGGCCCACATTTCGCTTTCTTCCCTTTTCTTACGACGATATTCGATTTTAGGTTTCGTTAACCTTCACTAACTTCGGGGGTTGTTGCCAACGGAAATAGATAAATTTAAACGGAGTGCTACCGGTCGACATTTCAAATCCCTACGCTGCGCGCTCCGAGAGAGAGAGGGTGTAGTAGATCCTGTCAGTTATTGTTTACTAGCAGAGTAGCACCGTGTTCAAACTGGAAACCCCCTCCCGGAAAAGCGAAGACGACCAGCGGATGGGGACAGGAGGAGGAGGAGGAGGGAAGGTTTAAACTTTTCCCATAGAGAAACTAATTTATATTTCTCAGACGGCAGCGAATCGATTCCGACCTCCCTTCTCGGTACTAGGTACTCTGGAATTTATGGTGCTCTTGGGTAGAGAAGGGAATTAAAAGGATGCTTGAAATTGAAAACCGTTATCTGCTGTCCAGGCAGAGAAAGCAAGGAAATCAATATATTTTCCTGTTGTAGTTGTTGTTGTTGCTGGTGTTATCGAGTTCAGAGCAGTATGCTGCTTCTCGAAAAGTGCTTAGTTGAAATAATGGCCGATGATGAAAAATCAAAAATATCTGAACAAAAATTATGCTTCCTACTAATTGGTTCAATTCAGAGTCTTGAATCAAGATTTATGCGCAAAATGTTAATTCTCTCGATAGATGCCAAGCATATTCGAATATTCTACATCTAATCGGGCCGGGTGGTAGTCGAATGGCTTGTAGTTCGGACTACAAGGCGGTCACAACATGTGGCCGGCCAAGCGTTGTCGTGATGAAAAATTACGGATTTCCCTTCAATCTCACTCAACTTCCGTTTTTCGCACTTCACTACATGGAGTGTACTAGCCATGCCTTGATTCTGTACACTAAAGATCGGCTGCGAAATCTGTTTGAACGGAAAAGGCCACAAATTCCACTACATGAATGTAATGCCAAGACTTACTTACATGGAATGAGAAGTCCCGGGTCTAACAAAGAAAACCTTTGAAACCCAACATTTTGATGCCCCTTGAAAAAAAAAACACTGCCAAGGTCTTCCAAATAGGCTTCCGTTTCTGCAATGACCTCGGCATTCGACGAAAATTTCTTACCCTGGAGGAACCTTTTCAGTTTTGGAAATAGATAATAGTCGCTGGGGGCCATTTCTGGAGAATGTGGGGAATGGTGGACCAATCCGTACCGCAAATTATTCAATTTCACTGTTGCTGTTTTATCAGGAACTCATCTGTTTCAATGACTGGACCTATTTTCACAGACTGAGATTCAAATGAAAGGTCTCTTAGTTTCATAGTCTGCTATTGAATTTTACCCGGATCGAACTTACGGTTCGGGAATGACGAAAAAATGTGAAAAGAATTGAAAAAAAAACCTCTTTTAATCCACCTAGTGGTTTAATGACGGATTATTATTATTATTATTATTATTATTATTATTATTGTTATTATTATTATTATTATTATTATTATTATTATTATTATTATTATTATTATTATTATTTTTATTATTTTTATTATTATTATTATTATTATTATTATTATTATTATTATTATTATTATTATTTTACCAATATCACACACTATTAGCAGACATCCGTAACCGTTTCGATTCCTTCATAGCGTGTACGAAATTGAACAAAGCACGCCATGTTCGTTTTGTGTTTTCTTCTCCTTTCGGTGTTGTACATATTGTCACTCTATATGGCGATTTGAAAACTTTGACACTCATCGCCCTGCAACTGCGGAACCGGAAGTCGGATCCGGATGAAATTTCACAGTAGGTTTAAAGACAGTATAAGCTTTAATTCAAATCAAGATTTGTGAAAATCGGTTCAACCATCGCAGAGAAATCGAAGTAAATTTAGTTTTAGGAGTTTCTCTTCTCCACTTTCGGTGCTCTCGGAACAGGAAAACAGTGGACCAGTAGTGCCGAATTAAGTTTTCATGCGCACAAACTAACAAGGATTTGTACCTGTTTTCAACCATCGTTCGTGGAAAAATACTAATAAAATTGGTAATTTTCCACTTATCACGCTTTAGTTCCGAAACCGGAAATCGGATCCTGATAAAATGTTCCACAAATTTTTAGGATATTATAAGACCTTTCATTTGACCTTTCATTTCTTAGTTTGCAAAAATCGGTTTAGTTGTTCCAGAGATAATTGAGTGTAAACTTTTTCTCAAATTTTCACATATTACCATATAACTCCGGAACCGGAAGTCACATTCAAATGAAATTCAATAGCAAGCTATGGGACCATAATATCTGTTATTTGAATCTTAGTTTGTGAAAATCGGTTCAGCCATCTCTGAAAAAAGTGAGTGCATATTTTTTTCACTTTTTTGGTACATATCATCCTATATCTCCGGAACCGGAAGTCGGATCGGAATGAAATTCAATAGCAGGCTATGGGGCTATGAGACCTTTCATTTGAATCTTTGTTTGTGAAAATCGGTTTAGCCATCTCTGAGAAAAGTGAGTGCATATTTTTGTTACATACACACACACACACACACACTCACTCACTCACTCACACACACAGAGCTGAGTCGAACGGTATATAACATTCGGCCCTCCGGGCCTCGGTTGAAAAGTCGATTTTCACAGTTATTTCATAGCATTTCTATATGAGAAAGGTAAAAACACTCGATTTTCTCCGAAACCGTTTAACCGATTTTCTTCAAGTCAGATAAAAATTACCGGCAACAGATATTTTGGCGTTCTGATTTCTTCTACCCAATTTTTGGGAACTCGTGCTCATGTGTCCTTGGTACCGATAAATTCGGTTATGTTTTGAAAACGTAAGTTTTGAAATGGAACTAAGCACACTGTGTGTTTCGTTCGCAAAGGCGGTGGTGTTTTCTTCTTCGATACCATCACGTACCGGTTTTTCATCGTAATTTTGTATGTCGGTTTTAAATTTTTGACACGCTTCGCCATATAATTTCGCAACCAGAAGTCGGATCTGGATGAAATTGCGCAGTATCTTTTAGGACAATGTAAGCTTTAATTTGAATCAAGATTCGTGGAAATCGGTTAAACTGAGTTAGCTGAAAAATCGAGATGGGTTCCGTTTTTGGAGTTTTCTTCACTGTGCTTTTCGGTACTCTCTTAACCGGAAACCGGGGATTAGTAGTCTCAAAGTAGGTTTACATACACACTAAATAACATGATCAGTCAACTGGATGAATTTACCATTTATTTTTTTTTTTAATTGGCTCCTCATTTTGCCATCACTTGTGAAGTAATACTCATGCCATTACAAAATTTTCACATATCGCGCTGTAAAACTGGAACTGGGTGTCGAATCCGGATGGACTTTTCGAGGATTTAAAAAAAAAAATTAATTAGACCTTTTATTTGCATCTTAGTTTGTGAAAATCGGTTAAACCGTTGCTGAGAAATCTAGGTGTGTTTCGTTTTGGGAGCCATTCTTCACTATTATCGGTGCGTTCGGAAGCGGAAATCGGGGACTACTAGTCCCATAGTAGATTTGTATATCCACTAACTAACTAGCTAAACTTCCAACTAGATGAATTTACCAGTAGGTTTTATAAAAATTTGCACCTCGTTTCGTCATCACTTGGCAAAAAATAGTCATGAACATGAAAAATTTTCACTTATCGCGCTGTAACACCGGAACCGGATGTCGAATTCCGATCGACTTTTTGGGGACTTCTTAAAAAAATTTAAGAACTTTTCATTGCATCTTAGTTTGTGAAAATCGGATAAAAAATTTCCCAGAAAATTGAACGCGCATTATCTCAAAAATTGGCACATACTACCGTGTAATTCTGGAACCGGAAGTCGGATCGGGATAATACTCAATAGCAGTGTATTAGACCAGAAGACCTTTCATTTGAATCTGAGTTCGTTACAATCGGTTTCTGAGCCATTTCTCAGAAAATTGAGTGACATTATTCATCTCATTCATCTCACAGACATACATTTTGTGATCTCGATGAGCTGAGTCGAATGATATGTGACATTTGGCTCTTCGGGCCTCCATTCGAAAATTTGTTTTCATAGTGATTGCATAGGCTCTCTAAGTGAGAAAGGCATAAACGCAATTGTTCATCACTTTTTCAACAAAAACGTTGCATTCTCTAACAAATAAACATTTTTGAATGAAAATTTCACATATAACGGCCGATACAATATACATAAACTTATTGTAAAAAACCTGTTTTAATCCACCTAGTGGTGTAATGATGCCTTTCTCATATCAATCATACTATCATATATAATATCTTCAAAATAATTTTCTTCGATTCTTAAAAGAATAACTGAAATCGGTTTGTTTGACCGTCTACTGATAAAAACTATCAATTGGAAAACATTTGAGGTCGATTTAAAAATTTTTTTAAGGTTTTTCCCCATTTTCAGTGATGGTATACAATTTTGAACCCACTTTACCCTATATTTCCGGATTCTGAAGTCGGATTCGCTTGGAATTACGTATGGGACCACAGGACCTTTCATTTGAATCTAAGTTAGTGAAAATCGGTCGCGCCATCTATGAGAAAATTTAGAACATATATTTTCTTTTTTTTTGCACATTTTACCCTATAACTCCTGAACCGGAAATCGGATCCAAATAATATTCAGGAATTTTGTATGGGACCACAAGACCTTTCATTTGAATCTGGGACTAAGTTTGTGACAATCGGTTCAACCATCTCCGAGAAAAGTTAGTGCAAAAAATCGTTACATACACACATACGCACATACACACACACATACATACCCACACATACACACACTGACATTTTGCGTACTCGACGAACTGAGTCGAATGGTATATGACACTCGGCTCTCCGGGCCTCGGTTCAAAAGTCGATTTTCACAGTGATTACATAACCTTTCTATATGAGAAAGGCAAAAATAATTGATTCTTTTCAATATTCTGAACCTTTGAAAAATAGGGAAAAAATATCATTATACAACCAAACACCGTAAAATCTAAATCCGTAAAAATACACTACATGTTTTTATTTTTAATTTTTTTTTGGAAATATTAAACTTCGCGTTTTTGAGTTAAAATTTTATGAAATTGTAAATTATCGAACACACCCATATCAAATATAGAAGTGCGTGTGCATGATGGACCTGCATGCGTCCCCGATTATTATATTTCCAAATCAGTACGGAGAGATTCTTTCCGTTGGAAGAACATGCGGAAAAACTGTTTCTCTGGTATTCTAAATGGCGTGTTACACATACGCTTGAAGAAGGCTATACCGTCTTATGTGGCTTTCGGCCAGGATACAATGCTTCCGTGTATAACACTTGTTACCTACGATAACCAGATAGCTACATGTCAATATTACCAAAAAGTCGTTCACAATGGTAAGCCATATGATAATCTGGACAAGAAGATATCCAAACCTATGGACAACGATGCTTCCTCCACACCAACCCCGACTAGCCCCAGCACTTCGGTGACAGCCATTAACAACAATCAAGCATCCTCCTCGATAAAACCATCAGTTTCCGCTCATGTAGAACAAGCTAACAACGGCATCCAACAC
The DNA here is from genome assembly GCF_030247185.1 of Malaya genurostris. Lineage (NCBI taxonomy): Eukaryota > Metazoa > Arthropoda > Insecta > Diptera > Culicidae > Malaya > Malaya genurostris. The sequence goes on from NC_080570.1 coordinate 150,177,566, forward strand.
CTGAACAAATAAAACCAACAACCATGATTCCATAATTTGAGGTTATACTTGATTTCGACTGGGGTGATAATCGTGAAAAACAGGAAAACGGCTGTCTCAGTCTTATAATAAAAACGAATAATGTTTACTGTCCGACGTTTCGGCATTTTCAGGGAAAACTGAAAAATTTTATTGACAAAAACATAAAGCGTTAAACAAATAATCGTCAATAAACGTCAGACATCGACATTTTGACTATATACGATAGACTTTAGTAAGTTTTTACATTGTATTATTTGTTTAACGCTTTATGTTTTTGTCAATGTAACATAATAAAATTTTCAAGTTTTCCTTGAAAAAGTCGAAACGTCGGACAGTAAACAATATTCCTTTGTCAGTTCGGTTTTACATCTCCTCCAAGTCAGTCGATAAAACAAAACCGCTTACGTTGCAAACAGAAGAAACCAAGTACAGTATTGTGTAGTGAACAATAGACCTCGAAAATGAGTGAACCAAACGAACAGAAGCTACCGCCGACACGAAAGAATACAATTGTTGTTGACTTTAGGCAGTGCAAAATTCGACCTTCGATACGTGAACTTGAAGATTTGCTTAAGGAGCAAATGCAGCTGGACATTAAACGTGTGCATTTACTTCAATGCAATAAGACGGATAATGTTGTTTACATCCAGTTTTATAAAGAGTTGGATGTAATTCAATTCGCAAAAGACAATAACAATGTGCACTATGTGGAGCACGAGAATATTAAGTACAACATTCCGGTATATATGGAAGATAGTGCTATAGAAGTGCGTGTGCATGATCTTCCCTCAAGCGTCACAGATTCTTATATTCGCAAACCTATGTCCCAATACGGAGAGATACTCTCTATCGAAAAAGAAAAGTGGAAGAATTTTTTCCCCGGTATTCTAAATGGCGTACGTTCGTTACGCATGCGCTTGAGGAGGCCTATACCTTCTTATGTGACATTCGGTCAGGATACAAGAATCCCATGCAAATCACTTGTTACCTATGACAATCAGATGGCCACATGTCAATATTGCCAAAAAGCTGTTCACTACGGTAAGCCATGTGATAAACTGGACAACAGACAACTACACCAAAGGACAACAGTGCTTCCGTCACACCAACCCAAAGCAATCCCAGTACACCTGTGACAGTCACCAACATCCACTTCAACGAAACATATCCCCTATAGAACAAAGTGCATTAACTGCAGTGAACAACTTACCATCCAACCAACCAGCAACAGCAAACAATGTACAACAAGGCTCACCTCCAGAAACTAGCAATGAAACCAACAACAATACCACCGATGCGGCAATGGATGACGAGACGAACCGCGAACAAACTGCCCCTCAATCCTCGCAGGAGGGAAATGGAAGCTCCTCTCCCCCTAGAAAAAGGGTGACAACGAGATCCAACTCAAAAAAAAAATTTATTGAAAAAATCGGCTCAATCGGCCACGTAAAGCTTGTACGCATATAGGCCTGAATAAAACTATCTTTTAAATAAAAAAAAAATATTCCTTTGTATTATAAAACTGAGACAGCCAGTTTTCCTGTTTTTCACCAAGATTCCATCAGCAACAGTGACACCGAACCAATGGACAGAAGCGTGAATAGCGAACCACTGCTTTCCCTTCATTCGCTAGATTCGCAATGGATCCAGTAATAGAAGAAAAAATTTTTTTCGTTATTTAACGGCCACGTTAAGTCAAAGAGCAAATGAGCCGAAGTGAAAACATTTTATGAATACGAAAAAAAAATCATATCGCTTACATTTTTACGTTATTTTGTTTGAATTTGAATGAAAACCGTAAAAAAAATTATGCTAGGAGCGGTTTCGATCTCCAAATTCCAAGTATTCACATTTTTCCTGAAAAGTGTAAAGCTAAGCCTATCTAAAACTGTTTGATGTAGGAACAATGGAAATTTTTAAAAAAATGACTCGAAAACGAAAAATTTCACTTTGCTAATATTTTTATATGTTAAGGTCCAAATTTTCTAAATAAAATATTCAAATACGTTGCCCCCTCTATGTAAAGCAAAGTCTTGGCATTACATTCCTTTTGTGGAATTTGGCCTTTCTGTTTCAACAGACTTCTCAGCCGATTCTTACAGAATCATATATTATATGTTTTCATATAATTTTTCCGCTGGCAAGGATCGAGTTTTCAATACAACATATGGAAATGGTCTCCTTAAGAGACAATTTACAATCTTAAGATCTTAGATCGTTGTTGAAAAACATAAAAGCAGTTTTCTTGGCTGTCGTTGAACGGAAATCCAGATGAGAAGTATCAGTTTGATCGGTACATTTTTCCCAATAAACTGATGCTTTTCTTTTAAAGATACATGGAGCATTAGCGGAGAAAACTGCTTTTGTATTTATCAACAACGGCTGTTTTCCTCAGATTGTAAGTAGAACCTTAACGGGGCAAAACGAAAAAATACGGGTCCAATATTTTTCGATGGAGAACATCGGTATCAAATATTACGAGTTTCTGAGAGATCGTATATCGTTTTCTCATGGAATTGCTCTGCTACATGGAATAAAAAATTGTTCCGGGCCTCTCACAGAAAAGACGTGAAAATTTTCGTTGAGAACAAGCCTTTTTTTCAGTTCATCATCTATCCACTAGTGTTTGAATAACAGCTGATCGTGTCAGACGAGTTCTAGTTTTCATCAAGCTATGGAAAAAGACGAGTTTCGTGTCCTGATAAAATAGCAACGGTGACATTGAATGATTAGCGGTACCGATTGGTCTACCATCCCCCGTACTCTCTAGAACTGGCTCCCGGCGACTATTATCTATTACCAAACCTGAAAACGGTTTCTCCAGGAAAGGAAATTTTCGTCGACTGCAGAAGTCATTGCAGAAACGGGAGCTCATTTTGAAGGCCTTTGCCAATCTGTTTTTTCAGAGGGCATCCAAATTTTAGAGGACCGATGATGGGTCAAGTGTATCGCTCTAGACGGAGATTATACTGAAGAATAGAAATTTTTTTACGTTTCGTCTTGGACTCATCAGTGCAGAGCAGTATCAGATATACGATCTTGGTTATGTGCCCTAGCACAAAATTTGGCTAACTCCTAAATGAAAATTAAAAAGTTTTGACGGTAAAAAAACCGACTATTATCTTTGTTAGGCCCGGGAATTCTCATTCCATGTATTATTACAACAAGAAATGTTTTTGAAGTCTAATGAGCTTAACTCAAAGTACCTCAAAAATATTCCAATTACTTTAGCTGTATTCATTTTACTTAGTTTTTTAATTTCTTTCAATTCTAGGTGTCTTTATAAATCTGTGGCGTTTTCTAACCATAAAACAGACTAAAAGACATTAATTTTTCATCATAACCGCAGTTTTTATGCGAAGACGTGCGATCATAAATCGACTATAACTTCATTAGAAAGATTTTTGATAACTCGAAAGTAACCGTTTTACTCACGATACCCATGAAAATTTGACTTGTAGTAAGTTTTTTATCGTTTCGTCTCCGACTCATCGGTGCACTAGCACTTTATGTTGACCTACTAAGGCCACCTCGCGGTTCAACAAAAACTTTTTTCCCGAGCAATCGCGCCTGTGGACTGAATCCCAGCGAACACCATAAATCAGCTGATTTTTGTAGTGTTACTGAGTTACAGTTCATAATTAAACCACGCGGAACGGACACCGAGGCGAATGGATCGATCGCAACGATGTCCGAAGACTCCCAGCCCTCTCTCTCTCTCTCTTCCAAGGAAGCTGCAGTATTTGAAACTTCCGTCTCAAGTATCTGCTTTTTCCACTTCTTCGCCATTAGTTCCCTTTCGTTTACCGAGAGAAAACGATTTCCACTTTAATTAAACTCTTACTAGCATCTTTGCCTTATTAAAAACTTTACACCGTCCGTCCCTTTCTCGCGTCCCGCATATTCGCGCGCCACTGCGACAACCGAAACCCCCGGCCTGCTCTGACTGCAACGAGGTCGATAGTGGTGATGATGATGATGATGCTATCCCCCTGATGGACGTGGGATAATTCAGAAAACCAGCGCCCCTTAACCCACCCCCCCTCCCCTCTTTCCCACTGTTTCCGTGTACCAAAAAGTGCAGAGGGAAAATTTCTCATTAACCTGCATTTATAATGACGTCGAGGCTGTTTGAATTTTTCATCATCACCACCACACTGCTGTCGGTGGGAACCTCTCTGCGAGTAGCAGGCAGAATCGGTGCTGACTGGCAGCCGCGTTGCACTTGGGGAGCCATTCATCTCCTATCTCGAAGCGGTAAATCTTGTCTCCCGGTGACGACAACACTTCTGCTGCTTCCGGACGCGGCTGGCAATAAATACAATTTCCTCTCGCCTGTTGTTCGGAGAGCCCGGACCCCGTAATCTTGGGTGCCGGGCGCCGAAAGCCTGACAACAGTTTAGCATAAATTTCAATACAAGTGCACTTTTTAAAGTACCGACCGGCCAACCCAACAACCTTCCGACGTTCCTGCTGCTGCCCGGTCGGTCGGTCGGTCCATGAAGCGCAGAGAGAGAGGGCTGGAGAGGAACAAAAAACGAGTCGTTTCGCCACCATTTTCATCGTCCAGCATCCTTGAACCGACGCTCCCCGATGGCAATGGTTGTTAATAGTCACATAATGTCTTAATCACAATAAAGGAAAATTTATTGTTACATGCTATTTTTCGTTCACCTTCTCCGGACCGGACCGGACCGGGCCGAGGTGGGCACACGTTTGGGAAAAGTGGCTCCCGACGTAAAAATTATGGTCTGTTTATGGGCTGTGGAACGGTGCTAGCTAGCCCGGACCAGACCACCTCATCCTTCAGGTTTCTACCTCCTTCTTGTCCGGTTCTGTATATCACTTGTGTTCGGTTGCGCTGTGAAACGCCCATAAACAGAATCGGAACCTGCTTTCGGTCAACTTTGCCCATTAAACTTTGCCGGTTGACATCAATCGAAACTAAATAAACTTTACTCTTATCTGCCGGATGGCACTTGAGATTCGGATAGATTTATACACAGATTCGGGAAACTAACTATTTCTCCAATTGAGTTTAGTTGTTGGAATAGCAATTTTCCTCGGTACTACTCGGAGCTAGTGAAATTTCTTCCATTTCGGCAACATCAGCAGCATCGAGCAAAAGCTAACAAACTCCTCGATATCGATAAATAAATTTAATCCTTTTCCGTGTGCTGCTGTCAACTTGAGCTGAGGGACTTGAGTCGGTGATTGATGTTTTTTTTTTCGTTGCAAACTGTTTCGGGCCGTCAACAGCTTTCTTCGTTCGATGTTAGTCAAACAGTTGGACGGAACTGAACTAATCGAAAATGGAAATGTTGATTTGGAAAAACGAAAACTTCAGATCACGGATATCGATGGGGAAGGTAAAAAGCATGTCCGATTGACGGGGAAAGTTTAAATTTCAATTTTGCTATACTCAATGATTTTTTCTTTCCAAATATCTTAGAAATGCAACGTGTAACGGCAAAAAAAATTTTTTTTTTCAATCCACTGGGATTTGGAAAAATCTTGAGAATTCCGAAATTGATTTTTTTTATGCCAAATGTCTTAGAAATGCATGAAACGTTGAGATATGGTGTACATTGGGGTCTCTATTCACGTGTTTTTTTATGCGGTTGCTTTTTACGCGGATTTCCGAAGTTACTTGTTTTTTTTACGCGGATTTCCGAAGTTACGCGATTTTTTTTTAGAATAAATTTTTTTTTTCTATTTTGGAAATTTTCCAAAGCCGAACAAAACAAAACTAATTTTGTTTTTTTTTAAAATAACTATTTATTGGAATATGAGTTAAAATTAAATTATTAAGATTTAAATTGGGTGTTCAGCCACAAGTGGTGACTTTTCAGCCCTATTATATATATATAGATTTGGTTATTACCATGAGGACATTATTTGCTTCCGCAATTCTGGGATTTTTGTGTAAGGAAAACTCTAAACCTACTTGTATTGTGTAATGGGGAAAAGGAACTTATATACTAACTTACTAACTAATACAGAGAGCGAATCGATTCAATTGAAGATTGCATCGATTTTTGTCGGAATTTGCTTATAATATTATGTGACATTACATCTAATGGTTCTATATTTGTGAGTCTGTGTAACTCATTTGTACTAAACCAGGGAGGACGCTTCAAAATCATTTTCAGAATTTTATTCTGAATCCTTTGAAGCGTTTTCTTCCTGGTGGAACAACAGCTTGACCAAATTGGTACCGCATAAAGCATGGCTGGTCTGAAAATTTGTTTATAAATTAACAATTTGTTTTACCTATTTTTATATATATAAAAAATAGGTATAGAATTCGCTCAAACTTTCGAAAATTTTTCCGAGGCCCGGAGGGCCGAATGACATATACCAATCGATTCAGCTCGACGAACTGAGCAAATGTCTGTGTGTGTGTGTGTGTGTGTGTGTGTGTGTGTGTGTGTGTGTGTGTGTGTGTGTGTGTGTGTGTGTATGTGTGTGTGTCCGTATGTGTGTTGTCAACTAAGAGGTCGAGATCTCAGAGATGGCTGGACCGATTTTCATCAAACTAGTCGCAAATGAAAGGTCTCCCCGTCACCCAAAACGCTATTGAATGGTTTTGAGATCGGATGTTTACTTTTTGAGTTATACAAAGTTTTATGTCAAAATTTTCAGTTTTTTGACAGTATCTGTCACAATTGACCTTGAAAACAGAATATGTTTTCAGACTTAGATTCCGCACGGTAATAGCTATCCAACAAGCCATAGATTGTTAAAATCCGTCCATTTTTAACGGAGATATCGAAATTTTTCTGTAAGCGACTTTTCCCCCTATTCCAGCAGTAGGAGTTTTGAGCGCTGTATGACAAAGAAATGCTTGGGAGCAACGGAAAACACGATTTTTTATACTGTTACATACAATTGTTTCTAAGAACCAAAAGGATTGTGTACAGCATTCTTTTTCATGACATTTAGCCTCGGACCGATTTTGGCACGGCTCGTTTTTGGCAACATAATCGTTCGAATATGACATATATAAACCAGATGATGGCAGAATTTTTTTTAATTATTTTGTTTTAAACTACTTACAGCAATAAATGCTGGAACAACATAACATCCATATACCATTCGAATCAGTTCGTCGAGATCAGCAAATGCGTGTGTGACAAATAACTTCAATTAATTTTCTCGGAAAATTTCTTTTCTACAAATTCAGATTCATACGAAAAGTCGTATGCTCCCAATCAAAGTTCCTGCATTATGTTTGGTTCCGACCTCTGGTTTCGGAACTACAGGATGATATGTGAAACGAAATCAAAATTGTGTAACTCATTTTTCTTGAAGATGGCTGAACCGATCTAAGATGCAAATGAAATCTAAGAATCATCTAAGATTCAAATGAAAAGTTTCAAAGTTCTATAAAACATCTTGCTTTTCAGTCAGATCCAACTTCCGGTTTCGGGGATTGTATAAAAATGTCTATTCCACATAATTTAATCAGGTTTATCGGGTTAGCAGATTTGGATAGTCGATAAAAAAATTAACTTTTTTCAGTTTTAGTGGTATTCAGTTGTCGATCAGAAGGCACCTAAAAATTTAATTCGTGCTATGATTTCTCAAAGATGTCTTCACTGATTTTCAAATATTTTGAAACAAATGTAAACTATACAGCTATTCAGGTGAATTTATCTGACTTCGGCCATACCGATTTTAGAATTCCGGTTTCAGTATAAAATCGTTTCTCAAAGCTCAATCGTTTTCTCAAAAAAAGCCTAATCAAATTTCAGAAACAAAAATTTTAATTAAAACAAACTTATATACAAAAATTAATTATTTTATCCAATTATGACTTCCGGTTCTCGAATTACATGATGATGAATTTTTAAAATTCAAACCGATATAGAAGATGACAATCCCGAAAAGCTTCAAAGTTGAACTCAAAACTGTTGTAATTTATTCGTCATATGGCCATACGAATCGGTTTGGGTTATGCTGGTTCCTGAATACCGGCTCTGGAAGTACCTTAAATTACCGTAAACTCTAGAGTGGAACTTTCATATCATGGCATGTTTAATCGATTATCACACTTCTAGATTCAAATTCGATCCGATTTGCAGTTTCGACATTACAGAGTAATGAGTGATTAAAATCTCAAATTGTCGCTTAAAACGAGGGTCATTAAAATAATGTCATGAAAACTTAAACACCGAAGAATATTCATGCAAAAAACACATGCGGATTGATAAAAATAGGTATCATCTCACTGCTAGGTGGATTAAACACGTTTTTTAGACAGAGCTTAGAATTTCTGTTTATAAGAGGATATAAGCATTTAATATATTTATTACACTTTGCCTGGATTCCTTCAATGTGATCCTTGAAAGTGAGTTTTTTGTCATACGTTAAACCTAAGTATTTAGCTTGATCAGACCATGTCAAATTGTTTTTTTAGATTACACCAGATCTGGACGTTTCATGCATTTCTAAGATATTTGGCATCAAAAAAAAATTTTTTAAGCGGATTTTCAAAGTTACGCGTTTTTTTTTTTCGGCATCAAAAAAAATTTTCGATTTTGGAAGTTTCAAAAATTTTTTATGTCCCAAAGTCATGAAACGTTAAGATATGGCGTACATTGGGGTCTCTTTTTATGCGGATTTTGGAAGTTTTTTACGCGGATTTCTGAAGTTACGCGGTTTTTTTATGCGAATTCCCGAAGTTGCGCGGTTTTTTTACACGAATTTTCAAAGTTACGCGGTTTATTTTTTCGGCCAAAAAAAAATTCTAGTTTGGAAGTCTCAAAATTTTTGTATGACCCAAAGTCAGTTTTTACAAAAAAAATTTTTTTTTTTGAAATTGCACCAGATCTGGACATTGCATGCATTTTTAAGATATTTGGCATCAACATTTTTTTTCTTTGGTTTGAAGGTTTTTTTACGCGAATTTCCGAAGTTACGCGTTTATTTTTTTACGCGAATTTCCGAAGTTACGCAGTTTGTTTTGGCATCAAACAAAATTTTTCTGTCCCAAGTCAATTTTCACAAAAAAATAATTATTGAGATTACACCAGGCAATCAACTAAATAACACGTCGATCAAAAAGTCTCTGGTCCGACAGACAGATGGCGTCACTGATTGAAAATCTAGCGTTCAATAAACACACTCCTCAAATGTCATCTGTCAAAATTTCATAAAATTCGGTTCATTTATGTGATAGATATTATGACGCTACTATTATTAAAAATTAATTAGAATTTTAGAAACAATTAAGTAAAAATATTTATATGCTTATAAAACACTGTTTTTTAGAAGAAACAAAATCGATCTAAACGAAAACAGGCTTGATAAGCACTATCTGAGCTCTGATTCAAGCGAATTAACCATTATTTACTAGTATGCTGAATAAAAATATGGTCGTGCAATAACCTAAAATGCATCACGCTCTGATCCTACATGTGAGGAAATTGTTCCGGAAATCGTCTCAAAAGTTCGTTCCAGCGTTATGGAAAATTTAAGTGGGTGTCACGCTTTCTCACGCCTAATAAAAAAAAAACAACATCTTGTTGCGAATGCTAAGTAATATATATTTTTTTAAAAATCCACCATACTCGCCAAATTTAGCCCCCAACGATTATTTTCTTTTCTCCGGTTTGAAAAGCAAACTCATCGAATGATGAAATCATCACGGAATCTGAAGTGTGTTTTGAGATTAAGGAAAAATTGTGATATGAAAGTGGGGTAGAAATGAAAAAACCTGTCTTAATCCACCTAGTGGTGTAATGATGCCTTTCTCATATCAATCATACTATCATACCAATATAATACTGTGGTATTCTTCAAAATTATTTTTCTTCGATTCTTAAAAGAATAATCGAAATAGATTTGTTTGATCGTCTACTGATAAAAACTATCAATTGGAAAAGATTTGAGGTCGATTTAGAAAACTTTTTACGGTTTTTCGCTCTTTTCAGTGATGGTATAAAATTTTTAACACACTTTACCCTATATTTCCGGATCCGGAAGTCGGATCCGAATAAAATCCAGGAATTACGTATGGGAACACAGGAACTTTCATTTGTTCCTAAGTTTGTGAAAATCGGTCGCGCCATCTATGAGAAAAGTTAGAACACATATTTTCATTTTTTTGCACATTTTACCCCATAAAGTTAGTGCAAAAAACGTTACATACACACATACGCACATACACACACACACAAACACACACATACACACACAGACATTTTGCGTACTCAACGAACTGAGTCGAATGGTATATGACACTCGGCCCTCCGGGCCCCGGTTCAAAAGTCGGTTTTCACAGTGATTGCATAACCTTTCTATATGAGAAAGGCAAAAAGGCGAAAAAAAATTTTCTTCGATTCTTAAAAGAATAACCGAAATCGGTTTGTTTGACCGTCTACTGATAAAAACCATCAAATTGGAAAAGATTTGAGGTCGATTTAGAAAATTTTTTAAGGTTTTTCCCCATTTTCAGTTATGGTGTACAATTTTTAACACACTTTACCCTATATTTCCGGATCCGGAAGTCGGATCCGCATGAAATTCAGGAATAACGCATCGGACCACAGGACCTTTCATTTGAACCTAAGTTTGTGAAAATCGGTCGCGCCATCTATGAGAAAAGTTAAAACACATATATTCTTTTTTTTGCACATTTTACCCCATAACTCTCGAACCGGAAGTCGGATCCAAATAATATTCAGGACTTTTGTATAGGACCTCAAGACCTTTCATTTGAATCTAAGTTTGTGAAAATCGGTTCAGCCATCTCTGAGAAAAGTTAGTGCACTTATTTTCACAATTTTTTGCACATTTTACCCCATAATTCCGGAACGGGAAGTCGGATCCAAATAATATTCAGGAATTTTGTATGGGACCACAAGACCTTTCATTTGAATCTAAGTTTGTGAAAATCGGTTCAGCCATCTCCGAAAAAAGTTAGTGCAAAAAAACGTTACATACACACATACGCACATACACACACACACATACACACACACACACATACACACACACACACATTTTGCGTACTCGACGAACTGAGTCGAATGGTATATGACACTCGGCCCTCCGGGCCTCGGTTCAAAAGTCGGTTTTCACAGTGATTGCATAACCTTTCTATATGAGAAAGGCAAAACACCGTTCCAACAATTTTATTGCTCTTCAAAGAGAACTCATTGATAAATAAAATCGAAGTTGGGAATTATAAGTGCTGTCGTTTTCAGACCGGGAACTTCTCTTTTAGAGCAATAAACAGTATTGGCTAGCGTAAATTCAATCAGTGAATCGAATATTTTTCTATTGTGCACTGAGGTCTTTTTTACGCGGCGGATACGTATCGCGTAAAAAACCGCGTAACTTCGGAAATTCACGTAAAAAAACGCGTAACTTCGGAAAACCGCGAAACTAAAGAATTCTTTTAAAAATGCATGAAACATTCAGATGTAATGTAATCAAAAAAAAAATAAAATAAATATTTAACAAAAATTTTTCTTTGAAAAATATTGACCTTGACAAAATTTTGAGATTTCCGAAATTGAAAATTTTTGTTATTCCAATTGTCTTAGAAATGCATGAAACGTTGAAAAATGGTGCAATCTCAATTTTTTTATGTTGGAAAAACGACTTTGAGACTAATTTTGGAAATCCGCATAGAAAAAAAACGCAAATTCACGTAAAAAACGCGTAGAAAAACCGCGTAACTACTGAAAACCGCGAAACTAAAGATTTTTTTAAATGAATGAAACGTTCAGATCTTATGTTATTAACAAAAAAATTATAAAAAACTTTACCGAAAAAATTTTTTTTTCGAAAAAAATTTACCTTGAGACTTGACAAAATTTTGAGATTTCCGAAATTGAAAATTTGTGTTATGCCAATTGTCTTAGAAATGCATGAAACGTTGGAAAATGGTGGAATCTCTTTTTTTTATGTTGGAAAAACGACTTTGGGACTAATTTTGAAAATCCGCATAGAAAAAAAACGCGCAAATTCACGAAAAAAAAACGCGTAGAAAAACCGCGTTACTTCGGAAAACCGCGAAACTAAAGAATTCTTTTAAAATGCATGAAACATTCAGATGTAATGTGATAAAAAAAACATTTAGATAAAAAAAATGTTTTTGAAAAAAATTGACTGACAAAATTTTGAGATTTCCGAAATTGAAAATTTTTGCTATCTCAACTGTCTTAGAAATGCATAAAACGTTTGAAAATGGTGCAATCTCAAAAATTTTTTTTTAGTAAAACGACTTTAGGACTAATTTCGGAAACCCGCATAGAAAAAAACGCAAAACTGAAGAATTTTTTTTTTGATATCAGATGTCTTAGAAATGCATGAAACGTACAGATCTGATGTAATCTAAAACAAAAATTTGGAAAATCGAAGTTTTGAGCTTGAACAACCCCAAAAATTCAAAACATTATGAAAAAAAAATCAAATTAAAACGTAGGGGTCTAAAAAAAAATCTTCTAAAATTATGTCGCTTTGATATTTCAACTTCTGATAGTTCTACGCTGAGAAACAATGGACATCGCAAATCACTTATGTCTCAATACTTTTTCACGAAAAAATTAATAAACATTATTTGAATGATGCTTTGTATTATGCAAAACATTGGAATTTATGTTTTCAAACACGATAGCTATAAAAGAAATTCGCAAAATGATGTTTTTTTTTAATTCGTTAGACCCATTCTCATCGAGAAACAGTAACACTAACAGTAAAATCTTCATGAAAGAGAGCCTTCTATAACCCATCCATTGCCCCGTCCAAAGCAGCTTTCTCAAAACACTGTTTTGGGTCAATTTAGCATCTTGCCACTATTCAACAGTGACACCGGAAACTGTCTTGAAACTTCGAACAGAGGTGGCAAAGGTAAAGTCTTGGCATTACATTCCTTTTGTGGAATTCTGCCTTTCTGTTGCAACAGACTTGTCAGCCGATTTATAGCGTACAGGATCATTGCATGGCTAGTACTACGTTCCTACTGACACTAAGAATCCTTCCAGGTCGGGACTCGAACATACGACCATTAGCTTGCAAGACCAGCCACCTATGCATTGAACCGCCAACCCGCGCAAAAACGCTGATATATGGTTTTAAAAAAAATTAATTGAAAAAAACGACTTTGGGACTTGAGACTTGAGAATGTGAGAACGCGTTGCTTCGGAAATCTGTATTGAGAGAATCGAAAAACTTAGAAAAAAAAACAATACCAAATGTCATAAAAAATATCACATTAAATCGTAAAGGGCTTAGAAAAACATCTACTAAAATTATGTTCCATTGATTTGTTGGGGAGCGGGTCATTTCGCCGAAAGTCGTTTCGCCGAAAGGGTCATTTTGCCGAAAGGGTCGTTTCGCCCAAAGAATCATGTCTCCTGTATGTTATGACTTTTGTATAACTGATGTGGCGCAGCCACATAACCGAAGCTTAGCTCTGAGATTCATGAATCAATCTTTATTCGAGAAGTACAATTGTAGGTCAACAAAAAGGGCGTTTACGCTGTCATCTTTCATTTGTCTTTTTTCAAATCAATTTTAATTATGATTTTAAGACGATTTCAAAATTCGGCGAAATGACCCTTTCGGCGAAATGACCCTTTCGGCGAAGTGGCCCATTCGGCGACATGTCATTCGGCGAAATGGCTTTCGTCGAAATGGCCTTCGGCGAAATGACTCGGCGAAATGACCCTGATCCGATTTGTTGACTTATGATATTTCGATTCTGAGAAATAGTGGACTTCGCAAACCATGATTTATAGATTGAGTCCTCAAAAATACTTATGCCTAAAATTTCTCCAGGGAAAAAAGGAAAAATGTTGTTCGATTGATGCTTTGTATTATGCCAAGCATTTTTATTACCTTTACGATAGCTCTGAAACAAATTCGCAATGTTTTTTTCATTCGTACATACTTGAACAAAATTCTTGGTAAATAAATTTTCATATATTCTTGGTATAGAATTCTACTGTACGAAGCATTGAAGAAGCCTAGAGTCTAAATTTAAAGAACAAAAGATAGGGAAGAAATGTTGCTAGCCAAAAAACAGGTGTAGTAAAATCAACAACTCAATCATCGCAACCGTCGACACTAACAGTGAGATCTACACCAAAGAGTGCATTGTCGCTTCCAAAGCAACTTTCTCGAAACACCCTATTTTGGGTCGATTTGGCATCTTAATTCTGTCCAGTGACAACAGTGACAAAGGAAAGGTACGAGGAAAATAATGGTATCTTGTGATATTAATTACTCAAACTATCCAGAATTTAGGTAAACAATGAAGGTTGATTGTCAGAAAATGTCACAAAAGTCAAAACTTGCTCCACCTTTCCTCACTCCTCTTTTTCTTTTCCCAGTCGGATTGAATTCAATAACCTTTTCTCTGGACTGTGTAAGTATACAAAAGGAAGCCCAACGTGTCGGTCGGAGATGTTGCTAAAAAGTGCCATGTTGACTGAAGTCATTCAACTCCCAGAGGGATCCTCGCCGAATCTGTAAGATCCGTTGTTAACCAAACATGCAGGCTGCAACGTACATAATAATGAAAAACATACGTGAACATTTTCGCAAATTCCTGGAAACGAATTCTACACTACGAAGGATAGAAGAAGCCTAGTGTCTGAATTTTGGCAAGTCATCCTAAGGTATACTAAAATGAGCCACTCTTTATTCTCAATCAGGAACACTAATAATTATCTCTACTTCTTAAAGTACCTTCAAAAACCCACCTATTGGCACTTCCAAAGCAACTTTCTCAAAACACCCTATGTTGGGTTGATTTGGCATTTTGCCACTACACAACAGTGACGAAGGAAAAGTACGAGGAGAATAATGATACTTTGTGACATTAATCCTCCATACTAGCCAGAGCTACTGTGTGTCAGAAAATGTGGCACAAGTAAAAATCGGCCTAAAACTTCAAACAGAGAGGCGAACAAAAACTTACACTCTAAAAAATTTTGAATTTTACAGTTGACTTAATCCCTCATACGATGCAATTCATAAAGACCTAATTTATCAAACGACGGAAAGTTTTATTTGTAATGACTTAATGTTAGATGAGCTTGAATTTTACTGGTTTCGACTGTAATTGGCGTTCTGCTAGCAGGTTCGACTGTATAAATTTAAATGCACCTTTTACCAGCCAAGCAGATGAATGCTTCTGTGGTTCAGTCGATTAACAGACGTACTTGCGATCCAACGATTCTCGATTCAAGTCGGGGTGGCTGCTATCACTATTCTTTTTTTTATTTCAATGAACTTCATATCATGGAGTCTTAGACACAATATTAAATGTTCTTCGACGTAAATTTGTGTGAACTGCGACGCTCCATTTATGTGCATCTAATAAGATGTAAAATCACAGGGTTTTTTTTAAGTGTGTACAATATCAAATGAAAAAAAGTCCGAACTTTGATGCCCGAAGTCGAGTCGAAGATCCATAAGTTGAAGTGTAGTTTTGCAAAAATTTAGAATAATATACAATAATATAGTCAAAAACAAAGTATGAGAAAACCGCGTTGCTTTAAAAATTCATGTGATAAAAACGCATTACTTCGGAAATGCACGTAAAAAATCACGTAGCTTTCAAAATCCCTGTAAAACTGTTGTCTCCGGGTAAGTTTTGGTAAATTAAAAATTAATAACTCTGGCACCGGAAGTCGGATCCGGATGAAACTTCTTAACAGCACTTTATGGAAACTGGACTAGTAATTGCTGAGAAACGTGCATACAGACACAAAGAACCATACCTCTCACATACTCTAAGGTCACTCGCAAGCTTTGGAACTGAATTCTGCACTCGTACTTCTCTGACACAATATTCAAAATACACTGGAATCTTGAAAACAACATTTTCATTGCGGTTTGGCGCCATTTCAAAAAGTATTCAGAAAATAGCGTTAATGCTGTTTAACGGTTCAAATGCAGCCGTTTAAGTTTGCACTGAGCAGTTCAATTTGCACTGCTCGGCATTGACGAGTCGAAGACGAAACGTAAAAAATTAGCGAACGTTTTCAAGCAATTGTTGAAATCAATGAATTGGCGGCAGAAGTCCCAATTGCGGTGTGTTTTTTTTTGTTCGCAACATTGAATAAACATTGAATTTGCCAAATTTTTTATTTATTTTTACACCCAACGTTTCGACGCTGTAGTATGCGTCTTCTTCAGGGAAGAGCAAACTGATCACCGATCCTTGTCAAAGAAAAAAAATTTTTTTTGTCGGTTTGAAAAACATCTGTTATACCGAAGACTTCCGGTGCTATTCGACTCAGTTCGTCGAGATCGTATAATGTCCCTGTGGGTGTGTCCATGCAAAAAATAGAGTCATTTGATTTTCTCGATAATGGCTGAATCGATTTTCATTAGCTTCGATTCAAATGAAAAGTATAAAGATCTGATCGATCTTTCAAGCGAAATTTTTAGAAAATGACATAAAAATACAATTACAATACATTGTTCTAGATTTCTGCCTAACGTCTTTTATTTTGCTTTAGAAAAAAAAACATTCCAGTAATTCGGTTTCCGACATCGATTAGATTTTCCGAACCAACAACTGAACTCATCCGCGAGAAAATTGATTTCACCGGTGCGATGTCACGCTTCAAACTTTATTAAGTAAGAGCGCACAGCTAACGAAAACAAAATAAAAAAACGAAACGAAAAACGTCGAGTGGACAGACCAGCAGCTGATGCAGCCAGTCAGTCAGTTAGTTTCCCCCGGTAAGAAAACTGCTAGTAGGTCATCATGTGCCCACCTCGAGAAACACACACACACGTAGAAGGAATTACCGGGCTACCGACAGAGAGCGAATCAAGTTGAGTGAAAAGTTCGCCACCGTTTCGCCATCGGCAGTCATTTTGCTTGGTTGGTGGTAAAGTTTTCCTAATGAGAAAATTGAATTTCCTCCTTTACGACGGAGGTTACGATGTTCCGTCGTACATACCGATAAACATAAACAGGCACTCGCACGTAAACACACGTCCATGTGCCGTACAGGCTATGGGGTTGCAATGCAGGACATCCGGAACACACATGAATGATGAACTGATCAAAGAGTGGTTTGAGGGGGTGGGGGGCAGGTTGGAAAAGTTACTGGGAAACTTCTTGATTGAGCATTGTGCAGAAAACGGGGTGGCAATAGAACCAACTTCTGGCCATTGCGAATAACAAAGTAGGCGATTTTCCGATGGAAAGAAAATAATATAATGCACTGACGGAGGTCTAATTAGAGATCAGTGGGACTCAACCGGCTTGTCAACAAAAGTTGCAGTGCTTTGCCGTTTTGTTTGATACTATTTATAGAATTATCATTACTGGAAAGTTACGAATACATAAGTTGATTTGAGAATTGATAGGAAGACAACTTTTATCGAATTAAAAAAAAACCTAGCTGATTTATGATTTTATCCGTTACTTGACACTTTTCGCTTGAGAAAACTGAAACTGACCCAGAGCAGTTTCATCAAACAAACAAACAATTTTCACGAAACTGTGTCGGTTTCGCACTTAGCAACGGGTGTTTGAGCAAACCTGTATAAACCGATTTTCAGTTCAATAACGTTGAAACTAGGTTCGAAACTGGCTTCAAACAAACGGTTTGACAGCAGTTCGAACTGGAAACTGGGTTAGATTTAGCATCAAGCGAAAACGACATTAATTTCAACTGTAAGTTTTTAAGTTATCAAAATGGCTCCAATTTTTGTAATATAAAGTCAAATTTTATATAATACATATATACCGGCAAAATGGCCTTCAGGAACATACAACAGGTCCAAAAATCAAATACAACGTCTACGTGTAGAATCCAGATCTCGAATGCAATTCCAGAATTCAATTCTAGAATTCAGGCCCCGGTACAGATTATATTTTAAAGATCCAAGTTCCGAATCCAGTACCAAAATTCAGATCCTGGTCCATAAGCATGGTGTATAAACCAGGTAAAATCAGATCTAGAACTCAGGTCTAGAACTCCTATGCAGGTGCTAAATTCAGTTTCATGCTCCAGGTCCGGAATCTAGTACCGAAATTCAGGTGTAGAATCCAGGCCAGGATTTAGGCTCAGTGTCTAGACTCAGAACTTAATTACAGAATCCATGTCTAGAATCCAAATCTGGAATTCAGGTACAGAATCCATGTCTAGAATTCTGGTCCGAGTCCAGAATCCAATTCCAAAACCCTTGTCCAGATTCCAGTGCCTAAATTCAGACCGGGAATCCATGTGGAAAATTAATCTTCAGCTAAATCAGGAGCTCCGGTTCAAAACTCATGTATGAAATGCAGATCTTCATTTCAGGTGTAGAATCCATTTCTAGATTTCAGCTCCAGATGCCTGTTCATGAACCTAGATGATTGAACAGGCATCTGGAGCTGAAATCTAGAAATGGATTCTACACCTGAAATGAAGATCTGCATTTCATACATGAGTTTTGAACCGGAGCTCCTGATTTAGTTCAGGTCTAGGTCAAAATAGGCCCAGAATATAGGTTCAGAACTCAAGTTCAGGATCTAAGTGTAGAACTTAGGTTCAGATGAAGAATTCTGATCAAAAATCTTGGTTCTTAATCCCACTTTAGGCCAAAATCATGTACCTGGTGTAAATCCAGAATCCGGATCCAGGGCTCAAATACAGAATCCAGAACAGAATTCCAAGTCCCGAAACCATATCTAGAATTCAGGTCCAGGAGCAGAACCCAGCTCCAGAATCTGGTTTCAAAATCAAGGTCTTTGTCCAAAATCAAGGTTTAAAATTTGGGTCCAGTGTCTCCAATACAGAGTCTAAGCCTTTTATTCAGGTTTAGGGTTCAGAATCCTAATTAAAAATTCAGGTTCATAACTCAGGTCTAGACCAAAAGCAGTGTCCAGGTCCAAAATCTAGAATCTGAACTCAAGTTCATAGTACAAGTCCAGATTTCTGGTCTAGAATAGAATTCAGTTTCAGTATTCAAGTCTAGAATCTAGATTAAGGTGCAGAATGCAGTTCCAAAATCCAAGTTCAGAACCCAACATTTAATAGGTCCAGAATCTATGTTCAAAATCAGCATTCAGAATACAGGTTTTGAACTCAAGTACAGAATCCAAGTGTGGAATCCTGGTCTGTAATTTAGGTGTAAAATCCACATCAAAATTTCATATGTAGAGTTCTGTTCAAATATCCAGGTCTTGGCCAATATGAAGGTTCTGGTCCAGAATTTAGATCCAGAACTGAAGTGTAGAATCCTAGAATGTCTAGAATTCATGTCCACAATTCAAGTCTCAAATTGTTGTTCAGAATTCATGTTTAAAATTCAGGTTCGAAAAACCCGTTCCTGTTCCGAAATTAAAGTCCAGAATTCTGTTAAGAATTTAAGTGCATAATCCATATCCAGATCCAAATTCTAGTGTCATAATTTAGATCTAGGTCCAGAATCCAACTCCGAAATCTTGTCCAGTTGGATCCAGTACCGGAATTCAGATTCAGAACTTATGTACAAAATATAAGTCGTAAACGCAGGTATAAAATTCAAGTGTAGAATCCAAGTCTTTATTTCGGCACCAGATGCAGAATCCAGTTCCAAAATTCAGTTCAATCTATGTAGATAAAAGTCAAGGTCCAAAATCAGGTTACAAATTTTAAGTGCAGAATTCAGTTCCAAAACTCAGATCCTTTCAAATGTACTACTGAAAATCTGGCCCAGGTCAACAATTCATGTGTTGACTCTATGACTGGATGAAGAATTTAAGGTCTAGGCCAAAATCTTCCAGTTCCAAATATCCTGGTTCAGATGCAGAATCCATATTCAAAATGCAGATTGGGGTCCTGATTTAGGCTCAAAATCCTGGATCTGGATTCTGCACTTGAATTCTTGAACTTGAACCATAATTCTGGACCTTGATTTCTGTCAAGGATTCAGTGTATCTGAATTTTGATACTATATTCTAAACCTGGAATGTAAAACTGGATTCTGGACCTAAATGGTAAACTTGAAATCTGGACCTGAATTCTAGAGATGGATTCTGGACTTCAGTTTTGTATCTGGATTCCGGACCAGAACCTTGGCCAAGACCTGGATATTTGAACACGATTCTGTATCAGGAATTGAAAGTTGGACTTGGATTTTACACCTAAATTACTGACCAGGATTTCAGACTTGGATTCTGTACTTATGCTCTGAACCTGAATTCGGGACCCTAGATCTGAAGCTTAGTTTTGAACATATATTCTGGACATAAATTTCAGAATTTTGGTACTCTAGGATTCCAGGTCCAGAAACCAAGTGTTGAGTTCCGGTCCAGGAGCAGAGTCCAGTACCAAAATCCAAGACCCCAATTTTGATACCAGATTCTGAGTCTGGACCCAGAGATCAAATACTGAGTCCACGTAGAGGATTTCAGGTCCAGGAGCAGAGTCCAATACCTGAACTCTAGACTTGGTTTCGGGACCTGAAATCCTCTACCTGGACTCAATATTTGAGCTCTGGGTCCGGATTCTGGATCGGGATTATTAACCTAGATCCTAGATCGGGATTATTAACCAAGATTTGGGATCAAAATTCTGCATCTGAATTCTGAATTCTACACTTAGATTCTGAGTCTGTCTTCTTGAACTTTATTTTGATCTAGACTGGAACAACCAACCTGGATATTTGGACAGGAGATACAACCTGGAATTGGATTCAACACCTTAACCATAGATTTGCTTTTTAGACTTGGATTCTGTTCCTGTGTACTGAACCTAACTTCCTAGACCTGAAGCCTGTGTTTGAACATGGTTTCTGGACTTGTATTTTGGTACTGGGTTTTGGAACTGGACCAGAACTCTAGACTGTAATTTTGTACCTGAATTCTAGTACTGGAGTATGGAGTTCAGATCCAGTATCTGGGTCGTCCAGGTCCAGGCCTAGAATTCAGTTCTTCCAGAATCTTGGACGAAGTTCCTGAATTCTGATCTACGACTGTTTTTTGGTTATATTTTTTTTTGTATAAGTCCTTTAACGACTGGTTGTGGATTGCTGTATTGTACCGAGTTTATTGTTTATTATTGAGTTTATTTATGATATTATTGTTAGAGAAGACATTTTTTACAAAAAAAATCGGATTTTGTATCCATTGCATTCAATATTTTTAAACTGTATTTATGATGGTATAGTTTTAGAAAATGGAATGCCGCTGAAACAACAAAATCCGTTCCATTATTTTGACAAATCTGAATACAACGAACTTCTTACCGTTTACAAAAAAAAAACGAAATCGATGAAGACGACAAGATGAAGTGCATTTCTATTGTAAAGATATGTCTTCTCTAACAACTATATCTTAAATAAACTTACCCTTTCGTAGTTGCCCCTTGAAAAAGACCCTCAAAGACGACCAAAACGTCGGGCAAATTTAAAAACAAATCTCGTCTGCCACATTTTTTTGACTGAAAAAAATCGTTCATTACAATACTACTATACTTTTTTTAAATTTTCTTTAATTACAAAGGCAATAGAAATGTTGGAAAAACTTTTCATCGGAGCTCCGGAGACCCATAGTCTACCATATACCATTCTACTCAAATCGACGAGATCGGAAAAATGACTATATGTGTGCAGCTTTTTAGATATTTTTTGTTCCCGCACAATTTTCACGGAGATGGGTTGAACCGATTTCAACAAGTTTAGGCGCGTTTGAAAGCTACTATTGAGTTGAGAATTTATTCCGAAAATCGAGATTTAATTGGTATAAGTGACGTAACCGACTGAACGGATTTTTTTTGTTCTTCGCTCAGTTTTCTCCGAGATAGTTTAACCGATTTTACCAAATTTAGGCGCATTTGAAAACTTTTTTGAATTGTGAATCGCGTTGGAAGATAAGTTTGTTGCCACTTTCGATTCCGGAGGAATAAAGGGCTAAGTGGCGTAACCGACAAAACGGATTTAATTGCTCTTCGTTCAGTTTTCTCCGAGATAGTTTAACCGATTATTACAAACTTAGGCTCTTTTGAAAGCTACTATTGAGTTGTAAATCAAGTTCGAAGATCAGTTAGCTTCCATTTCCGATTCCGGGGAAACAAAGGCATAAGTGGCATAACCGACCAAACGCATTTGTTTTTTCTAGTCACGCTTTTTTCAGAAAGTACCCAATGTCAAGTTTAATTGTTGATACTTTTGGTTTCAAGAATGTTGTCGAATATGGGACGTAAGCTAACCAGTAGCGTATCTAGAGGGGGGCGAAGGGGGCACTCGCCGGACGCAACGTTTATAAAGGGAGCGGCAAGCGTCCCGGGTTGGCGGTTCAATGCATAGGACGCTGGTCTTACAAGCCAGTTGTCGTATGTTCGAGCCCCGACCTGGAAGGATTCTTAGTGTCAGTAGGATCCATTGTACTAGCCATGCAATGATTCTGTACACTAAGAATCGGCTGCGAAGTCTGTTGAAACAGAAAGGCCAAATTCCACAAAAGGAATGTAATGCCAGGACTTTGCTTTTGGCAAACTAATCCTTCGGACCTTTTTTTTGCTCGCTCTAATCATCTTTCCGGAGATGGAGTTCAGCTAAACCAACGAGGGGGGCCCTGGGTGCCAAATTTCCTCGGCAAAAATTAAAAATAGGGTTGTCTACCCAAAGTTATAATGAAAACTGTAGATAGATGACCGAATTTCAAAGCGATGACCTATATATTTTTACACATCATTCGATTGCTAGTGATACCAGCCACAATTTTCGCCCAACTACCATTCTTACACTATCAAAATAAATCTTGAAAAATCGAAGAATTTATAAATATATGTGAATTTTTCAGTTTTTCTCACATGTTAAAGCGATGACATGTACATTTTTCTACTCCAAAATATTGGAATCATTACCAAAAACAATGTATTGATGAACAAAATTATATATCCGTTCCAAGAAGCTCAAGAAATTTGGTACAAATACTGAGAATTTCTATTATTGGGAAAATTTTGCCAAACAAAACCAAAACTTTTAAATTATATGACATTTTTTTTTATTATTTTAGTTGAAAATTTATTATGAACAAAATTCACAAAAGAAAACTGAAACTTGGATTTCACTGACAATCTTAAAAATTTTGGTAAATATAACTTAACTCTAAAAATAATTATATTTTTGTATTGCACAAAAGATCTAAACAATTTTTATGCACAACCCAAATGCAATTGATAATTATTAAATTTTGATTTTGTTTTAGGTTTGCCGTAAAATCTTCATAAATAGGTAGAAGATCGGAAAATTTTAAATTTCCGAGGTATATTGCATTGCACAGTGGTCCGAATCTACAATTTAGGGGGACAAAAACATTTGTGGCTTAACCTAATACTATGATGTATAGAGCTATGATGTCTTCAAAACAGTACATTGTGTTTAATGTACATGGTATTAGGGTGGCTCTTATTATAAAGGTGATCCAAAAATTATTTTGCGGATGTGTTGAGATAGAAGACTGTATCCTTCGACAAAATTGTAACTTATATCGAGCAGCTTTGCTGAAGACACCATTGTGATATCTTCAACGGTTTTAGTGCTACAGCTATTCTTAACGAGCAACTTAGGGTGTTACTAAAAAATCAAATTTTTTACTGTAGCATTTTTATTTTTCACTTTTTGTATTATGTATTTTTGAACATCTTTTTGAGTTTGTTAAAACCAATTTTTTGATAACTGTCGCATTCAGGTAGCGTTTTCTGAACCGAAGTTATGAGCAAAACTAATTCAAAAACAGGCCTCTTTTAAACTGATGTATCTAATATTGAGGCAAACGAAAAAAAATTCCGTTTCTTGCATTTGACAGAAAATACTTTCGAGCATGTTTATAAAAAAATGCGGAGGAGATATGCAATTAAAGAAGGTTCCGAAATATTGGCAGTCAGGGTTTCATTCAGTAAAAAGCATTCAAACGGAGAGGTTGTTTTTTAGAGACAAAGACAACTGTAAGCTGCAGGTAGATAACCTGTTTGGTGCTAATCGCAAAGGCTGCTGCAAAGCCAATATTCGGGGCGAATCCCGTTTCAGAAGTACCTGAAATAGTGGAACTCACTTCACTGAGAAAGATGGCCTAACCGATCTGAGAGCTGTTTCATTCTGTAGGTTTTGCTGCCATGTGTTAGTATATAAAATTCTCATATTTTTATGTTCTAATCCTTATTATCGCTTTGAAATTCGAGATATTTGCGATCATTGTAAAAAGTCTCACATTTTCTGAGGTCATCTATCTACAGTTTTCATTTTAACTTCGGACAGACAACCCTATTTTTCGTTTTTTTTCAGTGCATTCTATTTCTGGAAATAGTACCTTTCCAATGATGAACAAATTTCGAAAATCGGTTGACTAACAACAAAATTATGACTCGGTGAAGTTGAAGTGTTCAATATTTTCAATGCGAGGTTTATGCCAAAGGAAAGAAAATTGGAAAGCAGATATTTATTTATTTATTTATTTGTCGTCAAACTATAGTAGACCTTTACATTGTATTGATTACATTTTAACACATGTGATATTTTCTAAAATAAACATTAATGTGCATTATGTTCTAGGACCTAGGTCGTATTGAATTAAAATATTGTTTGAGCTGGGCTGTCGTCATTGTAAAGTCAATTGCTCCGCAATGCTTATTATAAGTTGACAGCATTTGATTTAATGGACCAAATTTAGCATAGTTGGTACGATAATGACTTATATAGAATATAGCTCGGTTTCGTAATTGTCGGGAAGGTATATAAAAATTAAGTTTAGACAGAAGTAAAGATGAATCAACCCGATGTGTAACGATGTTATGTATGAATGAAACCATTAATTGTTCTCGACGCTCTTCTAATGTGTGGATGTCAATGAGCATGTAACGAGCTTTGTATGATGGTAGAGGAAATCTTGCCCAACCTAACTTAAGGAGTGCAAATAATAGGAATTGCTTTTGAACTGATTCTATACGTTCCCTGTGAGTGATTGAGAATGGGGACCAAACAATGCTACAATATTCAAGTATAGACCTTACGTAGGCAATATATGATGTTTTAATCGTGTAAGGATCGCAAAAATTATAGCTGAAGCGTTTTATAAATGCAAGCATGTTATTAGCTTTGCCTATTATCGTATTATAGTGATCGATGAAAGTCAACTTTTTATCTAAAATTACTCCTAGATCTCTAATTCTAATACATCTTTCTACTGTTTGATCGCCTAGTTTAATTGTGATATCTGGTGTATTTTGTTTCCTACTGAAAGCTATTACTTTACATTTATTGACGTTTAGTTTCAAAAGGCTTTTGTTACACCAGACATGGAACGTTTGCACTTCATCTTGAAATACCACCTTGTCTACATCACTTTTTATTTCTAGGAAGAGCTTCATGTCATCGGCATAAATTAACACTTTTATGTGTTTTAAAATAAGAGATATATCGTTTACAAATAAAATGAATAAGAGAGGGCCTAGATGAGAACCTTGTGGAACTCCTGAGGTTACTAGGACATGGCTGGATATCCTCCCTTTAAATCGAACCATTTGCTGACGATCAGTCAGATACGATACTCAAGCCATTTGAGTAGTTCAGGACCAGTTCCTATTTTTTGTAGTTTGAATAATAACATAGGTATATCAATGCGATCAAATGCTTTGCTGAAGTCAGTATAGAGAGCTTCTATGTAATTACCCTTATCCATAGCAGCCAGTGAGTAATTAACAAATTCGAGTAAATTTGTATTAGTCGAGCGACCCTTAAAAAATCCATGCTGCATATTAGTGATTCTATTTTTAACTTGATAAAACATTTTTTCATTGATTATCGCTTCAAAAAGTTTAGGAATGCAGGAGATAATTTCAATTCCTCGATAATTACACACATCTGATTTTTTTCCACTTTTGTAAATCGGTACCAAATAGGAGTCCTTCCATATTTTAGGAAAAATACCGGTCATGAGTGATTTATTGAAAAGCCAAAACAAGGGTGTGGCTAGTTCTAACGATAGTTTTTTCATGAATATGGGAGGAATTCCATCAGGTCCGGGACCTTTAGAGATATCTAATTTATTGAGCGCTTGCATAATATCTTGGACGCTAATGTGATGAATATTGATGTCACAAGCATGTTCAGGAAAGAAATTAAAATATTCACGGTCTCGATCCTCTTCGGAAAATGTAGTATAGGTTTCTTGGAAGTAATTTGCAAATAGTGTACAAATATCTTCCGAATTGTCAGCAGTTTTACCATTGAAAAACATTTTTGAGGGAAAATTATTAGATTTCAGTTTGTGTTTTACGTAATTGAAGAAATTCTTCGGGCAAGATTTAATTTCACTCTCCGTTTTTGAATAGTACTCCTCGGAAGCGATTTCAATTGCCAGATTCAATTGATCACAAGTTTGTAAGTAATTTCCTAAGTTAACGCTACTACTGTCTCTTTTATATTTTTTATGGGCCTTCTGGTTTCGATTTTTCAGATTTTTAATGTTATCATTATACCATATTGGATATTTATAGTTAAGTCGTCGTCTGATTCTCTTAAAAGGTACCTGATCATTAATAGTATCAAATAACATCTTATAAAACATTTCCACAGAAGTTTCAACATTAGACTCCCTGAAAATGGTTTGCCAATCAATGTTACTTAATTTTAACTTTATGTTATCATAATTTGCCAAGTCATACTGAAAGACATCGTCATACTCATATTCATCGGGTCTATTATACTCATGAACAAATATGGACAACTCAATTGCAGTGTGAAATCTTTCATTTTTCCATAAGGGGGTAAGGGATTCGGTAAGACAGAAGTCTTCTTGTGAATTTGTTAGTAAAAAATCTAAGTAACAGTTTTGCTGATTTTTAACGTGATTAATTTGGTTAAGTCCTAAGCATGCAACTTGATCAAAGATATATTGGAGAGTTTCATTCTCTCCTACCACTGGTAGTAGGATGCTCTCATTTTCAGAGTCTGGGAAAAAGTCAATGTCACGTTGATTGAAGTCACCATAAATGTGTACTTTCACTTCGGAAGGAAGGTTAGTTATGATTTCTTCAGCAATCTGGAAAAACTTTTCATATACTTCTTTACGGGTGTTGTTTGGGGGAAAATACACTGAGCAGAAAATATGTGTTTCCTCTGCCAGACGAGTTTTCAAGTAACAATTTAAGAAATCATAGTTGTAATTACTATGATTTCTTAAATTGTTACTGCAGTTGTTTACAGTGTTGTTCATGTTCAAATTCTTGAATAACTTTTTCTGCTTTTTGTGACTTCTAGCTTTTGCAGCTTGTTTCTGCTGATGTAGTCTTCTAGATTCTCGCGCATCGTAGTCACTCCAGTCCGATTTCCATACTTTTTTAGCACCAAGAAAGCGCCATCCAGAATTATCTACTTTGCATAATTCTGCCGCCAAACTGAGGCTTGAGGCATTGGACACTGGTATTTGTTTCTTCGCTGCTACCAAATGTGCTGACAAAGACTTGATTTCGTCAAGAATGTCAATGGCCAATGTCGAACCTACGTTCATGGTGCAGCTGGCCGCAGTATCAAGAGATATCTGGTTGATATGGTTTAGCTCGTTATTCATATCACGTAACTCAGATGATAATTCGGAAGTCAGTTTTTTTAAGTCATTGTACACGTTTTCCTTCATTGCTGACATTGCTGTATCGAACAATGAGGTGACATGGTTTTTAGGGCATATTTCGAACTTGAAAAAAACTTGGAGCGGGAAAAATCAGATTTTCATTAGTTTTCCTTTACCAATCGTCTCCTACAAAGTTTTTGAAACATTCTACGAACTTCACTAAATTCGAGGGTGTAAAATTTATTGAGATTCGTTGGAAAACATCTGTGCTATGACAACTCGAAGTTACCGTTCCAACTTTTTTCAGGCTTGGTATTTGGAGTGTTAAGTAAGCCGTAAGTACACCTAAACTAGGAAAATCTTTCATAAGTCATAAGTATTGAAGTACTATTTTTCATTATTATTTATGGAATGTCAACTGGTTTTTGGAATGTTCAATTGAGAACATCACTAAACAACACCAGGAACTTATATTTGAACTGCCAAACCCAGAAAAATGGAAGACGAACCACATTTTAGGGGAATAAACAGAAGTACATTTTGGCATCCCCATTATGAAATATCGATCTAAAATTACGCTTCTAAACAATGTACTCACGTTCCTTCTTCAACAGTAAGGAAATGACAAATCGTTTCCTTTCCCTTCTACCCTGCGCCCCAACACCCCCCTGCTAACCGTATGCAGAAGCCATTCTTCTACAGCAACTTCCCGCACACACGCACGCTGCTGTTGTTGCCATCGTTTGATTTGATGCTTTCATCAACCAAATTAATTTATTTTAATGAGTGTACAGATTTGACTTGTACCCAACCACGTACACACACACAAACCCGCACATCCTCCCTGTCGTATAGTCTTCTAATGGAAAATGTATGTTATTCTCGTATGTGCCAGGTGGGAAGAAGTCGTCGCTCGTTTGGAACTGGAGGTCGGATCACACCGATAAATATTTAGACTGACGGTTTTCGGAAGGATCCGACTGCAAATGTTCACCGCGCTTTCGTTTTCCGATTGCGATCGTTGGCTCCGTGGCTTTGTCTTTATCCGTTGTCAATATCAGGCCCCGTTCGGTTCGGAAGCGGGGTGCAATCAAATCATTTTACGGTCTCTGTCACCTCAGAGGAGATGGAGATGGTTTATTTACGATCGAACAAACGAAGTTTAATTAAAATTTAATTTCAACTTACCCACGGTTCGGTGGTCTGGGCAAATCTGTGTAACCCCGCCCTTTTGTTGCGAATGGGAATGGGACTCCCGAGTCGCTAATCTCGATACCCGTTTACGATTTATGGTGTTAGGCGAGAAGACGAAGACGAAGAAGTAGAAGAAGCTTAATTTGAAATAATGTTCAACCTTCACACCAACGGAGGAGACGTAGCCCGAGATAAGTCTAGAGAATAATTTACGTTCTAGCTTTTGCCACAATCAATCATAAACAAGCATTGCTTTCCCAGAATTTCCCGTACGATTCCGAATATGCATAATACAAAAGAGAAATATTTGATTTAATTACCCTCCCATAAATCTTCGAGACTGATACCGGGTTTTCATCTCATTAATTCGCTGGAGGAGGGTCTTTTTTCGAATGTTTTCTTGCTTCAAAGTAGAACTTTTACGAATCGCTCAGGCTGGCAAATCTAATCACTGTGCTTCCAAAATAAGGATAAGTCCGAATCCCCAGACCCGGAGATCGGTGTTTTGTGTGTTAATGTTCTCAGTTTAAAAAAAAAGGAACATCACTTTACCGAAGCCCCCCGAAGTTAAAATTTGCATCATTATTCTCAATTTAAAATATTCGGAATGGGAAATGTTTCGGCTTCCCTGGAATCCATATCCGTGTGTATTAAGGAAAAGTTTGCGCAATCGTATTTTAAGACGACATGCAAAAAAAAATTTTACGGTTCGTCGCTTCTTTTATAACTTTTTCCATTTCCAATGTTGTACGAACAAAAAAAAATATAATAAAAATACTCAAGCTGACAGTGCTTGTTAAGGTAGCGCTTCGCCGTGGTCAGGTCGAAGCGAGACAATTCAATGCTTCCTCTTGCTTTTTCGCCGAAAATCCACCCTAAATTGCAAATTTCTTCAATACTAACCCGATTCACGAAAAATCAAAAACATACGATTGTAGATAATATATTTTACTATGCATTTGGCGAAAAATATCAGTTAGAAAGCGTTTCTTTCGCGAGATTTCGTGCGAGTTTTGTTAAAAATTTTGTTTTCTTTTTTCTTTTTCTCGCTATAAACAACTCGCATGTGTAGGGATGTGCTACGTTGAACTTACAAATTGGCTAATATAAAGATACTTCATTTTCTCATGATACACATTGTATGCAAACATCATCTGTACCGATAAAAATCGTTACTAATTCCTAATTCTACTAAAACATGGATAGAAATCATTTTACAAAGTAGTAATAATTACTTACATTTTCTACTCATCTATATTCAACGTTTACGCAGAGAGAACGGAAAGCGAAAACAAAAGAAACGTTGTTAGCGTCTACCGCATGTGGCATTTTGCACACCCCAATGCATGCGTTGACATTGTGTGCGTGCGAAAGAAGAAGGAAAAACTCATTTATTTTTACAACTCGCACGAAATCTTTCGATAAAAACGTTTATCAGGCACAATTTATATACGAATCGATAGAAAAATTAATTATCTAGAATCGTATGTTCTTGGAATTTCCGTTTTCTTCCCCGTTTTCTCACAATTTTGGGGAAAGTGCGTGAAACCCCGGGATAGGCAGTGAACTCCCGTGACCACGGCGAAGCGCTACCTTAAATCCGACACCAACTTCTAAAAATTTCCATTCTAAATTGACCAGACAACTCCCCCCCCCCCCCTCCCCCCTCTCTGGACGGGATGGAAATAAAAGCTGATCATCAGAATCAGTGTCTCGTCGACGATGGCATCATGGCTTCGAGGGGTGGGGCGCGACGGGATCTCCGACCTGTGTGTGGCAAGCAAAGGAGTAGATTGAATTTTAATTAGGATTTATTTTTCTGCCCCTGCCTTTCGCCAACAACACCCCGTGTTCCGAACGATCCGAACGTAATTTCTATCCCCCACCGTCTGTCTGCTCCGGAGAAGACCAGGTAGGTACATAATTTGATTGATTGCTTTTCCGGTTCTCGGTACCGACAACAAGCCCATCATCGTCGTCCTTTTTGCAAAGCAGATTTCCGAAAGGCTTGCAACGTGCTTTCGCCCGTACCACCAGCATATCTTCACACTCCATCAGTAGCAGCAGAAGCCGAAGCAGCAGCAGCTGAGCCCTGGAAGGTGATTAACTGCCTTCTAGGCTCCGGGTGTACAAAGTTCCATATTGGAACGACTCGGCCGAAGAAGTCTGCCGAGAAGAAAAGAAAACAGCCTCCGGTGCAGGAGCCGGCTCGTCGTAATCCACTCATGTGCGGCACATAGTCAACAAGAAATAATAGAGGACCTACACCTCATCATCTGCTACCCACACAGCTCGCTATCCCGGTTTTCCAGCTGTTACCTACTTTGCCGGATCGAATAGGCTTTCCACTTTCGCCGGCTTTCTCTACCGTGTGTGTCGTGCCAAACCAAAATCCTTCCCCGGATTTGTTCGACATTTCACTCTATGGGAACGCAAATCAATCACGCTGGAAACTGACTACTAGGCAGGCAGCAGATCTTACACCCGTGAAGGATTGCGTCACCGTGACTGGTGCTTTTCCGCTGTACTCCGGTTCGGTTTCAAATCGGTAATTTTACGCCCAGACAAGCACAATGTGACAGTTTCTATTCACATCATAAAACGAATTACCATATATTTTGACTAAATCGGCACAAAGCATCGTCATCCTTTTTTCAAGTTTCGTCTTCGACTCATCAGTGCATTAGCAGGTTTTCGGCTGAACTTCTAACACCACCATGTGGTCCAAAATAAACCGCTAAGCAGACGTAAAATTAATGCGATTTTTTTAAATTTATGACGGCTTTCTGAGTTCCGGCTTATGCTAAGTTCAATACAAACTGCTATTGCACTGACGAGTCGAAGACGGAACGTTAAAATTAGAAAAAAAGTTATGAGCACTTAGCACAAACCGGTACTCGTGTGGTGCCAGTAACTAGGATCACAATCCAACTCTAAAATGCAAATTCATAATCCAAATCCAGATTTCGGTTCCAGATAACGAATCTAGGACAAAAATTCAGATTCAGGTTGAAAAAAACCTGAGTTTAGGTCGAAGTCCGAAGTTTACAGAACTCAACTATAGAATCTGGATCTAAAAAATCCTATCCTCGCCCTTCTGAAAAGCAGTTCTTCAATCACTTCGAAGATTGCACCGTTACAATCAACCAGTCTCAAAAGTCTATTATAGATCCTTCGCTTTATTCGTTGTGGCCTAAGAAAGTGAGTGCTCACAATTTCCTATCTCATGCCGCTCCACAATTCCACATTCGGTCAATGAAACGATTTTTACTGAATCTTTCGGAGTCTCTTCTTTTTCGAAATACACTGAGGACTTTTTTACGCGGGGTATAACGCGTAAAAAATTTGCAAAACTGAAGATTTTTTTATGTCAAATTCTTTCGAAATGCATGAAATGTCCAAATCTGGTGTAATCTCAGAAAAAAAATTGAAAGAACCCGACTTTGGGACTTGGAAAAAATTAGAGATTTCCGGAATCCAAACTCCAAATGTCTTAGAAATGCGTGAAACGTCGAGATCTGGTGTAATCTAAAAAAAACAATTGTTATGAAAAAAATCGAAAATTTTCTAAGTGTCAGAGGGTTGACTTTAAAAAAAATCGGGTTAACACCAGATCTCGACGCTTCATGCATTTCTAAGACAAAACAAGAAAACCGGCTTCGTGAATCCGTGTTAAAAAATTCGGATAAAAAAGCCATACAAAAAACTGCGTTAAAAAATCCGAATTCGAACGACGTAATTTTTTTTTACGAATTAATCTCCAAATAACGACAGCAATTTTGCCTTTCTCATATAGAAAAGTTATGCAATCTACCTTGGTCCGGAGGCCCGAACATAAACCGTTTTGTTCAGCTCGACGAACTTAACAAATGTATGTGTGTGTTTGCCAAATATTGTCACTAAATTTTCTCTGAAATGATTGAACCGATTATCACAAACTAAAATTCAAATGACACAAAGTTCCTTAATTTTATTTGGATCCGACTTCCGGTTCCGGAGTTACCGGGTGGTATGCAACAAAACAGTGAAAATAATATCACTCAATAATCACGAAGATGGCTGAACCGATTTTCACACACCTACATTCAAATGGAAGGACATGTGATTTCTTACAAAGCATCCAGATTTTTTGGTTTCGATTATAGGAGGCTTCATCCTTAAGGTCATTTGCCTCTTCGGGCCAGAAAAACCTTCTGACCCTATGTGCGGGGTTG
Source organism: Malaya genurostris (assembly GCF_030247185.1). NCBI lineage: Eukaryota > Metazoa > Arthropoda > Insecta > Diptera > Culicidae > Malaya > Malaya genurostris. The sequence goes on from NC_080570.1 coordinate 150,210,515, forward strand.
AGAATCGAACCCAGATGGGCTGCGTGAAAGACAACGACTTACCCATCCCGTTCCCAGGTTTTATTTTGACTCGACACTCGGCTCCGGAACCACAGGGTGATATTTACCAATTATTGGAAATAAAGTCGGTAGGTTTTTTCGACGATGACTCAACCGATTTTTACCATCTTAGATTCAACTGAGAGGTCTTCAGATGCCTTAAGAATACCCCAATTTTGATTCAGATCCAACCTCCGGTTCCGGAGATAGATAGATTTGAGTCGAATAAAAATTATAATTTTTGAAAAAAAAGCACAACTGGATTCGAATGTTGGTGCATCAAGTAGTTTGCATTTATCGATGTACGATGGCAAATTGAATGGGTTGTTCCGTTGTTGTTTTTCTCAGTACGAATCGAACAATAAATAAGCGGTATTTCGTTTCAAAAATCCCAACGATGTAAATGGTTTAGCCGTAGTGGGACCGAGAAGCTACATTTGCTGTCCGATATCACACCTAGGCCACGAACAGAATCTACACTTTTGATGACGCAATTTTCAGATTTAATGCGAGTTCAAAGATCGTTGGTGAATAAAACAAATACTAGCGGTCCCAAATGACTTCCTTGAGGAACACCGGTAGACATTCCGAGCGTATTTGAACGTGAGATATCAATTCTGACGTAAACATATTTTAATTTTTTTGCCCATTTTACCCCATAACTCCGGAACCGGAAGTCAGATCCAAACAAAATTCGGGATTTTTGTATGGGACCGTAAGAACTATCATTTGAATGTATGTTTGTGAAAATCTTTGAGAATAGTTGGTGCACTTATTTTTACATTGTTTTGAACATTTTATCCCATAATTCCGGAACCGGAAGTCGGATCCAAATAATATGCAGGAATTTTGTTTAGGACCACAAGACTTTTCATTTGAATTTAAGTTTGTAAAAATCGGTTCAGCTATCTCCGAGAAAAGTTAGTGCAAAAAAACGTTACATACATACATACGCGCATACACACAAATGTATGTGTGTGTGACAAATATTGTCACTAAATTTTCTCTGAAATGATTGAACCGATTATCACAAACTTAGATTCAAATGATACAAAGTTCCTTAATTTCATTTGGATCCGACTTCCGGTTTTGCGTAATCGACGAACTGAGTCGAGTGGTATATGACACTCGGCCCTCCGGATCAAAAAACACTCGGGTTTCACAGTGATTGCATAACCTTTCTAGATGAGAAAGGCAAAAAACTATTAAGTCTGTTCGATTACAACCTGAAAAAAATTCCCTATTCTTTACGATTTCAGAGCAGTTCTAATTGACCTGATTAGTGCAAACATAAACAATCAAAATTCGACGAATCGAAGACATAAACAAACATAAAAACGGCTTTTAGCCAAACCCCTAAGTAACTAAGAAAATTGTGTTTCTCCACGTTTCGTCTCCGACTCGTCCATGCAGTTTATAACTGAACTGCTATGCCATTTAGTAGTTCAACATAAACCGCAAAGTAGACGTGAAGCTCAAATTTTACCAAAGCAACAACTTAGAATGGTCGCAAGCCATGAACCCAAACTTAGAGAGCCACCGCTCGCCGATGATAACGCAAATAGGTGAATAATTTGGTGCTAATTAGTTACGGTAATTTTGAATCTGTGGCTCAATCTTTTTAGTTTTTTTTTGAGTACTTCATATGAAATTAACGAAGCACCCCTCGCAAATAAGCTTGAAATCAAATGGGAACCCATTGGATAGTTTGTTGTTCATATAAAGTTCACGAATTACTGCTTCAGAATAAGCTTGAAAATAAATCAAAATCTAGTGGATAATTTGTGGCTTTTAGTTTGTAATTAGTTACAGTAATTTTAGGTTTGCTGCTAATTTTTTTAATTTTTTTTGAGTACTTTGCTAAGTTCATATGAAGTTAATGAAGCACCCCTCCCAAATAAGTTTGAAACAAATGGGAACCCATTGGATAGTTTGTTGCTAATGAGTTGTTAATTAGTTACGGTAATTTTGAATTTGTTGCTCATTTTTTTGTAGTACTTCACTAAGTTCATATGAAGTTCACGAAGTATCCCTACAAAATAAGCTTGAAAACAAATTAAAACCTAGTGGATAATTTGTTGCTTTTTTGTTCCTAACTAATGACGGTAATTTTGAATGTAATGTCAATTTTTTTTGAATAATTTTAATTTTTTTGTGTACTTTGCTAAATTCATATAAAGTTAACGAAGCACCTCTCGCAAATAAGCTTGAAAACAAATCCAAACCTAGTGGATAGTTTGTTGCTAATAAGTTGTAAATTAGTTACGGTAATTTTGAATTTGTTGCTCAATTTTTTTGAGTATTTCGCTAAGTTTATATGAAGTTCACGAAGCACCCCTTCAAAATTAACTTGAAAATAAATCAAAACCTAGTAGTTAATTTGTTGCTTTTTAGTTGCTAATTAGTTACAGTAATTTTGAATGTGTCGCTCAATTTTTTTTTGAGTACTTCGCTAAGTTCATATGAAGTTCACGAAGTATCCCTCCAAAAATCAGCTTGAAAACAAATCAAAATCCAGTGGATTGTTTGTTGCTAGTAAGTTGCAAATTAGTTACTGTAATTTTTAATTTGTTGCTCAATTTTTTTGAGTACTTCGCTAAGTTCATATGAAATTAACGAAGCACACCTTCAAAATAAGCTTGAAAATAAATCAAAACCTAGTGCATAATTTGTGACTTTTTGTTGCTAATTAGTTACGGTAATTTTAACTTTGTTGCTAATTTTTTTAAATTTTTTTGAGTGCTTTGCTAAGTTCATATGAAGTTCACGAAGTACCCCTACAAAATAAGCTTGAAAACAAATGGGAACCCATTGGATAGTTTGTTGCTAATGAGTTGTTAATTAGTTACGGTAATTTTAAATTTGTTGCTCAATTTTTTTGAGTACTTCGCAAAGTTCATATAAAATTCACGAATAACCCCTTCAAAATAAGCTTGAAAATAAATCAAAACCTAGTGGATAATTTAATGCCTTTTTGTTGCTAATTAGTTACGGTAATTTTGAATTTGATGCTGATTTTTTTGAATAATTTCAATTTTTTTGAGTACTTTGCTAAACTCATATGAAATTAACGAAGCACCCCTTGCAAATAAGCTTGAGAACAAATGGGAACCCATTGGATCGTTTTTTTGCTAAAAAGTCGCTAATTAGTTACGGTAATTTTGAATTTGTTTCTAAATTTTTTTTGAGTACGTTACTAAGTTCATATGAAGCACCCCTTCAAAATAAGCTTGAAAACAAATCAAAACCTAGTGGATAATTTGTGGCTTTTAGTTGCTAATTTGTTACGGTAATCTTAAATTTGTTACAATTTTTATTAATTATTTTTAGTACTTTGCTAAGTTCACATGAAGTTAACGAAGCACCCCTCGCAAATAAGCTTGAAATCAAATCCAAACCCAGTGGATAGTTTGTCGCTAATAAGTCGCTAATTAGTTACGGTAATTTTGAATTTGTTTCTCAATTTTTTTGAGTACTTTGCTGAATTCATATGAAGTTAACAAAGCACCCCTCACAAATAAGCTTGAAAACAAATCCAAACCCATTGGATAGTTTGTTGCTAATTAGTTACGGTAATTTTGAATTTGTTGCTCAATTTTTTTGAGTACTTCGCTAAGTTCCTATGAAGTTAACGAAGCACCCCTCGCAAATAAGCTTGAAAACAAATGGGAACCCATTGGATCTTTTGTTGCTACTAAGTTGTTAATTAGTTACGGTAATTTTGAATTTGATGCTAGATTTTTTGTATATTTTTTATTTTTTTAGTACTTTGCTGAATTCATATGAAGTTAACAAAGCACCCCTCACAAATAAGCTTGAAAACAAATCCAAACCCAGTGGATAGTTTGTTGCTAATAAGTCGCTGATTAGTTACGGTAATTTTAAATTTGTTGCTCAAATTTTTAGCACTAAGTTCATATGAAGTTCACGAAGTACCCCTTCAAAAATCAGCTTGAAAATAAATCAAAACCCAGTGGATAGTTTGTTGCTAATAAGTTGCTAATTAGTTACGGTAATTTTTAATTTGATGCTCGATTTATTTTGAGTACTTCGCTAAGTTCATATGAAGTTCACGAAGCACCCCTTCAAAATAAGCTTGAAAGCAAATCAAAACCTAGTGCATATTTTGTGGCTTTTAGAAGCAAATTAGTTACGGTAATTTTGAATTTGTTGCTCAATTTTTTTGAGTACTTCGCTAAGTTCATATGAAGTTCACGAAGTACCCCTTCAAAATAAGCTTGAAAATAAATTAAAACCTAATAGATAATTTGTTGCTCATTAGTTGATAATTAGTAACGGTGGTTTTGAACTTGTAATCTCGAAAACAACTTGTAACCCTGTGGGTAATTTGTTGTTATTTTTTTTTATTTTCTCAAGTACTTCTCTATGTTCGTCTGAACTTAGCAAAGTACTCAAAAATTTGAGCTACAAATTCAATATTACCGTAACTAATAAGCAACAAATTATTCTCTGGGTTTCGATTTGTTTTCGTGTTTTTTGTGTCAGAGTATTTACGTCTACTCGGTGGTTTATCGTAAATTGTTAAGTGGCATAGCAGTTCAACTATAAACTGTTATGCACTGACGAGTTGATGACGAAACCAAAAAAAAAAACAGTTTTTGCTACTAAAAGTTATGATTCGAGAAATTGTGCTCATATTTTCTACTAATATCTAATTCTATGTACACTTTTCTCTCATTTCAGGTGAGTACAAAATCTAGTCGGGATGGATTTGTACGGCCCAGATTTCGGAACAAAAGCTTCGCATCTGACACACGCACACACAAACGCGCGGATGAATCAGACGGTCCGGTTGGGAACAAACTTGCTGTAATTATAACTAACTCCTGCTCCTGCCACCAGGAGACAGCCTCGAAGCATTGTTGGCAGTTTTCGTATTATTATTTTCTTTTCTTTTTTTTAGTTGTTGTTTTGTAGTTTTTTTGTTGCTGTTGTCGTTTCTGGTCCGAAACTAAAAGCTACACGTAGGCATGAATTAAATTGCAATGAGCAACCGAACCGACAGACAGAAGTAGTTTAATTACTTCAAGTTTTGCCGGGCTTCCTGGTCGTTTTCCTCGTTCTCTGGTCGTCCCACACAACCAGCCGAACTTTTCTACAACCAACTACGGATAAGAGAAGCCCATTTTTCCGGCATGTTGATTCACCGTATCATGAAAGGCTGTCTCGCTTTGTGACTACCGCTTCCTGTAAGTATTGTTTGTTTGTTTGTTTGTTTGTTTGTTTGTTTGTCTAGCTAGTGCTCGGAACTAGCGGGAACATTTTCTCCGGCAGCAGCTGTCAGTTTAAATAACCGATTGAAGGTGCAAGATTGATCCTCGTGGGGATTTTGCAGCTGGAGAAACTGGAAAACTCTTAACTAATTTACGGAACCACACAAGCGCAGTGAGGAGAAAAAAAACTACCAAACCACCTGAATTTGGTCTTTTAGATGATAAAAAAAAGAAACTTCAATCTCTGCCCACCACAAATGCTCTGGTTGAAACCAATTACATGCCAAGTGCGCATTTCCGTGATGAATCATTAACCATTCTATTATGGCCGGCTTTCGATTGTGGTCAAAGGGCAGAGCTCTCGGGGGGAGGGGGGACAAATTTTCCATTGATTCAACTGGCCCCAATAAGAATTTGACTGAACTCCCACTGAGATCAGGTCCAGTTATTTACAGTTCATTCAGGGCGGGATGCGGCGGCGGCGGGGTTTTGGGATGTGGGTGTCCATTGCCATTTCCGCCCCAAGCCCCCCCACCATTGGCAGCCAATTCAAAGATTCGAAGCATTCAAGCGAAAGGCCGAAGAAAATAGGTCTCTGGAAAAGTTTTCCTTTCTATTCCCCGGCAAGGAATAACCGGAGCACAAAACCCGGGGTGAGGGTGCTTCAATGGCACTTGTGTGGCAATGACAATAACAGTAATCAAGGTTCTTCACTTCACCGTTGTTCGGTTGCCGGGCCTGATGCTGCTGCTCCTAGAAAAGGAGAAGGAAATAGATTCGGGTGTGTGGGTGCTAAAGCAAATGGAACGTGACCTAATGAAGTTCAAATCCGTAAGTTGAGCTCATTCGCCACTCGGTTGGAAAAGAGAGTGGGGTGAGGTGAGGTGACGATAGTCGTTCCAGAGACGATTGCTGCCTCCATTAGAGGATAAATGATGCCAGCTTGTTGAAAAACCAGGAGCCTCCACCAGTTGACCGGTGTCCGAAGGAGACGCTTGGTGTTTAGTACGAAGTGATTCAATTTTCGGCACCCAAAAATAGTCCGAAGCCATTTCTAATCTTACCAAGCTCTGGAAATGAATTCTAATCCCATTAAATTGCTAGTGTCTAGCACTCAGCCCAGTAAAGTTTTTAGAGTTTGGAATTCATTTCCCATTTCCTAAGCTACGCCTATAAAATGGGATTAGCGGCGAAATGCAATTCCAACGTTTAAACAGTCGACCGTTCATCCCAACACAATAAAACAACAACAGTGAATTGCAGACAGGTACAGATCGCGGTTGGCATGATGATAGCAGCTATTGCGATCGGAAAAGCTTAATTTTTTCCAACCGTCTTCGATTGCACCTAGAAATCGTATTCCTCCCATCGGTATCCGGGTCACGTTCCATTCTCGGTACACTGAAAATCCATGAATCCATGGACAGGATGATGCGGTGAGCGATATTGAAGTGGCACTCATTTGTGGAAAGAAAGAAGAGAAACGTCACCGAAACTCACCCGGGCAGACACCCAACCGAGTTGTTGGTTTAATGGCTGAGACAAGATCGGTTTGAACAAAAGATACAAATTTCGTATTTTGTTGACACATCCCCTGAGATTTGCCATTCGAGCAAAGAAGAACTGCTCTTCGTTAACGACGACGACGACGGTCATTTTAGCACTGACAAAAGCTACTGTAATTACATCTTGTTTTTGATAGAATAATATAATAGAAAATAATTTCCAAGTGATGCAGACAGAGACATTCCTTGTGTATTTCCACGAGAGAATAAACGTTCTATTATTATTGTTATCATTACAGTGTAGTCTCCGATACCATTGAAAATAGCCCGAAACCTCCGAGGTTTACTTTCGCAGAAGTTTCGCATCGCAAAATCTTCCGAATTTTCCGTGATAGCTTTTTTTTTTAATTTTGAACAGTAAACAGTACAAGTTTGCTTTTCGTCATGCTGCAGATATTTTCGATACACTGATAAAAAACGGTACGATAGATTCATATGTAAATATTACACCCAAACCTCCATTTATGTAACTTATATATGTATATATGTATTAATATACGTTCGCATGTGTACAAATATTTGTATTTCCTAATACATATAAATATTGGTGAAGTAAAAGCGATCATTTATATGTATAAATATATACACATATACGCAAACGAGTGAGTGTGTAAGCATACATACATACATATATAAGGTTCGTGAATGGAGGTTTGGGTGTACTTCAATTTAATATGTTTGTTTTCCAGTTCAATCCAAACAAAAAACGATTTGTTTTAAGATTTCCTGTGCAAATTCACTAAGATGCAAGTCTAGTTTCGTTTTCATTTAACCTAGATCTAATTAGATTTTCTATCAAAAATGAGTGCTGTACGAGTGTAAGTGAAAAACTCTTTAACCGATCAGGCGTGATTCAATAAATGTAGCATGATTTCCACGGAAAACCCACAGGTTTTACCTTAATTTTCGAGTTACAGGAAATTTTCACGAATTTCATGTCTTTTACATGTAGTATTAAAACTACAAGGTTTGTTCATGATGCTCACATGCAAATTTTTATCAGTGTAGGGTTTCTGTCTATGTGGAGCTTGAGACAGCCAGTTCGAGATGGCGATGTAGATTCGCTTTTTTCCGAAGTGCCAGAAGCATGAACGTAAAGTTAGCGAAGAACCTATCTTCAAAAACAACTTCAAGCGATGAACAATTTATCGCTAATCAGTTGCTAATTAGTTACGATGGTTTTGAAGGGATCAGAGTCATTTTACCGAAAGCTATTTCGCCAAAAGTCGTTTTGCTGAAAGCCACTTCACCGAAAGCCATTTCGCCGAAAGGGTCATTTCGTCGATTCCTGCAATTGTCTTAAAATTATAATTGGAATTGATTTAAAATAAACACAAGTGAATGATAATAGATTAACGCCCGTTTTTTGACCTACAATTGTGCTTCTTGTATAAAGATTGATTCATGAACCTAAAATAACACAAACAAATAATAATATGATGTATACGAAATTACCCTTTCGGCAAAATGACCCTTTCGACGAAAAGACTTTCGGCGAAATGACCTATTCGACGAAATGGCATTCGGCGAAACGACATATTCGGTTAAACGACTATCTGCGGAATGGCATTCGCAAAACGACTTTCGACGAAATGACCCGCTCCCGTTTTGACCCTGTTGTTACGCTTGTCCGAAAGCTACTGTTGTGCCATTGATCAAGTTCGAAGATCAAATGGCTGTCACTTCTGGTTCCGTAGATATAATGGTATAAGTGACGTAACCGACGAAGCGGGTTATTTCTTGTTACCGCTCAATTCCTTCAGAGATGACAAAGCCAATTTCTACAAATCTAGGCTCGCTTGGAAGCTTCTATTTAATTTTGGAAGAAGTTTGTGCATCAAATGCTTTTCACTTCCGGATCCGTAGATATAACGGTATAAGTGACGTAACCGACATTTTTATTTGGTTGTATTTTCACGAATTTTGATAAACTTCGACTTATTTGAAACTAACAATGTCAATCAAATGTTGGAAGTATTATGGCGAACATTCCCGGTGCGAGAGATGTAATCCTGTATGTGACGTAACAGACAAATCCCAGTGTTTTTTAACGCATCAAAATTTCTCGAAGATGAAAGAATCGACTTCGAAAGACCTAGACTCGTTCAAATGCACCGCAACTTATTAGAAAGTTATTTGCTACCGATTATTCACTATCTCCCGATCCGTTTGGAGCTTGTTTCAGGTAATGTGCTCCGTTAAATTTATATGACCTTAGTGAAGCCGTCGTGAAATTAAAAAAGAAATTACCAAAAATCTCAATCCCATCGTAACTAATAGGAAACTAATTTGTAACAAATCATACACAAAGTTATTTCACCGAAAGCCATTTAACCGAAAGTTATTTCGTCGAAAGGCGTATCGAGGAAAGCCGTCTCGGCGGAAGCTGTTTCGCCAAAAGCCATTTAACTGGATTAAATTTCACCAAAAACCACTTCACCAAAAGCTTCGAAAGCCATTTCGCCGAAAGGTGTTCGACGAAAGCCATTTCGACGAAAATCATTTCATTGGAAGCTATTCCGCCGGAAGCCATTTCGCCAAAAGCCATTTCGTCGAAGGCCGTTTCTCAGAATGCTATTTCGCTAAAAGTCATTTAACCGAATACCATTTCTCCTAAAGCCATTTCACCGAATACCGTTTTTCCGAAAGCCTTTTCGGCGAAAGTCATTTCACCAAAACACATTTTATCGAAAGCCGTTTCTCCGAAACTCATTTCGTCGAAAACCGTTTCTACGAAAGCCATTTCGTCGAAGGCCGTTTCTCCGAAAGCCATTTCGTCGAAGGCGGTTTCTCCGAAAGTGTTTTCACTGAAAGTCATTTCACCGAAAGCCATTTCACCTAAAGCCATTTCACCGAATACCGTTTCTCCGAAAGCCTTTTCGGCGAAAGTCATTTTACCAAAAGATATTTCACTAAAAGCCGTTTCACCGAAAGTCATTTCACCGAAAGCCGTTTCTCCGAAAGCCATTTCGTCGAAGGTCGTTTCACCGAAAGCCGTTTCACCGAAAGCCATTTCACCGAATACCGTTTCTCCGAAAGCCTTTTCGGCGAAAGTCATTTCATCAAAAGACATTTCACCGAAAGCCGTTTCAACGAAAGCTATGGCTGAATGGGTCATTTTTCTACGTTCGGGGCTTCATCAGTAAAGACGCTGTGCTTCGGTGCAAGCTGGATTGTCTCTAGTAGAGATAACTTTATGTCTGTTTATTTCGTCGATTATGTTGAACTGCTCAGTGGCGGAGCTGTTCAAGACGAGCTGCTATGCATTTCTGAGTCAAAGACGAAATGTAAATTTGAGGAAAAGCTAATTTCAACGAGTCGAATCTCAATCTTCGAGTTGGTGGGGTACCAAAATTTGGCGAAACGGTTTTCGGTTAAATAGTATTCGCTGAAATGCCAAATATCTCAGAAATGCATAAAACGTCCAGATCTTAGGGAATCTAAAAAAAATTGTTTTGAAAAAATCGACTTTTGGACTTAAATTTTTTTTTGAGATTTCCGAAATCGAAAATTTTTTTTCGATGCCAAATGTCCTAGAAATACATAACTTTGAGACTTCAGAATTTGAGACCGCGTAATTTCGGAAATCTGCGTAGAAAAAAAACCGCAAAATCGTCCAGATCTGGTGTAATCTAAAAACAAATTTCGGGTAATTCGACTTTACGACTTTTGAATTCTGAGATTTCCTAAAAGGAATTATTTTAGATGCCAAATGTCTTAGAAATTCATGAAATTAATTTTGTGTAATCGAAAAAATTTATTTGGAAGAATATCGAGAATTTTCTAAGTGAAATTCGCGTGAAAAAAGCCGCGTTAAAAACGCATGCAAAAATGCGTAAAAATAGTCCGCAGTGTATGCGAAATCCGAAATACTGGAATGCACAGTGGTCCAGATCAACAATGTAGGTTGACGAAATTGTTTGTGGCCAAGCCTTAGAACTTTAGAACTGCGATATCTTCAGGACAAATGATCAATATCTGGAGGAGCTTTTTGTGAATATAGACGATATTAGGGTGGCTCTTGACATAAGGGTGATCCGAAAATTATTTTCCGAACATGTTGAGATATGGAGGTTTGCTTTCTTCTGAAAAAAATTAAGATCAACTTATACAGGGTGTCGCACGAAAAATTTCGAATTTAAAAATGAAATAATTAAAATAAAACGGTTTGATCGATTTCAATGATTACGGTAACAGAGATATTTTGGCCCACTTTTGGATTTTTCGTAAACCCCTTCCACAATAGGTAATTTAATGTGATTAGTTTCAAATTTGTCCTGGGCTGGCGGTTCAATGCATAGGGCGCTGGTCTTACAAACCAGTTGTCGTATGTTCGAGCCCCGATCTGGAAGGATTCGTAGTGTAAGTAGAGTCGTAGCACTCTAGCCATGCAATGGTTCTGTACACTCTGAATCGGCTGCGAAGTCTGTAGAAACAGAAGGTCAAATTCCACTACAGGAATGTAATACCAAGGCTTTGCTTTTTTCAAATTGATACAACATGGGTTACTTGGCATCGATTAAATCCATAAAGTTTGTTAAATGGGCCAAAATATCTCTCTTACCTTATACATTTTTTTGAAAGGTTGATTCCTGAAATATTTATTAAAAATAATTTCGTTCATCAGCCAATCCGATCTACCCACTTTTTAGCACATTACTAATTATTTCTGGCCTTATGTCATCAATGTCAATTTGAATTTCGTGCTTGAGGTCTTCAGTAGTTTCTGGGTGGTTGGCGTAACATTTATCTTTAATCGCTTCCCAAAGAAAATAATCCAGCGGCGTTTTCTCGGAGGCCAATTTTGCGCAGAACATCGATTGTTTTGTTGGCCGTGTGGCACGTAGCACCGTCCTGTTGAAACCGAACATTTTTCATAATTAAATTTCATTAATCATCCTTTCAAATAAACGTACCATGATTAAATTCTATCAAACTGTTTTTTTTGTTATTGCATTTTTAAATTATTTTTTTTTTTTCGTGGGAGAAACTGTTTTAAACAGCTTTGCCGAAGACGCCATTGTGGTATCTTCAGCAGTTTTAGTACTAAAGCTGTTTTAATCAAGCTACTTAGAGTGTTCCTCAAAAAAATCAGTCTTTTTGTTGTAACATTTCCTCTTTTCGTGTTTGGAACATTTTTGGAAATTTTTTTAGACCAATTAAATCCATTTTTATCGTGACGGATGCATTCAGATAGCGCTTTTAGGACTGAAGTTATTGGCAAAACTAGTTCAAAAACAGGTCATTTACTGTTTTATTTAAAGTTGAGGCAAATGACAAAAAATTTCTTTTGCTTTCATTCTTTAGAAAATGTTTTCAACAATGTTTAGTAAAAAATGGCGGAAATATTTTCTTAAATTTTTAAAATTGTGTTCAAATATTGCGTTTTTTTCACTGAAAAACACAATAAATTTCTGTCAAATGGCTGTAATCAGAACATAACAAGTACAAAAAATCACAAAATGAATCAAATTTCAGAATAAAAATATACAAAAAAAATCTTCATTGAGCCCTACACTGACAAAAAAAAATCGATTTTAAATGTTTAAAGTCAATTTACGAAAAAAACGTCATTTTCGATCCGAATGAAGATTGGTCCCAAGATATGTAATTATATTTCCTATCAACCGTCTGTACATTGCAATATAAGCGTTTTAATCTCGCAATGGGGCTGTTCAATTTGGGTATAGACTTCGCTTTTACTTAGTGATTAATGCTACTTTAAAGCTATGGTGCATTTGTTGCAAAGCTTTAAATGCTTTAGTAGACGAATTGTATAGACAATAGATCACTTTAAGGTATTAGAAAAAAGATATTGTTATAATTTTTATAGTCGTTCAACGGTTTCAAATCCGTAAATTGAATAAAAATGTTTAAAAAAATTAAGTGCATTAAACCAGGGCCGGTGAAAGAGGTGGGTACGGTGGGTAGCATTACCCACCCGAAAATACCCACCTGAAATTTCGAACAAAAAACAATTGAAATATTAGCATTATTCATAATAATAAGAATATTTTTATTGTAATTCGGAATAATAAATAAAATCAAAATTACAGAATGCTAGTTCTCAAGGTAGAGCAAGGATGTGAAGATATACCGAAAAAAGGTGAAACGTGACAAGGGTCATTTGAGCAAACAGAAATCTTTTAGTAACCTTACTTTTCCCTTCCAGCAAAAGAGCCGAGCTTAAGCATCTCATCAATGCGAATCACTCGGATCTCTGAGATACCGGAAAATACCGATAAAGAATGCAGTAGTAAGTAGAAAGTAACAACTTTTGGTAGCTTTGCCGGAATAGTAAATAGTAGAAAACCTTTATCGGAATTTTGCGGCAGATGTTTAAGGTCGACTCCTCTTGTAAAAAGTGAAAGTTAAGTTACTAAAAGATTTCTGCATGATGAAATAAACCTTGTCACATCTCATCTTCTATATCTTCTTTTGACGTAGGACTACGTTTTTTTTTATTCAATAATATAATATAATTTTAAGGCACACTGCTTAAGCTCTAAGATGCCAAGGGTATTTTCTAATCGTAATTAACCACTGACTTAAAACTAGAATAGTATCATTAGGAAATGTCACATCGGGGTCGCGGATTCTAGAAAATTCAACTTGCAGGTGGCGATCAGCAGTGGCCGGTGAATTGAATATAGCATGAGAGTCTTCCAGATGGCGTTGGTAAATATCTATGTTGGCCGCATCATTCGGTCCGTGTGGGTCCGCGGGAAACATCCCCAGGCTACGAATACCCGGCGGGTGGCCCGCAGCCTGGTCATCGACTGGAGCGGTTCTCCGTTGTCGGTGATGGTGATGTTACTGAAGAGAATGAAAGAGAAGTAAATATTGTGAAAAACGAGGTAAAAAGAGGAGGTGGGAACAGCATGTCTAAATACGACAGAGATCTAATTAGTTGCCATCGAAATGGTGAAGAGCCGGAGGAAAGGAGAACGAAAAAGTTAGTTACAAAAAAAAAAGATCTTGTTAGTTCCAATAAAGATGGTGGACAGGGACGGGGATCGAGAGAATCGGGCGGATGACTACGTTTTTGTTTTCCATACCGGTGTGCAAACTCAAAATACTGAGAACCGTACAAACAGTGTTCAGGTTTTGAACATCTATATCTCAATCATTTTTAATTAATTTTCCATATCATGACACGAACTGCACTAAAAGTATTTCTACACTTTGATTAGAGTAGATTATTCTATATCTGTAAAATCATATTTCAGATAATTGGAGATCGAAACTATAGTTAGTAACGAAAATCTTTGTCATGGTTTCTTTTAACAAATACGACAGTTTCGTATACATACAAGTTCACGGTTTCCATTGAATTTCTGTGTTTCAATGAGTGTGTTCGCTTTTAAGAGAACCACTCATACAAACCAAGATTCTGTATCGAATAAACTTGAACTCTGTGTGGTTCAGAAAAGAAGTAAAAGTTGCTAACACATCGTTCAAACAGTCCAGGAACTAACCAGAAAAACATAATTTCATGTGCAGGCATATTTTTTATTCATCAACATTATCATCTTCAAATGACATACAATCGTTCTAGCACTTTATTAATTTTTCAATACCATCCTTATAGCATGATTTGTCACTGGTCTAAACATCGGCTTCCTTTGCGGCGATGACTGTCTTATTCGAGCCAAATTTTTTCCCCGGCGTGTCTTTTTCTGGACAAGCAATCGCTGAGGGCTAGGTAATTCTGAACATGGTGGATGAGGAAACAGATCGTAGCCCAATTCGTTTAATTTATTCATTGACTTATGGCACGGCTTTCCCAGTCTGAATGCTGGTATGACTCCGGATAAAAATAGTGGATCCATGTTTCGTCCACTGTTTCATACCAACGCATTCCATTTTATTGCGGCAGACTTTTGTTAATTATGAGCGGCCGTGTTCGAGATCCATTTGGAGATGATTTTTTTATGCGCAGATTTTCGCACAAGATCGTAAAAGAACTTCCAGTTCATGTGCTAACGATCTCAGCATATCTAATCTCACGAACTTTGATTTTGCGTTCATATATCACGTTAATCAAAACTTCTTTTTTCCGGTTGACTGCTTCATTTAGCCACGTTCAAAATCAAAATACCACAAACCTTCATTTTTCTTGGATCCTAGTGAGGAAAACACTTCTCAAGCTATAGCTGGGCTTGCGCGTTTTTCCCTTTAAAAAGTAATGTTTTAGCAACACACGGAATTCGTTATTTCCATTTTTCATAAATGAATTAGTAACGTCACTTATATGTCGATAGATTCAGTGTTCGTGGTGCTATTGATGTTAAATGTTATTTGAAGGTTGGTACTTTGAATTGAAAACAAAAATTGGTAGTGATTTCGAAACCAGGGATAAATAAATATAGGGATAAATATCATTTCCATTAGAATAGAGAAATACTTCAAAATAGTAGGTCGTTCTCCGCAATATGAAAAATTACCCACCTGGGTTTAATATGTTCCACCGGCCCTGCATTAAACACAACTTCACACATTTACTCAATTTAATAATTTTCTTCGACCATCTTCCACCTGTCTATTAGGTTGGATTAAAGGATCCAAGTCAGATAATCACTTCTTCTTTGCTAGACAACCGAACGAAAAACAGAACAGTGCGAAATATTAGACAGAAATTGCTTTTTCTTTCCACTCTGACAATCGTGTTTTTGGGCTGATGACACCTTCCCCCTCTTCATCATGCTCGAGTAGTTACGAAGCACCATCAGTGATGGGATGACGATTTTATTTTCGTCGCCCGTATGATTATGATGCCGGGGCTCTCCAATGTGCAGCCACGTTGCCACTTTGATGCCCTATCAGTAAAGATTTCAGCTTTTTTTCCGTTAGCTTCAGATTGACAAATTAATGTGAGTTTGTGTGTGTGTGTTTGTGTCTATGAGTGGGTGTGTAACCAGGTGAACATTTAATCTTCTCGTTTTTTGTGTTGCTGTCGAGAGTGCTAAACCAACCGAACCCGCTTCATTTTGCCCAGGCGAAGGAAACCCCAGGGGACCCAATTTGCGGGTTGACAAAGTGGAAAATCCGAACCGAAGTGACACAAAACGTGTCTTCTGTCGCTGGGGCGAGAGAAAAAAAACCGAAATCGATAGGGTCGGTAAATGCAAGTGTCGTCGGTCCATAAAATTTGAGATCCTTCCCGGGACACGTCCCTCTTCGTCCACCCGTTGGTGCTCCAACAGCGGAATTTGTGTCGATTGCCTGCGGGGTTGCTGGATGGCCTGTACCTGCTCTTCGTAAGATGGCATACCGAGAGCCGAGGTCGTTCTTTTGTACACCTTCGGTACCGTTACGGATGGCTGACTGCATCGTCAAGCTAATCCTTTTGCCTGGCGCTTCCACGGCTGAACACCCACCTTGCCACATGTATGTGACTGGTGGTGTTGGGAACCGGGCAACCGAACAAAAGTGAAATCGCTCTCGGGTATTTGCTCTCGCAAAACAGCGAATAAACATAAATTACGCCAGCCAGCCAGTCAGCTAGTCAGTCTGTCAGTCAGTCAGTCACCGTTCATAAAAAAAAAGATTGGTGACAAGGATAAGGCAAGCTACAGGCGTAGTGGAGGAGGAGGAGAAGTGGGACGGGGTTTAGGTTGCGAGAACTTTAGCACAAAACCGGTATCATTCAGGCGTCTGCCGAGTTTGACAGAGACACGATTAGGTTCGACAAACTTTTCTCTGACTCTGTTTTCCCGCTTTATTTTTTTTTGCCTGCGTGTTCGCACGGTCTATGTGTCTGTGGGTCTTTATTTGTCCCACATTGAGCGAATGTAACGCGTGTGGCACATGTCCTTTTGGCGGCTGGGATGAGGTGGCGGTGACGGACGGCAACGATGGCTGAAATGATGCTCGCCGCACTGTTTTTCTGCGATAAAATATTCACAGCACAATTAGTATCGTTGCATATGTGATAACTGGGTTGTGTTCTTGCTCCTGGCACTGGCCCAAGCCTTCCGGGATGTGTTCCGTGTGTTGTTGCCTTGAACAGGACTTGTCCGGTCGTCGTAGGAACGGCACACATCCGTGGCATGCATCCCATCGCGTTGCTAGCTAAGGGGAAAGGTAATTAAACTACAGAAAGTGATTGCGCACAATTGAAGGGCAGCCGGAAAAGCTCGGAAAAAACCCTGCAGGCGATGTGTCTCTGTGTGGTCGTACCGAGGAGAAAAACATCCGTGCTCTGCTTAAAGCTGTATGGTAGAAAAGCTAACGAATGGATAGCGGGTCATCATTGAGTTCAGGATTATTTTTTCTTTCAAAACAAAATGTTCAAATCTACTCAAATAATCACACATGAAAACCAGCAGAGTACATTTGGATTGCTTCAAATAAAAAATTGATCGAGCCACGTCAATTGTTTTCAGTTCATTAGAATAATGATTAAATTTGATTGCAGGCAAGCGGCCAAATCTCACCAAAATGGAGCTGTAGAGACTCGTGACTTCTGGTAATGGGAAATAACAAACATTCTTACTCGTACACATCCTCGTTATCGATAGTCGCGGTAGAAACGAAACTTTAAAATTTTCGACCTCAGCAACAAAAGGCTTGCCAAATCAAATATTTCTTTGCACATTCTTGGTCCGGAAATGCTCGTCACTGGCGTTCTTCATAATTGCTGTATAGAAAACCAAACCCGGCACCTTTTTAAAGTCTTCAAGCACGTACGTTTTGACGTCCACGTTAGTATTAGAAAACTTTTGCTGAAAAATGATGTAAAACACCTTAGCACATCTCTTTTGTATAGAAATTTCGTTTGTCATCACGGCTTAAGACCTTTTTCGCTTTGTACGCCTTCGGTCCTTGCCTCTGGTTCACTTTTTGTACGTATGTTCTTGCCGAAAAAGTTTACGAAAAAGTTTCATACCAGTGATTTTCACAAAATCACTCAAATTTTCGAACTAAAATACTGAAAATTGCCTTATCCAGTTCTACACTGAAAAAAGTTACTTTTCAAAGTCGATTTATAAAAAAACATCTTTGATTTTAATCAACATTTGTTCCAAGATAAGTGAACAACGTTTATGAAGAGTGCTTGCAAGAGTATTTCTAAGGTTGTGAGCAAAATAAATTACTCTTGCTGCTCTAAACGATAGGTTGAAGGTTGATCCACACTTCATTGTGCTTTTCTTTCGGAGTAGAAGGGTTGTATCGAGTAGTTGTTTGGTTTCACTCAAGAAGACGAATAGTTAATGCTACTTGAAAACCCCACTTCTTTGTTTTGCACCGAAGTGCAACGTCTTTTCGGGCATGCGGAACAAAAAATAAAACGGATTTGACTCATACTGGCCGATTAAGGTAGTAATCATTTGGGGGTTAAAAAGGGTTAAACAAAACTTTCCAATAATAAACTTCGTGGCCCTGAAAATGGTCAATTTGTGGATGAAAAAATCTAAATTTTCATGTTTTATCGTTGACTTTTCAATTCAGCACAGTGCAAACTGAAGCTTCTAATGACAAATTGACAGTTTGGTTGAATCTCTAATCAGCTGTAAAATTTAGTCATAGAACTTTAAACAAAATTTTCCAATAAAAAACTTCATGGCGCTGAAAATGGCCAATTTGCTAATAAAAATAAAATCCAAGTTTTCAAGTTTTATCATCGACTTCTCAATTCAGCACAGTGCAAACCGAAGCTGCGAATGTGTCAAGTTAACAATTTGGTTGAATCTCTAATCAGCTGTAAAATTTAGTCAAAGAATCTCAAACAAAATTTTCCAATAACAAACTTCGTGGCCCTGAAAGTGGCCATTTTTATTTTGAATAAAAATCAAACCCAATGTTTCATATTTTTTCGAGGACTTCAATTTAGAACAGTTCAAACTGAAGCTGCTAATGACAAGTTTACAGTTTGGTAGAATCTCTAATCAGCAGTAAAATGTAGTGATTAAATCTTCAAAAATTTTCCAATAGCAAACTTCGTGGCCCTGGAAATGGTCAATATGTGAGTGAGAACAAAATTCCAATTTTTCAAGTTTCATCGTCGACTTTTTACTTCAGAGCGGTGAAAAATGAAGCTACTAAAGACAAGTTGACAGTTTGGTTGAATCTCTAATAAGCTGTAAAATTTGGTCATAAAATCCTGAACAAGATTTTACAATAACAAATTTCGTGGCCCTGAAAATGGCCAATTTGTAGATGAAAATAAAATCCAATTTTTCATGTTTTATCGTCGACTTCTTAATTCACAGTAGTGAAAACTAGAACTACTAATGACATGTTGGCAGTTTGGTTGAAACTCTAATAAGCTGTAAAAATTAGTCATAGAATTTTGAACAAAATTTTACAATAACAAACTTCGTGGTCCTGAAATTAGCCCATTTGTGAATGAAAAATTTAATTCTTCGAGTTTTATCGTCTACTTCTTAATTTAGAACAGTTTAAAATGAAGCACCTAATGACAAGCTGACAGTTTGTATAATCTTTGATCAGATGTAAAATTAAGTCATAGAACTTTAAACAAAAATTTCCAATAAAAAACTTCATGGCGCTGAAAATGGCCAATTTGTTAATGAAAATAAAATCCAATTTTTAAACTTCTATCGTCGACTTCTTAATTCAGAACAGTTCAAACTAAAGCTGCTACTGACAGGTTGACAATTTGATTGAATCTCTAATTAGCTGTAAAATTTAGACATGAAATTTTGAACAAAATTTTCCAACAACAAACTTCGTGGTTCTGAAAATGATAATTTAGGAATGAAAATAAAACTTAATTTTATCGTTGACTTTTTAATTCAGACCAGTGCAAACTTAAGCTGCTAATGTGCTAAATTGACAGCTTGAATGAATCTCTTATCAACTGTAAAATTTAGTCATGGCATCTTAAACAAAATTTTCCAATAACAAATTTCGTGGCCCTGAAAATGTCAAATTTGTGAATAAAAATAAAATCCAATTTTTCATATTTTATCGTCGACTTTTCCAATTAGAACAGTTTAAACTGAAGCTGCTAATATGTATAATTGACGATTTTGTTGAATCGCCAATCAACATTTTAAACCAAACTTTACAATAACAAACTTCGTGGTTCTGAAAATGACCAATCTGTGATTGAAAATGAATTCTAATTTTTCAAGTTTTATCGTCGACTTCTTAATTCAGAACAGTTCAAAACGAAACTGTTACTGACAGGTTGACAGTTTGGTTGAATCTCTAATGAGCTATGAAATTTAGTCATAGAATTTTGAACAAAATTTTCCAGTAAAAACTTCGTGGCCCTGAAAATGGCAAATTTGTGAGTGAAAATAAAATTCAATTTTTCAAGTTTTATCGTCGACTTCTCAAATCAGAACAATTCAAACTGAAGCTGCTAATGACAGGTTGACAATTTGGTTGAATCTCTAATTAGCTGTAAAATTTAGTCATAAAATTTTGAACAAAATTTTCCAATAACAAACTTCGTGGTTCTGAAAATGACAAATTCAGGAATGAAAATAAAATCAAGTTTTATTGTTGACTTTTTAATTCAGAGCAGTGCAAACTGAAGCTGCTAATGAGAAGTTGACAGTTTGGTTGAATCGCTAGTCAGCCGATAAATTTAGTCATAGAATCTTCAACCAATTTTTCCAATAACATATTTCGTGGCCCTGAAATGGAAATTTTACAATAACAAACTATGTGGCCTTGAAAATGACTAATTTGTGAGTGGAAATGAAATTCAATTTAGAACAGCGCTAAATGAAGCTGCTAATAACAAGTTAACAGTTTGGTTGAATCTCTAATCAGCTGTAAAACTTAGTCATAGAATTTTGAACAAAATTTTCCAATAATAAACTTCGTGGCCCTGGAAGTGACCATTTTTTTTTTAATGAAAATCAAACTTATTTTTCATATTTTTTCGAGGACTTCAATTTAGAACAGATCAAACTAAAGCTGCTAATGTGCTAAATTGACAGCTTGATTGAATCTCTAATCAGCTGTAAAATTTAGTCATAGCATCTTAAACAAAATTTTCCAATAACAACTTCGTGGTTCTGAAAATGACCAATTTGTGATTGAAAATGAATTCCAATTTTTCAAGTTTTACCGTCGATTTGCAATTCAGAACATAGCAAAATGAAACTACTAATGATAAGTTGGCAGTTGGGTTGAATTTCTAATCAGCTGTAAAATTTAGTGATTGAATCTTAAAAAAAAATCCAATAACGAACTTTGTGGCCCTGAAAATGGCAAATTTGTGAGTGAAAATAAAATTCAATTTTTCAAGTTTTATCGTCGACTTTTCAATTCAGAGCAGTTAAAACTGAAGCTGCTAATAATAGGCTGACAGTTTGATTGACTCTATAATCAGCTGTAAAATTTAGTCATAAAATTCTGAATTTCCAATAACAAGCTTCGTGGCCCTGAAAGTGGCAATTTATTTTAAGTAAATAAAATCCAATTTTTTAAGTTTCGTCGTTGTTTTTCAGAACAGTTAAAACTGAAGCTTGTTGACAGTTTTTTTTTCAATTATGAACAAAATTTGTGCCAGCCAATTTGTGGATGAAAATAAAATCCAATTTTTCAAGTTTTATCGACTACTTCCTAATTCAGAACAGTTTAAACTGAAGCTGCGAGTGACAAGTTAACAGTTCGGTTGAATCGCTAGTCAGCCGTTAAATTTATTCATAAAATTTTGAAAACAATTTTCCAATAACAAACTTCGTGGTTCTGAAAATGACAAATTTAGGAAAAAAAATTAAGTTTTATCGTTGACTTTTCAATTCAGAACAGTGCAAACTGAAGCTGGTAATGACAAGTTGACAGTTTGGTCGAATCTCTAATTAGCTGTAAAACTCAGTCATAGAATTTTGAACAAAATTTTCCAATAACAAACTTCGTGGCCCTGAAAGTGGCCATTTTTTTTTAAATGTAAATCAAACTTAATTTTTCATATATTTTGAGGACTTCAATTTAGAACAGATCAAACTGAAGCTGCTAATGACAAGTTGACAGTTTGGTTGAATCTCTAACCAGCTGTAAAATTTGGTCATGAAATGCTGAACAAAATTTCACAATAACAAATTTCGTGGCCCTGAAAATGGCTAATTTGTTGATGAAATAAAATCCAATTTTTCAAGTTTTATCTTCGACTTTTCAATTCAGAACAGTTCAAACTGAAGCTGCTAATGACAAATTGACAGTTTGGTTTAATCTTTAATTAGCTGTAAAATTTAGTCATAGAATCTTAGACATAATGTTCCAATAACAAACTTCGTGGCCTTGAAAATGACAAATTTTTGAGTGGAAATAAAATCTAATTTTCCAAGTTTTATCGTCGGCATTTTAATTCAGAAAACTTCTACCTTAAGCTTCTAATGACATATTGACAGTTTGCATAAATCGCTAATCAGCTGTTAAAATTTAATCATAGAATCTTAAAAAAATCTTTCGAATAACAAACTTCGTGGCCCTGAAAATGGCCAATTTGTGATTGAAAATGAATTCCAATTTTTCAAGTTTCATCATTGTTTTCTCATTTCAGAACAGTTCAAACTGAATCTACTAATGTGTCAAGTTAACAGTTTAGTTGAATTTTGAACAAAATTTTCCAATAACAAACTTCGTGGTTCTGAAAATGCCCAATTTGTGATTAAAAATGAATTCCCATTTTTCAAGATTTATCGTCGACTTTTCAATTCAGAACATTGCAAAATGAAGCTTCTAATGATAAGTTGGCAGTTGGGTTGAATCTCTAATAAGCTGTAAAATTTAGTCATATAATCTTAAACAAAATGTTCCAATAACAAACTTCATGGCCCTGAAAATGGCCAATTTGTGAATGAAAATGAAATCCAATTTTTCAAGTTTTATCGTCGACTTCTTAATTCAGAACAGTTCAAACTAAAGCTGCTAATGACAGATTAACAGTTTGGTTGAGTTTTTAATCTGCTGTAAAATTTAGTCATAGAATTTTGAACAAAATTATCCAAATTTTCATGTTTCATCGTCGATTTCTTAATTCAGAACGACTCAAACTGAAGCTGTAAACGACAAGTTGACAGCTGAGTTGAATCTCTAATCAGCTATAATATTTACTCATAGAATTTTGATCACAATTTTACGATAACAAATTTCGTGGCCCTGAAAATAACCAATTTGTGAATGAAAATAAAATTCATTTTTCTAGTCTTATCGTCGATCTTTCAATTCAAAGCAGGTCAAAATGAAGCATTTAATGACAGGTTGACAGTTTGATAGAATCTGTAACCACACAGATAAAAATATTTTGTGAATTTACATCTATTTTCATGCACATATTTGGAGCAGGTAATTAAACATAAAATTACTTTACAATTCTGTACGTTTCAATATAATTTAATCGCAAAACAAGCGTTAATTGAAAGATACAGTTATATTCATTGAAAATTCAACGCAATTCAATTTAGTTTTGCATCGGTAAAGGTTTTCAATCAAAGTTTTGATTCAACCCATGTCTATTACATGTTACTATTGATTTACATCTCGTGTAAATTTCATTATTTCTTTCTGTGCAGCTGTAAAATTTAGTCATAGAAGTTTGAACAAAATTATACAATAACAATCTTCGTGGCCCTGAAAATGGCCAATTTGTAAATGAAAATTAAAGTTAATTTGTTCTGTTTTATCGTTGGCTTTTCAATTCAGAACAATTCAAACTGAAGCTGCTTATGACAAATTTACAGTTCGGTTTAATCTTTAATTAGCTGTAATATTTAGTCATAGAATCTGGAACAAAATTTTCCAATAACAAATTTTTTGGTTCTGAAAATGATCACTTTGTGAATGAAAGTAAAATCCAGTTTTTGATGTTTTTTTCGAAGACTTCAACAGTTCAAACTGAAGCTGCTAATGACAAGTTGACAGTTCGGTTGAATCTCTAATCATCTGTAAAATTTAATGTAAAATTTTACAATAACAAACTTCGTGGTCCTGAAAG
The DNA here is from genome assembly GCF_030247185.1 of Malaya genurostris. Lineage (NCBI taxonomy): Eukaryota > Metazoa > Arthropoda > Insecta > Diptera > Culicidae > Malaya > Malaya genurostris. Next base: position 150,234,277 of record NC_080570.1, read on the forward strand.
TGGCCATTTTTGGAATGAAATATTTTTCAAGTTTTATCGTCTACTTCTTTATTCAGAGCAGTGCAAAATGAAGCGGCTAATGGCAAGTTGACAGTTTGATTGAATCTCTAAGCAGCTGTAAAATGTTGTTCCATTTCAAAGACTTAAATTTATTAAAAAAAATTTTTCTGAGTCACAACCTTTTTACGAAACTAAACTGACGAATGGCACTTTATAAACTATTAACTCAACAACGTGTCTCTCCGGAACACGAAGTCTGGCTAAAATTCAATTACAGCCTACAGAGGAAGGGCGAAACCGACAAAGTAATCAATCGAGAAGAAAACATTTCCATCGCCTCGAGAACACCTGCGTGAGGAGGGGGGGGGGGGGGTCCGGTAGTTTCCCAGGAGCACACATTTTCTGTGCTCTTCAAAAATCTCATTATTTCCCAATATTGGCAAACTCGTTCGAACGACCCCCGCACCTGCCAGCCCCACCCCATCCCCAGGACACCTACCCAAACAAAACGATCAAATTGTAATAATGACGGGATGCCCCGGGAAACGTCTGTCTCGTTGCTGGGATGCTTCTCGTCCTGTTTTCTGCTGTTGACATTGATTGTCCTTGCTCAAACCAGCAGCGTTTTTTTTCTTCGTCTTCTTATTTCTTCACCTGGCAATCTGAGCAATCACGGCAAGCAAACGCACACTTTGCAACGCGATAGCGAGGCGGTGCAAATTCTTTTTTTTTTTTTGCATACCTGTTGGCTCCCCATTCCGTCTCGACATGCCGCACCTACTACCGAAGCCCGCTGGCGAACGTGACATTTCGCGTGAAGAAAGTTGATGTGGATTTAGAGAAAAGTCTCCGTCCGACTCCCTCCTCCTCCCCGTCCTTGCGAAATTCGGCTTTCGATAATAATTTTCAAAATAAATGTGCTGTGTCTAATAACAATCTTCTAGCGAGGCAGGGCGTTGTGTCAAGATGTTTTTTTTTTGTTCTCTTCTGTGCCGGGTGGCGGTTCCAAGTGTCAAGATTGGAACGGCCGGATGTCTTTGCAATGACAGCGGAAATAATGTGTCGATTTTCGGAACGGTTGGGTGGAGGTCGCGATGGTTTGCTCTTAAAAAAAATCTTGTTATCAGTGTGAAATGGGCTCCCTCTGGAGTGCTGAGACAGAATTGGATTTTCGAGTGAAATCTTCTTTTTTTGAATGAACGAATCCGAGATAATGGCCACGATCGAAGATACGGTATTGAGAGGAGAGATTTCTTCATCATCAAAGACGGGAATTGATTCGCGAGACTGAATATCTTTGCCGAAGAAGACAAACTTACGCGCTTAAAAATTACTGAATATTTTACGACTGGAAAACGAAAATTTCCACAACTCGCTAGACTCATTTCGAGACAGCTTTCATGCTCGAACCGCAAACACGAATTTGTTTCTGTGTCAGTTTTTTTTCTTTTGCTTTAAACTGGTTCGGCTGAGAAAAAAAAAACTTTACCGGAATACCGGAAGACAAAACTTATTTCATTTTGAGTTCTGCTTCGACAGTCAAAGTAGACAGAAAAAAAAGAATCATTAGTTTGCAATCGAAACGGAGGAGTTACCTCCGTTGTGATGGTGATAGCTTTTCTTTTTGTTTATTCCGGATCCAGGAAAAGTTTGGTTTTCTGTTTACGTCATTTTAAAGGAACTGCTCTCGTCGGAAACAGTGCCATTGTATTCTTCGGTTGAATTCCAGAATTTAAATGAAATATAAAATTAGAAACAGTCAGCTTTACTGGATACAGTGTAGAGTCGGTTGTCTACGACGAAAACAAGAGATACTTTACTGTAAAAGATTAACCATACCCGGCGTGAAATCATTGTAAAATTTGCCAGGAAAAGAAATTATGTCAGTTTGAGTTTTAGGTTTGACGTTCGCAACAGTCAAACTGCAATATTGTTTGCTTCGAGCTCGAAACTTTTTTCTCACGGGTTCGAGTGGAGCGTGCCTGGTTGGGAAACATTACCGATTTCGTTTAGGGCGCACTTGCAAACATTTAGAACGAGAATACGCACCTAAGTCCAAATATCTTTGAATTGTCTAAAACGTCGAGATTTGATGTTATCACAAAAAAAATCTTTTTTGAAAAAATCGGCTCTGGAACTTGGAAAAATGTTGAGATTTAAAAAATCGAACATGTTTTTTCGATGCCGAATGTAATGTCTCAGAATTACCTGAAACGTCGAGATCTAGTGTCATCCAGAAAATATTTTTTTTAAATTTCGACCTCTTGGGACTGAGTTTTGAGATTTTCGAAATCGAAAAAAAAATTATTTCACGTCAAATGTCTTAAAATTGTCTGAAGCTTCGAGATCTGGTGTCATCTAATATATATTTAAAATATATTTTTTTAAAGTCGACTCTGGGACTTCGAGATGTCGTGATCTAGTCTCATCTCGAAAAAAAAAATTAAGATTTCGACTTCTTGGAGGTTGGAAAAATGTTGAGATTTCCGAAACCGTAATTTTTTTTCTTCGATGTCGAATGTCTTAGCATTGTCTTAAACGTAAAGATCTGGTGTCATTTCGAAAACAGATTTTTTGAAAAAAAATCGACCTCTTGGATTTAAGAATTTTTGATTTCAGAAATTTTAAAACTCCTGAAATCGTGAATTTATTTCTGATTGCAAATATCTTTGAATTGTCTGAAACATCGAAATCTGGTGTCAAACAAATTCTAAACAAAATCGACTCTAGAACTTGAAAAATGTTGAAATTTCCGTATATTTTTTTTTATGTAAAATGTCTTTAAATTGTCAGAAGCGTCGAAATTTAGCGTCGCCTCGATTTTTCAAAATCGACTTTATTGGATTAAAAGTTTAATTTATTTTTAAATTTTTAGATTTCCGTTATCGATATTTTCTATGATGTCAAATGTCTTTGAATTGCCTGAAACGTCGAGATCTGGGGTTTTTATTCCGACGTTTCATGCAATCCTAAGTTATTCTAAGATATTTTCAGAATAAACATTAAAAAAAACGATTACTTGATTCGTAGCCTCGTAACTCTTCAGTAATTTCAACTTTATTAATTTCTTAAATTTACCAATGTTGTCAAGATATTTCGATTTATGATGTACTATAGTTCAATGAGAATAAGCCTTGTTACTTTTTGTGTTTAATTCATTGAATTAAATTATTTATGTAATATTTTATTGAAAATTAAAACAATTTTAATGTTTTAATTATTTTATTTTATTTCTTATCGATATAATTTATAAAATATATTAACTTTGGTATGTTTATTGCAATGTTCTTGTTTCATTTGTTCAATATATTTTGTTTTCCTAGTTTGTTCTGGTTACTGTTGTTATCAGTTTCGTTCTGTTTATTCTCTTTTTTATTGCGTTTATTCTTTTTAAAGGTTTTTTTTCTCTTACATCGCTTTGATTCTAACTTAATTTATTTCGCTATGTGTTTAGTTCTAGTCATGGTTTGATTTTTGTATTGTATTAGTTTCTTTCAGTTTTTGTACATTTTCTATTTAATTAATTGTAGTATTTTTATATAGTGAATAAAATTTCTTTTATTTGTCTGATTAATTATCTATTTAGAATTTTTTCTGTTTGATTCATACATGCTAGCTGTTAAAACAGTTTTTTTTGTATATTTTGGATACTATAATTATCAAATTCGTGTTCATTCGGTTTTTTGCGTTCATTTATTTTATGAGCATTTTTACATCGCATTCATTCTAGCTCAAAGTATTTAGCTATTTCTTTCATTGGTGTCTTTCTTGTATTAGTTTTGTTCAGTTTTTGTAAATTATCTATTCAATCAATTCTAATAATTGTTTATTATATCCATTGAAATTGCTTGTTTTATTTGATGTTTTTTTTCTATTCACCTCTTTTTCCTATTTGTTCTACTTATACTACCTGTTAGCATAGTGTAATCACTAATTTCATTTTGTTCATTCTCTTTTTGCGTGAATTTCTTTTAAATGTTCTTTTTTCAAATCGCTTTCATTCTAACTCTAAATATATTGCTATTTGTTTTGTTTGAGCCATATTCAGATTTTTCTTTTTTTTTATGTATTAGTTTCGTTCAGTTTTTGCATAATAACTATGTAATTATTTCTAATATTTGTTCTTCTTAAGTGAATTAAAACTGTTTTTATTTGTTTGATTTATTTTCTATTCAACTATTTTTTCTATTTGTTCTTTTTATGCTAGTTTTTGAGACTGTTTTTGGTTTATCCTGGATACTGTAATCATCAATTTCGTTCTGTTCATTCTACTTTTTGTGTTTATTTCTTTTAATAGTTAATTTAACAACGCTTTCATTCTAGCTCGAATTAATCTGCTATTTGTTTTGTTGGAGTAATGTTCTATTTTTTTTCTTTTATTGTAGTAGTTTCGTTCAGTATTTGTATACTCTCTACTTAATTAATGCTAATAATTGATTATTACATTCATTCAAATATGTTTTATGTTCTATTAATCTCTTTTTCTGTTTGCTCCATTTAGGCTATCTGTTCACACAGTATTTTTTTGTATATTATGGATTCTGTTATTATCACTTTCGTTCAGTTTATTCTGTATATTTTGTTTGTTGTGCTTATTCTATTTAAAAGTTTGTTTTAACATCGCTTTCATTCTAGCAAACAATTGTTTATTGTATTCATTGAAATTTGATTTATTTGTTTGATTTATTTTCTATTTACCCGTTTTTTTTTTGTTTATTCTGAATACTGTAGTTATCTATTTCGTTCTGTTCATTATGTTTATTCTTTTTTTGCGCTTATTCTTTTTTAGTTTTTTTTACGTCGCTTCCATTCTAGCTCGAATTGATTTGTTTTTGTTTTGTTCGAGTCATATTCTGATTTTTTTTATTTTATTGTATTAGTTTCGTTAGTTGGTTAGTTATTATCTGTTCAATTATTTTTAATAATTAGAATTTTATATTCATCGAAATTACTTTTATTTGTTGAATTTTTTTCTATTAAACTTTTCGTTCTATTCGTACTTCGGATGCTAGCTGTTAGGATAGTTTTTATTATATTTTCGATACTGTTTTTATCAATTTCGTTTTGTTTCTGTTTATTCTTTTTTTTGCGCTTATTCCTTTTTAATTTCTTTTTTACGTCGCTTCCATTCTAGCTCGAATTGATTTGTTTTTGTTTCGTTCGAGTCATATTCTGATTTTTTTTATTTTATTGTATTAGTTTCGTTAGTTGGTTAGTTATTATCTGTTCAATTATTTTTAATAATTAGAATTTTATATTCATCGAAATTGCTTTTATTTGTTGAATTTTTTTCTATTAAACTTTTCGTTCTATTCGTACTTCGGATGCTAGCTGTTAGGATAGTTTTTATTATATTTTCGATACTGTTTTTATCAATTTCGTTTTGTTTCTGTTTATTCTTTTTTTTGCGCTTATTCCTTTTTAATTTCTTTTTTACGTCGCTTCCATTCTAGCTCGAATTGATTTGTTTCTGTTTTGTTCGAGTCATATTCTGATTTTTTTTATTTTATTGTATTAGTTTCGTTAGTTGGTTAGTTATTATCTGTTCAATTATTTTTAATAATTAGAATTTTATATTCATCGAAATTGCTTTTATTTGTTGAATTTTTTTCTATTAAACTTTTCGTTCTAATCGTACTTCGGATGCTAGCTGTTAGGATAGTTTTTATTATATTTTCGATACTGTTTTTATCAATTTCGTTTTGTTTCTGTTTATTCTTTTTTTTTGCGCTTATTCCTTTTTAATTTCTTTTTACGTCGCTTCCATTCTAGCTCGAATTGATTTGTTTTTGTTTTGTTCGAGTCATATTCTGATTTTTTTAAATTTTATTGTATTAGTTTCGTTAGTTGGTTAGTTATTACCTGTTTAATTAGTTATAATTATTAGATTTTTATATTCATCGAAATTTCTTTTATTTGTTGATTCATTTTCTATTTAACTCTTCTTTCTGTTCGTACTTTTGATGCTATTAGCTGAGCTGTTAGAATAGTTTTTATTTTATTTTCGATTCTGTAATTATCAATTTCGTTTTGTTTTCTGTTTATTCTCTTTTTTGTGTTTATTCCTTTTTTTGCAAATCGCGTTTTTCTAGCTCGAATTTTGCTGATTTATCATATTTTATTGAATTAGTTTTGTTCAGTTTTTGTAAATTTGTTCGGTTTATTTTTTATCTACCTCTTTTCTCTGTTCATTCTACTTATGCCTGTAGTTAATACTGTTTATTTTTTAGTTTATTCTGGATACCGCAATTATCAATTTCGTTCTGTACATTCTGTTTATTAATTTTTTTTTGCGTTCATTCCTTATAAATTTTTTTCACGTCTCTTTCATTCTAGCTTGAGTTGTTCTGCTACTAGTTTTATTTGAACTGATTTTTCCTTATTTCACTGTATTAGTTTCGTTCAGTTTACGTATATTATCTATTTAACTAATCCCTATTATTGTTTTTTTTATATTAATCAAAATTGCTTTTATTTGTTTGATTTATATTCTTTTTTCTTGTTTTTTATTTGTTGTTCTTATGCTAGTTGTTAAGACTGTGTTTTTTTAGTTTGTTCTGGATACTGTAATTATTCATTTCGTTCTGTTCATGCTGGTAACCCTCTTTTTCGTGTTTATTCCTTTAAAAAAATTCTGCATCGCTCTCCTTCTAGCTCGAATTATTTTGCTATTTGTTTATTTTTAGACAAATTTTGGTTACTTTCTCGTGTTAATAATTTACGAATAATAACCTCAAATGTTTTCGATATTAATTAAAATTGCTTCTATTTGTTTGCTTTATTTTCATTTAGCTTCTTTACTGTTTATTTTTTCTATATGTTCTTCTTATTCTAGTTGTTAAGACTGTTTTTGTTTTGTTTATTCTGGATACTATAACTATCAATGCCGTTCTCTTCATTTTTCTTTTTTGTGTTTATTCTGTTTGAAAGTTTTTGTTATTTCGCCTCACATTCTAGTTCGAATTATTTTGCTTTTGTTTTGTCTGAGATATACTCTGATTTTTTCTTATTTCATTGTACTAGTTTCGTTCAGTTTTTGTTTAGTATCTTTTTGATTAGCCCTAATAATTGTTTTTTATATTAATCAAATTTACTTTTATTCTTTGGCTTATTTTCTATGTACGTCTTTTTCCTGTTTTTTCTACTTATGCTAACTGCAAAGACTTTTTTTTATTCTGGATACTGTGATTATCAGTTTTGTTTTGTTTATTCCTTTCGAAAGTATTTTTACATTGTTTCCATTCTAGCTCGAATTATTCTGCTATGTTTCGTTGGAGTCATATTTTGATTTTTTCTTATTTTATTGTATTAGATTCGTTCAGTTTCCGTCTATTCGTATGATTTATTTTCTATTTACCTCGTTTTTCTGTTTATCCTACTTATGCAAAGCTTCTGAGACTGTTTTTATTTGTTTATTCTGGATACTGTAGTTAGTCATTTCGTTCTGCTTATTCTGTTTATTCTCTTTTTTGCGTTTATTTCTTTCAAAAGTTTGTGTTATATCGCTTTCATTCTAGCTCGAATTATTTCACTATTAGTTTTGTTTGAGTCATATTCTGATTTTTTCTTATTTGTTGTATTAGTTTCGATCAGTTTTTGTATATTATCTATTTATTTAATTCTAACAATTATGTTTCATATTAATTAAAATTTCCTCCATTTGTTCAATCATTTTACATTTACTTTTTTGATTCTGTTAAGACTATTGTTTTTTAGTTGATTGGATACTGTTTTTATCAATTTCGTTCTGTACATTCTGTTTATTCGTTTTCTTGTGTGCATTACTTCTAAAAGTTTTTTTTACGCTTCCATTCTAGCTCGAATTGATTTGTTTTTGTTCGAGTCATATTCTGATTTTTTTTATTTTATAATTAATTAATTTATTTTTTTATTTTATAATTAGCCCTAATAATTGTTTTTTATATTATTCAAATTTACTTTTATTCTTTGGTTTATTTTCTACTTATGCTAGCTGCAAAGACTATTTTTTTTTATTCTGTATACTGTGATTATCAGTTTCGTTTTGTGCGGTTTGTTTATTCCTTTTGAAAGTATTTTTACATTGTTTCCATTCTAGCTCGAATTATTCTGCTATATTTTGTTGGAGTCATATTTTGATTATTTCTTATTTTATTGTATTCGTTTCGGTCAGTTTCCGTCTATTCGTATGGTTTATTTTCTGTTTACCTCGTTTTTCTGTTTATACTACTTATGCTAGCTGTTAGGACTGTTTCTATTTGTGTATTCTGGATACTGTGGTTAGCCATTTCGTTATGTTCATTCTGTTTATTCTCATTTTGGTGTTTATTCCTTTCAAAAGTTTGTGTTACATCGCTTTCATCCAAGCTCGAATTATTTTACTTTTAGTTTTGTTTGAGTCATATTCTGATGTTTTCTGTTTTATTGTATTAGTTTCGGTCAGTTTTTGTATATTATCTAATTAATTAATTCCAACATTTGTGTTTTAATATTAATTAAAATTTACTTTCATTTGTTTGATCATTTTACATTTACCTTTTTATTCTGCTTGTTCTATATTTAGTTAAGACAATTTTTTGAGTTTTTTGGATACTGTATTTATAAATTTCGTTCTGTACATTCTGTTTATTCGTTTTGCTATTTGTTCAGTGTTTGTATATTATTTAATGAATTCTAATAATTCTTTAATATATTCATTAAAATTACTTTAACTTGTTTGATTTATTTTCTATATACCTCAATTTTTTTGTTTGTTCTACTTAAGCTAGCTGCTAAGACTTTTCTGTTCATTCAGTTAGGTTGGTTTGTTTTGGCTTTTCCATTGATTCGGTTAGTTCTTCTATAATTGTTACCCATGATTGTTACTGTTTTCCGTTTATTTTTTCTCTGTTTAACCTGTTTATTTGGTATTGTTATGTTAATTCTGTGCTGTTATCTATTTGTTTTGCATATTTTGCTCATGTTTTTAATTTTATTTTTTTCCATTAACTACGTTCAGTTTCATCTGTTCATTTCTATTTTGTATATTCTGTCGACGGAATCGTTTTATTTTCCCGCCAACTGCAATCGTTCCCCACACTAGATTTCGTCACCATCCCCTCCCCCTTCGATTACCGCCGTCGTCGTACAAACATCTGCAACCGATCGAAAGTCAACACATGCTTGCAGTGCAATTTTACATCTGTTAGCAAACAGTATCCTTTTGCAGATCAAGAGAAAAACTTTTAATTTGTGCCGAATGCGGGCTGCAACTCCGGAGGAAAATTGAAGGCAAATTTGCAATTGGAAAACACACTCCGGGACCGGTGCGAAGCTGTGGGGACGATGATGATGATGCTGCTGCTGCGTCACAAAATGCCAATGCACCAAAAAATCTGCATCATCCCGGTGCCATAGAAAAGAACCACAGCAGAACCAACCAAAACGCTGCTCAGTCTACTGCATACGAGTCTCTTTTCCCGTTTACACCCCCGCGTTTTCAATGCGCAGCGGATTCCCTCGGGGGGCGGGGGGCGGGGGGTGGTGGCACACGACGTATCTCCGGCGTTTTATTTTTTTATTTTCAGGCTTACATTACCACCCGAAAATAAGTAAATATTTACCATTGAAAGTTGTGAGAAGCAGAGAACGCGGGGAAAAAAGTTTAATTTGACTGAAAACCCCTAGCTTAGCTGTTCGTTTTTTTCTGTTTGTTTGTTTTTGCTCTGCTCTGCTTTGCCTAAACCCATTCGGTGAATTTCTCCCGGGACCCTTTCGAGGGTACAATTGCTTGCACTTTTTTTCGTTCTTCATGATATTTTTTTTTGGGTTGCGCATGAAGCAACCATCTTTAATTCTGTGTCATGCTAATCCGAGAATAGCCTTCGCCTCTCCGTGGGGGTGGTTGAGACCGGATGAGTTGGGCCTTAGTTTGGAACAATGCCGTTGCCGTGGGACCACCCAAGTCTCTTCGGCCGCACTGACAAATGTCGTCGCCGTTGGCCATCCTAGCGCGGTAATTCTCGTTATGACGGTAATTTACTCAAATAATTGTATAATTTGCAATTTCTGCCGGCGGCGGCGAGTGACGAATTTCAGCTAACCGGGGGTTTTTGGTTGGCGAGAGAAAATTCTGGAAACATTTTCGCTAGACTCATCATCAAAGTAGCAAATTTAGTTTTGATAATCACGTTAAAACAGCATCATTTGCGCGCCCGTCCGTCCGAAAGTTGAGATCTCATTTGCCAATCAGTCAGTCTGTCTCGTTCTATCGGATGAATTGTGTGTGGAATCTCCCTCGGAATGCGAACCATCGCTCCGGGGTAAAATTCGCATTCCCCGCCATGGCCGCCAGTGCCTAGTAGTAGTGAGTGTGCAGAAAAATAGTCCGGTTGTCGGAAAATCAGGACAACCAACCAGCAGAAACCCACCCACCCCCAATGCTAATGGTTTGCTTTAGAATTCCTACGCTTTACCGTGATTTTGAAAAATATTTGGCAAAGCGTTTGGATTCTGAAACGAAACATTAATCATCAGCAGCAGCGGTAACACGAAGAACCCTTTCGGCGTGGGAGCTGTCGCGGTGTATGAAAAATTGCGCCGCGCCACGCGCACAAGAATCGGGTGGAAAAGCGGGCCGCAAGAAAAAGGCTCCAAGGACCACCGGTCATGGTGGGTGGGGTGTGGCGGTTACCGGAAGGAAGGAAGGATGCTGTGAAAGTGAAAAATGAATAATAGCGACTTTGTTTCCCTGTGTGGAAGTGCCAGTGACGGTTCATCCCGAAAAATATTCCGTTTCATCTCTTCTCCCCCAACCACCAACGGATACGACGAGTGCTAGGTAGATAGGCGGTGGGTTCTACCGAGTTTAATCCCGCTCACAATGTCTTTGACAAAACATCCAATTAAAAACTTTTCCCGCCGTGTAATTATTTCCTGTCGATCAATCGAACCGCCACTCCCCAATCGACCTTCCAACGTCGCGCCGGATAGTCAAAACAGACGAAGGTCCGAGAGTGGTGGCAACAACGAAAAAAAAAAAAGATCTCACAAGGATGAGTACCGCTCAAAAAAACCCGGAAACCGGGAAGAAGCACACAGGAAGTGGAAAAATCTAATTAACAATAATTAAGGAAACGGAATTGAGAGCCATGCCAGGTTAGCTCAGCGGCCGGTTTGATGAAGACCGTCATCCAAAACCGGCCACGGAAGCGGAAGCTGAAATTGAGCGATGGAAAGTACTTCATTTCGATTAATTTCGAGCGGAGTTTATTTGGTTGGACACTTCGGGCTGCTGAGGCCAGAAGATTTCTTTGGTCTTTGGTTGGAAAGGATGCAAATACAAATTACGGAACGGGAAATAGAGTTTCTAATTTAGTTGGCATGTCCCAATGTTTGAAACAGGTAGACGAACTTGTCACTGACACAAAAGAAGGGAATCAAGTGAAATTTTAGAACAAGTGTTGAAAGGTTAATAAAAGAAAATTCCCGTAAGGAAGGCAGCACGAAGCTGAGTTTAGGGTATTTCGAAAAGTGTTAACAGCAACATTAACTCCATGAAATCTTTTGATCACGAATCGTTTACCAATCAACTAAAAACGCATTCTATAATCTGTGGGATTTCTGTTATTGCGTCAGAAATCTTTAGATACTACACACTTCAAAAAATCCTGTGATTTTACATCTTATTGGATGCCCATATATGGAGCGTTACATTTCACGAAAATTTTCCGTCCCAGAAAGTATGGACGCAAGCAAAAACTGCTGCTATTTCGCAATGGCTCTAACCACTTGTGCAGTTGTTTATTCGTTTTCATTAGTTTGTTTCGAAAGGCGTGGACTTTCAGCAGAACAACGTCGAAAAATTGTGTACAAATGGTGCACAGAGCGCGGACTGTCACTGAGAAAGATAGCAAAAATGGAAAGAGTAAGTGAAAAAGCCGTGCGAAATGCAATCAGGAAGTTCGGTGAGGATAACACCTTTGAGGATAAACCGAAAACGGGTCGAACAAGAGGTCCTGCTAATCCTCAGTTGGATAAACGTAGAGGTACTGAAGGCGTTCGAGCAAAAGAAGGAGGTTTCAGTTCGGGATGTGGCCAAAAAAGTGGGCACTTCGAAGTCAAATGTTCTTCGTGCTAAAGAACGTTTGAATCTTCGAACCTATAAGAAGCAGAAACAACCAAAACGTAGTCCGAAACAAGAAGCATCGATCAGGCCGAGGGTTCGAAAGCTATACAATACTGTTCTTGCTGGAAATTTGAACTGCATAATCATGGACGACGACACCTACGTGAAACTCGGTTACAAATCCTTGCCGGGACCACAATATTATACGGTGCGAGAAGGGCAAGTGTTAAACCAGTCCGAGACATCTATTAAAGTCGAAAAATTTGGTAAGAAAGCTTATGGTCTGGCAAGCAATTTGTAGCTGCGGTAAGAATTCGAAAATTTTCATCACCACTGCTTCAATGAACAGCGAAATATACATCAAGGAATATTTACAAAAACGACTTCTACCCATGATTCGAAGCCACAAGGATCCTGTTGTCTTCTGGCCAGATCTTGCTTCTTGCCACTACTCGAAATCAACGGTAGAATGGTGTACTACCAAAAATGTCACTTTCGTCCCAAAAGACATGAATCCACCAAATTGCCCAGAACTTCGACCAATTGAGGAATTTTGGGCATTAACGAAGTCACATCTTAGGAAACATGTCTCGGCAACCGAAACCATTCAACAGTTCGAAAAAGATTGGAAAAAAGTGTCAAAACTTGTCGCCAAGAAGTCTGCTAGGAATTTAATGAGGAACGTTCTGTTGTTGTAGTCTACTATTATCAGTATATCGAATGAAATTTGAATATCTAACACTTGTGAATTATTTACAGCGAAATCAAAGTGCGTCCATACTTTCTGGAACAGTCTTCATTGTTTCTTAAATTCTAGGACATGAAATTCATTGAAATAAAAAAAAAATTAATACCTGATAACGATCGCCGCGGCTTGAACCGAGAATCATTGGGTCACAAAGTGTATCTGTTAATCGACTGAACCATGGAAGCACAATGCAACTGACAGTCGAAACCAGTAAAACTTATGCTAATCTAATAACAAGTCATTACAAATGAAAACATGTGATGAATTACATCGTATGAGGGATTAAGTTACCTGTAGAAGTCAATTTTTTGGTGTGTATGTAAGAAATATAATTACGAAGATTGCGGATAATTTCGTCGCTAATTGTTTCACTCAATGAGTCATGAAACCACATGTATTAGAGCTCTGAAATTCTCTCTCAGTACTCACTCAGTTTTTTTTTGTAAGCAGGGTATACATAAAAGAATGACCCAAAAAAACTACAAGGATCAGCCCCATGGGATTGTTCGAGCCATTGATGTGGAACAAGGCAACCAAAATTTCTAATGATCTACAATCAAAAAGTTCAATCAATCGTCACACTTTTGAATCGGCAATTGCACGAGAGTCAGCTTAGATTGATCTTGATTAGGAACCAACACCGAACATCGTTTGTCTTGATTTGTATTTATTTTATAGCCGACGAAATTACATCAATAGCCCAAACGTATGCAATTATATTTTTGTACATACTTGCGATACGATTTTGATATTTAAGCTTCTCTTCGTCAAGCTTGTGTTCAAGTTTTGTATGCAAGCAGTTATTTTTATAGCGTTAAGTTTCTCTACCATTCTGCGATCGGTTGAAACGATAAACTCTTTCTCAGTATCAATCGAGTTCATCTTATATAAATTAAAAATTAATCTTAAACACTCAAAATTCTCCCTGGGTAGTTGTCAATTTCTCAGGCGAAACGACATAACATGGAATTTCATCCGAGCTTGCATGGCACAAAATCAGAGCATACTAATTAATGCTTCAAATCGTTTTATGGCACTTTTTGTCTTACTGTCTAGCAACAACCTACCTCTGGCATGCTACCCGTAGGACTGAAACGTTAGCTATAATTTTGCTTCTATTTATAGCTTCGCGTGCTTCCAACAGCTTCGCTTTTGCATCGATTGACCAATCAGAGCGATGCTTTTCCTTTGATATATTGCTTACTCCTTCAAAACCGTCGTCTATGGCAGGGAAATTCGATATACCGGAGATTTTTAACAGACAAAATAGTACACTGCTGGCTACTAATCAATATTTCAATCATTAATAATTTAAAATACGTGGCTTGGTACATTCAAATCAAATCTTAGAAATATTTCCAATCAAATGATGAAATAATATTAAAAATTGATTTAAAATATACTGAGCTGAAAGTGTTTAAAACCTGACCACATTTCTACGTGTAGTTTTCCTTGAGTTTCTGATTTGCACCCCTATATAGAAAGTATAGATGTGTTCCACATCAAAATCTAATCTAAATTCGGAATCAGTTCAAAAAATAAATACACCGAATATTTTGAAATTCTGCACTGAAATGTGAACTGTGAATTTCGAACCTAAATTCAGTTCCAAACTCTAGTTTCAGCTCGCAGGTTTTGAATTCTGAACCGGAATTATAGAAATGAATTGTGAAACTGAATTTGAGAATAAAATTCTGAAACTGAATTCAGGTATTAAATTCTGCCTCAAAAGTCAGCTTCGAAGTTCAATGTTCTCGAAATGAATTCTTGAACTGCAATTTAGAATTCAATTCTGAAACTGAATTTAGGTATTGAATTCTACCTCAAAGGCCAGTTCCAAAACTCAGCTTCGATGTTCAGTTCTAAAATGTCGGGCTCGAGTCCAGTCACTGTTAAATTTCTATTATTCCTTCCGGAAATCCTTTTTTGTCCAATCTATTTGCCCGTTGAGTTCTGATAAAGAGCTAAACTAAACTAAGCTCAAAACAACTTTATGCTGTAACAACAAAAAATCGTTGAAATCGGTTCTGTTTCCCAACTAGGCACGCTTCACTTGTACCCAAGTGCAAAACGCTACCTTCAGAGAGAGAGAGAGAGAGAGAGAGAGAAAGAGAGAGTTAGAGAGAATCCATTCTGTTTTTCAAATGGTTTTTGCCTTTCTCATATAGAAAGGCTATGTGCACACCGACTTTTTAACCGGAGGGCCGAATGCCATGTACCATTCGACTCAGCTCGACGAACTGAGCAAAAGTCTCTGTGTGTGTCCGTCCGTCACTTACTTTTCTCAGAGATGGCTGAACCGATTTTCACAAACTAAGATTCAAATGAGAGTTCTTATGGTCCCACAGCCTGCTATTGAATTTCATCCAGATTCGACTTTCAGTTCCGGAGATATAGGATGGTACACTGAGGTCTCTTTTTACGCGGGAGATACGAACCGCGTAAAAAAACCGCGTAAAAAACCGCGTAATTTCGGAAATCCGCGATAAAAAAACATCAAACTAAAGAAAAAAAAATTTGATACAAAATATCTCAGAAATGCATGAAACGTCCAGATCATGTGTAATCTAGAAAAAAAAAAACAAATATTTGTAAAAATCGACTTTGGGACATAGAAAAATTTTGAGACTTTCAAAATCGACATTTTTTTTTTTGATGCCGAAAAAAAACCGTGTAACTTGGGCAATCCGCGTAAAAACCGTATTAAAAACCGCGTAAAAAGAAACCCCAGTGTATGTACCAAAAAAATGGAAAAATAATGCACTCACTTTTTTCAAAGATGGATGAGTCGATTTTCACAAACCAAGATGCAAATATAAAACATTATGTTCCCATAGTCTGTTATTGAATATCATTTGGATTCGACTTCCAGTTCCGGAGTTACGTGGTAATATGTGATAATTAGAGAAAAAGTGTGCACTCAATTTTCTCTGAAATGGCTTAACCGATTTTCGCTATCTTCGATTCAAATGAAATGTCTTGAAGTTTCTTGAAAATTTGTTAAACATTTTATGAAGATTAGCATATTACCAATTAGTATTTTTTACGAACCACGGTAACAGGTACAAATCTCATAAAACTGTCTGATAAATTCTTCTAGTTTGCAGAGCTTGTAAAATTATGGGCATAAAAGCACTACTGCTCTCCCCTTTTCCTGTTTCGGAAGCACCGAAAGCGGGTGAAGAAAAACTCCAAAACTATATCTATATCTCCACAATTAGAATATTTAGTCCTATGATGTTTGGAATCGATCCTTAGCCCAGTGTTAGTCCCGAGAGAGCCTAAAATTATTGATACCGGTCAATGCCAATGAGTTTTGACGTTTACGTCACTTATGCCATTATACCACCGGAACCGTAAGTGACAGCCACTCGAACTTCAAATCTGTTTAAAGAACCAATAGTAGCTATCAAATGAGCCTAAGTTTTGTTGAAATCGGTTCTGCCATCTTCTAGAAAGTTGAGAGGAGTAAAAAATTGAGTTTAGTTGGTTACGTCACTTAAAGCATTATAACTGTGGAACCAAAAATAACAGCGATTTTATATTCAAAGCTTTTTAACGAGCCTAAATTTGTTCAAATCGGTTCTGTCATCTTCGAAGCGCGAAGGAAACAACGCATTTTTTCGGTTACGTCACTTATGCCACTATATCTTTGGAAACAGAAGTCACAGCCAATTGATCTTCGATCTTGATCAATGGACCAATAGTAGCATTTTAACGAGGCTAAGTTTGTTGAAATTGGTTCTGCCATTTTCGTGAAAATTTTGAGGAGCGAAAAAACGCGTTCAGTTTGGTTACGTCACTTATACCATTATAACTCCGGAACCAAAACTCACAGTGATTTGATGTTCAAACTTGATCAAAAGCTAAATAAGCCTAAGTTTGCTGAAATCGGTTCTGTCATCTCTCAGAAAATAGAGTGTGAAAATAAATTGTTGAAAGGTGTACACACACACACACAGACATTTTCCGATCTCATCGAGCTGAGTCGAATGATATAATACGCCATGGGCCTTCGAGACTCCGTTCGAAAGTCGGGTCTATAGAGAAAGGCGAAAAATTTGAATTACATCTATCGAGCCGTAAATTTACTTGTTATTGCTGTGTAATAATTATGGATGTGTTAATAACTTTACGTAAACGATTCCGTTGTTGAAAGTCGAGATCCGGATTCGATGTTGATTCGTACGGAAGCCGCTCTTAATAAATTATCCTTTCCCGGCGTTTCTTCTCAAGTCTAGATGTGTGAGGCCAAGCGTTGTCCTGATGGATCACGGCACCCCTTCTGTTCTGGTTTATTCTGGATGTTTGGTAACTTTAAACTGTCCAGTTTTTGACAATCGAAATTCGTTTTTTTGTTATAATAAAAATTATAATTAGGTTTTGTAGAGGTTAGTCCAATGTTGTGCTTAGGACACATAATGCTTTTATATTTTCGTTAACGTTTCACCTTCGAGTGGTCAGTGCATAACAGTTTACATTGCACTGCTATGCCACTTAGTTGTTCAACTTAAACCGCTAAGCTGACATTTGGCCGTGTAAACGTGGCCGTTATCAAGAAATAAAGAGTCGAGTTTCAGCGACCCGGGAAATAATTTAAAATCTACACTGAACAAAAAGAGTCTGAAATTTAACATATACAGGTTTTATTAATCGGCATAACCGATTTTTTTCTAGCGATTGTATTTTTCCTGCTTCCAATTGCTATCTACCAGCTTTGTCAGGTTCCAAAAATAAACTGGGCTGGTTAATCAAAAAAAAAAAAAACGATTTACAGCAACGATTTCGATAACGGCCAAACCCCGTTCTGGTTAGTTGATATTAACCATTTGCGGTGCGGAAAATAAAAGTGCGGTGATAAGCATAAATCCACGATGTAAAATGTTATTTAACAAGCGACTCGTTAACGGTAATCGGTCCCTCTCGAATCCGAATGGTGGGTGGAAACGGGGGTTGTGGGTCACAGCCGAATGGGGTGTGATCCTATCGAAAATCGCAGTTCGACGGGGAGTAAGTGAGCGAGTTCTTTCGTGTCCCATGTTTCGCTTGCCGCAAAACTGCTAGCCTTGGCACATACGAACCTACACAGACACACACACATATATATCTCCATCAAGTTGGGAGCAGGATTTGCTGCAATTTGGCAGTAATTTATTGGGTTTAGCTTAATTTTCCGATACGGCGGGATTCGGCTCAAATGAACCGAACAGAAAATCCGAGGGCAATTGGGATTTTCTTGGGACGCCATTTCGATAGTTGATTGATTGGAGAAGCTCCGAAATGTGGTTTTGAATGATTGCGCACCAAAACCCCGGACTCGGACTCCGAGCAGCACCATCATAATCCTTTTCTTCTTCTTCTTCTTTGCAGTGGGTTCGCAACCCTTTGGATTAATTCGAAGAGAAATATTTTCTTTTTATCTTCTAAATTGATCTAACGAGGCAAGATTGCTGCTGTAATAGGAATAGAATGGAATAAGTGCCTGGATTTTCGTCCTGGAACGACGTCGGATCAGTTATGGTTTTCAATCAGAAATCCTGGAATGGAAGGTGACTTTGAGTTCTCCCCTGCACTTCGGTTACCAGCATAAAATATGATACCATAAATCGGGATTACCGGGGTTCCGGAAAACGTCAGATTCAGTACATTTCAAATCACACAACAATGAACATAAAAAGCAATAAAAGCTCGCTCTTCAGCACGGTTGTTCAAGTGAGCAATGTACGAAGTATAAATAAATCTTCAGGTGTTGGAAAAAATGCAATAACACGGGACTGCTGCTACTGTGAAGCACCATCATCGTCATCATCAGCGGTTGAGCCGCTATGTGAGAGAGAAAGGAAGATCGGACGGACTTTTATGAGTTCTGTTCCCGTCACGTACCCGCGCACTTGGACATGATATATGTGGTGGGAAAAATGGTGCCTCGTAACAATGAATCAACGTAAGCGTCGATCGTTATGTCGCGGATGCACCGACGGTACCACCTGACTGCACCCGTGTGCGACGTAGTTGGAGTCGTAGATCCTGGGTGATTAGATATTTACCGGTGCGCGATGCTCAGTGGAAAAGGTGCTATTTTAAAAAATAGCAGATTCAAATATCTAAAAATCAAATTTTTAAAGCATATCCCGAAAATAAAATGACACACCCACGCACAATCTACAAACTGTAACTGACAATGACAATTTTCAGGTGCTAAATAAAAATGTTCCCATGGATGGTAAGCATAAAAAATAAAAATAGAATTTTCAGCTAGAGTTCATGTTTTATTTCCATGCTTCAAACCCATTATTTATCATCTCGGATCTGCATTTCCCCGGCGGATCGCCGCGCGTTTTGTTTTTTTTTTGTATTCTACCAGCAAACAATACTGTGCGCTATTCAAACGAGCTGACAATTTTTCCCGTTTGTTGGAATTTTTGCATACCCACTTCGCGACGGTAATTAATCTCAAGCGTATTGTAAAATGACACGGATTACCGACGAATTGGGGTTGGGGTTCACAAACGAAATTCCGACCGGCGGTTCGGCATTCGGCATCCTCGGCAAACTCAATCAATTCCCGGAGTTCCCGGGATTCCACGAAATTCCACGGAAAAAAATGAATGGAAAGGTAAATTCGAAAAAAAAAACAAAACTGTTTTGTTGGCTGTAGGGATTTTGACCACTGGGTTTGTTTGTAAATCATTTGGAGATCGATGATATCGAAAAAGAAACAATGAAGCGTTTTTTTTTGCTCAGTTAGTACCTTAAACACAAAGCAAAACTGCCATTGTTACCCAAGAACGCTGGATGTTTCTTTCCCGCATTACTGGAAAAGGTATCATAAAATCAGTGATATAAAGTTTTGTTTAGCACAACCCGCATGAAAATAATATCTGAGCAACGGGCAAGAACCATATGAATCGAGGTCAGCCCAAAGCGATGTTCTCGGATGAAGTAGCGTTTTGGACGTGGATTCAATTGAAATGTGTCTGGTTTGAAAACAGTACCGTCTCCATTAAGTGCTTCTCCGAGTGGGGTTATTTGGGTCTTTTTCTTAACTACTACATGCATTGAAAAGTCCCAGACCTCTCACTGAAAAGACGTGAAAGTTTCGAACTGTATGATTTTTTTTGTCGTGAATACGACTTACTTTACTATGGGGTGCCTTTTCAAAATTAGCCATATGGAAGAATGGGCAGAACTTAATCGTGAATCTCTCGACTTGTATTAACGGTAGCAACATAATTCTTTCACCATTTCATCAAAAATATGGTCAGGAATTGAGGATAATATTTTGAACAGTGTGAGATAACCACAAACAACTCAAAAATTAGTCAGGCACATATCTTCAACTGACTGCGTATAAAAGGGGAACCGTGATCAAAAATCGATCATTTCTTCTTGTGCGTTGGACGGAAGCAGACGTCGTGGGACTAGCAGCTTCGGAGAGTGCACCTTCTGCGTGGTTAAAAACCTCAAACGCTCAGGTCGTGCTCTCATTTGGACTTCAGCCGTCAGGTGGAGCAGTCGTCAATGAAAGCAGACCTTTTGCGTGGTACCAAACCTCAAACGCTCAGGTCGCAGAGCCAGTTTCCCTTCGAAGATTGCTTCTTTGTAAATCAAAAATTAAAATTAGCAGTGCAGTGCAAATCTAAGATAATATGATCAGTTTTTTTTTGCAATTTTCACAGTTCTAAATTCGCAACAGTGTTCAAAATCGTTTATATCCAATCAGTGTTTAATATCTTAGAAAATTATACAATTTGGCCATCCACGCACGCCTTCATAAGAGGTTCTTTCCAAAACCAAAAATATTTTATCATAAAGACTATACTGGTTATCTTGTAATATTTGTGGGTCAGAATGTTTGATGTAACTAATCTGTACTGTAGTTTGGCCAAATACAATGTATTTGGTTTGGGTGTATCGTTTCAAATTCTAGTAGTGCAAAAGGGCACAACTTGCACAATTAATACAATCGATCAACTAATTGATATTCGGAAGTATAAAGAAAGAGTGCCAGTTTTATTCGTATTCACGATATCCAGTTCTGTCTCTGACATTACACACCTGTACTTTTTTTTTTGAGAACAAGGTTCTAGATGGCCCAATACCAAATTTCATGACAATCTATCGCCTAGTGTTTGAACAACAGTTGAGTTCTACTTTTCATCAAGGTATGCAAAAAGACACACTAGCGCATTCATGCATAAAAGCAACGGTGAAATTGAATGATTTCCGTTACGGATTGGTTCACCATCCTCCGTATTCTCCAGATCTGGCCCCCAGCGACTATTATCTCTTTCAAAACCTGCAAAATCCGTATAAAATTCAGTAAATTTTACCAATGTACTTGATAATCAGCAGAATACTGGAAAATCCGAATATCTGGTAGCCCTGGACAAGACCGATTCGAAAGTTGATAGTTTCAGTCGTTATTCTATACAAGGTGTAAGATAGAAGGATTGCCTATCGGACCGTAAGAATCGAAAGAAAGAGTAAAGAAAAAGGAACTGTCATTTGCACTTAGGATCTTTTCTAGTGTTTTTCTTCAAATTTCAGAATAAGTACGCATAATGGTAAAAGTAACATCAGATAACATGTTTGATAATTTTTTTTTACGAATTCTTCGGGGCCGTGTTTTTAGTTGCCCTAATTTCACCAAAATTTGTCTCAGTAATGTCAAATTGTGACAATACTTGTTTAGTAAGCTTGGTAATGATTTCAATAGGATTCGCAAAATCGACAAAGCTTTCGACTTTCATTTTATCCACCGTTTGCAAGGAATATTTGATTTCCTTCTTTGACAGCTGAAATTGGTTTTTCAGAGTTCGTAAGAGCTTGTTCAGTGTCGATGATAGGAGAGTCAAATTTAGATCATCTCAGTCACTAGAGGCATAGATTGTTGTTGTTTTTCAAAAATAACAAGCGTACATTTTAAGAATTATAGAAGGATTTTGTTCTCTCACCAAAACTCAACTGTGAAGAAATATCGTATATGTTGTTAGCAATAGCCTCTCGTCCTCATGTGCACAACTGGCCAAATAGGCTCTGTGAGAACTTGTATGCACACATTCAGGAGAGGCTTCAGTGGCTTATGCTTATGGCAGTTGAAAACAAATTGCTGTCTCAGTTGCAACATCGAAACGGTTCTGATATCATACCATATAAGCAGTGCACAACCCGTAAATTTTGTCACGAAACGCCACTGGTTGTTAGAAGTAATCGGGTTTGAGGGAGGAATGTTGTGCTTTTGTTCATTCATTTTTAATTTTCAATACTATACCAGGCAAAAAAAGTATCGGAATACACTAGAGATGGTCAGTCCGCGTACGGTCCAAAAGTTTTCCTTGAAAATTGAGTGTACTGGAGTTCTTCATTGAAGAACGATAGCTTTCTATTCATCCCAATAGAATAATCTTTCGAAACGTTTGCTGGTTTGAGAAATCTGGTAGAAGTTCGCGAACTTTGAAAATGTATACAAAAGAGAATGTTCATTGGTAGAACACATGCAAAACGACTTTAGTATTATTGAATCTGTTTACTACAAAGTATAATTTATAGCGCTCATATTATTTTCGAAGAAACATACAAAGTTTCAGAAAAACGAAAGAACGGTTCAATAGAACTGATTCTTTCGGTACAACTATCAAGTTTTCAATAGTTCTTTGAAATGAACGGTTTTGCCCATTTCTAGAATACACTTCTAACTTGCATAAGTTTTAAGAAGGACTGATTTTCCAGAGCCTTTAAAAGACTGATTCAGTGGTAGTCTTGAAAAAGATTGAATAGTTCGAAACATAATTATTTCATTTTAATTGTAAGACTTTAAATTTAATTAGGCTTTCAAATCACTGGACATTGGGCTGGATGGTACTGTTAGTTCAGAATATAAACATTTGGACAAACTGTGGATGAGAGTTTCAATCGTAGTTCCAAGGAGATACCCGAAAAATACTTATTTCTCAACTCTCGATTTTTTTTTGGGCATGTTAAAAAACTGGGAATTTTGCGTCTCGCGCACCGGAAAAACTGGGAAAAAAAACCGGGAAATTGAAATCCCAAATTCACTTGCCACCCTGCTACTGACACTAAGAATCTTTCCAGGTCGGTACTCGAACATACGACAACTAACTGGCATGAATTGAAATTCCAACGCCCTATGCATTGAACCGCCAATGCGGGTCAAATTATTATAGATGACCTCAAAAAATATCGGCCCACTCATATTTATTGCTTGTTTTACTAGCGAACAAAACGTGTCGTAAGCCCACTGCACTCAATCACTGAAAATACTCCACATTTCTATGATGTGTCGGTTTTGCACGATACGCTTTGTGCGGTGATTCGTTCAATTCATGTGGCCTCGATTATCATTTTGGCCCTGAATTTCCCCTTAATGCTCGTTCATGCTAGACATTTTGGAAAACTTCAATTTGAAGTTGTTTGTGGTTATCTTATGCTAAAGACTGTCCCAGAAAGTATGGACGCACTTTGATTTCGCTGTAAATAATTCACAAGTGTTAGATATTCAAATCTTATTCGATATACTGATAATATTAGACTACAACAACAGAATATTATTCTCAACATTTGCTACTTAGCCATTGTAGACTAGCTGGCGCACCTTCTTGCGAACGTTCCTCATTAAATTCCGTACAGACTTCTTGGCGACAAGTTTTGACACTTTTTTCCAATCCTTTTCGAACTGTTGAATGGTTTCGGCTGCCGAGACATGTTTCCTAAGATGTGCCTTCGTTAATGCCCAAAATTCCTCAATTGGTCGAAGTTGTGGGCAATTTGGTGGATTCATGTCTTTTGGGACGAAAGTGACATTTTTAGTAGTATACCATTCTACCGTTGATTTCGAGTAGTGGCAAGAAGCAAGATCTGGCCAGAAGACAACAGGATCCTTGTGGCTTCGAATCATGGGTAGAAGTCGTTTTTGTAAACATTCCTTGATGTATATTTTGCCGTTCATTGAAGCAGTGGTGATGAAGGGTTTCGAAATCTTACCGCAGCTACAAATTGCTTGCCAAACCTTAAGTTTTCTTACCAAATTTTTCGACTTCCATTGATGCCTCGGACTGGTTTAACACTTGCCCTTCTTTCACCGTATAATATTGTGGTCCCGGCAAGGATTTGTAATCGAGTTTCACGTAGGTGTCATCGTCCATGATTATACAGTTCAAATTTCCAGCAAGAATCGTATTGTACAGCTTTCGAACCCTCGGCCTGATCGATGCTTCTTGTTTCGGACTACGTTTTGGTTGTTTCTGCTTCTTATAGGTTCGAAGATTCAAACGTTCTTTACTACGAAAAACATTTGACTTCGAAGTGCCCACTTTTTTGGCCACATCCCGAACTGAAACCTCCTTATTTTGTTCGGACTCCTTCAGTATACGTTTATCCAACTGAGGGTTAGCAGGACCTTTTTTTCGACCCGTTATCCTCAAAGGAAGGTTATCCTCACCGAACTTCCTGATTGCATTTCGCATGGCTTTTTCACTTACTCCTTCCATTTTTGCTATCTTTCTCAGTGACAGTCCGCGTTCTGTGTACCATTTGTGCACAATTTTTCGACGTTGTTCTACTGAAAGTCCACGCATTTCGGAACAAACTAATGAAAACGAATAAACAACTGCACAAGTGGTTAGAGAAGAGTGTAAACAACAGGACGCAGCCATAAAAATTGACAGATTCTGAACCATTGTGAAATGGCAGCGGTTTTAGGTTTCTGGGACAGTCTTTACTGAAATTTTGATCGTAAATTGCTGAACATTCTTGTGAAGAGTGAACTTTGAAGAAGCGCCCCATATTAAAGTAAGACGTCAATAAAAATAGTTTGTAAAACGGAAGACGTGGGCCAAGTTTCTTCCAAATCAGAGTTGACACTGTTTTCAACACATTGTCTGCTGTTAATTTTTCGGAACTTTTTTCCAATTAAAAATGAGTTTTGAAATACAATATTTCCATTCGTCTCTAGCTCAGTGACGGTGAAGCAGTTCCCGCGGAAACTTGGAACGCAACAAACCGGAAACTTTAAGAAGAATTCCCCTCCAACCGGCACCGTCCTTGTTATTTCTATCCTTTCCGTAAACATCAAATATCGAATTTATTTGGTTTTGCACAATTCCGAGTCTGATTACTAAACAACGGTGATATTTGTTTTGTTCGAACATATCCTCCTGCCCAGTATCGAGAGTATGATTGGAATACCGGGAGAATCTTTCCGCAGGCCGCCGATGGCGACTTTTCGCATTTATTTAAACACACACACATACACTTCTTCGGAAAAAGTGAGTACCCGTAAAAAAAAAGAAATGGAAAGGAAGTCAGAGTCCCATCATGACAATCTCATTTGTCGTCCAGTTTGATATCTGCGACAACCTGAGGATAGCAAACACATAAATAAATACAATCATACACACACACACACTGATAGAAACTTCTAGAAATGGAAAATGATTGAGCCAACGGCGGAATGGTGAGATAAAAACTAGAGAAAACCTAAAGGATATGAGACTTCAGTGTTTTCTTCTTCGCCGGATTGATAAAAGGCACCGGGATTTATATTTTGGCCCCGAGGGTGGGTGCGAGGAAAAGCTTCGAGTTCGAGTCGAGCAAACACGACGACGACGACGACGACGACGACGACGACGACGAGGACACATCGAGGTTAGGATGTAGATCGTCTTGATACCGAATGTGGAATGTCAAAGCAGCCTTTTCTTTCTCTCTCTCTCCGTCTGTCTCGCTCGGATGAAAGTGTGAATCGAAGCGCAACCGTCAAAGTCATGTAAGAGTTGTGCACTCTTCACGCGTGCACTGACACGTGTACGAGCACACACACACACACACCACCGTTGGAAAGAAATGTGTGTGTGTGGTTCGTCCGCCTTAGAGGGCCTGGCGAGGATTCCCTTGGCCCGACTAGTAGCAAGCAGTATAGAATGAAGGGGTTCGGGTTCATCAGCCCCATCATTTCGCCAAGCCTAACCATGTCATGTCCCGAGGATAAAGCAATTTAGACTGACTACGTGGTGGTAAACCGGCGGTGGCATTCGAAAAGTGCGGGAAAGGAGGCATTCGAAGCTCACTTTTGCATTACTTTCGCTCCGTAGGATTCCGACGGTTGGTCGCTTGGATGGTTCCGTAATCATATTGGTTGCTGCACAGCATAAGCGCTGGAAGATGATGGAACCGGGAAAAAATCGATCGATCTATTTGCCGGATTCGGATGTTGCACAAGGAAATGACGTGAATCATTCGAGAGGTACTTGATGCGCCAAATTTCAGTTTCCAGATTCGACAGGATTTTTTTTGGGACCGGAGTGCTTAAAATTCGTGTCTTCAAACTAGCTCATATCTACCGAAACCGAAACACCTTCCCCCTTCGAAGTCCTCAGCTCCCGGTGAAATCCATTTGATTGAATTTCCAAATAAAACTCAAACCCCAAACAAAGTTAGTTTTGTGCTAACCTCAATTCTGCCTCTCGTCTCGGAGATAGCGTAGAAAAAACTCACTCACAGAATACGAGAACAGAAAAAAAACCCGGACCGGACCCACAAGGATCGGTCATCCTCAGTGTGGAGAAAGAAAAGATATGCAAATTTCATCCTTTCTCCGTATTTCTATTTGCCCAACACCACCGAAGCGAAAGCCCGGCGACGGGTGTTTGACGAAATGTTCCATTCGGAGGCGAGGAATAGGGAAATTCGTTCGGTCCCGGACAGAATCGGACCCCCGCCTCCTTGGAACAAACGAGGTGTCCTGACGAAGAGATTTATATTAGCAACTTTGACTAGAAATACCGACGCTCTTTAGGCGACGCTTTCTCCTCCGTCCGTTCGTTCCGTTGTCCATTTGTCCAGTTGCTCGACTGGATGTTTATTTATGAAGTTTCGGACCTTGTTTGCATCTACAATTGGGTTCCCGACTGCTGCTCCGAATGGGTGTTTTTTTCTGCATAAAACTTCTCCTGGCACAAAATCACACATCCCCGAATCTGGAAACTCTGGCAAGGACCGACCGAGTTTTGCCGAGGGTATGGTAATTTTACATTGCAAAACATGCGAATTTGTTAACACGTGCAAGAACATATCTAATCTTCCCGTCCGTTCGTTCGTTCGTTCGTTTGCGTTGCCAAGTTAGCGTTGCACATTAACATGCAGTTCTCATTCCAGATCGTATTTTTTTTACTCGGCTCATTTCGTTTACTTTCCTGTGACGGAGAACCACTCGGCGTCCTCCGAAAAAGAAAAAAAAACACCAAAACCAAATCCAGTTGGCTCTGTAATGCAACCGAACTTTTAATTCTACCTTCTCGGACCAGCACATTCAATTTTCCGTTTGTTGTCGAAACAATTGTCATCTCTAGTGCCGAATTTCTCTTCTATTGCCATCGCAGCAAAACACAAACACCCAAGTGTCCGGTTCATTCTATTCCAGGGACTGCACCCGTTAGCCGTCGGTAGGAAAAACCATCGTGGAAATTTCATTACAGTCTGTTCGGTTTTCAAGTGGAACTTTGCTGCACGGTCGGGAAAGTTGGTGCGATGAAGTGATGCTCCAGATTGGCCAGGAATGCACTGAAATGGACTCAAACAAACAAAAAAATAAAATAAATAAAATTACCGGAAACAAGTTGTAGTTGATTCTCAATGACACATTCATTGTTGGGTGGAATATTTGCCAGGTTTATCGAGCGAAAAAGTTCAGTTTGCTCAGATACTCAGAATTCGAAAAAAAAGAGTATGACATAACTAACCTCGTGCTTTAATTCAATTTAATTAAGCCGAATTGTAATTTGAAGTTGTTTTCGGATAACAAGATGCAAATTTTGTTCATTAACTATTTTATGAAACACATTTTCAAAGTACGCCTTTAATTACGTAAACTCCATACTCATTTATTTCGATTTCCTTCACATTTCGTCTTCGACTCGTCAGTGCAAAACCGTTTACTCTATACTTCTATGTCACTTAGCAGTTCACTTACCTACTTACTTACTTACTTTCGGTTCCTGCTTCAGAATCCAGCTCCAGAATCCAAGTCTAGAGTCAATGTTCAGAGTTC
This sequence comes from Malaya genurostris, assembly GCF_030247185.1. NCBI lineage: Eukaryota > Metazoa > Arthropoda > Insecta > Diptera > Culicidae > Malaya > Malaya genurostris. Next base: position 150,262,177 of record NC_080570.1, read on the forward strand.
AGATCTAGCATTCAGGTTTAGAAATCAGTGAAGTTTCAGAATTCATTGAATTTTGAACCAATTTTGAACCAAGATTCGAGAACTGTAGATCTAACAGTTCGGCTGAAAAGTTCGTATCGTTTAATAGAAACACACATTTTTTTGCCAAATATTGTTTTTATTATTCAACATAATTGCCGTCAGAGGCGATACAGCGATTATAGCGATCTTCCAACTTTTCGATACCATTTTTGTAGTACGATTTGTCCTTTGCCTCAAAATAGGCCTCAGTTTCAGCGATTACCTCTGCATTGCTTCTAAATTTTTTACCAGCGAGCATTCTCTTGAGGTCTGAGAACAGGAAAAAGTCACTGGGGGCCAAATCTGGAGAATACGGTGGATCAGGGAGCAATTCGAAGCCCAATTCGTTCAATTTCAGCATGGTTTTCATCGACTTGTGACACGGTGCATTGTCTTGATGAAACAAAACTTTTTTCTTCTTCAAATGAGGCCGTTTTTTTTAAATCTCGTCCTTCAAACGCTCTAATAACGCTATTTAACAGTCACTGTTGATGGTTTTTCCCTTTTCAAGGTAGTCGATGAAAATTATACCATGCGAATCGCAAAATACAGACGCCATACCCTTACCGGCCGATTGTTGAGTCTTTCCACGCTTTGGGTTCGGTTCATCGCTTGCAGTCCACTCAGCTGACTGTCGATTGGACTCCGGAGTGAAGTGATGGAGCCATGTTTCGTCCATTGTTATATATCGACGAAAAAAATCGGTTTTATTTCGATATAACAGCTCCTAACACTGCTCAGAATCATCAATTCGTTGTTGTTTTTGATCGATTGTGAGCTCACGCGGCACCCATTTTGCACAAAGCTTTCTCATATCCAAATATTCGTGAATAATATGTCCAACACGTTCCTTTGATATCTTTAGGGTGTCAGCTATCTCGATCAACTTCACTTTACGGTCATTGAAAATCATTTTGTGGATTTTTTTCACGTTGTCATCGGTAACAGCCTCTTTTGGATGTCCACTGCGTTCATCGTCTTCGGTGCTCATATGACCAGTACGAAATTTTGCAAACCACTTACGAATTGTTGCTTCGCCCGGTGCAGAGTCTGGATAACACTCATCAAGCCATTTTTTGGTATCGGCGGCACTTTTTTTCATCAAAAAGTAGTGTTTCATCAAATCACGAAATTCCTTTTTTTCCATTTTTTTCACAATAGCAAAAGTAGCTTCACTAAAAATGCAATATCTCACAAACTAATAATCAGACAGCTGTCAAATTTATACACGTATCTTTTGAAGGTTGGTACTAACTGAAAATGGTAGGGATTTAATTCTAGTGGCGCCCTCTCATAGAAGCGATACGAACTTTTCAGCCGATCTGTTATACACGTAAAATTGATGATAGTTGTAGGGGATTTCCATATAGATGCCTCAAAACAAGATAATATTAAATTCATTGATTTCCGGAACAACTATATGAAGTTGGATATGAAATCTGCTCCTTCACAATCTAACTACTACCCTTGGAGGCACATGTATTGAACTCGCATTTGCTAGGAACGTCAATTTAGAAATCAGTATCACATCCACGGCCAACAGGCCAGCCTGGAAGTAGATGACGGAAGTTAGCGGCATCCATCGGAATTCGAGGTAAAAGGTTCCTTTCAGAGCCACCATTATTTTATTATAAAGAACTATACTGAACTAGTTACTTTAATGTAACGTATCTGAACTTTAGTTTAGGTGCATCGTTTCTAGTAGTGAAAAGGGGGAATTACTTGCATAATTCATACAATTGATCTACTAATTGATATTCGGACAGTTGTTTTCGCATTCACGACATCCAGTTATGTCTCTGACATTACCCACCCGCCTTTTTTTTCTCTTCGTTTTACCGTCAGCGATTTCCGCATCGGTTCTTCAAACTGTCTTCACACAAATATTAGTCAACCGCTATTCCCAAATTTCACTGTCATATGTCACTCCTGTTGGGTTAGCTCCAAGCAATAGTTCGAGGTAGCCCCGCATTCCACAGTGACGCGAAACCCGAACAACATACGGAACATCAACAGTTGGTTATTCCGGAACAAGATGCACGGGACACTCCGTCCGGAGTAGCGTCATAAATTGCGGTATGTTATCCTCGCATCCCGGCGCAAGCAGAATCGAATCGGAATAGACGGGATTAGAGGCGGGCGGGGTCGGTAATGTAGTTATAAATAAATGATCGTAGTGTCACACACCTGGGAAACGACGACGACGACGAGACGTTGGAATCGAATTCTGGCACTGGCACCGACCTGGGGGTTCCGAGTTTCATCATCCTCCGGGCTACAGTTGAAACGATGAGGAAAGCAAAAAAAACCCAGGTCTAAATAAATGGGATGGGAAGATGATGAACGATGTTGTTATGAGGGGCTTCCTGGTCCGGTGGGGAAGGACGAGGTCGAAGCTCGGTACGAGTGAAAGAACAGGAAATTCATTTCACGCCCAAATTATCGCCTTTCGATTAAGGTTACGACTGCGATGTTCATCTGTTTTGTGTATTTTTTATAACGTTTTTTTTTCGACTCCAGTAAGTATTCGCTTCCAGTGCAGGTAGACTTTCCAGGCGTGTCACGCGAAGTCAGGAGTGTGGGTGGGAGGAGGAAACCGTCCTTGTCGTAATCAAGATACGAGATATTTGAATACAAGCTCTGCCGCCGGTGCCTCGAACTAGATCCAGAGGCTGCCGATTGTGCAAGCGTGTCCTGATGAGTTGCCTGGGCCGTTGCTCATGTGACAGTAGGTATTTTCGTTCGAGGCCGATAAGTGACTTTCCCCTGCTTTCCACCAGATGGTTACCAACTGAAATCGGGGTTGTAGGGGCTGTTGTAGTAGAAGTAAATGGAGGTTCTCTCATGATTTTTTCCCACCGATGGGCCTTCGATCAAAACCAGTTTGCTTTTCAATATAATATTCATCCTGATGTCAACATGTGAGTGTGTGTGTTCGGCTCTGGGACATCACAGTAGGCTACATGAGGACTTGTTTTTTTTTCGCCCATGTCGTATCGATGGGTCGTCCCAGTTGCCATGAGGACCTGTGGAATGAAAACCGACCGAGGTTATGGGAACGGACAGGTTTTTTTTTATGGCTACGTGAGACCAAAAATAAACCAACCGACTGGTTTTTATGTTCGAATGATAAGTGAAACAATAGGGATCTTCAATTTAGATAAAACCTCTTCCATGCATGTATGAGTGCGTATTGAAAGTGAGTGAAGTAAAGCGATATCCATTCCACCCACCCACCTGACAGGTTGTGTTTTCACCCCCTTGCTTCCTCCAATAGATAGCTTGTGATCGTGTTCGAAGAAAAGGATATAACATTACTGGCAACGCACACCGGCGGCAAATCTAACTGGCACTACCGAAGTAATTCCGTTCTATATACGAAAAAGCTTTTTTTTGTGCCCCTTCCTCCCCCGTTCGTTTCGTCGTCGTCGTGATGGTTTTCAATCAAAATCAGATTGCTTCCCAATACAATATTCATCCTGATGTCAACATGTGTTCGGTGTTTTTTTCGGAGGCAGAGAGACACAGGGGGACTCGCAATTTTGCCACAACCGAGAATCGATGGACCGTGTTTCGGTTGCCACGAGCGCCTGATGGGGGGGGGGGGTCTTGACACGACGACAACAACTTCCCAGGCTGGTGGTGAATTTTTATTCGACAGTCGATGGATTTAGCTTGGAAACATTCGACAACATCAGATGGTTTTTTTCTCTTCGTATGAATGTTGAGTGAAACGATTCAATAAAAAAAAACTGAAAATGTAAAACTTGCGGTGAATGATTTGAACGACAGCGAGAGAGAAAGAGAGAGAGAGAGAACGATATTTTTCGGGGGCTTCGCCTTAATTAATTTACACCCAGGTGCACGTCTGTTGCAATGCCGCATGTTGGGGGACTTAATTTAGGTCATGCATTTTTTTTTCGCTAGAAATGTGGTTGCCCTGATAAACCTTCGTTTGAAACATAAAATGTAAACCCATTGTAAAGACGATGGATGGGTAATGTCAGTGACAAAACTCGATGCCACCAAAAAGGGATAAATCTGAAACGTTTCCTCCAATCATCGATAATCGTTCTAATACATGGATCAATAAGTCCAGAGACTAAAACAGAGATGGCGCTCGTAGTAAACCAGTAACCACGTCTTTCTAGAGTACTAACCTTTGCTTGAAACGGGTCAAAATTTTAAGTCGATCCGACCAGAAACAGCTGAGTTATCGAGGTTGGAGTAAAGTCGTTTTGTAGTTTGTTTAAAAAATGGGTAAAAACACCGTGCAAGCGAAACAATGGATTGAAAAATGTTATCCGGACTCTTGTCCATCAAAAGCAACGATTTGTCGGTGGTTCGCCGAGTTTAAACGTGGTCGTACCGACACAAATGACGCGGAACGCTCGGGTAGACCTGTGGAAGCCGTTACAGCGGAAAATGTGAGTGAAGTGACAAAAATTATAATGAAAGATCGTAAAGTGAAGCTCCGTGAGATTGCTGAGATGACACAGATATCATATGGAAGTGTATTTACTATCCTTCATGGAAAATTGAGCATGAAAAAGGTTTTTTCCAAGTGGGTGCCGCGATTGCTTTCGATGGAACAAAATGCACCCTGCCACAAGTCGATGAAAACAATGGCGAAATTGAACGAATTGGGCTTTGATCTGCTTCCCCACCCCCCATACTCGCCAGATTTAGCCCCCAGTGACTACTGGCTCTTTGCTGATCTTAAAAAAATGCTCCAGGGAGAAGGATTTGGCACAAATGAGGAGGTCATCGCTGAAACTGAAGCTTATTTTGAAGCGAAAGATAATTTTTTTTTATAAACATGGTATTGAAAAATTGGAAAAACGTTGGAACCATTGTATCACCCTAAAAGGTGATTATGTTGAAGAATAAAAAAAATTGCAAAAAAAATGTTGTTTCCATTGTTAGTCTCGGGACTTATTGATCCATGTGTTAATTAGTTGATTTATTGTGTAAATTATGAAAGCTGTCACCTTCTCGATTCCAGAATTGTAACGAAGTACCTACACTAAAATGTGGCCTGAAAGGTTCAACCAGTGTGCAACCTGCAATTAAAGTACAAGAATTAAAATTGCTTCTGTGTAATGATTTCAAATAATGTCCAAAAATTGCTGAGATGTATTCAAAATAGATACAAAAAAACAGGAATTATTTTGCTTCAATGGTTATACGAAGAAAAAAAACCCAAATCACCCTAGCTGACCGCTTTAAATTCTGTCCACTTTTCGTTCAGTATGATTACGTACAAAAACGAGAATCAGAGGCAAGTACTGGAGACGTATTTAGTGAAAAAGGTGTCCAATCGTGCATAAATTTCCTAATACCATAATGGACGACGATACATACAAGACGACTATACCGCAATGCGAACGAACACCGCTGCTGAGAATTACAAAGAAGGTATCCATATTCCCGAAAAAGTATTTGATTTGGCAGGCCATTTGTAGTTGTGGTCAAAAATCTAAAAATTTCGTTGCTATCAGCACTATCGCAATTTGTACACATCCTACGAAAAAAAGAGCTGCAAAAGTGATTGCTTCCATTCAGCGGAAGCCACGACTCTTTGTACAGCTCTGTTTTGGTCGGATTTGGCATCTTGTCACTAGGCGAAATCTAAAGAGCTGGAATCGTATAACGTTGCCAATGCAACAAACTGTACGGTACTTTACTCGGCAGAGAAGAACTGGGCTTTAATTGAGCGGAAACTCTTTGAAACTTAAACTTAAATGATCTCAAGAGAAATTGTCGAGTTGTCAACGCAGACGTATCGGAGAATATCACACGGAACCTAATGGCGGATATACCACAGAAAGTTCGATTTTACAGGAAGAAGTGTTAATATCTTTGTTAACTGTTTTCAAAGAAAAAAATAAATATCAAAATTCTAGAAAATGGTTGGAAAAATTATAAAAACGCCAAAAAAATTCCAAATATTACAAACATAACCAACATTGGGGGACGGATGTAGTATGATCGGTTAGTCGATGCCTTATCAAACAGCCTACCTGGGTTCGATTACCGAACACCGCACATAGAGTCCGAAAGCATTCCTGACTTTATGCGTAAATTGAGGGCCCAGTGTGATTAATTGATATTTAGAATTTTTGCACGAATGTGATAAAGCCTGTCCAGACACTTTTCTTTCAGTGTAGATTTGCAACTATTTCGCGAATCGCTAAACGTTCCATCTGAAATTCTAAACATTATTTCTTGCACAAAATTTCACTGCCAAAAGTCTTACTAAGGAGCTTTGGACCTAACTGTGGCACATTTTTTTGCACCATAATGGACACGACGAAACATACATGCTCGAAAACTTTGAACAGCTTCCGGGTCGTCTGGCTTTTATACCGCAATGCAAACGAACGCAGTTGCCGAGAATTTGTGTTGTCCATATTTCCGAGGAAGTATTCAATTTGGCAGGTCATATGTACGATTTATTAATTTTTAGTTTGACGTAAAGACGCCATGACTAAGTTCAGTTTTTGCAATGACTGAGCGGAAATATATATTGGAGAAGCCAAGTGAAAGAAAAACTAACAGAAAAGATGAATTTTTGGGAAAAGATACGCTCAGAGACAGGACTCGAACCTGCGTTCTTATGCATTCCGTGCATACGCGCTACCATTTCGCCACTCTGATCTTGCTTTAGCCACACTAAAACTCACAGACATAGTAGCAACGTACATCGAACATGGTCTACATCCTGGCCGTCACCCGACCGATACCTTACATCCAAACATCTTCTCTGTCCATCAAACACTAGTCCTTTATACCTATTTCTTCGATCAAGCATTGAGTAGGAGAGTGTATTTATTATCGCTTGTCACCTTCTTAATGGTAGCGCGTATGCACGGAATGCATAAGAACGCAGGTTCGAGTCCTGTCTCTGAGCGTATCTTTTTCCAAAAATTCATCTTTTCTGTTATTTTTTCTTTCACTTGGCTTCTCCAATATATATTTCCGCTCAGTCATTGCAAAAACTGAGGTCATATGTAGTTGTGGTCGAATTACTAGGTTACTTGGTACTATCAAAAACGTGTACGTGTACGAAGAAGAATTTCTGAAAAAGCGATTGCTACCACTACTCTCGACAGCTCTGTTTTGATCGGATTTGGCCTCTTGTCAATAGGCGAAATCTGAAATCCGGGAATGGCATAATGTACACGAGATTATTTTTTAGTATGCGTACGACTATTGTAATTTTTTGGAATAATTTTTTATTTGTTTTCGGCAAAATTTCCAACGTTTCAACAACCAATATAGTCTTCTTCAGGGATCGAACATTTTCCGTTCACTTGTCTGTGGTCTTTTTGTTGAACATAATATATTATTTTTCTTTTTGCACTCACTGACCGGCTCTTATTTTTTAATACTTGGCAATACTAGCTCAGTACAATATTTATAGACAATAGTGACGCTACCGATAGGGTAGATAAAAATTAGACCATTTTATTTATTTTCATTAAGCAGTCTAATTATTTTTCATTGAGATGATTTCTACACACCAGAGAACAAAATTTCGAACTTGACCAAGGAACAAATAGTAGCTTTGTAAATGAGCCTACGTTTGTTGAAATTACTTACGTCACTTAAACCATTTTAACTCCGGAGCCGAAACTGGCAGTGAAGCAGCAGTAGCTTTCAAACGAGCCGATTTTATTTGAAATTTGTTTTGCAACATCTGACGAAATAGAGCGGTGAGAAAAATCTGTGAATGATGCTTACCCACACAGAAATTTTTCGAATTCTATTCTTTCTATAGATATAGGCAAAAATTTGTTTATCATGTCATATTTTGTCATGTTCGGAATTCTTTCATATTTGAAGACAACGCCTGAATTTATACTGCAAAGAAAGCTATTAAAAACGAAAATACGCATGAAATATTATCCATAAATGTAAGGTGAGTTGCGCTTAAATTTCTCGAAATAATTATGTTGAACTGCTAATACCACCTCGTTTATCAAGACTACTGAAACGTAGACAATACAACTTCAGGAATCAGAACAAATTGGTTCAAATGGCACGTTCGCCTTGATATTTGGAGATTTGTGCCTTGTCATCAATTTGTTTTTAGCATCATTTTCCCGATATATAAGAGGGAAGGATTGAAAGGAAATGGTAAGGTTTGGACTAGGAGGATGGGAAAAATTGACGACACAAAAACACACAAAAGCAAAAGTAAATTCTGCACCCCTAAGGATCACATTTAGTGGAAGCAGAAGTAAATTCTGAATCTCTACGAGGTCCCGAACAGTCTGCTGTAAAACCTATTTAGGTTTGTTACTATGTGCGTTCTCTGTGATGAACGATGCACAGTTAATAAAACCTCCAACCCCCGAGAGGATTTAGAGATTTTACAAAAGCGACACCATTCTGCACTCCCGGAAGAACGATTCGCAGTATGTACGAGCAGAAGTAAATTCGGTTCCCCATAAAGGATGCCAAACAATCTGCTAAACCTTTTTTAAGGTGAATACAGAAAGGATTCATTCACTTCAGGAAGAACGATGAACCCTTCTGACTATAGCTCCTTACCACATGGGGTGAGAAATGAGAAAACATCCTTTAATTGTAGCTCCGAATACACATACTCAACCATGTATGGAAAACCAAAAACCCGGTAGTAGTTGCGTCAATGCGGGACAGCTACATTGATATGTAAGATGATATGAAGTACCGTAATCGCATTCACATTTGAAATGCTGTGGTCTTCAATTTGAGTTCGACATGCGATCACTAGATTCGACCGTGAGTCATTCGAACTGAGTGCTTTTAAGGTTGCTTGACTGTCGGAACAAAAATAAATTCGTTTACCACAGATCCTCTGCTGAAGTGCTGATTGTACTCTACACAGAATTGCGTAGATTTCTGCTTCGAACACAGTACAGTATCATTTCACGACAGTAGACACCAGCACCAGCACGACCAGTCAACAGAGAACCGTCCGTATAACAAACTATGTGTTCATCAAGTTATCGTTCCAGACAACCAGACAACGTAGACAATACAACTTAGTGAACAAAGTAGGCCGTTACCGAAATGAGCCAATCCGAAAGACAAAGTCAATCAGCATTGATTTCAAACGCCATAAAAATAGACCTACAGTATCGAATGATATTGAAATTTTACTCAAGAAACCATGAACTTCAACGTGGAGGATGTGTTAGAGATACAATTAAACAAAACCTATGGTTCGGTGTATGTTCAGTTTCTACTACGAATCGGAAGCTTCTCTTTAAGGTGCTGTTGAGAACGATAAAGGCTAACCCAGGCTGTGTGGTTTAAGATATCGTTCAGAAAATGCAATATCAGTACCGTCCTAGAAAATTTGTCTGCGTGAAATATTTCGCTCTTTTCGATGCTGTATCTAAAAAGTTCAAGTTCACTATGATCGAAAAATTCACAAGAAAACTTCTGATCTAGCAAGCTCTTTGCAACTGCGGTTGAAATATACTGGTTTCTCGTGCTAGACAAGCCTATGGAATCCTTAATTTGCAAGCAGAAGTGTCTGAAAAAGCATACTCTACCGTACATTGAAGCTCACAACGGATCTGCGAAGTTTTGGACTGATTTGGCATGCTGTCACTACTGCGGAGAAGTGCTGCAAAGTTTGGATTTTTTCGGAAAGGGCATCAATCCACCCAATTGCCTCAATTTCGCTCAAGAATGAGTAGAAAGATGGCTCGGGATGCTACAGGGACGAACGATGAGATGGTGGAACAAAACTAACTAATTGAGTGCCCAAAACACGATAGGTGGAAGGTAAAGGCAAAATTCGAAATTTCAACATCATCAAATGGGAATAATTTGTTTTATTTGTTTTTTTCTTTTAAAGTGAAATAACTTAATTTAATTCAAGTACTCAGCATTGTTATTTCAATGCCAGGGCTCCGAGATAAATCTGTTTTTTTTTGTGTCCAGATTTTGAATGAATCAAGCTCTAGTACCGTCAGAAGTAAATCATCATGATATCTGATGCAATACAAAATACAAACTTTTAATATTACGAAGTTTAACAACGTTATCCGATTGCAATAAATTTTTTGTTTTTTTTTTAAGGAAAAACTTAAAACATATCAAACGCTAAATGGACCGAAGTGCTAAGCTTTCTAATGATCCAAATAGTCGATAGCCGGGTTGCAATTTTCGTCCTTTAGTGTTCCAAATTCCGTTTAAAATTCCATGAGCTTCAGTTTTTTAAATTCAAGTATCTTTTGTTTTGACAAGCCTTCTTATGAAATCAGTTATGTGCTATTCGACTGTAAATACTGGACCTAAACTGCTATAGAGCAGTTCGGTATTGAAATTGTTTTGTTCCGACAAAGCACGCCTTTTCCCGCATCATCGACGAACAAAAAATAAAAATAAAACAATGCGCAACTGTTTTTATCGAACTAATAAATGCGCATTATTGTTTTCTGTCGAAATCAAACTTTTTGCTAGAAGTGAAATTTTCCACCGGTGGTATGCTCAACAGTTGCAACAATAATTTCCCTCGTCAATAATATCTCATTTCCATCCGACAAAAAGCAGAACAACCCCCACTCTGGAAATTAAACCCCAAAACTTAACATCTCTGGGAAAGTTAGCGGAAAACCGGAACAGACGATGGAAATTCCAACAAGCGATCCGGCGGAGGAAGGTAGGAGGCGATGTGAGGAAAAACAGGATCTGGGGCGATAACATTCGAAACGACAGGAAAACGAATTGCAATTTTATTCAGTCATTCATTTTGATGGTATTCCGTTTCGATCAATCCGATTGTTTGCAATCATCATCACCCAGGACTCGTCATGGGTTGGGTCGTGGGTTTTCCACCTAACTATACCCCAGTTCCCCTTCTCCCCTCCCCACGGGCCGGTAGCCACGAAACCGTCATCAGCATCCTAGCAATGATTATTATCATCTGTTTCGGTCGGGGACGATTCGCAAGGTTCGGAAACGTGATGATATATCGAACCGCTCTTACCATTGGGGTTGAGCTTTCAGGGTAACCATAAAATCCAAACCTAGTTCTGCAAGGGTTGCGTGGGGTCGAACGTACAACTTCGGGAGTATTTTCACTGGTAAAACGTTTCCGGATAGGTTGAAAAATACTTTGGGCTCAAATTTTTACATTTCGTCTCCGACTCATCCGTGCATTAGCAGTTTATGTTGAACAGCTAGCACCACCTACTGGTTCAACAGACAAAAGTTGATGCTATTTGAAGCTAGAATTTATTTCAAATGCCCGGCTTGGTGCGTTTCAGGCCCCGAACCCTCCGGAGCTCAAATTCATGGCTTGTTTTATGGAAAATCACTTACTGCCTTGTGTGTGTGTGTGTGTGTGAGTGTGACGAAATAAAACTGCCGATTGTTTGAAATTGAAACTAATTCAATCCGGGTCGTTGACATTTGTTCGAACGGAATAAGACTGGCGAATGGTGAGAATAAAATGTTAGGGTTATTTACAGTAGCAGCAGCAATGAAGGATTTGTGATCGATTGTGCAGCAAATTGGCAATCGGAAGTTATGGGTTGTTGCAAATTGCGACCGTAGACGATTGAGTTCCGGAATGGTATCATAATTGTAACGATACGATGTTTCGATGGGATCTTAATTTTACTCAATAAAAAGCATGACACTTACAGTCGATTTGCGTTGAATGAGTAAATAAACGATCTGCTCGTATATTTACGTTCTATTTTAGCCTAGCAAGGACCTATTCATTTGAGCTCCTTCATTTATTCAATTTTGTTAGGATTAAACGATGGAATGAAGCTTCCAACTCAATCCTGCTATGATATTGCTTCTTAGAGTAGAGTACGAGGTTCTTAAAAGCCAGAATATCGAGTGACTTGACGATTGTTGGTTGAACATTCAACAAATTGTGCATCGTAGAGAAGTTTTGCACCGGTACGATTACCGTACCTAATGTGCTTCTATTCGAGCAATTTTAGATCATACTTCAAACACTCCGATTTTTTATTAAACTTTGTACACATCTTCAGTATGGCAAACCCATAATTAAGCTCGAATATAGAGAACGATTCGACTCAATATGTTGGTTTGCTCGCTCACCTACTAATGCAGTGATGAGTCGAATTTGAATATAAAATTCGATTGCTTTGCACTTCTTATAGAACTGAATGTAGACTGCGCTATTCGTCTTATTTAACTGCAGTAAATGCACCTGTTTCAGATTTGGGTGTTTTTTTTTTTTCTTCGAAATAGGTTTCAATTTTTTTGTATCGATATAAGTCAAAGTAAAATCAACAACGACGTTAGTTTTCCGTACTGGCGATGGTTACTCTTGTCCTGTTTGGTTTCACTCACTTCGTCTCAAATCGGTCTTATGGTTCTCATACTGTAATGGTTTTTTATATTTCCATAGTTCCAGCCGCAGTCTTGAATGCAAACTGGCAAACCTATTTTTTGTGCGGATGGAGAAACCTATTTGACTCAAGACTTTATTTTTATAAGTTACACAATGCCATCGTTATTCGTGAACATTTGGCTAAAAACGAAACGAATACCATTCAGCAACAACCGAATTCACCTGACTTTTACAAAATAGGCATTTAAAGACAAGGAAATGGTCCTTTACGAATTTAGGTGAGTAATTAATTTCTGCTAAGTGCGCATTAGTAACTCCATATACATTACGATTCGCCTGCAATTTATGCGCGCATTAGCAGTTTATGTTGAACTACTAATCCCACCTCGCGGTTCAACATAAACCATCAAGCAGACGGATAGTTAAAGCTAATTGCAAAACACTTACTAAATCCTTTACTGAAGTTCCGAACTAAAAAAATGTGACGATTTTCTGATCGTCATCAGATAGAACACTGAGTCCTTTCTATGCGAGGGAGATACGTACTCCATAAAAAACACATAAATTTGAAAATTCACATTAAAAAATTCTCATAACTTTAAAAGTTCGCATACAAAAATAACAGCATATCTTTCAAAATTCGCATCAATAAGTCAGTTTAAAAAATTTACATGAAAACCGCATCATAAAAACCTCATCTAGCACTTATTAGCACTCTAAGCTAAATCGCGAGGTGGCATTAGCAGTTCAACATTAACTGCTAATAAGTCGAAAACGAAACATAAAAACTATGCTTATTGAAAATGATTTTGCAGACCAGAAATTGAAGAAATTTACAAGTCTGTGTGTGTATATGTATGTATGTATGTGTATATATGACAAATAATGTCACTCAATTTTCTCAGAGATGGCTGAACCAATTTCCGCAAACCTTAATTCAAATGAAAGGTCTTAAGGTCCTACACAAGTTTCATTTGGATCCGACTTTCGGTTTCGGAATTACAAGGAAATATGTGCAAACTTATTAAATAATGTGCACTAAATTTTCTCGGAAATTTCTTAACCAATTTTCACAAACTAAGAAGCAAATAATAGGGCTTAAAATTCTTTTAAAACCTCGAAAAGTTGATCTAGATCCGATTCCCGGTTCCGATATTAAAATTTTCAATTTCATGAGTATTTTTTCACAAGCGATAGCGAAACGAGGTGCACATTTTCATAAAACGTACTGCTAAATTTGTCTAGTTTGTAGTTCTTGTTAGTTAGTAAATATATAAACCTACCTTGTGGCTACCAGTCCTCGGTTTCCGCTTCTGAAAGCACCGATAATAGTGAAGAAAATCTCCACAAACGGACCTAACTTCGATTTCTCAGCAACGGTTAAGCTCATGATTTTCACGAATCATGATTCAAATTAAAGCTCTCATTGTCGTTAAATGTACTGTGCAATTTCATCCTAACCCGACTTTCGGTTCCGAAATTATAGGGCGATGAGTGTCAAAACATTCAAATCGTCATTCAAAATGACGATGCAAAACTAGTACGCGACGGTACGTGCTGCTTTGCTCCATTCGCAGCGTGCTTTGTTCAATTTTGTATGGCATGCAGGGTTGCCACATTAAAATTTTTATTTTTCTTTAATTCACTTTGTACCTACATGTTAGTGTTATTTTTTTTTTATTTGTTTAAGGACCTTTTAAGTATTCTATATCAATCGATACAGTTCATCAAGCTGAGCAATGTATGTGTTCATGCGTGTGTATGTGTGAGTATGTGTCAAAGTCACTCATAAAATAAAAAATCATCACAGAATCTTCCAGTTTTTTTAAAATAACTATTTATTGGAATATGAGTTAAAATTCAATTATTAAGATTTAAATTGGGTGTTCAGCCACAAGTGGTGACTTTTCAGCCCTATTATATATATGATTTGGTTGTTACCATAAGGACATCATTTGCTTCCGCAATTCTGAGATTTTTGTGTAGGGAAAATACTTGTATTGTGTAATGGGGAAAAGGAACTTATATACTAACTTACTAACTAATACAGAGAGCGAATCGATTCAATTGAAGATTGCATCGATTTTTGTCGGAATTTGCTTATAATATTATGTGACATTACATCAAATGGTTCTATATTTGTGAGTCTGTGTAACTCATTTGTACTAAACCAGGGAGGACGCTTCAAAATCATTTTCAGAATTTTATTCTGAATCCTTTGAAAAACGCTTCCTGGTGGAACAACAACTTGACCAAATTGGTACTGCATAAAGCATGGCTGGTCTGAAAATTTGTTTATAAATTAACAATTTGTTTTTTATACAAAGCTTAGAATTTCTGTTTATAAGAGGATATAAACATTCAATATATTTATTACACTTTGCCTGGATTCCTTCAATGTGATCCTTGAAAGTGAGTTTTTTGTCATACGTTAAACCTAAGTATTTAGCTTGATCAGACCATGTCAATTCCAAGCCATTCAATTTGATAATGTGATTATTGTTTGGTTTAAGAAAAGAAGCTCTTGGCTTATGAGGAAAGATAATTAATTGCGTTTTTGCTGCATTCGGTTTAATTTTCCATTTTGGCAAATAATCACTGAAAATATTTAAACTTCTTTGTAGGCGACTGCAGATCACTCTTATATTTGTACCTAAGGCTAACAGATTTGTGTCGTCACAGAATAGCGATTTCTGACAACCAACGGTAGATTTGGAAGATCAGAAGTGAAAATATTATACAAGATTGGAGCTACGCTCGAACCCTGCGGAACACCGGCTTGTACAGGTAGCAAGTCTGATTTACAATTCTGATAGCTAACCTCAATTAAATAGTTTTGAATGGCAAATATGCTCCAGCGATGAAATAAATTCCATGAATGGTTTTAGCTTCGATTCCCAAGCTTTCAATAACTTTAGTATTGAAAGAAGGTAGAATTCGATGTTTAATTTGCCGTTGGACAAAAATGGCAACTCCATCACCCATTCCAGTAAACCTGTCAAATCGATGAACCACATAATGTGGATTACTTTTCAATTTGACATTTGGTTTAAGAAAAGTTTCTGTCACAATGGCAATATGATTTTGTGAGCTTTGAGAAAATTATAAAATTCATCTTCACTCGATTTCAAAGATCGAGCATTCCAATTTAAAATATTCGAATAATTATTTAACATCACTGTTAAATTTTAAATTCATTATAATATTATTTGCAAATTGCCATCCGATTTGAAATTCTTCAAAACGTGATAAAGTCGAATTCATTCGGATGATCATTTGAAAAAATTGATCTTGTAGGTAGATCATTTTATTTTCAGTTATATCGCCTAAATCAACTTCATTTAAAGATTTTTAAAAAATTTTAATTTTTTTTTCATTTTTGTAGGTAGACTGCCATTAGAAGAAGATGATATGGCCGATCTATCTATTAATAAATTGTTTTCGTTAGAAGATGAACTGCAAGGCGGTCCTGTGTTTTGAAAGAATTAAGTGGTAGATTTCTACCTGTTATACTAGCAGAAATGACATTAGAAGAAGATGAGGTGGAGTAAAATCAGATTTTTTGTGAAATTGTTGTAGCTCGGAGACAGTAAGTTGTACAAAAATGTTGCCGAAGATGAAATAACTAACATCTTGTTGAAAAAAATCTGCTCTAAAGGACAGCCTAAAATAAAATGCATAAAAAAACTTCTTTTTGTTCAAATAATTTTGTTTTATACTTCAATTTGAAATCCACATTCGGTGGTAATTTAGTCAGTGAGAATTAAAAATTGAAGGAGTTTCTGCTGAAATCATTTTAAGCATTTTCAAATCCCTCTAAGCTCTTGATGAAGAAAATAGTTATTTGTAGAATAGAATACATTTCTGCAGATAAATGGTATTAAATTTATTCATAGTTACCTTCCTTCCTGAAAGTAGTCGGTAGCATAATGAGAGGCTGCTGATCAATTAAATCTAACGATATTGCGCCGATCACACCAAATTAAAAGTGCGGTCGAAGTTAAAGGGCGGTATCTTTGACCCACCAGAATATTATTGTATCGCTATTGACCTGTAACAAACTTCTAGTCTTTTGGGTTCATTAGTTTTTCAATTGCGTGAGCAGGGTTGCCAGTTTCACGGTTAATCGAAAACGTTGAAACAAAAAAAAATTTCTTATTTGCAATTTGCAATATTATCTTCAATACTACAATGTGCCGGGATTATTTGGGGAAATTATTTTTTTACTACGAAATGTTCATTCGTATGTTCCAGTAGTTTGTTCAATAATTTCGAACGGCTGTAGTGAGAATGTATTTCCGAATGTAGCGAACAGTGAACAGTAAAATTTACTCTGCGGCAATCAATTTTCGGTTTTTAAACTCATCGATAACCGGTTGTGTTTTATCCGTCGGAAATCAATTTCGAGCGAAACTCGTTGACCCGTCAACGCCTGATATACGGTAAAGGGTGTGTGTGTGTGTGTGTAAGAGTCTATTTGCACTGCGCAGAATATTTGCGTTGGCAAACATTGGACTCAATTAAATTGTTGTGAACCCCGTTGCGAATCGGTTGCGAATATGAATTCCGATAATGTTTTGATCAGTTCTTTCGAATTTGTTGACTTGGATTTCATATGTTGAAAATGGATAAGCCGAAAAAAAAACAGGATAATACGATATCCTTCCTTCGGCACAGTAACCAGCATCTTATTTACCTAACGGCGTTTCTCCGAATGTCACCTACACCAAGTGAAGCCAAGGGGGAGCTTAATGTGAGTAATTACCGTTTCCAGAACGAACCGAACGAGCTTGTGAGCTTGTGTACTTCGAGCTAATGAGGTCACATTTGCCGGCGAGGAAAAAAAATCTCCTCTAATCCTTCTCCGGCCATCGTCGTCAGACCTCGATGATGAAATAATTGGAGTGAAGTTACATTTCCGGCTAGGGGTTTGTGCTCAGGTTGTTTGTGCTGATGACCCAATTACCAGAAATTTATTAGCAGCATTTAGTTCTTAACCCGAGGCTGGAAATGCATCGGAAAATGTACTAAAAATGGTTGTGATGTTTTACCCCAGAAAGGTGGTGAATCGCTTTGAACTCTGAAGCTGATGATGATGGTTCCACATCCGGCCCGGCCACCCATTCAGGGAGGGTCAAAGGATGTTGGCTAATAATGGAAGAAAAGCTCGCGCAAACTGCTTGCCACTTCCATGGAACCGTGGAACCGGATGCTGAAGGCAACTTTTGCTCGCACGTTTCCGTGGAGCTGCTTATCACTACTACCGGGAGACATGCGAAACTACAAAGCTGAACTCGGGTGGAACTGCTCCTCTCCAGTGTGCGAGTGTGTAATTATAATGTTGCTCGTAATTAAAATATCAAGTTTGCCATTGAGGGCGAAGGCGAACTTTACTGGTAACGATGCAAAAACCGCCTGCCCGAGTTCCCGGGCATTGAATTCGCTTACCACCGATTTGAAAGGATGTAGAAAGACTGGACCCACTTGTATTATGCTGCTGCGAAAAGGAAAACATGGCATTTTAGAATGTGAAATGAAAATTATCAGCTGCAAACTTGATATGAAACTTTGAGTACTTTAGTAGATTACGAAATTTTGTGTACTTAGCAGTAAATTACACAGTTTCGAAAAACCACTACATTTTTACTCACGTCACTTGCGTCAAGTTTGCCCGCAACATCAAAAGTGCAATAAATCATTCACTGTAAACTCCGACACCGCGCGCTCCCTGGATACTACAAACGAAAATTTCAAACATTTTGAGTGCCCTAAAATCGATCCTCACCCATCGCATCGGTGGGTAGGAAAATCGTGCACCGCGGACCTTTAACCATGGCTCGTGACAAGCTCGACGGATGTCAGACTTTTCCAATTATTTACGGGGGTCTGCGACTGCGACGACGGAAAATCCCGGTTGTGTCACCAACACATCGGAATTTTCCGTTCCTGCCCCGCGTGTCTGTCGTCAATCTGCCGGAGATCAAATGGTGTGTTAAATGGAAAATTAAATAGTTTCACGGAAGAAACGGGTTCCATCTGCGTTGGACGGGTGGCAAATTGGTTCCGGTCTCGGCGGGGGATTTCAATCCGCGACTTTGAACCTTAAATTCTGCCCGGTCCCCTTACGGTGGTGGTACCGGTCGTTCTAGCCGTTTAGATGCTGTTGATTTTCGGGGATGAAGACATTTCCGGTGCCCTGCGAAATCAAAGTAACGGGGAAAACCCGTTGCGTTCGGTCTATTGCAGGAAAATTGATAAAGTTTAGTGGTTGGGGTTGATTTATTAAATTCCCAGGTAAAACATATTAATTTAGGGAAATTGCACACTGTGACAAAGTCAAAAATTGCTTTTTGAGAATGTTTTGCGAATATTAAAATTATAAATCTCACATTCTTCACGCCTGCAGGTGGCATAACAGTTCAATATAAACTGTTAGGCACTGACGAGTCTAAGACGAAACGTAAAGATAAAGTCAATAAATGCGTACTTCCGCTAGAAAACAATGAAATAAAAAAAAAAATTGCGAGAAAGACTGTCTAGTTCCTGTAGAATGGAGAAGGTTCTGAAGAAGCTTGTAAAACTCATATTATCGATCATTTCGATCCATATTCAAAATATTCCAGCAAAAAATGACGGGCGGGTAATGTCAGAGACATGACCGGATGGAGTGGAAACGAATTATTCCTTAAGTATTGTCAAGATTTTTAAGGAATAGCAGTTTTCAAGAAATTTAGTTTAAACGGCAGTCGTCAACCGGAAGTCCGGAAGTAAGCCATCTTGTAATTCAAACATTGTTTTTCGGTATATTCTTATAAAATCCGTTCCGAAAATACGTATACTCTAAAGGATCACAAGGAATTTTTTTCACAACTGTCATTTTTCCGTATCTACTCATCAAATCAAAATCCGTTCCTACCTCCCATTATGTTTTTAAGTAGTATCAATAAACCGGAAGTCGCCATCTTGGGTTATGAATCGACTTCAAACGTCGATTTTCGGCATCTGCAAATGGAATCCGTTACAAAAATATTCATATTTTGATCGTTTTCAAGGAATATCAATAAACCGGAAGTGTTGCCATCTTATAATTTGAATCGATCTCAAACATCGTTTTCCGGTGTTCACTCATCAAATCTGATTCCAAAAAACTCCAAAGTCCAAATTGGAATGAATTTCAAGGAATATCTTTAAACCGGAATTCGTCATCTTGGATTTCGAAATGACCTCAAATGTCTTTCCGGCATCTGTTCATCAAACAGTATGCGAAAATATCCAAATAATGAGGAAAAATACTTAAACCGGAAGTCGCCATGATGGAATTTGAAATAACTTCAAATCTCATTTTTCGGCATTTGTTTCTCCAATCTCTTCGGAAAATACTTCTCTTGTATCTACTCATAAAATCTGTTTCGAGAAAAAAAAAAATTTCGATATAACAAAAATCGCCATCTTGGATTTAAAAACAATCTTGAAGGTAGTTGTCTGGTACTCATAAAACTCGTTTTGAAAATACTTATATTGTGATCGTTTGTAAAAAATATCGAAGAACCGGTTATGGCCATTATAAACACCATTTTCTAATATCTAGTCATCAAATCTGATCCGAAGAAGATTTGTACTACTACTATTATTTCTTTTCAATCAATATCATTAAACCGGATGTTGTCATATTGGATTTTGAGATGACTTCAAATGACCTTTTCCGGCATGCATTCATAAAATCCGTTCCGAAAATATTCATATTGCCTAGACTCTAAGAATATTGAGCCGAAAGTCACCATCTTGGATTTCGCATCGACCTCAAATGTCGTTTCCCGGCAGGTATTCATCAAACACGTTGCAAAAATACTCATATTAAGAGGGTTTTTCAGGAAAATGCCTAAACCGGAAGTCGTCATCTTGAATTTAAAAAAAAACCTCAAATTGAGCGGATACTCATCAAATCCATTCCAAAAATACTTATATTATAAGGGTTTCTAAGGAATATCGTTAAACCGGAAGTCGCCGAAAATTCTTTGATGTGAAGAAGCAGTTGAACTTGGAATCACCCAGGTCGGAACGAAACTCTCAAATGGATCTGGTTTTATCATATTGCTGGATCTGGACCCAGCGTTGAAGTGAGCGTCGTAGGAGTCGAAAATTATTCGTAGGAGTCGAAAATTCATCTTAGCAAATGCGTGGTCGATCAATGAAAACAAAAAAATATAGTCAATGGGGGCCAAATCTGGTAAACAGGGTGGAGGGGGTAGCAGCTCCCAGTCAAGCGCCTCCAAGTTGTACCCTGAACCGGTTTCGCTTTGTGTGCAGGTGCACTGTCGTGTAACAGAATTGCTTCACCATGTCTTCTAGCCGATTCTGACTGGTTTTCGACCAATTCATGGTTCAAAAATCATTTTTCATCTTTTTTTTACTAAGCACCTTTTATCAGGCTGATCATTCTGGTCCGATTTTTCATCATTAAAATAAACTCATTTTGCATTCGATGAAAAACTGATTTACTTTTCTGTCTATGAAACACAAGTGTTTTTTTTTTTATTTTCAATCTGTTTTTTCATTCAATTAATGCGGCACCCATTGTCCACACTTTTGCACTTCCCAATATACCGAAATATGATAGGTCTTTGTACCAGACCAGGATCTGGACTAAGACCAATAATATGGAAAGTCTAGGTCCCGGTTCAGGCCCAAGACTTGTATCAGACTTTAAAACTGGATAAGTTGTATGAGACGACCTTGTCCAGGTTCAAATCCATGGAAGAAATCGGGACCAGAACCAGAATTCAGGGCCGGGGATTTTGCAACTGAATTTTGAAAACAAATCATAGAACTGAATTCTGGACCTAGACTCTAAAACTGAGCTCTAAACCTGAGTTCTGGTACAGAATTCAGAACCTGAATTCTGAAGAAAATTTCTGATTCTGGTCATGGTCCAAGGTCCAAAAGCCTAGTCGAAAATTAAGATCCAGAACATCATTTCTAGAACTGGAACGAATTCTAGATCTGGATCTAGGAACTAGATAATTCTGGAACTAAATTTTGCAATTGAATTTTTTGAACTGAATCGTGGTGTTGGATTCTAGTGAAAACTTGAATAACAGTTTCCGATTCCAGGTTAAGAATTCACGCCCAGAACTAAGTTGCAGTCCTGGGTATGAATTTTGAAACTCAATTCTGAAACTGCATTCTGGTCTGAACTTGATATTTTGTTCCAGAATTCTGGTTAAGAATTCAGTCCGAGGCCTACAGTTCAATTTTAGTATTCAGGATCAATTACGGAGCAGGAACTGAGTTTTGGAACTAGAATTGAAATCTGGAACAGAATTCGGGAAAAGAGAATCGGAACTCGAAAGAGAAGTCTTAGTCTAAAATCATATTCAGTATTCAGTTCCAGAATTCTAACCCAGAAATACATAATTCAGATGCAGGAATCAGTTCAAGCTCTCAAAGTTCTGTATATAGGTTCATAATTTATTTATAGAATACTGGTCCTACGTTCTAGATCTGAATTTTGGAACTTACTTCGGAGACTGAAGTAGAATTCCGAAACACATTTCGAGAAGCGGATTTTGGACCTGGCATTGATTTTAGGAACTGAAGCTGTGATCTTAACCTGGATTCTGAAGTGTTATGGCCATTTCGCCGAAAGCCATTTTATCGAAAAAGTCATTTCTCCGATTGAGTCATTTCAGTAAGTCATTTCACTGAAAGAATCTTTTCACCGAAAGGGTCATTTCACTGATAGAGTCATTTCAGCAAATGTGTCTTTTCAGCGAAAGTCTGTTCAGTGAAAGTAATTTCACCGAAAGAGTCTTCTAAGCGAAAGAGTCATTTCACCGAAAGAGTCTTTTTACAGAAAGAATACTTTTATCGAAAAAGTCATTTCACCGAAAGAGTCATTTCGCAGAAAGAGTCATTTTACAAAATGTATCTTTTCAGCGAAAGTCTTTTCAGTGAAAGTAATTTCACCGAAAAAGTCTTCTCAGCGAAAGAGTCATTTCACCAAAAATTTTTTTTACAGGAAGAATTCTTTTATCGAAAAAGTCATTTCACCGAAAGAGTCATTTCACAGAAAGAGTCAATTCACAGAAAGAGTCATTACACCAAATGTGTCTTTTCAGCGAAAGTCTTTTCACCGAAAGAGTCTTTTTACAGAAAGAATTATTTTATCGAAAAAGTCATTTCACCGAAAGAGTCATTTCACAGAAAGAGTCATTTCACCGAAAGAGTCTTTTCAGCGAAAGTCTTTTCAGTGAAAGTAATTTCACCGAAAGAGTCTTCTCAGCGAAAGAGTCATTTCACCGAAAGAGTCTTTTCACAGAAAGAATAATTTTATCGAAAAAGTCATTTCACAGAAAGAGTCATTTCACCGAAAGAGTCTTTTCATTGAAAGAGTAATTTCACCGAAAGTCAATTCGCCGAAAGAGTTATTTCACTGAAAGAGTAATATCACCGAAAGAGACATTTCACCGAATGAGTTATTTCACCGAATGAGTCATTTCACCGAAAGAGTCATTTAATCAAAAGAGTTATTGCACCGAAAGAGTCATGTCACCAGAAGAGTCATTTCATCGAAAAAATCATTTCATTGAAAGTCATTTCATCGACAGAGTCATTTAACTTAAACAATCTCTTCACCGAAAGAGTTTTTTAACCGAAAGAGTTATTTCACCGAAAGACGTTTCGCCGATAGCCATTTTGCCGAATGCCTTATCATCTAACACCATTTCGCTAAAAGGATCATTCCCCCGACAAAGTCGTTTCACCTAAAGTATCATTTCACCGAAAGAATCATTTCATCGAAAGAGTCATTTCACTGAAATAGTTTTAACCGAAAGAGTGATTTTACTGAAAGAGTTATTTCACCGAAAAAGGCTTTTCGCCGAGTCATTTTACCGAAAGAGTCTTTTAACCGAAAGAGTCTTTTAACCGAAAGAGTCATTTCGCCGAAAGGGTCATTTCACCGAATGAGTCTCTTCACCGAAAGTCATTTAACCGAAAGTCATTTCACCGAATGTCATTTACCGGAAGAGTCATTTAATCGAATAGTACAATTGTTTTAATATCGCGTCAGAATTGATTTAAAATAAAGCAAAATGAACGATACAACTGTTCTCACCCGTTTTGTTCATTTAATTTAATCCGCGGTAAAAACAACTTCAGTGCACTCACAAATCAGTTTTATATCGAATTTCGTCATTTCTGAGTGAGCTTGATGGGTGAAGTCTATCCTTAATATACCTTCTGAAATTGCATTGAAAATGGTAGATTTGTTGAATAAAATGTAAAAAAAAATATGTCTATGTTACTTCTATTTTATAATTTCTTCAATTTTAAGTAATGAAATATTAGTAAGTGAATACTAATATTTCGTTTTATAATACCAAGATCGAGCATGTTGTAGTCCAAAAAATAACAAATTATTCGGAAATGAATTTTGAAACGTCTTTTCTCAACATGTCGATTTTACACATGGGACTGATATGCAACTATGAACAATACCAATGAACTAAATATAATTACCCCGAGCAAATATCGTATATCGATTCTTGGTAATTCGATTCTTCGGTGTCCGGATTTAATCTTTAACAGACTTTATCTCTTACTATTATCGCTCGACGGAACCGAGAAACCGTGGTGGCTCAAACGGTACAGAGCGTTTCGACGAATTTTGTCAATTACGGCGTGGGTTTCGAGTAATTTTTGTCTCAATTAGTAACAATAATATTTATTTTAGACTGTTATGAAAGCTTTTGTGGGTATGTTACGGCGTTTCGGTCTAGTTAACACAAATGACGTTTCGGTCCTTATCCTTAAAAAAGGTCCAATAAGAACCGAAACGTCGGAAGAAGCAAAAATTACAGAGGTTCTTGATTTTTTCTTCAAAAGACTGAAAATCCGTTACATAGCTTAAAAATCAATTGACAGCATTATTGTAAGTAGTTTTGTGCCATTAATAAATTATTTTTATTTCACTTTTGAGTAAAGAATACATGAATCTTCTTTTTTTTCTTTTTTTTTCAATCGAATTTTGGTGCCTTTTGTATATTGTTTGTATCTATGAGTGTTAAGTTTTAATCAGACTCAATTTTCTATATCATGGTAAAGGATGTTTCGTTTGCTGTACTTGTTCACGTTTCGTCTTCGACTCATCCGTGCGTTAGCAGTTCATATTGAACTGCTAGTGCGACTCAGCGGTTCAACTTTAATCAGCTAAGTCAACGTTTTTTTTCACTTCTAGCGAAAAACTACGCAAAGCTGCACACTAAAACTAATTATTTCCATTCGCGGTTTCAACAAAATGGTTTCAATTCCGCTATGAAAGCTCGGTTCTGCAAGAGTACGATAGCGTTCGCTATCGAACTAATTTCTCACGGGTACGATTAAAACTCATGCCGCTTTTTTTTGTTTTGGTTTGAAAACTCGAAATCATTCAAACTGCGCCCCATCAGAGCACTTTCCGCGGTACGGAAAGTGTTCATTTGAATATTTGTTGCTGTTGGTGGCACCAACCCCCGACTAATAATCTAGACAGCTCACGCCAAAGTCATAAATTTCTACACTTCATGGGGGTCGATAAACATTTCACGGGGGGCGCTTTCGTTTGCCACGATTCGAAAGAGCATTAAGTAGTCCAAAAAAAAAAACGTCAGCACCAACAAACCAACTCGAAAGTTAATAGGTTCTAATAAGGCTCTAGGATTTTTTTTTTGATATCAAAGCTTTCTGGCACAGAAACTGGCGTGTGGAGTCGTCACGTGACAAAATGCAAATGGAAATTGTTTTGATTTTTACCGAGCCGGTCGTAAAACCGCCGATCAACCGACATTTGGCCAATGTTGAATGACTTTCCCTGCCGTTCGTTCTACGAACAACGTTCACGTTTACAATCATTTGCTAACTTCTCTCTCTCTCTCTCTCTTCTTCTCGTTCCAGAAGCTGATTACACTCTAGATGACTCGTTTTGGAACGAGGAAAGTCCTGTCGGTAAGTTCGCCATTGTTGCCGCAAGTTCGTCATAAATATACCGCATACTTTTCTGCCCAACTCTCAGTTGACGAAGTAATGAACTTCGTCACCGTTCCCCAAACCCCTACACAAACCGTTGCTCCTAGCAGTTGAAAAACAAAGTCCCGGATAAGGCCGAAAGTTTTGCTCTGATTACACTAACCTCACAGCCGCGGTAAAATGTGCTGAACGAAGGAAAAACAAGAATAACTAATCCACAGAACGCTTTACGCTACAGTCGTTGGTTCGTTCGTTCGTTCGGTTGGTGAACTCTTGTTTCTTTTCTGCGAGGGGGGAACGTGTCGGCTGTCGAATATGGGGGGAAGGTGTAGCAAGCACCGGACCGGACCACTGATCCATAAAAATCTTCATTAACTGCCAGGCGCTTGTGCTTGTTGGATACGGTTTTCGGACAGCTTCAACCAACTTGCACACTGACACACAAACACACATACAAACAATGATGACGGCAGCTCCATCGGAGGACGCGCTGAGTATCGCTAATAAAATTTTCAAAGCATTTTAATAATGATGCACTGGAACGTGTTGCGAATGCTTGAGCGAACTAAACTGCACACACACTCTTCGGTGGTTTCGGGGTTCCCCCGTTTCGGAACCAGTGGAGGAGAAGGAGGAGTAATATGGGGGAGATGGATTCGCCTCTCCGATTATGATGATGAAAATGGTAGACCGGGCAGAGTTTTTATTACTCTTCCATCGCTTTTCATGCTGTATAATGAGCATTCCGGTTTCGACGAGAACTGTCTGCGCTGTGACGAGAAGAAACCGATTCCGATTCGAGGGTGGGTAATGTCAAAGTAGGACGAGATAAGAAAGGAAATCCGTTGGAAGGTGATTTCTGTTCGGGTGGGATTTGTTTGCTTTTTCAGACGTAACGGTTTTCTTTTTCATTCTTCGTCTTCTCGGTTTCTAGATAATGAAGATATCGAATATATTAGATGAATTGGAAATGATCGGTTTCTAAAATATTAAGGACTCTTTTTCTCACCTTTTTTATTGGTTTCCTTCATGACTATATTGAAATCGATTTTTGATTCCAACGGTAAAGAATTCCTTAATATTTATAACGTTTCGTCTTGGACTCATCTGTGCACTAGCAGTTCAAATTGAACTGACAAAGCCACTTAACAGTTCAACCGAAGCAACACTCAAAACCCTATTTCATTTGAAAACATTAAGGAAATCATTTAACAACCATTATCAGCCATCAAAACGTGAACTTACAAGTTCATCAAAGATTAAATTACTTCCGAATACATTCCCTCAGCATTGACCAAAATTTCCATAAACGTCCTTTCCCTCTCCGGCTCGGAGCTTATCCAAAATTACGACTTGCCCAAAATCCACTCCGGCTCGGAGTGAGCCCTAGCGATTGTCACCACTAAACCACATTAAAACATGCTCCGAACCCAACAACAACAACAAAAATCCCTCCGCTCCTTCATAATGCGTTACGGATTTTGGAAACAAATTGATAAACAAACCATGTCTTCCTGTGTCAAAGCACAAGTTAATCCGGTACCAAAAGAAAAAAAAAACTTTCGTATCCGTTGAGGGCTATGATTGAGAGCTGGTCCTCCCTTTTCATTCCGCTGCCACTCACCACCACTGAGACTTTGAACCGATCACGGTCCGAGGCAAATCCCTCCGGGGGTGGGTCGGCGTAGAGAATCTCCAATCCGAAAGGACCGACCACTGAACCGCTTTACGGAGGAAGTTTTTTTTTTGCTTCAAAACCAGTGGGACATCCGCCTACATCGATAAATAGCTTTTGTGTCTACACACTTAAACCATTCTCCGGCCGACCCGGGTTTCGGTTTGGTTCGGTTGATCGGCTAAACCTTCATGCTATCGATAGGTTAAGGGAAGTTCTGTGGCTTTATGTGGCACCCTTCCCAACGGAGACCGAAATTCACCGTAATCCTCTTCGGGAATCCAGTTCCCTGTGGCCTTCTGGAAGAATTTTCTGCCGTGAAACCGGAAGGTATAATCGATTTAATTCCGAACTGCTAGGATGATATACCAGATCTTTTTTACTAATACGGATTAATTTGCGGACTTTTGTCAAAGGGAAAATTCAATTATATCATGAAACTCGGTTTTTATATTGAAAAACTTGTTGAAAGTTTTTTTTGTTGGTTGCAAGAATGGCGAGAATGACGAGTATTTTACCCATCCACCCTGGTGCTCATTTACTCTACGATTCGTCTTCGACTTTTTAGTGTATAACAGTTTATGGTGAACTGTTTTTGCTACTTAGTAGCTCGACATAAACTACTTGCTACTTGCCGAACTATTTCGAAAACTTTTGTCAAATATTTGTTCACTTTCTCTGCACGCTACCAGGAAATTACTCTTTATCAGATATTTTTTACCCAATAGTAGAAGTGTTAGCAATAAGGAAAAATTTTTTTTTTTAGTGGGAGACGGGTATAGCGTGATGGGTAAGTCGATGCCTTTCACGCAGCCCACCTGGGTTCGATTCCCAACCCCGTCAGAAGCTTTTTCTGGCCCGAAGAGGTGAATGACCTCAAGGTTAAAACCTCTATAATCGAAACAAAAAAAAAAGGAAAATTTTTGCTTACTGAACAGGATTGAAAGGCAAGTTCGTTCACTGATTTCCGGATCATTTCTTCGTCATATACAGATTCCATGGCCCTGACCAACCTGTTTTGCTAATCGTCACCATTTTGAGTCTTCATCTTTACCTTGTAAGTTGACAGTTAGACCCAGCCCTAACCCGACGAACGACCACAATTAGGGTAACACCGGGTAAAAATAAACGTTAAAAAAAATTCGTACCGTGATTTTTACTGTCCCGCACTACGGTTTTAAACGACACTCCCAGCTTGCATATGACGTCTCGGATAAGGAGGTTGGGTTTTCGTTTGAGACACGGCGTTTTTAACGGTGTCTAACTTTCGATTTTTCCCCCTTTTCTGGATTCTCCAAACACTTTCGTTACATTGGAGACAGCTGGTTTGACCACATTTTCCAGAATTTCGACGAGTATTCCGGATTTTAGGGATGCACGAGCAAAATTTTGGCACTTTATTTCTCTTGCTTTAATGTCATTCTCACAACTGAAGAACGAATGTTAAAATCAAACTGAAGGACAAATCCTGAAAAAGGATTACTACGAGGTTCTTAAAGCACGATGAAAAAACCTCTTCTTAATTCACCTTGTAGTGCGAGAGTACCTTTCTCTTGTCGTTCAAATAACGTTGTATTCATTGAGCTAGTTTTTGAAACAGTTCTAGATAGTTCTTCGATATTCCCTACAATCATATTCCGAGAAAACCGATTGAATAAGCAAAAATGTCAAATGTCGGTTACGTCATTCATACCTGTATATCTTGAACTTGATAATTGAAACTCAAGTTTTTGGATACGGTTTTACGACAGAGTGGTTTCCAAAAGATCCAAACGGAAGGGACTTAGATTTTAAATCGGTTAGTCCTTTTGCGCATAAGAAAAACACTATTATAACATTAACAGATAGAGCTCTAAAACTATCCCACGTAAATGATAGAATAAGAACAATTGAAACTGTTAAAACGATTAAAAAAAAAACAATAACTACTCTCAGTGGATAGTAGAAAATGCGATACGAGGGAGAACACATAAAATGTACAATAGTTTGGAAGGGGACAAAAATAAGACAATGAATAAGTTTGTATCAGTCCCTTACGTTGCTGGTTTAGGAGAAAAGCTGGCGAAATATTTGAAACATTTTGATATAAATGTTTCTTTTAGACCGATAAACAAACTAAAAGATGAAATTTTTACTAAAACAAAAGATAAAATTATGAAGGACAACAACACAAATGTGGTTTATGAGATATCATGTGGGCAATGCCATAAATCATATGTAGGAGAGACCCGTCAATTTTTATATAAACGAATCGAACACCATAAGTATAACGTTAGAACAAAAAATATTTATGGAACTGGTTTAACCCAACACAGTGTTGAAAATGGTCATATTTTTAATATCGATAAAACAATAATCCTAGAAAAAACCACAAACAGTAACACAAGCCTGATAGCAGAAAATTTTTTACATTAAAATTAGAGGGGACGAAAATTTAACAAACATTTAACGTGACTCTATAACCTTTAGACAGATATTTTGAATCCAACGATAAACAAAAGAAATAAGTTTATGGGGAAGTCGACCGAAGATTGTAAGATAGCAAATAAGTTTTAGCTTTTGACGATGAAATAATGAAAATATGTAAATTTTAGTGTCCGCAGAAGATGAGTGAAAGCCAGAAGTAGCTCGAAACGTCCAGACAAACTGGCATTAGTGTTTCGTTTCTTTTATTCTTCGCCATAAAACGTCGATAACCTACAATATATAAGATGAGGAACTATAAAACGTCAAAATGTATGTAATGGTAAAGTTTTTAGTTTGGCACCGAAGTACAATATCTTAACTGAAGTGGAAAAGTTTGCTTAGACTTTTCTAGAAAATTACTATTTTGCCCATCGCTTGTTTGAGACTGCTTGACATTAGTTTTGCTGGTAAACACTAGTAATAAGCTGCTACCGATCAAAGTCATTGACAGCTAAATTTTTCAGAAAGTTCCTGACACCGTTCACCTCTTCCAGTTATTCCTGACTAGAAAGTAGCTTAAAGTCTGTCTCGATGTAGGTTCTTGTACCACGAAATCAAATTTAAACCTAATCACACTGCCATTGCATAAGAGACAGTTGATTTGGTCACATTCAACAATTCAACCAATTTGAGGTGCGAGTAGTCCGGATTTTTTTGCAATGCTCGAGCAAGACTGTGACGCATAAATTCCCTTACTTCTGTGTCATTTTCACAAATGTAGAACAACTGCCAAAATCAAAAAATCGGCATGATGCAACAGACAATACCCACAGATTTAAAATGAGGAATTAGTAGTAGATTTTTGGAAGGACGATGAAAATACTCTTCTCCTAATCCAATCCACTTGGATCCACTTTTTCATTGAACTATTTTTTGTATTTTGTAACTGTTTTAGATATATACAGGCGCGTATATAGAAGGTTGGGATTGTACCAGGAGTATTCCACCCCTCAGGATTATCAAGAAAATATTAGGAGAGACCGGGGCTGGACCGGAGACACGGGGTTAAACCGGACAGCTTAAATATCTTATCAATCAACCACCATCGTCATTGGAACTAACAAGATCTTTTTTTTTGTCACTAACTTTTTCGTTCCCTTCCCTGTATCAACTAATTAGATCTCAGTCATTTTCAGACATTTTGTTCCCACATTCCCTTTTTACCCCGTTTCCACAATATTTACTTTCTTTTTCATTCTCTTCCGTAACATCACCGCCCACGGAAGACCGCTCCAGTCGAAAACCAGCATGCGGGCCACCCGCCGGGCTTTCGTAGCCTGGGGGTATTTCCCGCGGACCCACACGGACCGAAGAATGCGGCCAGCATAGATAATTACCAACGCCATCTGGAAGACTCATGCAACACTCAATTCATCGACCACTGCCGATCGACAGCTGAAAGCTGGGTTTACGAGAACCCCAGACGACTTAGTCTAATGATACTATTCTAGTTTTAAGTTAGTCATTAATTAAGATTAGAAAATACCCTTGGCATCTTAGAGCTTAAGCAGTGTGCCTAAAATTATATTACATTATTGAATAAAAAAAAACATTTTTTCGATCCCTGAATTGACTTCGTAAACGCACTTTAATGCGATAGACTGACGTAAGTTAACTAGAGATTTGGCACCCCACTGTATTCGATCTTCATTTATGTGTGAAGCTTTATGGTTTAATTTGACCGATAACGAGTTCGGTTTAGCTTCACGGTTCCAGAGACATTAAATTTTGGGTTGGTCCCTTCTGCGTGACTTGGTACGAAAACTAATGCATATTTTTTCAAATCACAAATTGGTTTTTGTGACGGAAGGTTAAATCTACACAATGGTGGGAATAACTTGGCTAAAAACTCCTAGTTGAAATAAATGTTTTTTTTTTCAATTTCCAAAAAGTGTTCGATTTAGGCCCGGTTTCCCCTATATTAGGAAAACTCTTTTCTTCAGATATTTAAGTCAATTATAAAATGGATGATTTCCAGCAAACGGTTTCAAATCCAAAAATTTACATTTTTTTTCAATGAGATTTTTATGAGGTTCGTAAATTAAAAATAGAATGCCTTTAAAATTGTCTACTTTCACATCTAAGGCCACACAACGGTCCTACGATTTTTTGGCTGCATTTAGCCTCGTGCCATTACCCGAAAGATGTTTTTGAAATGGTACAAGGCTAATGAGGTTCGATCGTAGTACAATACCTTTTGAGTAGTGTTAAGAGAAAATTTCGTCAATTTGGATATGGTATTAGATTTGAATGAAAAGACTATGGGAAAAGTTCAATAAATAAATCGTTGATTTGAATCCCTGAAAGTGTGGAGACGATCGGTTGATTGGAAGAATTTAGATGAATATGATTCCGTACACTCTTTATGACATCGAGTTACTTTCAGGAATGTACCACACTTACCACTGGTGGCTCAGTGCTAGAGCAGTTCTACGGTTAGGCGCCTACATTGCAGATTCGAGTCCTTCCTCCGAGTCATACTTTTTCGCAAACTTACTTTTATTTGTGTTTTTTTTTTAATATTTTCTAACACGATTTTGTGTAAGCACGGAAAGTTTATAATCGAAATGGTGTGAACAATATTTTGCAAAATGCTACCGTTCTCAATATACAGCGATTTCAAATTAACGATTACTGGAAGTCAGTAACTTTTGCAAGTTTTTTTTTTTTCTAAAAATAGATAGATAGATAGTAGATCATTTTTTACTTCAATTCTTGTTGTAATTCCGTAATCTAGCAAAGCTTTGGTATTACATTCCTGTAGTGGAATTTGACCTTCTGTTTGAACAGACTTCGCAGCCGATTCAGAATGTACAAAACCATTGCATGCCTGGTGCTACGATCCTACTGATACTACGAATCCTTCTAGGTCGGGACACGAACATACGACAGCTGGTTTGTTAGACCAGTGCCTTATGCATTGAACCGCCAACCCGGGGATAAATCCGTAATCTCATAATTGTATATTAGGGTATCAATATTTTGGGGTAATCTCTTATTTCGTAAAGCGATAGATGCTCAAAAGTTTTAGCATCTCAAAAAAATTCCCTATGCAAAATTTGACTTCGGAATTCTGTGTAAAATAACCGCAAAACTACAGAAATTTCTTTTATGCCAAATATCTTAGAATTGAGCATGAAACGTCCAGATCTGGTGTAACCTAAAAAAAAAGTAAAAAAAAAATGACTTTAGGACATTTTGAGATTTTTGCAAACGAAAATATTTTTATGATGTCAAATGTCCTGGAAATGTACGAAACATTAAGATCCGGTGTAATCTCAAAACAAAAAATAAAGGAAAAAATCAACTTTGGGATCGCGTAATTTCAAAAATCCACAAAGAAAAAATCGCAAAACTGAAGAAGTTTTTTTTTAAGCCAAATGTCTTAAAATTGCATGAAACGTCCAGATCTTGTGCAATCTTATTTTTGTCAATTTCAAATTTTGACTCAAAGTTGACTTAATTTTTTTTGTCAGAGAGTTGACTTTAAAAAAAGTTTTTTTATATAGGACTAATTAACTATTGGAATTGATTCAAAGTGGTTGTCATTGTTATTTGTATTAACTAGATTTTCTATAAATATTAGAGTGGTTTTGTTGACTGTTGAATTGCTGAAACAGTACTGAAGTAATTTGTATCTACAGATGCACTGTTGTTTTATCAAAATATGGCTTTAGAAAATGGAACAAAATCACTTCTCACTCTAAATTCTTCTATTGTTAAAAAAAAATGATTCTTAATCAAAGCAAACCAATAATTATGTCAAACATGGGCTACAGAATAACCGGCTTCTGTGGTTCAGTCGATTAACCGATGAGCTTAGTGATCTAATGTTTCTCGGTTCAAGTCGCGCTGTTTCAATCGATCTTTTTTTTTTTATTTAATTTCATTTCAAACTACTTCAATTTTCAAATCGCACAATTTTACATATTCTTGAGTAGGAATCTGTGTGAAATACGATGCTCTATTTTGTGCATCTTAAAAGATTTAAACCACAAGACTTCTTCGAACTGTGCAGTGCTGGATGCAACTGCTGTCATATGGATGGCAAAAATCACCGAATAATCAGGGGAACGTGCCTCTTGAGCCAATTTATTCGGAGTCCACTTGGGTTTCAGTTATCTTCTAGCTGATCAGTTGATCCTAAGTTGTTTGAAAAATTTTTTTAATGATTTTCAAATTGTACGGAAAATCTAGATAATCAGCGATTTCGGTAAAAATATAGCATGAATTGTAAAATCAAATAACTTCGACAGGTTTGTGTCTGTGCACTATGTTTCATGCACATGCCCAACCTCAAACTCAACAACTAGATGGTGACAAAACCGCATTGTCTCATTTAGTGATGACGAGAGGTACGTAAAAGTATACTTTCGGTAGCTACCGAGAGTCCTAATCAAATATGTGGTGTCCCAGAAGACATTAAAACATCCAAAATGTCAAAACTAGTAAAACAATCATGATTTGGTTATCAATTTGCCATTTGTGACTACCAGGACGATCAACGGAAAGGTATGTCTAAAATAATGCCACCAAAAGTGTCTAGCTCCACGTCTAAGGCCACACAATAGTCCTACGATTTTGTGGTGGGATTTAGCCTTGTGCCATTACTTGAACTTTGTGTGCCGAAGGACTTGAACATCCCGAACGAACCGAAACTACGACGAATTGGAAAGTAGTATCTTGAAGCAAGCGCGTCGGAAACATCCTAAGAGAATAAAGTCAGGGGGAGATTTGAGAAAAATGTTGGTCCAATTGTTGAACAAGACCTTTACTGTTGAGGAAAATTCGTACATTTGGATATGTTATTGAAATTGAATGAAACGAACATGGAAAAAGTTAAGTAATATCTTTGATTAAAATCCCTGAAAGTCTGGAGATGATCGGTTGATTAGAAGAGTTTAGCCGAATATGATTTCGTACACTCAGGAATATAACCCACTTACCGCTGGTGGCTCAGAGGTAGAGCAGTTCCACGGTTAGATTCAAGTCATTCCTCCGAGTCATACTTTTTCGCAAACCTATTTTTATATGTGTTTTTTTTATGTTTTTTCACACGATTTTTTGAAAGAAAGGAAATTTTTTAATCGAAATGGTGTGAATAGCGTTCTCAATATACAAGGATTTTAAATTAACAATTTTTGTAAATCAGTAACTTTTGCCAGTTTTTTTTTTTTGAAATAGTAGATCATTTTTAACATCAATTAATCAATCAATTAATGATTGTATATCAGGGTACCAATATTTTGAGGTCATCTCTAATTTCTTAAAAAAAATTTAAGCATCTTAAAAAAGTTCCTATTCTAAATTGGAGCTAAATCGGATATGATGAAGTCGAGTCATCTCGAAACTTTTTTTTTAAATCAACTCTGAAGACTTAAAAAATTTAGAGATTTCCGTAATCGAAATTTTTTTTATGCCAAATGTCATAAGAAATTGTTTTTCAATTATTTTTCAAGTTCCGAAGTTCATTTTTTGTGGTTATACTAGATCGTCTAGTTTCATGCTTTTTTTAAGACACTTGGAATCAAAAAAAAAATTCTTCTGCTTTACGGTTTTTTCTACGCGGGTTTTCGAACCTACCCGGGTAACCAGTAAGCACTAAAAATGGCATTAAAAAAGCTTTTTTGTGAGCATCAAAAATGATTATAGCTGTATATCTGCAAGCTCATCTGTTGCAAATCAATCAGAATTCAGCTTTTAGAATGCACACCGGCCATAAATAAGCATTATCTATGAATAGACGTTTATCTTGCCAAAGTCGGCTTAAATTTAGTCTTAAATGCGATTGAAATGCCATTTAGCGATTATTTGTTGTCATTATGTGGTATTAGTGTGTGCTTATTAGTTACCGGGGTATGCGGTTTTCATGGAGATTTCCGAAGTCACGCGGTTTTTTATACGTGGTACGTATCCCCAGCGTAAAAAAGACCTCAGTGTATAGACATTGCACTACCGTCTGCTTAGTGGTTTGTGTTGAACCACGAGGTGGCTTTAGCAGTTCAACACAAACCGCCAATGCTCGGATGAGTTGAAGACAAGTTCGATCTTCATAGAGGGAGTTGGTGGGTTCCTGAGATTTCCGAAATCGAAATTTATTTATAGAAAAATGTCGTCGTCGAAATTTGGTCTTATCTCGAAAGCAATTTTTCTGAAAAAAATCGACTCTGGGGTTCAGAAAAATTTTGAGATTTCCTGAAATCGAAAAAAATTATTATGTCAAATGTATTAGAATCACATGAAATGTAAAAATTTAGTGTTACCTCGAAAAAAAAATTTGTCGAAAAATATTTTGGAGAATCTTGATTCTGGGACTCTGAAATTTGTTGTGCCAAATGTCTATGAATTGCGTAAAACGCGGAAATCCTCGAACAAAATTCGTGCAATTCCCGAATTTTTTTCAAATCAACTCTGAATCTAAAATTTTTGATATTTAAAAAAATTTTTTTGAAATTTCTAAATTTTCCCGAAGTCAATTTTGTACGATTTTTTTTTTGTTGAGATTATACTAGATCTGGACGTGTCATGCTTTTTTAAGAGGAATCAATTAAAAATTTCTTCAGATTTGTAAATTTTCTTACGCGGATTTCCGAAGTTACGCAATCTTAAATTCTCAAGTCCCAAAAAGCAAATTCCTTGCCTAAAAGACGTTTTTCTTTAAAGTTTTTTTTCTAGATTACTCCATATCTCAACGATTCATGCATGTCTAAGCAATTTGGCATCTATTTCGGAAATCTAAAAAAATTTCCAACTCCCAAAGTCGATTTTTTACACATAATTGTTTTTTGAGATTACACCAGATTTGGATGTTTCAGGAATTTCTAATGCATTTGCCATCGAAAAATAATTTTGTTCGAGTTTTGCGTTTTTTTACGAGAATTTTCGAAGCGTTTTTTTTTCGCGAGTTTCCGATGTTTCGCGTTGTTTTTTTTTCGTTGTTTTTTACGCGGTACGTGGGGGATGCCGCAAAACTAAAAAAAAAATACAAATTTATGCCAAATGTTCATGAAATTCATGAAGCATTCAGATCTGGTTTAATCTCAAAAAATTTTTTGTTGTGTAAAAATCGACTTTGGACCTTGGAAAAATTTTAAGAAGACCTCAGTCTATAGACATTCTACTAACGTCTGCTTAGCGGTTTATGTTGAACCGTGAGGTGGCATTAGCAATTCAACACAAACTGTTAATGCTCAGATGAGTTGAAGACAAGTTTGATCTTGAAAAATCATCATAGGGGAAGTTGGTGGGTTACTTGAGATTTCCGAAATCGAATTTTTTTAATGCCTAATGTCTATGAATTCATTCTCGAAAACAATTTTTCTGAAAAAAAGTCGACTCTGGGTCTAAGAAAAATTGAGATTTCCTGAAATCGAATAAATAAAATTTATGATGTCAAATGTGTTTCTACATGAAATAACAAAATTTAGTGTTACCTCAAAAAAATTTTGTTGATAAATATTTTTTTGAAGAATTTTGATTCTGGGACTCTGAAATTTCTGAAATCGAAAAAATTATTTGTTGTGCCAAATGTCTATAAACTGCATAAAACGTGGAAATCCTCGAAAAAAATTCATGCAATTCCCGAAATTTTTTTTGAATAAACTTTTAATATAAAATTTTTGATATATAAAACATTTTTTTCGAAATTTCTAAATTTTCCCGAAGTCAATTTATTACGAATTTGTTTTGAAATTATACTAGATCTGGACGTGTCATGCTTGTTTAAGACATTTGGAACCAATTAAAATTTTTTTTTCGGATTTGTAAATATTTTACGCGGATTTCCGAAATTACGAAGTCTTAAATTCTCAAGTTCTAAAAAGCAAATTCCTTGCCTAAAAGACGTTTTTCCTTAGTTTTTTTTTTGAGATTACTCCATATCTCAACGATTCATGCATGTCTAAGCAATTTGGCATAAAAAGAATTCTATTTCGGAAATCTGAAAAATTTTCCAAGGCCCGAAGTCGATTTTTTACACAAAACTGCATTTGCATTTGTCATCGAAAAATAATTTTGTTCGAGTTTTGCGTTTTTTACAAGAATTTTCGAAGCTACGCGGTTTTTTTTCGCGAATTTCCGATGTTTCGCGTTGGTTTTTTTACGCGAAATTTCGAAGTTATGCGGTTTTTTCTGCACGGTTTTTTTACGCGGTACGTGAGGGATATCGCAAAACTAGAAAAAAATTTTGGATATCTAGTGTTCATGAAATTCATGAAACATCCAGAGCTGGTTTAAGCTCAAAAAATTTTTTGTTGTGTAAAAATTGACTTTGGGCCTTGGAAAAATTTTAAGAAGACCTCAGTCTGTAGACATTCTACTAACGTCTGCTTGGTGGTTGAACCGTGAGGTGGCATTAGTAATTCAACACAAACTGTTAATGCTCAGATGAATTGAAGACAAGTTTGATCTTGAAAAATCATCATAGGAGAAGTTGGTGGGTTACTTGAGATTTCCGAAATCGAAATTTTTTATGCCAAATGTCTTAGAATCACATGAAACGTCGAAATTTGGTGTTATCTCTCAAAATCTTGACTCTGGGACTGTGAAATTTCTGAAATCGAAAAAATATTAGAGATTAATGAAATAAAAAAAAAGTTTTGTGCCAAATGTCTAAGAATTATATATAACATGGAGGTCTGGTGTTATCTCGAAAAAAATTTTTTTTCAGAAATTTCAAAATTTTCTCGAGTCCTAAGGTCGAGATTTTCTAAAATTATTTTCTTTTCGAGATAACATTAAATCTCGTCGTTTCAAAAATAAAAATTCCTGCTAAGCGCACATGACTACAGATGAGTCGAAGACGAAATTCTAAACAAATGTAAATACACTTAGGGTCTTTTTTTACGCGGCTTTTTTACACGGATTTCCGAAGTTACGCGGTCTTAAATTCTCTAAGACCCAAAGTCGATTTTCACAAAGCATTTTTTTTTTAGATTACACCAAATCTGGACGTTTCATGCATTTTTAAGATATTTGACATAAAAAAATTGTTTTCTTTAATTTTGAGGTTTTTTTTACGCGGATTTCTAAAGTAACCCGATTTATTTTGCGCGATTTTCTTCTACGCGGTACTTATTATCAAGGAAAAACGTGCCATTTGAGCCAATTTGTTCTGATTCCAGTATAGACATTGCCGTCTGTTTAGTGGTTCATGTTGAACCACGAGGTGGCACTGGCAGTT
This sequence comes from Malaya genurostris, assembly GCF_030247185.1. Lineage (NCBI taxonomy): Eukaryota > Metazoa > Arthropoda > Insecta > Diptera > Culicidae > Malaya > Malaya genurostris. The sequence goes on from NC_080570.1 coordinate 150,300,904, forward strand.
CAACATACACTGCTAGTGCACTGATTAATCGAAGACGAAACACGAAATAAATGAAAATAATCACGTTATTGAAATCTGGTTTGCAGACGAAAACGATAAACCGTTCATGTTTATTTCGAAAAATTCTCAGCACTTTCAGTTTAACAAAAAAAGAAAAAAGATTGACGATTAGCCTGTGCAAATCTTCCATCCGCCGCACCGCAAAGCACGAATCTGCATAATTAAACGATTTAATGACACGAAATGGGGTGCCGTTTTAATGTCACTTCAATCTCCCCAGTGATTACGTTACGGGAAAACTTTCGAGGCGGTGACGGACGCGATGGTCACTGACGGGGATCGTCATTTCCACTTATCCTCCTCCCCCCATGTCGGCCTACTTTTGATGCCTCGATATGTCGTCCACAGTCGTCACTACTAATGCAACAGCAGCAGAAGCAGCAGGGCAATAAAATCCTTAATGGGAAATTAAGAAAAACATCCTCGGGCGCAAATAGCAAACGGAGATCGTCGTTTGTCTTCCTATCACGACTCAAACCACCAAACAGATGTCGGCACACTATTGTTCGCGTTTAACAGCGATGATGTTCTTTTCATTGCTCTCGAAGGACGGTAGTTTGGTCAGTACTTTTTGTTTTTTTTTCTTCCGTCACTAAACCTCCTAATAGGAAAGCCAAGCCGCACCGGAGCGGAGTTCCTATCTACTTTACGACAGTAATTAGCTGAGCGTGATTTGTGTATTTACGATGGATTCCTGCAGCGGTGGTGTCCTCCGGTTCCCTTGAAGGGCTTGTCATTATGAGCTTTACTTTACGCATTACATTCGGAAAATGAGTTCTGTGGCAAAAACCATTTCGGGTGGGACGGAACAACGATGACAAATCGGAAATGTTGGTTCGCACCAACAACAAAAAACACTAATCGTCAGAATTATTCTTCCCTGTGAACAACAACCCATCATCATGAGCATGTTTTTGTCAAATTAACGGACCACCTCATTTCGAACACAGTTTGCTTCCGATAGAGGCAAAAAAAGGAACACAAACCCCATTACACTTGTGCTACGTTTTCCACCGGCTGAGAACTGGTACTGGAAAACATTATTTTTACCTTCCCTCAAACATTCGTCAACCTGAGCTAAGGGTTCCGAATCGTGGCTGGTGAAACGACAAAAACCGACCCCTTCACCACATCGTTATTGTAGCTTCCAAAAGCAAGCCGAAAACTCTTTCGGGAAATCTCATCCTCCCCCGCTGGCTACACAAAATGTGTATGGTCACCTCGCTATTCCGGAGGGTCGTCCGGAAAGCGGTGTGTTATGCTCATCTCATTTTATCGCACCGTGCCAGCAACTTCCGTCCGATGAAAAGGAAGACGGTGACGACGAGGACGACGTCGTCGGTGACGATGAATAAAACAACTGCCCAGCATGTCCTTTCATGCATAGTGGCGAAAAACTGGCGGTTCCTGGATCCATTTTCTACCTGCTTTATATTCCTGGAGCTGTGTCGCACCGATACCGCACTAGAACCGTGCTGCTGACACCGAAGGGGGGAAGGTGTAGCAGTCAATCAATACCGCATGGTCTTTCCTCTTGTCGATGGCCAAGTAGTCGTTTGTATCTGTTTCTTCTGGACATCCTGCCCAGTCAATCGAGGAGCCATACATACGGGATAGGATCGCCGGTGAATGCGAAAAACGCTCCCTCTCTTGCACAGCTGTAAATATTTTCAGCCTCACCTTTCCTGGCGTCGTTTTTGTTACTTTTCAAACCCAGAATAACACTGGCCGACGAAAAAAAAAAAGAAAAGATTTGGTGTGAAATGCAAAAGCAATTGTGATCAGTTTTAGGGCTGTCATCCCAACGTTTTTTTTTTGTGGCGCGAGGAAAGTCCCTGACCTAACACATAGATGGCGCTAGTTTTATTGCAGTCATCTTTTTTCCAGTTAATACTAACCTTTAAAAAACCGGAATTTTTACTTCGATATGTGACAATGTATGAAACATGGATTCACTCCGGAATCAAAACGATCGTCATCTGAGTGAACAGCAACTGGTGAACCTCGTCCAAAGTGCCCGAAAGAACAACAATCGGCTGGAAAGGTTATGGGCTCAGTATTTTGGAAGGTGCGTGGTGTAATATTAATCAACTATCTTGAGAAAGGGAATACCATTAACAGTGAATATTATATAGCGCTACTGGAGCGTTTGAAGGCTGAAATTGCATATAACGATCGTATATGGCAAAGAATAAAATTTTGTTTCATCAAGATAACGCACCGTCAATCAAAACAATGGCAAACCTACATGAATTGAACTTTACATTGTTCCCACATCCACCGTATTCGCCAGATTTGGCTCCCAGCGACTACTGGCTGTTCGCAGACCAGAAAAAAATGATCGTCGGTAAGAAATTGGGCACGAATGAAGAGGTTATCGCTGAAACTGAGGCCTATTTTGAGGCAAAAGATAAATCTACGTTCTACAGAAGTGGTATTGAAATGTTAGAGCGGCGCTGGAATGATTGCGTTTCACTTGATGGAGATAAGCCTGAAATTTGTTTTCGTCTGGAACCTTTATATGCCATTCAAGGAATTTGCAAAAAAACATTTGTACTGAACCCACGAAGTGATATTAACAGTTCAACATAAACTGCCCATGCACTGATGAGTCGAAGACGAAACGTAAAAATACATTGCATTTGAATAGATAATTTTAGTGCTAATTAAAACAAAACTAAATATCAAAAATGTCAAAATCTAAAATTGAAACTAGAATGAATACACTCAAGTCTTTTTTTAGCGCAGGATACGTAGCGCAGGAAAATATCGCCTCAGAAAAACAGATAAAAATCGTATTACTTTGAAAATTCCCATAAAAACTCAAAACTTAGGAGAAAATACTTTTGTTATCAACTGTCTTAAAAATTCATTTTGATCTGGAAAAATTTTAAAAATCCGAGTTTTGCTTTGATGCTAAACGTCTTTTTATGCACTCACTTTTCTCGTACAATTTAAACACGATAGACTTAGAAACATGAACATGAACTTAGCGAAGCACCCGTTACCGATGATAACGCAAATAGGTGAATAATTTGTTGCTAATTAGTTGCGGTACTTTCGAATTTGTTGCCCATCTTCTAGTTTATTTTTTTTTAGTAGTTCGCTAAGTTCATATGAAGTTAAATAAGAACCCCTACTAGATAAACTAAAAAAAAACAAATCGAAACTCAGTGGGTAATTTGTTGCTAATTAGTTGCTATTTAGTTACCGTAATTTTGAATTTGTTGATCAATTTATTTTTTCTTTTTTTGAGTACTTCGCTAAGTTGCTATGAAGTTAACGAGAAACCTCTTCTGAATAAGCTTAAAAACAAATCGAAATCCAGTGGATAATTTGTTGCTAATTAGTTACGATAATTTTGAATTTGTTACTTAATTCATTTTTTTTATTTTTCAAGTACTCTACTAAGTTCATAGGAAGTTTACAACGCACCTCTACTAAAAAGACTTAAAAACAAATTGAAACCCAATGGATAAGTTGTTGTTAATTAGTTACGGTAATTTTGAGAATTTAGTATTTAGTTTTTTGTGAGTACTTGAAAAAATTAAGAAAAAAGGAGCAACAAATTCAAAATGACCGTAACTAATTAGCAACAAATTATCCACTGGATTTCGATTTGTTTTTAAGCTGATTCAGAAGGGTTGTTTCGTTAACTTCATATAAACTTAGCGAAGTACATGAAAAAAAAATTGAGCAACAAACACAAAAGTACCGTAACTAATTAGCAACTAACTAGCAAAACTTTATTCACTGAACTTGAATTTGTTTTGAAGCATAGTTTTTACGAGGACTTCGTTAACTTCATACAAACTTAGAAAAATACTAAAAATAAAATAAAATAAAAGTTTGGCAACAAATTCAAAATTTCCGTAACTAATTAACAACAAATCTTTCACTGGGCTTCGATTTGTTTCGAAGTTTAGCGACACACTCAAAATAATTTTAAAAAAATGAGCAAGCAATTTAAAATATACGTAACTAATTAGCAACTAACTAGCAACACTTTATTCACTAAACTTCGATTTGTTTTTTAAGGCCATCGTCCAAGTACCATGCGCGCGGGTGGTTTTAGGAAATTCTCGATGGAAATTTTGAAAAATTTGCCAAAACCAAAAACATACAGACCTTTGAAATACTTTTATCTATCTACAGAGTGAAAATGGCTGGAAATTCGGAGGATTTTCCGAGTCTTATCAAAAATAGCCCTAAAAAAATGAGCTTTTTTGTAATCTTTCACAATTATTTGGAAAAATAATTCGATGGTATGAAATTTTTTATTTCAAAAAAACCTTATGCTGGCAACAAGGATCACATTCGGACACATTTTTGGAAAACCTTTTCACGTCTTCGTTAACTTCATATGAACTTGGCGAAGTACTCAAAATAATAATAAAAATTGAGCAACAATTTCAAAATTTCCGTAACTAATTAGCAACTTATAAGCAACTAATTAGCAACAAATTTTTCACTGGGCTTCGATTTGTTTCGAAGCATATTTGGGAGACCGGCTCCGTTAACTTCATATAAACTTAGCGAAACACTCAAGAAAAAAAAATCAAAATTTCCGTAACCATTTAGCAACAAACTTTCACTGGGCTTCGATTTGTTTTGAATCATATTTGGAAGGGGGGCTTTGCTAACTTCATATGAACTTAGCGAAGCACTCAAAAATATAAAAAAATTTGGCAACAGATCCAAAATTACCGTCACTAATAAGCAACAAAATTTTTCACTGGGCTTCGATATGTTTTTAAACTTATTCAGATAAATTGTTCCGTTAACTTCATATAAACCTAGCGAAAAAAATTGAGCAACAAACACAAAAGTACCGTAACTAATTAGCAACTAACTAGCAACACTTTATTCACTGAACTTCGATTATTTTGAGGACTTCGTTAACTTCATACAAACTTAGAAAAATACTAAAAAAAAATAAAATAAAAGTTTGGCAACAAAAATTTTATAAAATAAAAGTTTGGCAACAAAATAAAAGTTTGGCAACAAAATTTCCGCAACTAATTACCAACAAATCTTTCACTGGGCTTCGATTTGTTTCGAAGTTTATTTGCAAGGGGGGGTTTGTTAACTTCATATAAACTTAGCGAAACACTCAAAATATTTAAAAAAAATTGAGCAAACAATTCAAAATTTCCGTAACTAATTAGCAACTAACAAGCAACATTTTATTCATCAAACTTCGTTTAGTTTTTAAGTCATAGTTGGAGGAGGGGAGCGGGGGGGGGGGGTGTCGTCGTTAACTTCATATGAACTTGGCGAAGTACTCAAAATAATAATAAAAATTGAGCAACAATTTCAAAATTTCCGTAACTAATTAGCAGCTTATTAGCAACTAATTGACAACAAATTTTTCACTAAGCTTCGATTTGTTCCGAAGCATATTTGGGAGACCGGTTTCGGTCACTTCATATAAACTTAGCGAAATACTAAAAAAAATGGGTAAAACTCAAAATTTCGGTAACCATTTAGCAACAAACTTTTCACTGGGCATCGATTAGTTTTAAATCATATTTGCAAAGGGGGCTTTGCTAACTTCATATGAACTAAGCGAAGCACTCAAAAAAAAAATGGCAGCTAATCCAAAATTACCATCACTAATAAGCAACAAAATTTTTCACTGGGCTTCGATATGTTTTTAAACTTATTCAGAGGGGGTGCTTCGTTAACTTCGTATAAACTGAGTAAAGTACTTGGAAAATATAAAAAAAAATTAGAAATTTAAAATTACCTGAATTAATTAGAAAGGAGGGGGAGGATGAGGGATTCGTTAACTTCGTATGAACTTAGAGAAGAAATAATAAAAAAATTGAGCCACAAATTCAAAATTTCCGTAACTAATTAGCAACCTATTAGCAACTAATAAGCAACAAATTTTTCATGGGGCTTCGATTTGTTTCGAAGCATATTTAGGAGGCGGGCTTCGTTAACTTCATATGAACTTAGCGAAATACTAAAAAAAATTGAGCAACAAATTCAAAACTACCGCAACTAATTAACAACAAATCAGCAACAAATAATCCATAGAGCTTCGATTTGCTTTTTAAATTTATTCAGAGAGGGTGCTTCGTTAACTTCATCTAAAAGTAGCGAAGCACTAAAAAAAATAGAAAAAAATTAGACACAAATTCGAAAGTATCGTAACTAATTAGCAACTAATTATGAACCTTCTCGCGTTATCATCGGTGGCAGGTTTTTCGCCAAGTCCATGTTCATGTTTCTTAGCCTATCCAATTTGAACTGAGTTTGTGAAAATCGGCTCATAAAAAAAGAGAGTGCACAAAAAATGTTGCTCGAATGGTATATTGAACTCGGCTCTCTCTCTCTTAAGGGACTCGGTTCAAAAGTCGCGTATCACAGTCATTGCTAAGCTTTTCTATATGAGAAAAACCAGACTTCAAATAACCGATTTCAAACATTTGAAAAAATAACTCAAAATAAGCAGCAGAAATTGAAAAAAAAACACAAAACACGATAACTAATCTCAAATAAGAGAACAAATTAGGAAAAGCAAAGAAATACTATCAATAAAGCAACAATTTCAAGATAAAAATTAATATAATAACCATGCTATATGAACTAACAGAACGGAAAACAAGAACATTTTTTTATAAAATCAAAGTTTACGAAACAAAACACAAGATGATAAACGAAAACAGAAACAGAAAACGAAAACTATTAAATAGTGAAAAAAAAACACACACAAAGCAATGACTGAAGTTGAGAAAGCTTGCTAGAAGAAGACAGTTGCGTGTACAATCATGAATTGCAAAACAAGATAAGTTGAGTGCTATTGAATAAAGACTGTCCCAGAAAGTATGGACGCACTTTGATTTCGCTGTAAATAATTCACAAGTGTTAGATATTCAAACGCTATAGCAGGATAAGCATGTAAAATCTGCCCCCAAAGGGAATTCATATTGTTATACCACATTCGAAAGGTCATAGACTGTATACAATTTTCTCAAAGTTCCAACCCTTTAACTGCTATATTGACGGAGCTAGGGTGGTTCTATTGATTTTTATTTTATTTGATTTTTGAAGAAACTCCTTGTCCGAAAAATTTGAAAAAAATCAGGCATGTTTAAGGCATTATGGGGATGCTTCACAATTTTTTTCAAAATTTTTGAAGATGTATTTCTTTCATTAAAAAATACTAGAAAATTTTTAAACATATTTTTTCCATCTTCCAATTTTTGCACCACCCTGGATTTTTTAGTGATAAATAAAGAATTTTTGGACATGTTGAAGTGGTATGTTTCCATATTTTTTAAAAATGTGGACGACCAAAAAATTTGATTTTTTTCTAAAAAAATTAATAACAGTCGACCATGCGTCCCCATCAAATTCTGAGAGAAGAAAACGCTATGCTCTAGCCTTTTATTCAATATACTGATAATATTAGACTACGACAACAGAATATTATTCTTAACATTTGCTACTTAGCCATTGTAGAGCAGTTGGCGCACCTTCTGGCGAACGTTCCTCATTAAATTCCGTACAGACTTCTTGGCGACAAGTTTTGACACTTTTTTCCAATCTTTTTCGAACTGTTGAATGGTTTCGGCTGCCGAGACATGTTTCCTAAGATGGGCCTTCGTTAATGCCCAAAGTTCCTCAATTGGTTGGTTGTGGGCAATTTGGTGGATTAATGTCTCTTGGAACGAAAGTGACATTTTTGGTAGTATACCATTCTTGTTACCGTTGATTTCGAGTAGTGGCAAGAAGCGAGACCAGAAGACAACAGGATCCTTGTGGCTTCATGGGTAGAAGTCGTTTTTGTAAACATTCCTTGATGTATATTTCGCTGTTCATTGAAGCAGTGGTGATGAAGGGTTTCGAAATCTTACCGCAGCTACAAATTGCTTGCCAGACCATAGCTTGCTTACCAAATTTTTCGACTTCAATCGATGTCTCGGACTGGTTTAACAGTTGCCCTTCTCGCACCGTATAATATTGTAGTCCCGGCAAGGATTTGTAATCGAGTTTCACACAGCCATAAAAATTGACAGATTCTGAACCATTGCGAAATGGCAGCGGTTTTTGCTTGCGTCCATACTTTCTGGGACAGTCTTTATGCTTGGCTATATTTTTTTTTGAGATTCAGCTGTTTGTAGCAATTTGTTTTGCTACTACATTTTGATTTGTTTTAGCTTGATTCTAATTACATTTTAAAATTTACATCAACATTTTAATATTAATATTTTTTATTGATCTATTTTCAAATAGTTTCTGTGAAGCACTATTTCTTTCCCGGACAGTGTAGCGCTCACAGCATTCCGGAACACCACCCGGTGAGCCCAGATTTCCCCGCATGCTCGTTTCCGATCTCATTTTGATCAATTTCGTAATACCAGGACAGGTTTTTTTTCCCTTTTTCCCACTCTCTCTCTCTCTCTCGCTCGAAATGGGCAATCAATATTCATCGTATGTGTGTGTGTTGGGTTCGGTTGCACATTTCAGCTGCTCATCGTTTTCTGCCATTTCAACAAGAACAAGGTTGTAAATCGTGCGGTGAATTTAGATGGCGGAAAGCGGGGAAGGACGGGGAAAACTGTTTAACCGAATACGACGACGACGACGACCCTAGGCAAGTAAGCGCCTCTTAGTGCTACCAGTCTCAGGAAGAGGAGCTCCGATTTCATGGCGGTTTGGCACTTAATTTAAATTAAACCTTTCCGGTCGAAGGAACCGTGTTCTTCGATGGAAATGATCGAAAACTTTTTCCTTTGGACGTTGTTCTATCGAATGGGATTTGGGAACCGATAGTTTTGGGTTAAAACGACAATATATTGATTTGGGAAGAACAAAGCAGATCAGATAAAGGAAGGGTATTCAGTTGGTTTTTCATTTAAGAAATACATCACTTTTTGACAAAAGTTACCAGTATTGCGAAAATTGGCTCCACACGGGTAAAAATCCATTGTTCGGTATCATGATTAAAAATCATGAAATCATGAAACAGGTCTTTTTAATCATGGTACCGACAATGGACTTTTATCCGTGCAGTTTTGTGCTGCTTTTACTGAAGTACTTTCAGTAAAGTTTGAATGATAAAAAAGATAACAATCAACAGCAAACAATCATCAATCAATTTCAATCATTTGTTCCGGAAAGTTTTACGGTGTTTATTTAATAGTACAGCCCGGTACTCTTCCGCATTTTCGCCATCGTTATGCTCGCCAACAATGTTCCTGTCCCTTCTCATCAACCAACGGCCAACCAACTCAAACCTCCTAACCTCATTATTGTGTTCAAACTCTTCAGAAATATTTCCCGATCAACATTGTTAGCGGAAAAAAAAACATTTGCTTTGTTCTATTGTAGAAGCACATAATAAAAATAATAATAACAATAATAACACGCCATTCGCTCGTTTCCACCCAATCGGATCGATGTTTTGGAGAGTTTGTGTACAAACAATCATTTATCGTTCCTTCGTCGGCGGTATCAAACCGAGACCAGTTTCGCGATGGAGTCCAAGTAAAGAAAAAAATAACAGAAGAAAAGATGAAACAAATACCGAACCATTCCAGTATCTTCCTGTGTTCCTCCTTGCCGCTAGCGCTTCCAGTTCCGTTGATTAGATGGTTTTCTGTTTCGTTGTTGCTTTGTTTAGGCAAAAAAGAAAAAACGAAAGCTTCTTTTTCTCCACCGAGCGAGTGCTGAAAATAGCGTTACTTTTGCGTCGGTACAGCTTCAGGACCAACAGTGTAGCAGTCTATTGCTGGACCACTGTTTACCTAATCATTATTATATTATTAGCATGGTAATCATACAGAAAAGTTATACAATTTCTGTGAAAATCGGTTTTTGAACCGAGCCTGAGCAATTTTCACCAATTTAAATGAAAGATATTTTGGATCCACAGCCTGCCATTGTTTTTTATTCGGATCGAACTTCCGGTTAAGGAGTATGTGTAGTATAATGTGCAAAACGAATGGTGCACACTTTTCGTTAGGATAATTTCTGATAGAAGTTTGGACTGATTTCAAACACAAACTCATTCAGAATATTTTGATTAGCTCAGAAAAGCGTTACTCAATCAAACGCCGCATATTCGACAACATTCTCGAAACCAAAAATATCGGCAATAATACATTTGAACTTGATCATTGGTTACTTTCTGAAAAAAAAAAGTTCGGATAGAAAAAGAACGAGTCTGTAGGTTGCCTCCAGAGATGCCAGATCTGCAGATTTGTCTGTAAATCTGCAGATTTCGGATTTAGTTCTGCAGACATTTTTGGTTATGAAGACTTTTGCAGACTTTTGAAGATCGAGTTTTTCGCAGACTTTCGTCCAAATTTACAGACTTTTGAAACTGCCGCTTTTTTTTTTGCTCGCCAAATCAGTTTTGCGTGTCATACTTAATAGAGAAATGGCTGCCAGCACATTTACAGACTTTTGAAGCCCTGTCTGCTGACATTTGAAATTTTTACCTGGCTCCTCTGGTTGGATCACTTATGCCATTAAAATCTCCGGAACCAGAGCCACAGCCACTCAATCTTCGAACTGGATTCACAAACCAATAGTCGGTCTCAAACGAGCCTATGTTTATTAAAATCGATGCTGCCATTTCCGAGAAATTTGTGCACACATTCATACACAGACATTTTCCGATCTCATCCAGCCGAGTAGAATGGTATATAACACTAGGGGTCTCCGGAGCTCTGATTTATTTCCGGATCCGACCTCCGGTTCCAGAGTAACAAAAAAATTAAAAACCTAGCACTTGATTCTTCTAAGGACCCCTTCATTTAACCCTACGATTGTGGAGCAGGTTTAAATGAAAGGTCTCATAATCCCGTAGAACCCTAATGAATCTTAGTCGTGCTCGATTGGTTGGTTGATGACCAACATTTATTTCGACTGTACCAGAGTTCTGTTTTCGATTCCGAACGGAACGGAAAAAGTAATCGTATTCCCCAAAAACCCTTCTTAATCCACCTAGTGGTGTGATAATGCCTTTCTCTTCTTTCATAACAGTCTCATGAAAATGTATTTCATAATTTTATTAAATAATTTCGGATACTAATTTCGAAACTAATTGATTCAGATTGATTCGAGTAGTTCACAAAAGCATACTTCAGTGTTTATTTCATACAGTCAGCATAATTTTTCCAAACTAGGGCTTACATTTGCGTTGACAGCCATTTGATCTTCGAACTTGATCAATGGCCCGACAGTAGCTTTCAAATGAGCCCGAGTTTGTTCAAATCGGTTCAGCCATCTCTGAGAAAATTGAGCGCGTTCAAATATCTTCGAAAAGTGCACATACATACATACACACACACAGACATTTTCCGATCTCGTCGAGCTGAGTCGAACGGTAAATAACACTATGGGTCTCCGAGGCTTCGTTCGAAAGTCGGTTTTTCCAGCAATTCTAATACCTTTCTATAGAGAAAGGCAAAAAGCCTTCTTAGTCCACTTAGTGAAATTTTCATATATCTTGAAAAATCACCATAGGAGTACATGAAATTTTCGAAATCGAAAAAAAATTTTTGATGTCAAAAGGCTTAGAATTGCATGAAACGTCGAGATTTAGTGTCATCTCGAAAAAAATTTTTTTTGAAAAAATCGACTTTTTGGGACTTAGAAGTCCCAGAAAGTTGATTTTTTCAAAAAAAATTTTTTTTGAGATGACACTAAATTTCGATGTTTTATGCAGTTTTAAGAGTTTTGGCATCAAAAAAAATTTTCGATTTTGGAAATTTCATGTACTTCCCCCTATGGTGCTTTTCAAGATCGAAAATTGCCAAACCTTTACCACCGGGCAGCACCCCTTAAGCATGTCCGATTTAGGTCAAATTTTGCATGAAGACTTTTTTCGAGGTGCTTAAACTTTTGAGCACTAGAACTTTACGAAAATAGAGTTGATCCCAAAATTTTGGCACCCTTATATATATAAGAGCGGTAAAAATCAACGTGTTTTGTCGGTTACGTCACTTATACCATCATATATCTGGAACCAAAAGTCACAGCCATTTGATCTTCGAACTTGATCAATGGTCCAACAGTAGCTTTCAAACGAGCCTAAGTTTGTTCAAATCGGTTCAGCCATCTCTGAGAAAATTGTGCGCGTTCAAATATCTTCGAAAAGTGCACATACATACACACACACACACACAGACATTTTCCGATCTCGACGAACTGAGTCGAATGGTATATAACACTATGGGTCTCCGAGGCTCCGTTCGAAAGTCGGTTTTTCCAGCAATTCTAATACCTTTCTATAGAGAAAGGCAAAACTGAAATTACTCCAATTTCTCAGAGTCGACTGAACCGACTTGCACCAAATTCAACCGATAGGCATTATGGTCCCATAAGTTGACGTGGAATTTTCTACGGATCCGGTTTCCGGTTCCAGAATTACGAATTGTTTTAAGAGCAGAAATCCGTCATTTTGAGGACGAATCAAATGCGTATTTGTTGAATTTTGCTCAGAACTGCTTCAATTTGTAAGTTCCAAAACTCATTTAATTTTTTTCAGAGATGATTGGACTTGAATATCCGATTCGTTTGCCGGTTTCACAATTATTGGTAAAATATTTAAAACCTTCATTGAAAGGAACTACCCAAAAAACGTAAAAATTATGCTAAATTTGGTTCAAAACTATTGTTGTTAGTACAGGCGCAGATACACTTAATAAAGCAATTTAATATTGGCTTGTTTTATTTTTACTATCGAACACTCGAACACTCAATCTAAAACATTTTTTCTTATTCTCTGTTTACTGTAATCTGAATGTCCTATCCAATTTCGCACAAATGATTAATCAGTATTGTTCTTAAAGACACTATCAAGCTATCTCTTATCTAGTATCAATTTTTCCAATGCAAATAAACTCCAACTCCATTTAATTTAGGAACAAGGTTTCCAAAAACAATTATGTCCTTAACACGATAAATCAACATCAATAAATGCGTTTCATTTTTAGTTCAGTGCAATTTGAAACATTTGCTGGTATAGTTTAAAAGGTTCTGTAGTTCCTTCAATAAATAGATAATGTGAGATCACCTAACAAATTTTTTTAAGTCCCGGCAGCCGACTGCCTAGAGATGAAAAGTCCGATACCTAACAAAGTTAATATAATTTAATCGACTTTCAACTACATAATAGTCCCACTCGGAGCTACTGTAACTTATAAACCAAGGAAACAAAACGGTATTAGCAAGTTTATTACATTAAGCAACATAAAAATAGGTGCGATCAAAAGTTGGCCAAACAACAATTTATGTACAGGGTCCGGCACTCGAAGTGTAACCAATTAAAAAGGCCATAAATTCAGTTTGGAAAATTGCTTTTACTTAATTCAAAGTACAAAATGTGTAAAAATAATACAAAATTCAAAATCAATTCACTTTTGCTCGATATGACCACCTTTTGCCTTGACTTGATGACTTGAGAGAGCGAAGGAGTTGCTTCGTTTGGCCGAATGTGACTTGCAGGTATTTTGGCCCACTCGCGGACAATAACTTTTTTCAGCGCCTCGAGACTGGTGTATCTTTTAGTTCGGACTTTGCTCTCCAAAATGGCCCAAAGAGAATAATCCATTGGATTCGCATCTGGTGAATTCGAGAGCCATTGTGTGGACGTGATGAAGTTCGGAACGTTGTTTTTCAGCCATTCTTGGTTCACTCGAGCTTTGTGAGACGGTGCCGAGTCCTGCTGAAACGTCCATGGTCTCTGGCCAAACTATTCAAAAAATCAAATCAAGTTTCATTTTCACGGACTCAAATGATCAGCCGGTTTAAAGGTTCTTTATCATAAAAAAGTTCCAAGTAAAAATAAATACTCTAGCTTCGTTGTCAAAAACAAAGTCTTGGTATTACATTCATTTTGTAGAATTTCACCTTCCTGTTTCAACAGACTTCGCAGCCGATTCATAGCGTACAGAACCATTGCTAGGATCCTACTGATTCTAAAAATACTTCCAGCGTCATTCTCAGCAAATGTGAATCGCTAGGCCTTCCGTTTGACTTCTTCCCTCTCATTTTTTAAGATGGCAAGATGCCAAACCTTACCAAAATAGAACGAAGTAATTATTTCGCTTAAGGGAAGACAAAGAACGTTTCGCGAAACACTTTTTCACATAAATTTTCTTTCGTTGATGAACTCGGCCGCGATGTAAAAGTTGTTCCTCAAGCTCAGGCTTGACTTTTTTTGTTCAGCGACATGATTTGGAATCACCAACTTCTTGTAAATCAACAATCCGATTCGACTTTTAATTTTCATGCACGATTGTGGGCGACACTCCCCGCATGTTTACGAGGTTGGGATTCTGTTTGCAGCTTGTCGTTTGTTCATTCTTCGACGTTTTTACAGCCTACAACTTTTCATCCGCTTAGCGTGGGGGTAGTTCGGATTTTCGCGATGAGCAAGCAAAATTTTAACGCAATGCTCCTCTCATTTTGATGACATTTTCACCGCTGGAGAGCAAATGTCTTCCACAAAATCTGCTTGAAGATTCAGTTGTCATAGCTATCATTCCAATTTCTTCGCGTTTCACCTTTTGACTCATCAGTACGTAAAGCAGTTCAAATTGAATCCTACAATAAAGGGAGTCTTGGAATTTAGACTCGAGGACTTTTGAAAATTTGAGTTTTCCTCTAAGTCGTATACGGTTTTGTCTCATATGACAGTTCATATAGTCGATTTTCAACCTTGATGGGTTTTTAGAATTTCGGTAGAATCATTGCACTGGTTATTCAATAGTCCTGTGCACCTAGAATACTTACCTCTATAGCTCTCAATCTTGGGCTCTCGGACTCCTGAGGCTGTGATTTAGATTGTTTTTCGTTTCGTCTTCGACTATCAGTGTATTAGTACTGCTAATGCCACATCACGATTCAATATAAATCGCTAAGCAAACGTAAAGTAAATACCATTTGCAAATCTCTTGTTTGGCATCTAGTGGCTGTCCATACTGACGTCGTCGATTTCACGGGCGTGAACATTTAGAAGCCATTACAGCTACTGGCGCAGCTTGCAAACTTGCGCTCAGACAAAAGCATTTCTACCAGATTTAGATCTGAAAATGTCAAAGTGTCTACTGCATTTCTCCAAGTATCATTGATGTGTTCTGGTCAGAGCTCTGACTGGACATTGCAAACTCAATTATCACATGGCTACTATTCAACGTGCTGAGTATTATTCGTGTGATTTGTGTGAATGCGATTATGGTACTTCATATCATCTGATATGTAACTGTCCCGCATTGACGCAACTACGTATCAGGGTTTTTGGTTCTCCATACATGGTTGAGTCTGTGTATGCGGAGCTAAAATTGAAGGATATTCTCTCGTTTCTCACCCAATGTGGTAAGGAGCTATAGTCAGAAGGGTTCATCGTTCTTCCTGGAGTGAATGAATCCCTTCTGTATTCACCTTAAATAGGGTTTGGCAGATTGTTTGGCATCCTCTGGGGGGTACCGAATTTACTTCTGCTCGTAGTCGTTCTGCATTCTTCCGGGAGTGCAGAATGGTGTCGCTTTTGTAAGATCTCTAAATCCTCTCGGGGGTTGGAGGTTTTATTAACAGCAGACTGTTCGGGACCTCGTAGAGGTTCAGAATTTCCTTCTGCTTCCACTAAATGTGATCCTCAGCAGATTGTTCAGCATCCCTTATGGGTGCAGAATTTACTTCTGCTTTTATGTGTTTTTGTGTCGTCAATTTTTCCCATCCTCCTAGTCCAACCCTTACCATTTCCTTTCAATCCTTCCCTCTTATATATCGGGAAAATGATGTTAAAAACAAATTGATGGCAAGGCACAAATCTCCAAATATCAAGGGGAACGTGCCATTTGAGCCAATTTGTTCTGATTCCTGATTCCTGATCAGTGTATTAGTACTGCTAATGCCACATCACGATTCAATATAAATCGCTAAGCAAACGTAAAGTAAATACCATTTGCAAATCTCTTGTTTGGCATCTAGTGGCTGTCCATACTGACGTCGTCGATTTCACGGGCGTGAACATTTAGAAGCCATTAAGGGATTTTGAAACCCCATAGGCACCGATTTGTGCTATGCGCACATGATTATTTTCATTTATTTTTCACGTCTCGTCTTCGAATCATTGGAGCATTAGCAGCTTATGTTGAACTGCTAATTTCACCTGGCCGTTTAACATAAACCACTAAGTGTTGGGTTTTCAATTTTGAATGTTTTGTGAGAAATCTTGAGCTGTTGGACTTTTGGATTTTTTCAATTTCCTAGCTTCCGGTTCCTAAGTTGACGAGTAGGGCTCCAGTTGTCGCATGTTAAAGTCCTGCTTCTGAAAGAATTCTTAGTGTCAGTAAGATCGTAGTACTAAGCATCGGATCAATGGACTCTTGAACTATCAGATTCAAGGGATAATGGGTTCTTGGAATCTTGAAACCCTTTGTTTAGCACGGCTGAAAATACCCATTCGACTCATGACTGATTTTGGACAAGGGTTGAAGTATTTTTGCGTGCACTTTCTTCAAATTGTTGCAACTGTACGAAAATGGTATTTGTAGGAAATCGATTGGAGCCTCTAAAATGCATACACACTGATAGGAAGTAGCTTAATCTTCAAAACTAAATTAAGAATAAAATCGAATCGGTAATTCTTTTCAATTTTGTTTCTTTGTAACAGCTATATATTATTTCTCCTAAATTCCCAAGCAGCTTCTAGACAATTAACAGAGCGCAGTTGTCTTGAGCAAATTGAAATTTTCGTCTGCCAAAGGACTATCTGTAAAACAGGATAGACAGGCGATCAAATTGGATAGCTTCGACACAAATAATTGCTAAAAATGAGTGTACATCAAGGAAGGTTTGTAAGTCCTCTTTTGTTCCTTTTTTACCCTAATGCTATTTATTTTCTTTTGATTATAGAGATTTTACCATCGAGGTCATTCGCCTCTTGTACCAGAAAAATTTCCTGGCCCTATGTGCGGGGTTGGGATTCGAACCCAGGTAGGCTGCGTGAAAGGCGATTGTCTAACCCATCACGCTATGCCCATCCCTATACCCTAATGCTAATGAAAGTTTTTCGTCTTGGGTCGGAGTGAAGTGAAGCTACCTCATTGTACTACAACTCTTACTGGGGAACTCTCCCGAGGAGAAACACTGTTTAATAGTATTGCTTTGATTTTTTTTGCTGAGCTAGTCCTAGTCTAAATCAGTTATAAAATTTACCCAGTAGTATTAATAAATTTGATTATTAAATTCGACTAGTTCAGCAAAGTAATTTGAAACGAGATTTTCTGTGTATTGGGAATTACCAGCCTAATCGCTTTTTGATTTTGATAAAATGGTGAACTACCTCGCATCATCTCTTAGGACACTCTACTCGTCAAAATGTTACAGTGTTGACAGCAGAATAGACAGTAGTTAGTGTAGTGACAGCTAGCCAAATCAGGCTAAAACTTTACGAGGCCTCTGGTAGAATTTTCTTCCTTCCTTTGAGTTTTGTTTGGTCCGCAGCTTCAAATCGCATGCCAAATCTGAATTTTTTTTGAAAATTCGTCATGACAAATGACCTGTATGTCTGTAGGGGATTTATTATCAAGTCGGGATAACGCGTTAAACTTTTTCCCAGGGAAGCTCGCAGTCCATCGTAACGTACGCAGTACGTCCAGATATTGAGTGAAACAAGCTTCACTGATTTTCTTCGGAAGAAGATCGTTTATTCTGAACAATACGAAACCTTCTGAGTTTTAGAAATTATACTCTTTGCGAAGTTTTTTTTTAGTTGTGTACAATCCAATGACTGATGAACTTTGTGTCACGGGACCAGAAAAATTAAATTTTGTTCGATATAAATATGAAACGTCGTCTTTTTATTTATTATATAAATCGACATACCGGGAAACGTTAAACATAATTACGACCTTACATTATCATTAATTGGTGACTGACGGAAGGTAGCACAGCCACCAAACCGTTTGCTCATTTCCGAAATACGAACCGAACAGAAAAAAAATATGTAGAAAAGCTCTAATTTCGAACCATTCCGCAACGAAATCCCAGGCGAACCGGGTGTGGTGCTGACTGTTTTCTAATGAGACCCTCTTGTCAAGGAAAGCCGGCCTCCAAGTGCTCCAAGACTAAACGACGACGTGAGAATTGTGTCTCTTCGTCATGTCACGTGCAAGGTTAACCCAGCGCTCGAAATGAAAGGAGAAAAACAACTGAAGCTTTACACAAGCACTTAAAATGCCCGGAGCCCACTACTTAGCGAGTTTTGTCCATCCTTTTTTTGTGATCTCTGTCTCTCTCTCTCTGTCTCTCTTGCTCTCAATCTACCGCATGGCCAACATAGGTCGTCAGTTGAGCCGGTCTAATTAGGGAACTTTAGGAACTGGGCGTGATAATGCCAACTTTGACTATGGGGGAAAAAAAGCTGTGCTTTTTTTGTGAAATAAACATTAGAAAGGATAATCGGAATAGGATCCTCGGACAACAAAAAAAATATGAAGAGCTAGGAGCAAGTGATTTGTCACCTTCTACCGCAGCACCATCTGCGTACAGATCGGATTAATTGAAAGATTTTCTCCTGGGTGGATCCTTTACTCTTTGATTCCTAGACGACCGAAAAAAATCCCCTTGTACTACCTGTCGGTACGTACGATTTGGGTCGATTGCTTCTTCTTACAGTTAAACAACCTACCATGCAAATGCCTGGCCAGTCACCGTTTTGCTCTTACATATTATATATATGAATGCGGAAAGTTTTGCTCTTCAGCCGGATAGAGAATCTCCGGTGCTAGAAACTCGTCCCGGTTTGCCGTTAGTTTACTGGAAAAAAATCCCGAGTCTGGTCGATGACCGTGGCCGCTGGCATGAGAAAGTTTTTAGGTTATATTACTTTTTTCATTGTGTTTGTTTGGGTGTTGAAAGGAAATGAACGAAAAAAAAAGAAAATTGTGGTTCATGCTTCGTTAGATCGATGTCCTTTTTTTTCTGAATACACCCTGAAATAAGTTTAGTATTTAGTTTTGGATAGAAGGTAATAATCCGAAGTTTTTGTGAAAGTATCAAATTTTATCGATTTGATTCTATTTCTAACTGTTTAGAATCGCAATTCCATTCTACTTTTATTGGAAATGTGATCCGAATTCGAACTTTTCATCTTTGTTTCGCCTTCGATTTGTCAGTCCATAACAGTGCAGGTTGATCGCTTATGCTACTTAGTAGTTCAATATAAATCAGTAAGCAGATAGTGCAATGTCTTGACTGACGTGCCGACTAATAATTGTCGAATAAATCCGACCAATTTTAGTGCACAGATCACATAACCGTTTTTATTTACCTTATGCTTCGTCTTCGATTGGTCAGTAAATAACAGTTTGTGTTGAACCGTCAAGTGGAATAACCGTTCAACATAAACTGTTATGTACTGACTAGTCGAAGGCGGAACATAAAGTATATTAAAACGGTTATGTGCCACATCTACCAAAAATTGGTCAACTCCTAAAAGGCTTGCTAACCATTTACCCGTCATAAACTTCTTTAAACATTCCCCTTTCTTATCCAAAAGTTTTCGTTTCCACGAAAAATCCCATTTGTTCGAGCTCTAATATTCAAAACCGATTCCTTTAGATATGAACCTCACAGTCAAATTATTAGAAAATTAACTTTTTCTTTATATTCAAATTGTTTCAATTTCATTTATAAATTCGATAATTTCGACGGAAAAAAAACCTTCGAAACGTTGACCATTAACGTGAAATCTATATTAGAAGCTCGCAGAAGCCATTTTATAATTCAATTAAATCCGTTTCCAGTTGAAACAATGACATCTCAATCAATCTCAAATGTCTTTACTTGACGACAAGCGGTTTACTGGACTAGACTTGACTGAACTAGACTTGACTGAACTAGAATTGACTGCACTAGACTTGTCTGGACTAGACTTGACTGGACTGGACTAGACTTGACTGGACTAGACTTGACTGGACTAGACTTGACTGGATTAGACTTGACTGGACTAGACTTGACTGGACTAGACTTGACTGGACTAGACTTGACTGGACTAGACTTGTCTGGACTAGACTTGACTGGACTGGACTAGACTTGACTGGACTAGACTTAACTGGACTAGACTTGACTGGACTAGACTTGACTGGACTAGACTTGACTGGACTAGACTTGACTGGACTAGACTTGACTGGACTGGACTAGACTTGACTGGACTGGACTAGACTTGACTGGACTGGACTAGACTTGACTGGACTAGACTTGACTGGACTAGACTTGACTGGACTAGACTTGACTGGACTAGACTTGACTGGACTGGACTAGACTTGACTGGACTAGACTTGACTGTACTAGACTTGACTGGACTAGACTTGACTGTACTAGACTTGACTGGACTAGACTTGACTGGACTAGACTTGACTGGACTAGACTTGACTGGACTAGACTTGACTGGACTAGACTTGACTGGACTGGACTAGACTGGACTGGACTAGACTTGACTAGACTTGACTGGACTAGACTTGACTGGACTAGACTTGACTGGACTAGACTTGACTGGACTGGACTAGACTAGACTTGACTAGACTTGACTGGACTAGACTTGACTGGACTAGACTTGACTGGACTAGACTTGACTGCACTAGACTTGACTGAACTAGACTTGACTGGACTAGACTTGACTGGACTAGACTTGACTGGACTAGACTTGACTGGACTAAACTTGACTGGACTAGACTTGACTGGACTAGACTTGACTGGACTAGACTTGACTGGACTAGACTTGACTGGACTAGACTTGACTGGACTAGACTTGACTGGACTAGACTTGACTGGACTAGACTTGACTGGACTAGACTTCTGGACAAGAATTCTGGACCAGACTTCTGAATTAGACTTCTGAACTAGACTTCTAGACCAAACTTCTAAAATGGACCTTCTGGACTAAACTTGACTAGACTGGACTAGACTGGATTAGAGTGGACAAGACTTGACTTCGGAACTAGACTTCTGGATTAGACTTCTGGACTGGGCTTCTGGTCTAGACTGCTTGATTAGACTTCTAAACTAGACTTCTAGACCAAAATTCTAGAATTCTGGACTAAACTTCTGGACTAGACTTCTGGACTAAACTTGACTAGACTGGACTTCTGGATTAGGCTTCTGGACTAAACTTGTGGACTAGACTGGACAAGACTTGACTAGATTGGACTAGACTGGACTAGTCTTCTGGACAAGACTTCTGGACTAAACTTGACTAGACTGGACTTCTGGACTAGACTTTTGAACTAGACCTCTGAACTAGACTTCTAGACTAGATTTCTGGATTAAACATGACTAGACTGCACTAAACTTGACCAGAAAAGGCTTATGGACCAAACTTCTGGACTAGATTTCTGAACTAGACTAGACTTGACTAGACACGACTAGACAGAACTGGACTAAACTGGACTTCATAGGATTTGAAATCGAAGCATTCTTACATATTCCACTTCTAGTCAGTAAAGCTTTGACCTAACTCAGTCGAAGAACCGTTTTTCGCTTTAATAGATCGACTACTGTTCTGTACAATTCCATTTGTGGCTACTCGCATTGATCTTTGTTCTTTGGGGTCATCATTTGTTCGGTACACTTTCAATCAATGAACCCATTCATGAACATATGTTCCAAACATTTTGTGTAATTCAGCTGCCGATTGAAATGATAACAGAGGAATCCTTATACGGTATCGAAATTCGTGGTCTGAGGGATTCCTGGGCAGATCGAAGTGTGATCATTATACCAAAATGAGTAAAAATTTAACTCTTTTCGATAACTTTCTTGTGACACCAACTGTATAGAATAGCATGCTTTTTGCGACTCGTTTTCGACTCATCAGAGCATTAGCAGTTTGTTCTGAACTAGCAATGTCATCTCGCGGTTCAACAAAAACCGCTGAGCAGCCGTAAAGTTAATGCTATTTGCAAAACAATATTATACACCGATGGGAGACGTTCTTACTAACATAAACTGCTAATGCACTGATGAGTTGAAGACGAAACGTAAAAAAGGTGAAATTAGACATATAGATAAACAACAATAACTGTATAAAACGATAGAAAACGATTTCGAATATGCGGTAAACCTCTATTTTTGTTTTGGTTGACTTTATCTAAATTTCAACCTTTCAAAAGCCAGTTTTAGTTTTTCAAGCCCCTTAAACTAACAAATCTCACCCTCGTAAAATCCAGTTCAACTGAATCTCAAACAAATCGGATACGGTCACGAAATCAAATAACATTGTTGTTTTGAACTTCCCGGCGATCGACAGGACGATAGACGACCCAGTCGTCACCAGCTCGAATCATGTAACATTCCTTCGGGTGAGGTTCAAGCAAAACACCACAAGTGTCATTCATGCCATCCGCAGGCTCCCAACACCGACACCGAAACCGAAACAAAATGGGAATCCTTTTTCATTGTCGTCGGGTTCGGTGAGTAAGGTACAGCCCAAAATCATAGACGTTATTTCGATGGTAACCAAAATACGTCGAAGGCAAAAAGCATCGTTTGTGTGTGACCTACCCGGGAGGATGATTCCTACGTTCCGTAGGTTCCGGCATAGATGTTTTAATTTTGTCGTCTGTAGCTATTTATTTTTCTTGTTCCTACCGTTGCCAGTTGAAAGCGAAACGATTAAAGGTCTGCTACCGAATTTAAGCATTGTCGAAACGTACAGAATGCAGTGGTTTATGTTTAAAGGATCTTTTTTCCATTTGTTTGACAACAGTGAAGGGTATAAAGGTTTGGATTTTTGTGTTTATCACTTGAAGCCAACCTTCTGGTGGGGAAGCTTTTTATCGGTACTTAACGAAAAAAAAAGAATGGAAAAAGACTAATAAATGAAATAGCAGAAATGAAAAATTTCGAAAAAAAATTCCTATGAAACAGAATTGAAACTCATGACTTTTCCTATTAGGAGAAATCGTTTTTGCCAATGCAACTACTCTGCGATTTTTTATACAGTTTTTTTTTTGAAAACTTTCGAAGCTTTATAGTTTTTCTAAGATTATTTTTATACTGAATTTAGTCCAGAAGTCTAGTCTAGAAGCCCTGTCCAGAAGTCTAGTCCAGAAGACTAGTCCAGAAAACTAGTCCAGAAGTTTAGTCCAGAAATCTTTTCCAAAAGTTTAGTCCAGAAGTCTTGTCCAAAAGTCTAGTCCAGAAGTTTTATCCCGAAGTTTAGTCCAGAAGGCTAGTCCAGAAAACTAATCTAGAAATCTGGTCCAGAAGTCTAGTCTAGAAATCTAGTCCAGAAGTCCAGTCCAAAAATCCAGTCCAGAAGTCCAGTCCAGAAATCCAGTTCAGAAGTACAGTCAAGAAGTCTAGCCCAGAAGTCTAGTCCAGAAGTCTAGTCCAGAAGTCTAGTCCAGAAGTCTTCTCCAGAAGTTTAGTCCAGAAGTCTTGTGCAGAATTCTTGTTCAGAAGTTTAGTCAAGAAGTTTTGTCCCGAAGTCTAGTCCAGAAGACTAGTCCAGAAATCTGGTTCAGAAGTCTAGTCTAGAAGTCTAGTTCAGAAGTCCAGTCCAGAAATCCAGTCCAGTCCAGAAGTCCAGTCAAGAAGTCTAGTCCAGAAGTCTTGTGCAGAATTCTTGTTCAGAAGTTTTATCCCGAAGTTTAGTCCAGAAGGCTAGTCCAGAAAACTAATCTAGAAATCTGGTCCAGAAGTCTAGTCTAGAAATCTAGTCCAGAAATCTTTTCCAAAAGTTTAGTCCAGAAGTCTTGTCCAAAAGTCTAGTCCAGAAGTTTTATCCCGAAGTTTAGTCCAGAAGGCTAGTCCAGAAAACTAATCTAGAAATCTGGTCCAGAAGTCTAGTCTAGAAATCTAGTCCAGAAGTCCAGTCCAAAAATCCAGTCCAGAAGTCCAGTCCAGAAATCCAGTTCAGAAGTACAGTCAAGAAGTCTAGTCCAGAAGTCTAGTCCAGAAGTCTAGTCCAGAAGTCTACTCCAGAAGTCTTCTCCAGAAGTTTAGTCCAGAAGTCTTGTGCAGAATTCTTGTTCAGAAGTTTAGTCAAGAAGTTTTGTCCCGAAGTCTAGTCCAGAAGACTAGTCCAGAAATCTGGTTCAGAAGTCTAGTCTAGAAGTCTAGTTCAGAAGTCCAGTCCAGAAATCCAGTCCAGTCCAGAAGTCCAGTCAAGAAGTCTAGTCCAGAAGTCTTGTGCAGAATTCTTGTTCAGAAGTTTAGTCCAGAAGTTTTGTCCAGAAGTCTAGTCCAGAAGTCTTTACTGGAAGTTTAGTCCAGAAGTCTTGTACAGAAGTTTTTACTAGGAGTCTACTCCAGAAGTCTTGTCCAAAAGTCTAGTCCAGAAGTTTTGTCCCGATGTGTAGTCCAGAAGACTAGTCCAGAAAACTAGTCCAGAAATCTGGTCCAGAAGTCTAGTCTAGAAATCTAGTCCAGAAATTCAGTCCAGAAATCCAGTCCAGAAGTCTAGTCAAGAAGCCTAGTCCAGAAATCCAGTCCAGAAGTCCAGTCCAGGAATTCAGTCTAGAAATCCAGTCCAGAAGTCCAGTCCAGGGTTCCAGTAAAGAAATCCAGTCCAGAAGTCCAGTCAAGAAGTCCAGTCAAGAAGCCTAGTCCAGAAGTCTAGTCCAGAAGTTTAGTCCAGAAGTCTTGTGCAGAATTCTTGTCCAGAAGTCTAGTCCAGAAGTTTTGTCCCGAAGTCTAGTCCAGAAGACTAGTCAAGAAAACTAGTCCAGAAATCTGGTCCAGAAGTCTAGTCCAGAAGTCTAGTCCAGAAGTCTAGTCCAGAAGTCTAGTCTAGAAGTCTAGTCCAGAAGTTTAGTCCAGAAGTTTTGTCCAGAAGTCTAGTCCAGAAGTCTAGTCCAGAAGTCTTTTCCAGAAGTTTAGTCCAGAAGTCTTGTACAGAAGTTTTTACTAGGAGTCTAGTCCAGAAGTCTTGTCCAAAAGTCTAGTCCAGAAGTTTATCCCGAAGTCTAGTACAGAAGACTAGTCCAGAAAACTAGTCCAGAAATCTGGTCCAGAAGTCTAGTCTATAAGTCTAGTCCAGAATTCTAGTCCAGAAGTCTAGTCTAGAAGCCTAGTCCAGAAATCTAGTTCAAAAGTCTAGTCCAGATGTTTTGTCCCGAAGTCTAGTCCAGAAGTCTAGTCCAGAAGTCTTTACTGGAAGTTTAGTCCAGAAGTCTTGTACAGAAGTTTTTACTAGGAGTCTACTCCAGAAGTCTTGTCCAAAAGTCTAGTCCAGAAGTTTTGTCCCGATCTGTAGTCCAGAAGACTAGTCCAGAAAACTAGTCCAGAAATCTGGTCCAGAAGTATAGTCTAGAAATCTAGTCCAGAAATTCAGTCCAGAAATCCAGTCCAGAAGTCTAGTCTAGAAGCCTAGTCCAGAAATCCAGTCCAGAAGTCCAGTCCAGAATTCCAGTCCAGAAGTCCAGTCCAGGAATTCAGTCTAGAAATCCAGTCCAGAAGTCCAGTCCAGGATTCCAGTAAAGAAATCCAGTCCAGAAGTCCAGTCAAGAAGTCCAGTCAAGAAGTCTAGTCCAGAAGTCTAGTCCAGAAGTTTAGTCCAGAAGTCTTGTGCAGAATTCTTGTCCAGAAGTCTAGTCCAGAAGTTTTGTCCCGAAGTCTAGTCCAGAAGACTAGTCAAGAAAACTAGTCCAGAAATCTGGTCCAGAAGTCTAGTCCAGAAGTCTAGTCTAGAAGTCTAGTCCAGAAGTTTAGTCCAGAAGTTTTGTCCAGAAGTCTAGTCCAGAAGTCTAGTCCAGAAGTCTTTTCCAGAAGTTTAGTCCAGAAGTCTCGTACAGAAGTTCTTAGTAGGAATCTAGTCCAGAAGTCTTGTCCAAAAGTCTAGTCCAGAAGTCTTTTCCAGAAGTTTAGTCCAGAAGTCTTGTACAGAAGTTCTTAGTAGGAATCTAGTCCAGAAGTCTTGTCCAAAAGTCTAGTCCAGAAGTCTTTTCCAGAAGTTTAGTCCAGAAGTCTTGTACAGAAGTTCTTAGTAGGAATCTAGTCCAGAAGTCTTGTCCGAAAGTCTAGTCCAGAAGTCTTTTCCAGAAGTTTAGTCCAGAAGTCTTGTACAGAAGTTCTTAGTAGGAATCTAGTCCAGAAGTCTTGTCCAGAAATTTAGTCCAGAAGTTTTGTCCCGAAGTCTAGTCCAGAAGACTAGTCAAGAAAACTAGTCCAGAAATCTGGTCCAGAAGTCCAGTCCAAAAATCCAGTCCAGAAGTCCAGTCCAGAAATCCAGTCCAGAAGTACAGTCAAGAAGTCTAGTCCAGAAGTACAGTCAAGAAGTCTAGTCCAGAAGTTTTGTCCCGAAGTCTAGTCCAGAAGACTAGTCAAGAAAACTAGTCCAGAAATCTGGTCCAGAAGTCCAGTCCAAAAATCCAGTCCAGAAGTCCAGTCCAGAAATCCAGTCCAGAAGTACAGTCAAGAAGTCTAGTCCAGAAGTCTAGTCCAGAAGTCTAGTCCAGAAGTCTTTTCCAGAAGTTTAGTCCAGAAGTCTTGTACAGAAGTTTTTACTAGGAATCTAGTCCAGAAGTCTTGTCCAAAAGTCTAGTCCAGAAGTTTTGTCCCGAAGTATAGTCCAGAAGACTAGTCCAGAAAACTAGTCCAGAAATCTGGGCCAGAAGTCTAGTTTAGAAGTCCAGTCAAGAAGTCTAGTCCAGAAGTCTAGTCCAGAAATCCAGTCCAGATGTCTAGTCCAGAAGTCTAGTCCAGAAGTTTTGTCCTGAAGTATAATCCAGAAGACTAGCCCAGAAAACTAGTCCAGAAATGTGGTCCAGAAGTCTAGTCCAGAAGTCTAGTCCAGAAGTCCAGTCCAGAAGTCCAGTCCAGAAATCCAGTCCAGAATTCCAGTCCAGAAGTCCAGTCCAGGAATTCAGTCTAGAAATCCAGTCCAGAAGTCCAGTCCAGGATTCCAGTAAAGAAATCCAGTCCAGAAGTCCAGTCAAGAAGTCCAGTCAAGAAGTCTAGTCCAGAAGTCTAGTCCAGAAGTTTAGTCCAGAAGTCTTGTGCAGAATTCTTGTCCAGAAGTCTAGTCCAGAAGTTTTGTCCCGAAGTCTAGTCCAGAAGACTAGTCAAGAAAACTAGTCCAGAAATCTGGTCCAGAAGTCTAGTCCAGAAGTCTAGTCTAGAAGTCTAGTCCAGAAGTTTAGTCCAGAAGTTTTGTCCAGAAGTCTAGTCCAGAAGTCTAGTCCAGAAGTCTTTTCCAGAAGTTTAGTCCAGAAGTCTCGTACAGAAGTTCTTAGTAGGAATCTAGTCCAGAAGTCTTGTCCAAAAGTCTAGTCCAGAAGTCTTTTCCAGAAGTTTAGTCCAGAAGTCTTGTACAGAAGTTCTTAGTAGGAATCTAGTCCAGAAGTCTTGTCCAAAAGTCTAGTCCAGAAGTCTTTTCCAGAAGTTTAGTCCAGAAGTCTTGTACAGAAGTTCTTAGTAGGAATCTAGTCCAGAAGTCTTGTCCGAAAGTCTAGTCCAGAAGTCTTTTCCAGAAGTTTAGTCCAGAAGTCTTGTACAGAAGTTCTTAGTAGGAATCTAGTCCAGAAGTCTTGTCCAGAAATTTAGTCCAGAAGTTTTGTCCCGAAGTCTAGTCCAGAAGACTAGTCAAGAAAACTAGTCCAGAAATCTGGTCCAGAAGTCCAGTCCAAAAATCCAGTCCAGAAGTCCAGTCCAGAAATCCAGTCCAGAAGTACAGTCAAGAAGTCTAGTCCAGAAGTACAGTCAAGAAGTCTAGTCCAGAAGTTTTGTCCCGAAGTCTAGTCCAGAAGACTAGTCAAGAAAACTAGTCCAGAAATCTGGTCCAGAAGTCCAGTCCAAAAATCCAGTCCAGAAGTCCAGTCCAGAAATCCAGTCCAGAAGTACAGTCAAGAAGTCTAGTCCAGAAGTCTAGTCCAGAAGTCTAGTCCAGAAGTCTTTTCCAGAAGTTTAGTCCAGAAGTCTTGTACAGAAGTTTTTACTAGGAATCTAGTCCAGAAGTCTTGTCCAAAAGTCTAGTCCAGAAGTTTTGTCCCGAAGTATAGTCCAGAAGACTAGTCCAGAAAACTAGTCCAGAAATCTGGGCCAGAAGTCTAGTTTAGAAGTCCAGTCAAGAAGTCTAGTCCAGAAGTCTAGTCCAGAAATCCAGTCCAGATGTCTAGTCCAGAAGTCTAGTCCAGAAGTTTTGTCCTGAAGTATAATCCAGAAGACTAGCCCAGAAAACTAGTCCAGAAATGTGGTCCAGAAGTCTAGTCCAGAAATCTAGTCTAGAAGTCTAGTCCAGAAGTCCAGTCCAGAAATCCAGTCCAGATGTCTAGTCCAGAAGTCTAGTCCAGAAGTTTAGTCCAGAAGTCATGTGCAGAATTATTGTCCAGAAGTCTTCTACAGAAGTTTTTACTAGAAGTCTAGTCCAGAAATCTTGTTCAAAAGTCTAGTTCAGAAGTTTTGTCCCGAAGTCTAGTCCAGAAGGCTAGTCCAGAAGGCTAGTCCAGAAAACTAGTCCAGAAGTCTAGTCCAGAAATCCAGCGCAAAAACTTAGTCCAGAAATCTAGTCTAGAAGTCTAGTCCAGAAGTCCAGTCCAGAAGTCCAGTCCAGAAGTCCAGTCAAGAAGTCTAGTTCAGAGGTCTGGTCCAGATGTCTAGTACAGTCATGCCAAGTCTAGTCCATGTGAAAGGGTTCCTCTAGAAGTGCCAACACACATAATAACTAGTGCACGATTTACAGCAGCTATCGAGATTTGAGCAATTAATCAGATTTGATTGATTTCGGATCAGCTTTCAAAATTGCGTTTTTGTTTTCGTCATTTGAAACTAAGGCTAGAAATTTTATAGTACTCCTCCGCCAATGAATCCGAAACCGTAAGTTGGATTCGTTTGAAAATTAATAGCAATTTATGAGACCATAAACCATTGATTTGAATCTAAGTTTGTAAAAATCGGTGGAACTATCGCCGAGAAACCGAGGCAAGTTCCGATTTTTTTTTAATTTTTGACCACTATTTCTGGCACTTTCGGAAACACGTTCTTTACATGGTCATTGTAATGCCTGTTGGAAATTACTCTTACTCTTCTTAGAGTTTTCATTCACTTCTTCCGGTACTCCCGAAACCGGAAACCGACATTGCCGGGTTTGAGTTTGTTTAGTAAGAAACTAAGAAAGTCTGCAACCTAGAAGATTTTGAAAAATCCGCTGCTTTTTGCGAGGTTTTATAAGTAAAATAAGAAAAGAATAGGAATTAAAATTTCTGCACTTATCAACCCGTAACTCCAGAACCGATAGTCAGATCTTAATACAATTCGACAATATTCTAAGCCTTTGATTTTTGTTGTTGATACTTTTTATGTTGTAAAAATCCATCTTGCAGCCATTTCCGAGGAAAGTAAGTGCTTATATTGCTCTAGTCTCAAGTTCTTATTTCGTTGAAATCGTTGTGATCCGACTTCTTGTTCCGGAATTATATCACCCTGAGCTGAAAAAAATGAAAATTATTTCCCAAAACCGATAAATCTAATTCTGTTGAACGCTACCCAGATCCATCGGTTCTGGGGTTCTGAAATTACAGGGTGTTTGAATTCAGGTTCCGGATTTACAGAGTGTTTGAAATTTTAAATCAATTCTTAGCCAATCCTCGAACGCAGATTCGTCATGGACTTCGGCCGAACAAAAAAAAACCTTTCAATTTGGATAACAGTTGGCGTTAGTTTACTTTTGAAAGTGGTGTCGCCAAAATGTCACACCAATATTGGGATTTGTTTTTTTTTTATTTTTTCTGAAGGTCCTTTCACAAATAAATTGCATACCGTTCGGACGCGGAGAAGAGTCGTACTCACCGATGGCTCACCGATGGGCCAGGCCAGTCCAGCTCCAGGAGCCGACTGTTGTAATTGAAATCGTAATTAAATTAATTAATTATTAATTTCATTTACTGCAAATCGTCCGAATGAGTTATGTTCGGATTGTAGTGGTTGGGCTCGCAAACTGCCATCCTGGAACAACGGAACAACGAGACAACCTGAACGTTCCACCACTGCCGAAGTCCGCTGAAATTTGCATTAATTACATTAAATCGTCCATGCGATATTGAAATTTTGCGGAACTACTGCCCATAGCAGTCGGATAAATTAAAGCACTCATTTGATTATGCGTTCGTTAGTTTACAAATTGAATTTGGTTTATTTGTAGATCATGGGTTCTTTTTTTTTTTTGGTTGGTTGTTGTCTTTTTCTGCACGCTTGGTCTCATTTTATTTACGTAGATAACAGAATTTATTACCTTTTCGGGAAATATTGATTCATATCAGAAAAACAAATGTATTATTTATTCGCCCATATCCGGATAGTTTAAACTTCCGGGATCGAAGGGGCATCTAAAAATAGACCGTCGTTTGAAGTTCGTTCGAAGGATGGGCAAAATGTCAGACACAATCATTACCGGTGCGCGTTCCCATTTTAGCTGGCCCGGGCACTTACTGTGAAGCTGTTTCAAATCGAATTTCCACAAATTGAGCACACGGGCGCGCTGATTTCACGACTGCTTACTCAATTTTTTCTTCTAATGACTCCCGTTTCAACATTGTTAGCAAAATTAGATTCGAACGAAAGCCAGGTGGCAGGTGGGAGAAATTCCGAGAGACACCGGTATTCCATAATGAACACACAGTCTTTGGTACAGCGAGTGCGAGTGCAAAGGCATGTCCCGGAACTGGGAAACACTTCTACCCAGACACGAGGACCGTTAGCACAATTGCTGCCCGATTCGGCTGCCACATTCGACAACGACGACGACGCGCTCGTAGATGCTAATGACGGGTTGGGCTGCTACCAGTCCGGAACCGACCCGGACTAGACTCGACGGGTGACGAAGGAATAAAACCAATCTAGACAAAGATCTAATGAGCCCTGATGAGCCCGTGCAGAGCTGTTTGCTGTTTTTATTTCGAGCCTCCATCCATCCAATTCCTCTTGCTTGTTCCTTGCTGTCTACACAGACTTGATGATGTTGACGTGGAGATGGGTTGAAGGCAAACCCAATTACACCCAATCAATATCTTGTATCGTCGTCGTCTTGTTCTTTGGGGGATGGCAGGTGTCGGAAAATTAGTTGCGTGTTTTCCATAAAAGGATCGCCAGTTGGTTTAGGGTTGCTCCGTTGGAATTGGTATCAATTAGGGCATGGTCGTAGAGTGATTGGTTCAGTGCTCTTCACTGTACTCCGAACAACACCAACAAATTACCAAATTTGAATATTTTCCTCTATTTTTCTGTTTTATTCCGAAAAGAAATAAGTAAAAATTCTAGTTATCATGCGTCCGATGGATGATTAAAAATTCCTTAGTCGAATTGAGAAGCCTCACGACATCGAGTAAGAAAATTTATGAAATTCTCGAAAAACCAAAGACGTAGTCCTACGTCAAAAATCTTTCTCTATACAACGGTATTGTTTCTTACGAACCTTTTTTTCGTCACTATTAAGTAGTGGTAAGATGCTAAATCGTCCCAAAAAAAAGAATATGTTTTGAGAAAGTTGCTTCAGAAGCGACAATAGGCCTTTTAAATAAGCACTATTTCACTTAGATTTCGCTGCCAATGTTCCCAGGTTTAGAGACGAATGGTTGGCTAATTTTACAGTGCAGCTTCATAGTGCTTATTACCGCATTTATTCTTTGTAAATTTATCGTCAACAAGTCCTGCCTCAGAAGTACTGGGATTGATTGGGACGGATGTAGAGGAAGCAAAGTTGTTCTTGAGTGATGATATCTTCGTATCTAGTTTTCACCATCGTAGTGAAAAGCATTATCACAATTGACATGTAGCCAGCTGACGTTCGTAAGTTACAAGCGGTTTATATGGAATGATTCTATCCTGACCGAAAGTCACCTAAGAAGGTATACCCTTCTTTAAACGCTTGAGTAACGAACATACGCCATTCAGAATACTGGGTCCAAAGGTCTGAGGTATAGATTTTCGAATTAATTTATCGTTGGCGACTTAAGGAAGATGATAACATCATAAAGGGTAGATGTAACGTAACCGACAACACACATTTTTCCCACCATACAATTTTCTTCAAGGCGGCATCGACTTTAACAAATCTAGGCTCGTTTGAAAGGTAAGCGGGTCATTTGACCGAAAATCGTTTCGCCGAAAGGGTCATTTCGCCGAATGTAGTTTCGCAGAAAGGGTGATTTCACCGAAATGGGTCATTTGATCGAAATGGTCATTTCACAGAAAGAGTTATTTGTAGAAAGGGTGATTTCGTCGAAAGGATCATTTCACCGAAAGGGTGGTTTCACCGAAAAGGTCATTTCACCGAAAGGGTCATTTCGCCGAATGTTGTTTCGCAGAAAGGATGATTTTACCGAAAAGGGTCATTTAACGAAATGGTCATTTCACAGATAGGGAATTATTTTGCAGAAAGGGTCATTTCGCCGAAAAGGACATTTCACCGAAAGGGTCATTTCGCCGAATGCAGTCCCGCAGGAAGGATGATTTCACCGAAAAGGTTCATTTTATCGAAACGTTCATTTCACAGAGAGGGAAGGCTGAAGATCAACCTATAAACTCTAAAAATCAGTGCATATGTTATTACAAAAAGGAAATTTAATGAGGAAGGAAACGTTTGAAGTTTGTAAAACAATCCGATATTTGTAAAAAAAAGTTTTAGAAGGAAAACCGACAGACAAGGTCTGAACAATGGTTCATTCTATAATACAATCTAGCACCACTGCTTCTAGTGATCGTAATGTGATTTGACTTTGTTATGCTTTTACGGTTGGTCTGAGTTATTCCATGTCTTCACGACAGATACTCAGCTTAATATGAAGATTCTTTTTAAGTAACAAGCCATGTTCCAAAACTCACTGTAAAGATACAAAAAAGTAATGTAAATTTGTTTTTGCTGGCATAAAATAGCATCGTCCATATATTCTAAACTATATGAGATAGAGAGTTTATGTCTTCAGAAAAGTTATTGGATTTGAGTTTATCGAGACACGGAATAGTAAAGTACTTTCGCTCTATTATTTATAACCGATCTTGAGCCCCATATTGCGGTGCGTCCTGCCAACAGGTGTTCTGTACCGAATTTCAATTACAGTCAGCACGTAACGGAACCAGGCACTCTATCATTCGACACGAAAAAAAAACGAACACACAAAACGTTCGGCATTTCGGAATCTTCAAGACGCACCGAAAAAATGAAAGTAAAAAGAAAACAAAGAAATACGACTCAGCACCCTTCGATAAAAAGAATAGAAAAAACCTTCCGAGTGAAAAAAGAGAGAGAGAAAAAATAAACGAGCCGGGTTCCTGCGAGAGAACACGCAACCCGGTCATCAGAAATTCAATCCCCGCTGAATAATTGAAGCCACAGGTAGCAAATTGGTCCGCACGACGCGGTGCCGGATGCGGTTTGACCACCGCATCCCTGCAGCATCGTTATAAATAAGCGCTTTTTCTTCGGTCATTAACGATATCACCGCACCGAGTTTCCTTAATGTGTTCCATCAAGCGACGGAGCATTGATCGCCCTCCATTTTTTTTCCTTCGATCGACCCGTGAGTTGGCGGTTGGAAGCGGTTCGGAGTTGGTTGGGGTTGCGTTGGTGTGACCGATATCATCATCCCGGCGGAGACAATGACAGCCAACGGTAGCGCCATTTTGTTAAATGGCTTTATCCCCATTTAATTTAATTAGAGTTTTACGAAATGGAAATTAAATTTAAACTTGTCCTCGCTCTCTTTCTCTCTCTCTCTCTCTTGCTCTGCTGCTGGGCTGCGAAATTATGTGACCGGGACGCAGGGTGTTGGAGTTAAACGCACTATCGCGCCAGAGCAGACAAAACGAAGCGGGGCGCGTCAGCGTTTTTTTTGTTTTATCGTTGAACAAACTAAGCAACGTTGGGTTTTGTTGGAAATGAAAATAGACAAACGGGAAAGGTGAACAGCACTGTCCGCCCGTTCGTTACTGGGGAAGGGGGGCGGTGTCGACTACTACATTCCAGCAGCAGAGATGGGCGGAGCAAGCCTAATGGTTTTCTAGTGAGCCAACATGCATCTGCTTTTAAGAGCACTTTGTAACTGTCATGTACACGTCAACGATAAACAATAGCCTTTCCTGTCGGATGATCACAGCCTCTTTGAGGAAAAGTAAAACGAACGAAAAAAAAACAACAGAAAAACTAGCCTGGCGCCCTCTGACGTGGTTACCTGGGAGAGACCCCTCTTCAAATACGGGCCTTTCGGAAATGGATTTTTTCCACGATCTAATGTTTTGTTTTCTTTTCACTTTCAGGTGAAGTGGAGCGTCTACTTAAGGAACACCAGCAGAACCAGGAGCTGGTGGACAAGATCGGTAGCAATTTCTACCAGATTATCTACCCGGTGCAGCTGCGGCACCACGAAAAGATGGGCATCTCGACGCGAGAGGTCGGCGCACCCAAGGTACGCTATCGTTCCAGCTCATCCGCTTCTTCACCATCAACAACAACAACTTCATCATCATCATCCATATATAACCTTATTACCAACACCAATACCCACAACACCACTGCCACACGCACACGTAAATCCTACTCTTACGGGGCCGATAGCAATAGTGGTGGTGGCAGTAGTAGTAGTAGTAGTGCCATGACGAATCACGACGATTACGACCACAGGATGGTATGTGATATTTGTTTCTCGATGGATTGTGTCATGACATGTGTTTGTTCGTTTGTTTTTTTTTCTAGATTGGTTTTGATGTATGAGTTTTGTACAGAATTGCGTTTACTGTTTCTGGTTTTTTTTTTTTTGACGAAGACGGTTACGATGTTCATGGGACACCCCGAACTTCGATCGTTGTAATGAATTTTGTATATACAATTAGGACCTTTCAACGACATTTGAGTTCGTTGAGAGAAATTTCTCTTCATCTTCAGGGCAGAACAACAGCAAATATTTTTAGTCGAATATAAATTTAAGAGTAGTCGTTCTTGTTTTCGACTATTTTCGATGTTTAAATCTACTTGACGAAAAATATTTACTATCGTTTTACCCTGAAGATGAAAGAATATTTCTTCGAAACGTCGGCATTTAACGCGGAATAAATATTTCAATAATAATAAACTTTTAAGATTTTTAAGAATTTGTGGATATTGAAATATTATTGAATTACGAGATTTTCAAATACATTCGCTTAACAAGATAATATTTACTATCGTTTTGCCCTGAAGATGATGGAATATTTTTTCGAAACGTCGGCATTTAACGCAGAATAAATATTTCAATGATAATTAACTTCTAATATTTTTAAGAATTTGTGGACATTGAAATATCATTGAAGTACGAGATTTTCAAATACATTAGCTTAACAAAATAAATCACATGCCAAATATGGTATTAATTTTAATAACATTTTGCTATAACGAACAAAAATCTAATTTTAAACCTTAGAATTTCCGGGCCCGGAGGGACTCAGGGAACCGTAAGAGGTCTTCGACGGACCCCCACGTTTCTAGAGTAATCTTGTTCGTGGAAAATAATGGGTGCTTTTTAGGAGGGAGCTTTGTTTTTTCAATAGGGATTACTCTGCTGTCTGAAAGTTGTTCCGACAGTGTAAAGTGACGTCTCTACTCAGTATTGTTTGGCAAATCATCGTGAATAGCTTAACTCCAGAACAACGTTTCCAAATCGTGGAAATTGCTTTTCAAAATCAGTGTTCAATTAAAACTGTTTACAGCGCCAAATTCCATTCAGTGATGAAGCACATTTTTTGGTTGAATGCATACGTCAACAAGCAAAATTGCCGTAGTTGGAGCAGAGATAATTCACACGCCGTTCAAGAATTTCCGTTGCATCCCGATAAATGTACTGTTTGGTGCGATCTTTGGGCTGGTGAAATCAACGTTCCTTATTACTTCGAAAATGAGGAAGAACGACGCGTTGCTGTGAATGAAAAACGATACAGTACCATGATCAATGAATTTTGGTTGTCAAATCTTCAAAATATGGATGTGGACGAAACGTGGTTTCAACAGGATGGTGCCACATGTCATACTGCGGCCGAAACAATCGACCTATTGAAAGAACATTTCAACGACAACAGACAGACAAATAGTTTTTTTTTGATTGATTTGTTAGTCCTAAAAAGGACCGAATCGTTGTATTTCTTCAATGTTAGACAATGTTAAGTTCATTTTCTTGAACGATGGGATGAGGTCTAAATGTTGAGAAAAAAAGTCGGTGAAGAAGCGCATTTTAGAAATCATGATTTGCGGTATTCACTTTATCTCAGCGCAAAATCATCAGAAGTCTAAAAATTCAAGTAACATTAGTTTTCTAGACCCCTACGCTTTTATAAGACTTTTTTTTGGTGGTTGTTGAAAGTCGAAGCTGTGATTGTCCACGAAAAAAATCACCATTTTGTAGCTGTGAAACCTTCCCAAAGTAGTAAAAAAATGATAAGGAAAACGATAGTTTGAAATTTTTAACACTCCTCCTTTCAGTAATTCCGGATCCCGAAGTTGGACTCTTGAGGCTCCCATTCACCTTCAGTTTTACGGACAGTTTTCCGCCAATCTGAGTGGAAACGGAATTGTTATGTAAATCGTCCGAAATTCTTTACGATTTCTACCGGGATTCTGATTGGAATGCAACAACGACTTCTTTTTGCCCTTGAAACGGAATCCAGTTAGAAATCGTAATATATTCCGTTCCAAATTTGAATTTAATGATTAAAATAAGCACACTGACGTATCGACTTAGATGGACGAAAAACTGTCAAGAAAACTGAATGTGAATGAATGAGGGCTTTCATAAAATTACTTAGAAACCTCTAAGACAGTATAGAGCCTTGAACTAAGACACTATAAGACCTTTCTTTTGCACCTACGATTATGGAAATCAATTAATTAATTATGTTTTCGACATTAGCTATGGCTGTTTTTTACTGC
This sequence comes from Malaya genurostris, assembly GCF_030247185.1. Lineage (NCBI taxonomy): Eukaryota > Metazoa > Arthropoda > Insecta > Diptera > Culicidae > Malaya > Malaya genurostris. The sequence goes on from NC_080570.1 coordinate 150,337,823, forward strand.
CCGACTTTTTACTTTAGAATGGCTGTTGTTTACTGCCCGACGTTTCGACAACTGAGTATGTTCCTTTTTAAGGAAACGGTAAGATACTTCCCTTGGAAAAGACCATATTCAGTGGTCGAAACGTCGGGTAGTATGGAACAGCCGTTTTTATTTAATAGACTGCCAAAGCCGAATACATTATTATTGTTATCATATTTCAAAAATGAATTTAACTATTCCTGACATATCGACGTCAGAGAGCTAATTAAAGTCTTAATGAATACTTCGATTTATCATATTTTAGACACTCTTTATAGCTTAACGTCACAGATTTTTAATATATCGTTTTTTTTTTTTGGTTTCGTCTTGTCATAGAGGAACGAGTGATGTTGGCATAGATACTCTCTTTCGTTCCAATGAGAGAGGAAAATGATTCGGCTCTTTTCTTTTGTGTTGGGATGCGGTCATTTACGAATGAGACAGTAAAAAAAGACGAAATATGGGACTGTTGGATTGGATTCATTCATCGAGAGAGCGTGACAGAATTTTGCTATGATCGACGTAAGCTGCGTTTGTTTTGGAGGTGTTTATTAACGCTTTCCGGAACCGGAATCCGAGAACCGGCATAGCCAAAACCGCTTCGTTTGGCCGAATTTGAACTAATAAGACCTGCATATTGGGAAAATCTACATAGTTACAATGACGGTTGGAAATTTGTGAAGTTTTGCACTATAAAATTTCGAAGCTGGATATTGGATCCCGATAAACGTCTACAAAAACTTCGAATTTCCTTTATTGAAGTTTTTTAACCACTGTTTTCGGTTTACTTCCGAAATCGGGAACCAATAGAGACGAAATGATTTTTTCTGGCAATCACAAGTTACAAGATATGCCAATTAGAAGATTTTACCAACCGTTTTTTTTTAATGGTCTCTTTTAAAAAAAACACTCTTGAAATTGATTCTTTCGCACTTATCACCGTGTCATTTCGGTCCCGAAAGTCGGTTCTAAATGAAATTCAGGATGTTTTTACCGAATCTTAAGTGCAATCTTATTTAATCTGAGGTTTTTGCCAATCGGTTCAACCCTCTCCGAGAAAAGTTAGTGAACATATTTTCATTTTTATGCACTAATAACCCCCTGTATTACAGAAACCGGTAGTCGAATCTGGATAAAATTCTGGCACATTTTACTGGACCACAAAACTATTCATCTGAATCGAAGATCGTTGGGAACGACCAAACACACAGAGACATTTGCCGATATCGACGAACTAATTCGAATGATTTCTTCGCGTTTCGCCTTCGGCTCATCAGTGCTTAAAGCAGTTCAAATTGAGTCGCCATCTCCACCTAACAGTTCAATTTCAACCGCTAAGCAGACGCAAAGTCCACACTATTTATGTGACCCTTTAAGGATAGGACACTAGGTGCCATATCCTATCTGACGTCTCGGACGAAAACGAGTGACGACCGACTACTGGCCGCCGCAGAATTTGAACATTTAGGTGTTTTTGGTTTGTACGTAAAGTACATAATTCGAATGGTATATGACCAACTGTTCAAAAGTTAGTTTTCACAGTGATTGCATAGCCTTTCTATATGAGTAAGACCAAAAATATTTTCATTCTTTAGAAAACCTTATTCCATAGGCAAAAGCTCGGAAAATATTTTGGAACTAGGACTCGTTTAGATTACACTGTGAAACGGTGGTTTCGAGAATTACGTAGTCACGCAGTTCTCAACCCCGCACATTAGGTCTGACATTTTTTCTGACCCGAAGAGGGACATTAACAAATAAGGAAGATTTTTTTATGTATCCTGAAAGGTGAATGTTCATTACGCATGTTTTTCTAAGAAAACTATATCTACGTCTGTGACTTTCTGTCAAGGCACAAAGCTCCCATGAAATTCATTTGTCACCATTCGAATTAATTAAAACTTACGACAATCCGTTGGCTACAAATCACTTTTGCCGGAAAACTGTTGTTCACTACAGAAAATCCGCCGGGAAACGGGACAAGAAGATATCTACAGCCACGGGCAAGCAGGTTATCTCAAGCAAGTCCAGAACTTCAAAGAAAAAAACTTAACCCTTAAATGCGCAATGTTGGTTTAAAACAACATACTGGAATAGGATCTTGCGTCTTCAAGGGTTAACAACAATAAAATAATTTCATCTTCGAAACCATCATCAGCAATCAATGCGCATCGAGTTCCTAACATTTAACATGGGAAAGTAACAGTAATGATATAGCGAGACCCCACAACAATGGTTTCATCTGGAACAGCCACGTCGAACCAATGGACGATAACTTGAATAGTGAACCGTTGACTCCCACCTCACTCTCTAAATTTACTGGATAGGAACAGAAGCGCCTCTCCCATAAGGAAAAGTATAACAACGAGATTACCAAAATTTAAATATTTAGGCAACTCCGTACAATTTTAGGGTTACAAACCTTATCAAATAAATTTAAAAAAGCTCACATAACTGAAATTTTCAGTGAATACATAAGCCACATAACCGCCAATAAAGACGTCAGATTAGACATTGCGCTTCGGTGCAATAAAGAAAAGTGTTTGGCAATGGCGATAACTCCACGTCTGTTTAGCAGTTCAAACTCGAAATGACAAGTTTTTGCATTAAGGAGCTCAATTTTAACTGCTCTGCACTGACGAGTCTAAGACGAAACGTAAAGCAATGTTGAAATCGGTAATGTGCGCCTACAGGTTCTTAACCAAAACCTCTAAATTACTAAATGAAAATGTTAAATACTTCTGTTTTGCTAAGTAATTTTCACCTTATCTCCTAGGCCAAATGTCCGATTGTGGGATTTATCGCTTCCAATACAATCCAGTGTAACACTCAAGCCACCTGCCTTACACACTTTCGGCCTTTTTCACTTCAAATCCTCTTTGGTTTTGAAAATCTTTCTTGTTTTTCGTAATTTGCCTCTCACAATCGTTCGTAAATTTTCTATTGTGCGAGGTTCTGCGGAATTTTTCTTCATCACTACCTTCGCCCAATGACTCTATGCCAAATCCTGCCAAAATAGAGTAATGTCGCTTCTCAACTGTTTCGTGATCGACTTCCCGGGTAGATAGTAAATAGCAAACAAAAATCAAAATGATAATGAATTTTACCATCTTATCTTGTCTTGATGTTTCTGTGCTTTCAAATAGCGATATTTGATATTTTTTTGATATTTCATTGAAGTAATCAAGAAATTGAAAAATATTTGTTTAGCATCAAAATTAGTTATTATATCTTAATTTTTAATTGATGAGGTATTCCAATTTCATTTGGAACAACTAATCTAGTAGTTTTATTTTCAGATATACTGCATCAGAATCAGATAAGAGAAATACTAATGATATTATACAATTCTGAGTGCTAGGATATCAAATAATTGAAAAATTAGTCTTCTATAAATAATGTGTTCTAATTACAATGACAGAATCTAATATTTTGTTGCTATTATCTCATGCAGACTTCGTTGTGATTAATGATATTTTAACTCTTATTGCAAAATAAATAATGTTAATTTCTACCATTGAAATGTTTGGTTTTAGTAATTAAATTTTCTATTGATTTGCTATTGACTTCTACCCAGGCACAGGTCTGAATTGTCCACGTATGTTTTTGGCAAAGCCGATTTACAAATTGTTTCGAGCTTTTGCTTCGTTTGATTCGAAAAGATCTAAAAAATACGGCTCTTTTCAGTCGATGAAATGAAAATTCGAATGTCAATCCAGCTATTCTGACCATGAATTATTCAAACTCTGATTTTGATCTAGCTCATGTGATTCATTTATTCTTTATCAATTGTGAAATAAATTCTACTGATGTTTTCCGACCAAGTTTACCCGACAGTTACATCCTTTTGGCTGTGCTGCCATCCAATGCTCCGATTAATAGGTAATAGGTTCAATGCAGAGTTTGCTTTATTGCGTTACATTTAATATTTCGCATGACCGAATAAAATTTGATATTACTAGTTTTTGTTCCACCCGCTTTCGGAACTCGGTTTCGTCTGGCTATGACAAACAAAAGAAAATGCATTTTTAATGGGATATCAATATCCGTTTTTTGTAGCATTGTTGTTGTAGCTGTTGAGTTGAAGCAGGTTAACTGAATTGTAGATTGCTTCCAATTGTTGTTCATTCAATTGACTCGCATTGTTTGCATTGTTGAGAGAAGTGTGTAACAGTCAGCAATTTAAAAATCTCCGAACAGGTTGAAACGTACAACAAAAGTAAAAATGATTTTGCCAAACAAACTAGGAATCGAAAATTGTTCAGGTAAATGGTAGAATATGGTTTCATTATGCATAATTTTTTTTGAAAAGTGGGATGGAAGGGGAAATTTTCTTGTTTTTTATTATTATTTAAATCTAGTCAGAATCAACTGCATCCGAATTTCATTGGCTTTTATTTCAGCAACAGTAGTTTTGAGTTCAGTATCCTGTATCATCCTGAAAATATACGACGGAAGTCAGTTGCATTCTCAGAATTACCATTTTTGATTATTTTAATTATTTATTTCAAATTCACTAAGCTAACAAGTGTATTAATAACCAATAAGAGTAATTGAAGCGTGTCTGTTTTAATCGTATTCACGTCATTCAGTTATGTCGCTGATATTACCCAACCGCTGATTTTTTGATATTTTCCTTTATTCAACAGTGCCCTTTCGCAACTGTGAATAAATCTTTTAGAATAATTTATAATTTGCCCAAATCCGGTGATATTGCTGCCCACCAACCGTTTACAGGTGCCCATTTTAAAAATATCCGGCATAGCACCGAACCGAATTATTGTATATAAATTCTGGCTTCCATAAAACTGAACAATTCGCGTTTGACACAATGCTGCTGCCGAGGTGTGCTGTGCTGCCATCGATTGTCACCGGATCAAGTTTGGCCGGAGCCCCGTGGCAACGTAAAGTTGAAAACAACACAAGAGCAAACTGAAAGAATGAATTAATTCCAATTTATTCCTGTGTTTCCGAAGCCGCCACCGCCACCGCCACTGGGCAAACCAAATCCGTCCATGTTGTTCCCGTTGTGGCACGCATCAGTAAATTTCACATTTTCACGAACCCCCGCATTGTAATAAAAGAAAGCTTCGTATTAAGCATTATCGCCTGGAGCGCAGCGCCATGCGTTCTTTCTGTGTCACAGTTACAAGGCGCGATCGGGTTGTTTTGTTCTCCCTATTCTAGTCCTCCTTCATGTGATGAACAGATTGACGGGGTCGGGAGGGGTCGTAAATAGGCCCATAACAAAAATGCATAAAGCCAATCTCGCCACAAAATAGCGCACCTGCTAACAATTGGTTACCGTTCCGGTGGCAGGGGAGGCGAGGGATTATTTCAGGTTTGTCAGCCATCGTCATGAATTGACGGATAATGTGGGCCAAATTGGCAGCATTTGTAAAATCCATAACCGAACCGTGCTGCCAAATTGACACAGTTTCAATGGTGTTGGTTTTTACTCGACGATTGGTGTGCACTGAACATATCTGAAACTATCAATTAGAATTTCAATTTACTAGGGTTTAAATCATACGTACTGCAGGTGGGTTTTGCAAAGAGCTATTTAGTGATCGACCATATTTTCTCATCCACAAAGGCAGATGCCTTGCCAAATCATCACCTGAAGAATGGGTTTATCTACAGAGATATATTTGAACTCGCTTGGGAAATCTTCTCTACATTTCTGAAGGCAAAGTTCCGAAATTTACTGAGGAGTCCTAAAAACAACTGTTGATTGAATCCTTCCGGAATCGGAAATTGGGAACCAGGACAGCCGGAATTAGTTTGATAGGCCATCTACTAACAATGAGTTTAATAAAAAAATTATCAGTTAGTTGTACTTGTGTTTGCCCTCGTTTATGAGAAAAAAAACATGAAATTGAAAATTTTTCACTTATCGTACTCTAGTTGCGAAACCAAAAGTAGGATCCGAATGAAATGTTCTAGAAAACTTTTAATTATTTTTAGACCTTTCGTTTTTTTTTTTACTCAATAATATAATTTTTAATGCATACTGCTTAAGCTCTAAGATGCCAAGGGCAGAACCGACCTTTCGTTTGAATTTCAGTTTACGAAAATCGGTCAAGCCATTTCCGCGAAAATCGAATGCAAATTTTGTACTTAATCGTCACTTATTACCCTATAACTCCGGAACAGGAAGTCGGATCCAAATGAAACCTATCAGTTTCAAATTCCGGAACCGGAAGTCGTATCCGGATGAAATTTGGTAGGATTATATGGGGTTGCAAGACCTTACATTTGAACCTACGCTTGTGAAAATTGGATGAGGGGTCTCTGAAAAAATTGATGGCACGTTTTTAGTTCATTTTGTTCATCTTACACCGTAACTCCCGAACCAGAAGTCGAATCTAGATGAAATTCAATAACAACTCATGGCCTGTTATTTGAAGCTTCGTCAAACGCAATCGGTTGAGCGGTCTCTGAGAAAATCGAGTGTACTTTTTTCTCATTTTTTCCACATTTTACCCCGTTACTCCCGAACCGGAAGTTCGATCCGGGTAAAATTCAATAGCAACTTTTGGGACCAAAAGACCTTTCATTTGAATCTTAGTTTGTGAAAATCAATCCAGCCATTTCCGAATAATTGAGTGAAAATTTTTGTTTCATACACACACATACACATACACACATACAGACACACACAGAGAGATTTGCTCAGTTCGTCGAGCTGAGTCGAATGGTATTTGACATTCTGGCGATGTTCCGAACGTAAAGACACTGTGCCTCGGTGCAACGCAAGTGTCTCAAGCAGAGCTCACTTTACGTCTGCTGAGCGGTTTATGTGGAACTGTTGAGTGGCGTGGTAGTTTAACACGAACTGCTGGGCACTGATGAGTCGAAGGTCAGATGTAAAATAAAAAATAATGAGAAGCAGTCTTGTTCTCTTTAGTACTAACCGGTAACTTGTAATCAAACCCCAGAATTTTTGGTCAAAACAGACAATTTTCATTATTGGTTTGCCGTTTTGACTCTAGTGTAACTTTTGAGAAGGGAAAATTATTAGAAAAAATAGATCTCAGAAATGGTTTGGTATCTTCTTTAATGCCATTTTTTGTTTATTAAGCATTAACCCAGTAGGTCATTTGCCAATCCTCTAAAATATTTTGAGTAATTTTTAAAGTTTTGTATAGAAAGTGTGTTTTATATTTTACTTAAAAAATAAGTCTTAACTATAAATTTCAACAACAAAAAATATATATTTAAAAAAAATTGTGTTATTTTATTTTATTTTAGAAATAGAAATTCCAAAATATTTTTTATCTAAATATATCTTGTTTTTCAATAACTCAAAAACACTAAAGAAGACTTCAGTGTTAATAATTTTAATGCATAGCGAACCATCTGGAAAATTTGCCATATGTTTCAAGTAATTATCAAGGTTACATGGAGAAAGTTCGCATACAAAATTTTTTATGTTTCAATTTTTTTTAAAAAACAAATCGCTAGGATCAATTTTCTCAAAAAAGGTATCTTTGAAGATAATCGTGTTTCTAAAACAATTTAAATAATTTTGCTCAAAAAAGTACATTTTATTTTTCACTTAGCTCATATAGATAGGCTTTTGACAGAGATGGCTGAATCGATTTTCCAAAACTTAAGTTCAAACGAAAGGTCTTATGGTCCAATTGCTCGCTATTAGATTTCATTCTTATCCGACTTCAGGTTCCGAAATTACAAGGCAATATGTCCAAATCTATGGAAAAAATTCGCATTGAGCATCGATTTTCTCGGGAATTTCTTAACCGATTTTCACAAACTAAAATGCAAACGAAAGGTTTTGTTATTCTTTGAAAAGTCCCTGAAAATTCGATCCAGATCCGATTTTTGGTTTCGGTATTACAGCGCGATAGTAAAAATTTTTCAATTTCATGAATATTTTTTCATAAGTGGTGGCGAAACGAGGTGTAAATTTTAATAAAACTTACTGATAAATTCATCTAGTTGGCAGACATTGTTCGTTAGTAGATATATAAATCTACTTTGGGACTATTAGTCCCCGGTTTCCGAACCGGTGCGGTGAAGAAAAGTTCCAAAAAATAGAATTCATTTCGATTTCTCAGCAATGGTTGAACTGATTTTCACAAAATAATGATTCAAATTAAAGCTCTCATTGTCTTAAAAAATACTGTGCAATTTCATCCAGGTCCAACTTCCGGTTCCGAAATTATAGGGCGATGAGTGTCAAAATTTTCAAACTTTCCTACAAAATGACGACACGTGCTGGTACGGAAGAAGAAAACACCACCGCCTAGCACACAGTATGCTTTGTTCAATTTTATACAGCGTGTAGGGTTGTCACATTTTTATCTATATTAACATGACATAACTGTTTATACAAATTGAAAAGGTTATGGTAGTTTATACCCAAAGAAAGTTTTTGATTTTATTGAAATCTGAAAAAAAAATTCTTGACAAAATATTCTAGTGATGTTTTTAAGATACAAATAATAGGAGGGAATTTTTAACATCTCCATCTTCGAGCTTTTAAGAATAGTCTTATCTGGGAAACATATTATTCTTTTATCATGTTATTTCTTCTTCTTCAACATTATAGGTTTTGGTGAGCTCAATTGATACGCGTTTCTCATCGCTTATTCTCATGTGGTGATTCGTTACCAAAGCATTCATTGAAATTGTTCTGCCTAGTTGATGGTAGTGTTTACTATTATTGCATAGCAAAGCAAAGTCTTGGCGTTACATTCCTTTAGTGGAATTTGGCCTTTCTGTTTCAACAGACTTCGCAGCCGATTCTTAGTGTACAGAATCATTGCATGGCTAGTACTATGGATCCTACTGACACTAAGAATCCTTCCAGGTCGGGGCTCGAACATACGACAACTGGCTTGTAAGACTATTATTGCACACGCTTCTTTTATTGACTTAAATTTTGAATTCGGTTTCCGAATGCCGCCTAGGTTCTAAGCCGCCTGGATGGTGGTGAACCCAATTCGACCGCGTCCTTCGTCTTCTGCTTCTAATATTTGAGCATTCGTCTACAGTAAAATTGTTACATTCTAGTGTAATTCTCTTGATACTGTACACATATCTTATTACTAAATAAGTTGGTTTGATGCTTTATTTAGTGTTTGTATGACAAACTAGAAATTTGTCCGGAAGAAATATGAATTATATTAAATGGTTAAGTTTTTGCAGTAAGCAGTTCAATTCGAACTGTTATGCACTGACGAGTCTTAGTTATATAGTCGGAGTAAGTCTCGGTGCCTTCGAAGGGTGAGGTATGATTTTTTTTGGTTCAGACGTCCTTGTTTTCTAAGATTATTATATTAAACAGTTGAAGTGTCTGGGTGTTTACTGCTGAAGTCAGATGTGATGTAAATCTGGACAAAACAAGCTCGAAATTTATCTTGGAATGGGAATTTATGTTGGGATGAGAATGGTTACCTAACGAGCATTAAGTTTCACTGTGGGACAAACCGAGGATTACTAAACAAGAGGGATAGTTGTTCGTAAAAAATCGATTCATTCGAATGTGATCAAATAAAAATCCAAATAATCTGACTATCGATATATTTTATCTCTATCATATCACCTAAGTTTAGAACTAGCTAGACTTCGATTAAAATAACTCAAAAATTTCTCTATCGGTAACCGGCTGTCTAGAGATTTAGGGAAAAAAACTATAATTTTAAAAGCCAACATTTCGCTATAAATTCAAAAATTTATTTTGGCTATTATAAGGCTTGTTCGTTAAAAAATGTGGACGCCGTTAAAAAATGTGGTACATATAAATTCAAACACTTATATATACTACATGGAATGAAAAGTCCCGAGTCGTTTACAGAAAAGACGTGAATAGTTTCGAACCGTGTATATTTTTGTTGAGAACAAGCCTCCAATACCAAAGCTTATGACAATTTATCTACTAGTGTTTGAATAACAGCGGATCGTGTCAGACGAGTTCTAGTTTTCATCAAGCAATGGAAAAAGACACACCACCAGCGTATTCATGCATAAAATCAACAGTGAAATTGATTGATTTGCGGTACGGATTGGTCCACCATCCCCCGTATTCTCCCGAACTGGCCCCCAGCGACTATTATCTATTTCCGAACCTGAAAAGGTTTGCCTATTTTGAAGGCCTTGACAAATTTTGTTTTCAGAGGGCATTGAAATGTTGGAGAATCGTTGGGTTAAATGTATCATTCTAGCCGGGACTTCTCATTCCATGTAGTATAACTCTGCAAAATACATCATCAATGCGTGAAATATTTCGCAGATTGATGAATCTAAAAGATGCTTTTAGATCGAAGTTGGCGTCCAAAAAAGAGCAAGTGCGAAAAGCAATTGTGTGCGGTCGTAATGAAAAAGTCGAATCTGTCAGTAAGAAAAATTGCAAAACAGCTTGGTTTTCCTGCAAGCACTGTCCATAACGGTCTTGAATCTTTCGATACACGTTCGACAACAGCCAAAAAGGCTGGTAGCGGATCAGGAAACAGATCTCAGCAACCACCAGAAGAACGCGAAGGTGAAGTAAATGTTGCAGAAGAGACCGGATCTTTCGGTACGAACTGTGGCGTAGAAATTTTAAAAATTCTCCAAACACCGGCATGGTATGGACACGGACAAGGTGAAAATTGTACCGAGCCGTAATAATAAAAAAAATGTGACGGCTAAAACCCGGACTCGCAAGTTGTATTGCAAATTTTTGACTAAGGTTTCCTACGTGATAATGAACGTTGAAACTTATGTGCCTAGAAGACTTTAAACAGCTTACCGGAATGGGTTTTTTACTGACATACAACGGAGCGGCGTAGAGGACGAATTTCAGGACGAAGAAAGATCAAATTTTCAAGCAAAAAATTTGGTTTGGCAGTCAAAATGCAGCTGTGGTCGAGCAATCCAAAATTCCATCACTACCCGAAAGGTAAACAAGAAAATATGCCGTGAACCGATTGTTTCCATTGTTACGCAGTTATGACGTTCATACGCTATTCTGGCGTGATTTAGCATCTTGTCACTACACAAAAAATGTTTTGGAATGAAGTTCACGTTGCATTCATTTCAGAACGAAACAAAAGGTCGTCAAGTACAAAAAAAAACTATTAGGTTTGGAAAGCAAAATGCAACTGTGACCAGGCAAGTGTGGAGAATTCCTAAAGACAGTGTTGGTGATTGCCGAAAATTTGACAGAAGCTGCTATATTGCTATCTATATTGTATAGAAGAACAACAGAAGATGCAACAAGAACTAAAGTCTCTCAATGCATGAATCGTGAGAGAATTTTGCTACATTTCTTCGCTCCACTTCATACTCTGAGTATTTCACACCCTTAAAAAAATTTACAGTCTGATAATGATCGTTGCGGTGAGGAATTTCCCAAGAGAGAATCGCAAGTTGACAATTATCGCAGAAATCGAATCGATGATTCAACTTGATGATTCTCATACTAGGTTGCAATATTTCAAAACCCTTGTGTGAAGCATTCACAGACATTTTCATAGACACAACTTATAAAAAGGTTATATGCACATAGTTAGAATAAGCGGCAATAGTAAAATGATTCTATCGCAATTATGAACTGCCTGTATAGAATTGGATCGCGAAACGAGAATAAGCGACCGTTTGTTGCTTCAGAGAGGATGCTAACGATTGATTCTTAGAAATGTCGAGAGAAAAATTCGCTCTCGCACTGGTGTCGATTCTATGTTAAATAAACCATGCCGGGTTTTTGTTGTTGCGATGACATCCGTCTCTCTTTGATGGCACTGATTCAATCGTGTGAAAAGTTGCCAGTGAGCGTTCTTTGATACGATAAAAGCCATCCTTGCCTAAAGAAGCCTAAAGTTTCCATTCTTATGTAATCATGACGCTCCTACTCTACTCTGGCCGGATTTAGCATCTGGTCACTGCGCCAACGATGTTTTGGAATTAAGTCCATGTTGTACCGAAAAAGACGAATTCGCCCAACTGTTCGAAGTTGCGATCTATTGAGCAGTACTGGGTTCTCGGGAAGCAAGAACTCTCTCAATGTTAACAATAAGCTACAACTGTAGATTTTCTAAAACTACAAACAAGCCATAACCTACCTCTAAGTGTATTTTGCTATGGCTTTTATGGAAACGACTGAGAGCCACCAACCATTGAACGGAGCTTGGAAATCAGTTGAAAAGTAGTCAAAATTAGGTAGTTTTCTGTTTCCGTTGTTCACGTACACGGTTTATTGCACAACGGTTCTTGCTTCGTATGACCCTTGAAGCTTAGTCGGCTGTCAACGTTGGCATTTGGTTCCGTGAGAATGTTGAAATTTGTGGCATCGGAATAAAGTTAACCGGATAGCCATATCACTTTAAATCAATTCGACATTTCAATTAAGCCCGATTCCATTCTACGAGGGTCGCCAGTCGAATAATGTAAACCCTGGCCAATTCGTTAGAATTTAGTTCGAAACAAAAATGCACCAGCGCCAGTTCAGTTCCGCGAACGAAATCAAATCCAATTATGTGTGTGATAAGTGTGAAAATGCGGACTTCAATGGAATTCGAAACTAAAAAATTCCGTTTCGGTATGCGGATCATATTTCCCACACACACACACACTCACACAAACAGAACAGACAGAGAAAAAAAACCTCAAATGAATTAGTTTTAATAACGTGTGAGAACCGAACAATCACCAACGGAATCAGGAAACGGAAACAACAGTGGCGCGTGTGTGTGTGTGTGTAGTTGTACCCCGTGTCATTAATTCTGACCGGACGACCCGGACTTTGTTTGCATTGATTAATTGGAAAAGTTTGGTCGTCGGTCGAGCGGGACAAGGATTTCGCGATGACGACAATTATTATTTCCGCGGTTATGGAGCCACGTAAAATGAAAACAAACCCACAAAAAAATTAAAATAAAACAAAACAAAAACCTACGTGCTATGTAAATAATTCTAATGGCGGTACCCATCCCACCAAAAAGGCGGGGCCAATGCCACGGTGCAGGGAAAATAATAAATTGTAATAGTTTGCGCCGATGAATTATTCAATCCAATTGAAATCATTTCCAAATTTTTAGTGTATTATTTTGTTGCTTTGGGTGAATGATGTTTTCGATGCATATTCCAAGTGACCTCGAACAAAGAAATATTCTATCCAACAGTGCCGGGAACAAAACCTATCTCAGTGTTAAACAATGCTTCAACGTATGTTTGCTGTACGACCTGTCGGCTAATGAGCGGAAACCCTTTTTTTTTTTTCTCCCCTTCCATGGAAACTGGGATTGAGTTTTTTTTTTTATGTTCGTTTAGTTCTATCATTGGAAACTATCGGGTCATTTATGGAATTCAACTTGTTACTTTTATTTATTTATTTTTTTCGTTTCACACTGCCATGGAAAACTCTGCAATCAAAAGTGATATGCGGATGATAATTGCGGTTGTGTTTTCGATTATGGCCAGTTGCAAAGTCACCTGAATAGATAATTGGCATTTGTGCATGAATTGGCATCAGCATTTTATTCAATTGCGACTGAAATGTCGCGTCTGTTTGCGCGCTTTGTGTGGCTGTGTTGTGTGCGATAAAATGTTTTTTTTTGTTTGTTTTAATAGGCATGAGTGTTCGGAAAGAGTGAAAAAGAGGAAAAAAAGACGACAAATCCCGTCGGAACTTTGACAACTGTTAAAATAAATGGAACAAAGCTCACATCAAGCATGTGAAAAATTGCCAGTCTGTGCTATTTGAAATGGACAATAAAAAAATAACTAATTTCATATGAAAATTTGATTTCATTGCAACTAAGACTAAGCGGAAAAGCTCAAACTTTGCACAGGAACCGGAACAACTAGACAGGAGAGTAAGAGAGAGAGAGATAACGCAAATAATCGCAGTCATAACATTTGATGACTTTCATGGATGACGACTTCTCCAATCAAGAGCCATTCTAATTCCACCGAGTTCTCGTTAGGGTTTTCTCTGTCCGGGATTCGAAAATTTTTGCTATTGTTATTGAGGCAAGACTGGGAAAAGCTCCAATTAATTGTCTCGGTTTCAAGCAAACTGCTTCCCTTCACATTATGCAGATTCAATCGTTTTTTTGTTTGTTTGTTTGTATGTTATGTTCTCTTTCTGTTCCGTTGTTTGTTGGCCTTCCCAAAAATGGGGAATTTTCGATCGAAAGTTGGTTCCGCGACCATGTCAGTGTGTGCAATTTTTCTTCTTCAGGAAACAGCGGAGCTCACCCGCGATTCATTCTTCCGTCGAAGACGATTTCCAGTGGTGATGCATGGTGAGGTCTGCTTCTGTTATTGTCTTATTTATGATTATGATTACGATTATTACCGCCCACACGCGTCATGCGTCCGCTGCCTAGCGGGGGAACACCGAAACGTGCCTTCAGAGAGGGCTGCAATTTTGTAGGCACGGACGGAAAACGTGGTTCCGGCATGCCAAACAAAACCTGAACGAAAGAAATAGCACCGAGACCGTTCACTTACCGGATATCCTACTCCGGCTAGCCGTTGCTTGATTTATGGAAAATGATAATGGAAAGATGCGATAAAACGCGAAATGTTTGTTTTCTAACAAATGCTAGGTCGGATAAAGGAGGAAAAAGTCCGGCAGGATTTCGACTATAACGAGGAAGGAATCCTACAAATTACTCCGAGGGTTACCGAGGGTGTTAAAATAGATGGGGTGCAGAGTGCCGAGAAAGTTTTCCCGGAAAGAACCGAATGCAGCACTGTTGAAATTGTTTCATTGTTTTCGTTGTCCAAATTTGACCGTAGCTGCGTTCAAATTCGGTGCGAAAAGCTCCAAACATTCCCTGTTGTCGGATGTTGAATACGGCACTGAACGAAATCGGTACTGTTTCCCAACCAGGCACGCTTTACTAGAACCCACGCCCGTAAAATTGATTCATCCTAGGAAAAAACTTCAACCAATCGCGATCTGATTCCATATGATTTGCGATACGAACTTTTAGAACGACATTTCAGCGTCTTATTCGATAAAAATGGCATACAGACACTTTTGTATGGTATGAATATAAAATCTGAAAGCTTGAATGAACTTTATTCATACTGTCTATCGTTAAACCAGAAAGGCTATTTGACAGAAGAGCATATTGCTTTCGGTGGAACGAATTTAAATGGAACTACTTGCATCCATTTATTTATTTATTTATTTGGGAAGCAGTGAAAAGCCCGATGGAAATGAAATATAGCTATCTCACTCTCCAACCTCCTCATCTTTTGTATCAACCGATTACAATGATTCAACAGATACATTTACGCTTAAAACTAACAATCAAAACTAACAGTTAAAGCTAAACCACTAACTCTAAAGACTGTCCCGGAAAGTATGGACGAAACCAAAAACCGCTGCCATTTCGCAATGGTTCGGAATCTGTCATTTTTTTATGGCTGCGTCCTGTTGTTTACACTCTTCTCTAATCACTTGTGCAGTTGTTTATTCGTTTTCATTAGTTTGGATCGAAATGCGTGGACTTTCAGCAGAACAACGTCGAAAAAGTGTGTACAAATGGTGCACAGAACGCGGACTGTCACTGAGAAAAATAACAAAAATGGAAGGAGTAAGTGAAAAAACCGTGCGAAATGCAATCAGGAAGTTTGGTGAGGACAACACCTTTGAGAATAAACCGAAAACGGGTCGAAAAAAGGTCCTGCTAACACTCAGTTGGATAAACGTATACTGAAGGCGTTCGAGCAAAAGAAGGAGGTTTCAGTTAGGGATGTGGCAAAAAAGTCGGCACTTCGAAATCAAATGTTCTTCGTGCTAAAGAACGTTTAAATTTTCGAACCTATAAGAAGCAGAAACAACCAAAACGTAGTCCGCAACAAGAGACATCGATCAGGCCGAGGATTCGAAAGCTGTACAATACGATACTTGCTGGAAATTTGAACTGCATTATCATGGACGACGAAACCTACGTGAAACTCGATTACAAATCCTTGCCGGGACTACAATATTATACGGTGCGAGAAGGGCAAGTGTTAAACCAGTCCGAGACATCGACTTAAGTCGATAAATTTCGCAAGAAAGCTATGGTTTGGCAAGCAATTTGTAGCTGCGGTAAGATTTCGAAAACCTTCATCACCACTGCTTCAATGAACAACGAAATATACATCAAAGAATGTTTACTTCTATCCATGATTCGAAGCCACAAAGATCCTGTTGTCTTCTGGCCAGATCTTGCTTCTTGCCACTACTCGAAATCAACGGTCGAATGGTATACTACCAAAAATGTCACTTTCGTCCCAAAACCCATGAATCCACCAAATTACCCACAACTTCGACCAATTGAAGAATTTTGGGCATTAACGAAAGCACATCTTAGGAAACATGTCTCGGCAGCCGAAACCATTCAACAGTTCGAAAAAGATTGGAAAAAAGTGTCAACACTTGTCGCCAAGAAGTCTGTGCGGAATTTAATGAGAAACGTTCGCAAGATGGTGCGCCAACTAGTCTACAATGGCTAAGTAGCAAATGTTGAGAATAATATTCTGTTGTTGTAGTCTAATATTATCAGTATATCGAATAAAATTTGAATATCTAACTCTTGTGAATTATTTACAGCGAAATTAAAGTGTGTCCATACTTTCTGGGACAGTCTTTATAACTAGTTGATGACACAATATTACAGCATTACAGAGCAGCTTTCTTGAAAGGCGAGATAGAAAGGAATTCGAAATATGAAGCCTAAGAGTTACGATGCCTTCGAAATCACGTAGACTATGTGATTCTTAAAAACAAGTTTATCATCAAGAATAACTCTTAAGTCTTTCACGAACGATTTACGCTTAAGAACATTTTGCGAAAGATTGTAGTCATATCTTACTACTAAGTGGCTGCGGGATAATGATATGACGGAGTATTTAGAGGCGTTTAATACCATTTTGTTGGAGTGACACCAATCCACGAATGTATTCGATTGAGCTTGCAAAAAGTGTGCATCTTCTTGTTTTTTTGATCAGACGTTAGAGTTTAAAATAATCCGCAAATGATAGATTGAAACCTTTCAGTAAGAAGTGCAGATCATTAAGGTAGAGTAAAAATATATACGGTCCCAAGTGACTTCCTTGAGATACTACAGAACTCACAGCAAACGGTGATGTTGTACAGTTTCCTATTTTGACCGACGTCTCACGACCAGTAAGATATGAATGCATCCAATCCAGTAAAAAACCACCAAAGCCAAGCCTGTCAAGTTTAGTAATTGCTATTTGATGGTTTATTTGATCAAATGCCACGGAGAAATCATTGTAAATAGCGTCTAGCATGATTTTTTTTTATTCAGTATTATAGTAAAATTTTAAGGCACACTGCTCAAGCTCTAAGATGCCAAGGGTATTTACTAATCTTAATTACGACTAACTTAAAACTAGAAAAGTATCATTATGTAATGTAGCGGTAGCGGATTCTCGAGAAGCTATCGGTAGTGGCCGGTGAATTGAATATCGCATGAGGGTCTTCCATATGCCGTTGGCGAAGATCCATGTTGGCCGCATCCTTCGGTCCGTGTGGGTCCGCGGGAAACACCCCCAGGCTACGAAGGCCCGGCGGGTGGCCCGCATGCTGGTTTTCGACTGGGGCGGCCTTCCGTGGACGATGATGGTGATGTTACGGAAGAGAATGAAAAAAAAAGTAAATATTGTGGAAACGGGGTAAAAAGGGGATGTGGGAACAAAATGTTTGAAAACGATAAAGATCTAATTAGTTGCCATCGAGATGGTGAAGAGATAGGGAAGGGGTAACGAAAAAGTTAGTGACAAAAAAAGATCTTGTTAGTTCCAATGAAGATGGTGGACAGGGACGGGGATCGAGAGAATCGGGCGGATGTTAGTGTCGAACCTGTAGGTGGAGTTTATACTTTCTGAGCGAGGGATAACACATTACACTTGTATATCAATGTGTTTAAGGTACTGGTATATGAGAAGCATATATAAACTATCCCGACTCGCCAACACATCCCGAACCGGAACCTCAGGCGGTCTACCTCGGGCCCTAAGGGATTCCAGTAGCTTCGACCTGGCGTCACGATACTCTACGCACGACCACACGACATGCTCGATGTCCTGATAACCGTCACCACAAGCGCAGAGACCGCTCTCCACGATTCCAATACGCCGGAGATGCGCGTTGAATGTGTAATGGTTTGACATGAGCCGCGACATAACACGAATGAAATCGCGACTCACGTTCATCCCCCTGAACCAAGGTTTCGTCGATACCCTAGGGATAATGGAATGTAGCCATCGTCCCAGTTCGCCATTGCTCCATGAAGTTTGCCAACTTTCGAGAGTTTTCTGACGAGAGATACTGAAAAATTCATTGAAGCAGATTGGTCTTTCATAAATATCACCTTCTAATGCGCCCACCTTAGCCAATGAGTCTGCCTTTTCATTGCCTGGAATGGAACAATGCGAAGGGACCCAGACTAACGATATTAAATAAGACCGTTCAGATAAAGTTCGCAAGTGTTCCCGTATTTTCCCCAGGAAATATGGGGGATACTTTCCTGGCTTCATTGCCCGGAGAGCTTCTATTGAGCTTAGACTGTCCGTGACAATGAAGTAATGGTCTTTGGGCAAGGTTTCAATGATCTCGAGGGTGTACTGAATAGCAGCTAATTCTGCGACGTAGACTGAAGCCGGATCACTGAGTTTGTACGAAGCGGTGATGTTTTGATTGAAGATGCCGAAGCCTGTGGACCTGTTGATGTTTGAACCGTCAGTGTAAAACACCTTTTCACAGTTGACTGTTCTAAATTTATTATAAAAAATATTTGGGGCCACTTGAGGGCGCACATGATCCGGGATTCCACGAATTTCTTCTCTCATGGATGTGTCGAAAAACACAGTAGAATCAGAAGTATCCAAAAAATGAGCACGATTGGAAACAAACGAAGAAGGATTAATATTCTGAGCCATGTAATCAAAATACAAGGACATAAAACGGGTTTGAGAATTGAGCTCGACAAGCCTTTCGAAATTTTCAATCACCATCGGATTCAGGATGTCGCATCGAATTAGCAATCGATATGAGAGATCCCAGAATCGATTTTTCAACGGTAAGACGCCCGCCAGTACTTCAAGACTCATCGTATGAGTCGACTGCATGCAACCTAAGGCAATACGCAAACAACGATACTGAATTCTTTCCAGCTTGATGAAATGAGTGTTCGCCGCGGATCGGAAGCAAAAGCATCCGTATTCCATCACGGACAATATCGTTGTTTGGTATAACCTGATCAGGTCTCCTGGGTGGGCACCCCACCATGATCCGGTTATTGTACGAAGAAAATTGATTCTCTGTTGGCATTTTTGTTTCAGATACCTAATGTGACATCCCCAGGTGCCTTTGGAGTCGAACCAGACCCCGAGATATTTAAATGTGAAGACCTGAGCTATGGTTTCACCCCCTAGTTGAAGCTGTAATTGTGCTGGTTCTCGCTTCCTTGAAAATACAACCAGCTCAGTTTTCTCCGTAGAGAACTCGATACCCATTTGAAGAGCCCATGTCGACAAGTTGTCGAGGGTATCTTGCAATGGTCCTTGGAGATCGGCAGCTTTGGGTCCTATAATAGACACAACGCTGTCGTCGGCAAGTTGTCTTAGCGTGCAAGATGTGTTGATACATTCATCAATGTTGTTCACGTAAAAGTTGTATAAAAGGGGGCTTAAGCATGAGCCCTGAGGAAGACCCATGTAACTGAATCGTATTGTCGACAAATCACCATGCGCGAAATACATGTATTTCTCGGACAACAGATTATACAAAAAGTTATTCAAAATTGGTGAAAGACCATGCTGATGCAACTTCTCAGATAGGATGTTTATGGAAACTGAATCAAAAGCCCCCTTGATGTCTAGGAAAACTGACGCCATTTGTTCTTTACGAGCAAATGCCATTTGAATTTCGGTTGAGAGCAACGCAAGACAATCGTTCGTTCCTTTACCCCTGCGGAAACCAAATTGTGTATCTGAAAGTAAGCCATTAGTCTCGACCCAATTGTCTAGACGAAACAGAATCATTTTTTCGAACAATTTCCGGATACAGGAAAGCATAGCAATCGGCCGATACGAATTGTGATCGGAGGCAGGTTTCCCTGGTTTTTGAATGGCGATAACTCTTACTTGTCTCCAGTCATGTGGGACAATATTATCCTCAAGAAGCCTATTGAATAAATTCAATAAGCGCCTTTTGGCAGAGTCAGGCAAATTTTTCAACAAGTTGAATTTGATTTTGTCTAACCCCGGAGATTTATTGTTACACGATAAAAGCGCAAGTGAGAACTCGACCATCGAAAAAGGTGTTTCGTTTCTGTTTGATGAAGCGACGCGCATGATTGTCTGTTCCGGAACAGAGTCAGGACATACTTTTTTAGCGAAATCGAATATCCAGCGGTTAGAATATTCCTCGCTTTCGTTTGTGGTGTTTTTGTTGCGCATTCGTCGGGCTGTGTTCCAAAGAGTGCTCATTGATGTTTCTCTCGATAATCCGTCTACGAATCGACGCCAATAACCGCTTTTCTTCGCTTTAATCAAGCTTTTCATTTTAGCGTCTAATGCCGCGTAGTTTCTGAAATTATCAGGTGTTCCGTTTTTCCTAAACTCGACAAATGATGCAGTTCTCTCCGCGTTTAATTCTGAGCACTCTTTGTCCCACCACGGGTTGGGGGGACGGATGTTAGTTTTCGCGCCGGGTACACGTTTCGTCTGAGCTTGAGTCGCGGTGTCGAGAATCAAGCCAGCCAAAAACGTGTACTCTTCCTCCGGAGGAAGTTCTTGTGTTGTTACTAGTTTCTCAGATATCGAGGTCGCATAGCTATTCCAATCAATATTTCTTGTGAGGTCATACGAAACATTGATTGTTTCCGATGGTCTTAATCCGGTGGCGATTGAAATTACGATAGGCAGATGATCGCTACCGTGGGGATCAGGGATTACCTTCCACGTGCAACCCAACCGTAGCGATGTCGAGCAAAGGGATAAGTCTAGCGCACTTGGTCTTGCTGGTGGTGCAGGAATTCGTGTCATTTCTCCCGTATTCAAGATTGTCATATTGAAGTTGTCGCAGATATCATGGATCATAGTTGATCTGTTATCGTCGTGAAGACAGCCCCATCCCGTACCGTGTGAGTTAAAGTCTCCTAAAACCAACGTCGGTGCGGGAAGAAGCTCTATGATATCATTGAGCCGCCGATGCCCAACCGAGGCTCTTGGAGGAATGTAGATGGAAGCAATGCAAAGGTCCTTGCCTTTGATTGTAACATGACATGCGACAACTTCAATACCTGGTATCGAGGGGAGGTTAATGCGATAGAAAGAATCGCACTTTTTGATCCCCAAAAGTACTCCTCCATAGGAATCATCTCGATCCAGACGAATAATGTTAAAATCGTGAAAGTTTAAGGGTATTTCAGAAGTTAGCCAAGTTTCGCACAATGCAAATGCGTCACATTTCAGATTATTTACTAGAAATTTGAAAGGATCTATTTTTGGGATGATACTTCTACAATTCCACTGTATAACAGTGATTGTATCCGTGACCTCGGTGGGTGTCTTAGCCATCGAAGGATACGATCGCTGAAAGAAGGGGCCATTTTGCAGTCAACTGCTTCAAGAATGTTTTAACTGTAGGAATAAAAGCCATTATCAGGCTTTTAAGAGGTTCAGAAATATTGAAAGTAGACATGATCCAGTCCACAATATCAGAGAATTTAACAAACCCAGTATTTGGTAAATTTTCTGACTGATCTTTAGGGACTTTCGGGGGTTTTGAAGTCCCAGGAAGTGATGGAAATTCTTGCTCGGAATTTAATTTTCCAAGGCCTGGAGCTTTTTTCTCTGGTTTTTTGCCATCACTACCAGTTGTTGTAATTTTTCGGAACCCATCAGAGGACATCTTCGAACCCTTACTAGGGAGCTTTTGAGAAGATTTATTTCTTCTCTTTCTAATTGATGAGCTATGAGGGACAGCCGAAGATGTACCTTCGAGGGGGTCATCATATTCGCTCTCGTCAGTTGACAAGTAAGCGTAAGGATTTTCGGTAGGTGGCGTAGCACATTTCAACATTTCTGCAAAAGAGCGTTTGGAATGTTGCTTAAGTGAACGCTTCATTTTATCCTTACGCAATTTGTACACGGGACAATCAGAGAGGTCATGCGGCCCCTCCTTACAGTAGAGACACTTTTCATTGTCTCCACTGCAGGAGTTATCCGCATGACTCCCTCCACACTTTATACACCGGGATTTATTGCAACAATGGGATGCTGTATGTCCCAATTGTTTGCAATTGGTGCAGTTCATGACCCGCGGCACAAAAAGACGAACAGGTAAACGGACTCGGTCCAGGAGGACGTAATTAGGCAAAGCCGAGCCAGCGAAAGTCACCCGATACGAGTCTGATGGGATATAGGACTTAGTCCCATCCTCAGCGGTCGATACTGAACGCAATTGCTTGCAGTCCAGTATCTTAACGTTCTTGAGTAGGGGGTTTTTAAAACCGCCTGTCCCATGCTTAAGAACGTCCTCGCAAGTCAGACTCGGATCGGTGATCACGCCGTCTATCTCGACTTCGCGAGCTGGTACGTATACGCGATACTCCCGCGTGAAATTCTCACTTCGAACGATCTCATTAGCCTGTTTTGCACTGGCTAACAAGACCCTAAGCTTGTCCGGGCGTACTTTCTCAATTTTTTGTACAGTATTGTGTCGCGAGGACAGGTCATTAGAAAGTTTTAGAAGGTTCAATTTTTTACCATTCGCTTTGGTCCGGATGTAAACCGCATACGGTCCGGCCGAGAGTGCAAGCCCATCGGGATAGCTTCTAATGCGAGATTTATTGCCATCAGAAGCATCCATTTGATCATCTAGGGGAAGGTCAGGCAATTCTGTGCCTTTTGTCATGGCACGGAAATGTGTCCGTGCGGGTAAATATTAGGGGGCAATAAAAATCTAATGGTACTGAACAACAGGGAAAAAGAAAAAAATACTTAGCTTTAGCTCTCGAAGGGTGATCGGCCGACAAGGCCCGGTCCTAGGCGAATACTCCAGTTCAATAAAGTGCAAAAAACCTCTTTGAGGAAAAAGCACTTTGTTTTTAGTCTCTCACTACACTGTCCAATGAAACCAATCTTTTTATCACTATATATATTTATCACTGTTTCTAATGTACAACGATATATACGCAGCGCCCAGCGCTGGCGCTGGCTAACGGTACCACACGCAGTGCTGCTTTACACAAGCTCACAGTCGGCCTTGAGAACGGATTAATTAGAACTATCACTCGACCGCACTGATGCACACAATAGAATACGGGATGACCTTGATAACGGAATAAAACAATTCACCACGCGATTGGAGAAAGCAGAATTTACGTCCGATCGATCCGATAGTCACGGCACGAATGAGCGTCTAGCATGATAAAAGATATGTAAGTTACTAGCTTCATTGACCGTTTAGGCATAAATCCGTGTTGATTTTCAGATATATAGTCGTTGCACTGAGTTATGAAGTCGAGAACAATGATTGTATCGAACTTTAGATATTTTTTCGCATTCATTGTCGAATCATTAAAATTAATTAAAACTAATCGATTTTAGAGAAAGAGATGAAATTACTTTCAGTGAAACGACTGTAGATGACGGACGGACTTTCGATTGAACGACTTTACCGAAAACTGTTTTATTTTTCGCATCTGCATATCCCTTGCCAAAACAGAAGTTTTTCTTCTAGATGATTGTTTTTTCATCCCTTGCCAAAACAGTATTTTTTTTAAGAAATTCATCATCGGAATGGCTTTAGGTGAAGCATTAAATATTTGATGAAACGACTTTCGATGAAACGACTTACGAAGAAACGATTTTCGATTAAACGACTTCCGGTGAAATGGATTTTGGTGGAACGGTTTTTAATGAAACGGCCTTCATTGAAACGTCTTTTTAGAAAATAGCTATCGATTAAATGACTCAGAGATATTCGGAGATACGACTGTTTCGATTAAATGACTTCCGGTTAAATGGTTTTCGGTGAAACGGCTTTTGATGAAACAGCCTTCACTGAAACGTCTTTTTAGAAAATAGCTGTCGATTAAATGACGATTAAATCAGAGAAATTCGGAGATACGGCTCTCTATTAAATAAATTCGAGTAATTATTATTATGCCGTATAATAGTACTCAACAGTTTAAGCATCTCAAGAAAAAAGTGCCCATGCGAAATTTGAGCTAAATTGGATATGGGTAAGTTCCGCCCGTTTTCAGTTATGAAAAATCACCCTACTGTATAGTTTATATTCATCAGCGGAAAGGCGTTCGGCGAAGCAACGCTTGATGAAATGGCTTTTCGTCAAGTGACTTCCAGTGAACTGGTTTCCGGTTAAATGACTTTAGAAGAAATGACTTTCGATGAAATGACCTCCGGTGTCGCGACTTTTGGTAAAATGGATTTCGATTAAATGGCTTTCGGTGAAATGGATTTCGATTAAATGACTTCCGGTGAAAGGGCTTTCGATGAAACGACTTTCGATGAAATGGTTTCTACTGAAATGGCTTTTGGTGACATAACTTTCGTTTAACTGGCAAACGAACGAATTTAGATGAAATGACTCTTCGTGAAGTGACTTCCGGT
Organism: Malaya genurostris; assembly: GCF_030247185.1. Lineage (NCBI taxonomy): Eukaryota > Metazoa > Arthropoda > Insecta > Diptera > Culicidae > Malaya > Malaya genurostris. The sequence goes on from NC_080570.1 coordinate 150,362,459, forward strand.
GATTTGGTTTCCGGTAAAATGACTAGATGAAATAACTTTCGATGAAATGACCTTCACTGTCACGATTTTTGGTAAAATAGTTTTCGGTTAAAAAACTTTCGGTGAAAAGGCTTTCGATGCAACGACGACGAAATGGCTTCTACTAAAGTGGCTTGTGGTGAAATGGCTTCGTTTAACTGGCTTTTTGTGAACAAATTTAGATAAAATGGTTTTCCGTGAAATGGAAATGACTTCCAGTGAACTGGTTTCCGGTGAAATGACTTTCGATGAAATGACCTCCGGTGTCGCGACTTTTGTTAAAAATAGTTTTCGATTAAATGACATTCGGTGAAATGGCTTTCGACTGTTATTATAGCTGAAGCGGAATGGCTTTCTATGAAACGATTTTCGACTGAACGACTTTGATTGAATAACATCCGCTAAAATGGTTTTTCGATGAAACGATTCTTGATTAAATGACTTTTGATGAAATCGCTTTCGAATAAACGACTTTCGTTGAGTAGGCTGCCAAATTTTGATATGGTTTAAATCAAGTGGTTTTCGGTTAAACAATTCTCGATGAAACGACTTTCGGTATAATGACTTTCGATTGAATAACTTGCACCAAAATGGCTTTCGTAGAAACGACTTTAGATGAAATATGTTTCGAAAGAAGATTTTTTTTGTTAACATGGTTTTCGATTAAATGACTTTCAGTGAAATGTCCTTCGGTTCACTGCTGCTGAAATGGTTTGGCGGTGAAATGATTGCTGATTAAACGATATTCGATGGAATGACTTTCGGTGTCATGACTTTTAATGAAATGACATGGCTTTCGAGGTAACAATTTAAGATCAGTAGACCAGCCTTCGATTAAATGGCTGTCGGTGAAAAGATATCTGATCAGATTACTTCCGATTACAGAACTTTCGGTAAAATGACCTTATATTTCATGATTGTCGGTTAAATGGCTTTTGGCGAAAAGGCTTTTAATTATATGACTTTCGCAGATATGATCCTCGGTGAAACGGCTTTTGATAAAGTGGCTAAGTTTTGTGAAACGACTTTTGCTAGAATGGTTACGATTAAAAACACTTTCGGTGAAATTGCTGCCGGCGGAATGACTTACGACGTTATGACTGTCGGAGAAACGACGTTCGATCATTTCGAGCATTTTCACTGAAGCGGCTCTCAGAGAAATGATTTTAAATTTAATGATTTTCGGAGAAATGGCTTTCGATTAAACGGCATCCGGTGAAATAGCTTCCGGGTTTTTTTTAATGATTTTATTTAAGGAAGGGGTCGGGTTGAAATGATGAAGAAAGCATCATTTTAGAGATTTTTTCAGAACTATCGTTCAACAAAAGATACTCAAACATTTTGTGATTTTTGTAATATTGAGAAATAAGTCGGCGAAGAGGTATTTTTGAAAACGCTGTGTCCGCTATCTTAACGCAGACTTATCAGAAGTCTACAAATCATAGATAGAATAAATGCTTTGCTAGACCCCAACGTTTCAGTTTGTTTTTTTTTTAATTTTTGGTGGTTGTTTAATGTTTAAATTACGATTTTGCGCGCAAAAAATCCGCCATTTTGTAGCTGTAAAACCTCTCCAAAGTGACAAACAACGAAAAGGAAAACGTTGAGGTCTGGGAAAGTTTGTGCAAAATTTGAAAAAAAATTGAGACAGTAGTTTTTGAATGACGTTGGACGCAAACTTTCAAAACTTGCTTTCGAGAAAACTCGTTTAAAGTTTTAACGTTTAAATAATTCAGGTTTGGGTCGATTTAGAAATTTTTTTACGGTTTTTCGCCCTTTTCGGTGATGGTATAAAATTTTTAACACAATTTACCCGGATCCGGCTGAAATTCAGGAATTCCGTGTTGAACCTAAGTTTATGAAAATCGATCGCGCTATCTATGAGAAAATTTAGAACACATATTTTCATTTTTTGCACATTTTGCCCCATAACTCCGGAACCGGAAGTCGGATCCAAATAATATTTGGGATTTTTTTATGAGACCACAAGACCTTTCATTTGAATCTAAGTTGGTGAAAATCGGTTCAGCCATCTCCGAGAAAAGTTAGTGCAAAAGAACGTTACATACAGACATACGCACATACACACACAGACATTTTGCGTACTCGACGAACTGAGTCGAATGGTATATGAAACTCAAAAGTCGGTTTTCACAGTGATTGCATAACCTTTCTTTATGAGAAAGGCAAAAATAATGATTTTTTAGAACAACTTTTGGTGAAAGGACCGTATGAAATGGTTTTCGATTAAATGATTTTCGGCGGAATGGCTTCCGCCTGTTAACATAACTTAGGCGGAATGGCTTTCGATGAAGTGATTTTTCGAAGAAATCACTTTTGATAAAAATTACTTTCAATCATTTGAATTACTTTCGCTGGGATGGTTTCGGGTGAAAAAAATTTGGCTGAAATGACTTTTGATAAAATGACTCTCGGTTAACCGTTGAGGATGGCTTCCGAATTTTGAATTCGGAATCTTAAATTAAGTGGCTTTCGGTTAAACGACTTTCGATGAAACCGACTTTCCGTAGTATGTAAGTGAACATTGTTAACCCATTTATATGTAGTCTACATTTGCTTGAAGAAATAAATAAATAAATAACGACTTTCGATTGAATTGAAGAGGCTTTCGTACAAACGACTTTAGATAAAATGAGCTTGGGGAAAAGATTTCCCGATGAAATGGCTTTCGGTCAAATGACTTTCGGTGAAAAACCTTTCGGTTGTTGATATAGCTTAAGCGAAATGACTTTCGATGAAGTGACTTTTGCTTAAACGACTTTCGGTGTTACGATCTTCGATTGTATGGCTTCCACTGATGTGGCTTTTGGTGAAACGATTTTTGGCGAAATGTCTCTTCATGGCATGGCTTTCGATGATGGCTTTATATTGAATGGTTTTCGGTGTAACGGCTGTCGGCGAAATGGCTTTTTTTTGTTGCGCATTGTGGCGAAGGTCGACAGCAAAACGACTGTCGAGCGAATGATTTTCAATGAAACGACTCGGAGAAATGACTGTAAGCAGCATGTTTCAGAGTGGATGGTTTAGACGTTTCCAGTGACACAACCACGATTTTGTTCTATTTTTACGTTATGACGTAAGTAACCGTAAACACTTACTTTTACTTTCGATGTGTACCTAACGAAAAACAGATTTTTAACAGACTGTTGAAAGTCAATCAACACAGAAAAGTACAATAACGAAAAAAAAGTCAAATTAAAAAAAATGATAAAAAGTACATCGGACATGAGACTTGAACTCGGATCCTTCTCCAGTCCGTAGAAACCGCCTTGCCAATTGAACTACTCTGGATATGATGAAACAATGCTCAGAGAGTCAATCAATTGAATGGAACTCCCTTTTTTTCGGAGTATGCTCGGCACGGTTTTTGCAGTTAATCAGTCTCTCTTCTGTGCTACCAAAAGGCCAAGAATGCACTAGAAAGCTTTAAGTTTATTACAAAAGAGTACGAGAAGAGCTTATGGGAGGGTTTACTTTGACTTTTTGTACATTTTTATTTTGTGAAAACTTGCTCTTTCGTTTTCATTTACCTATTTTAGCTTACTACAAATAATTCGTGAATAATAATTTGATATACTCAAATATAATTTTATCAAGTCTCAGTACCATCACAAAAATAGTAAGAGAAAATTATGAAAACTTTTAAATGAAATGAACAAGGTTGAAACTTTCTCAACAAATGCACTATGCATACGTAATCAAAACTAGCTTCGCAATTTCTGTACAAATCCTTCGAAACCATGACTGTGACTGTGTGTCTCCGGAAAACTTGCGTCTCGAACCGGTAAATAATCTCGTACGATGTTTATCTTTTGTCATGCGTGTGCGTGTGCAGTGTGCAGTGTGCCTTCCGTTTCCAAGTTATGATATTTACCAGGAACAAAATTGTTAGCTAATAGTGTGCATCTTCTTTTCCATTTTTGCTTTCCCGAAAACACCCCGGAATCGATGCAGTTTCCAGCTCGAGGCGGCTACGATGGTGGCGGCGGCGGCGGCGGCAGCTACGCTGGAAGCGGAGGTGGCCGAGGACGTTCGAGGGTAAGTTCTGTACCGTACAATAGCAATTTAATATGTTTTCTGTAGTTCAAACGGTTCCGATTCCGGGGGAATTTCCAAACCCTCGGCAAAACGGCAAAACCGTAATCGCTTTGAACTGCCAGTAGCTTCGGATCGTTTTGGGATCATTCGGAATTACCCATTCCTTGCTTGCTTGCTTGCTTGCTGGCTGGCTGACTGCAACAGAAAAACATCCTACCTCCCTCGCTCCCTCCCACTCGCACTCGCCTCACGGTGAACATCACGGAAAATATGCCCCATTCCGAAGGAACACGAGCACACAAACGGGAGCAGTTTGCAATCGCTGGCTGGGTTCGTCAGCAGATTCTTAGATGAGCTGAGAAAAGTTCAAAAGATGATGGGACGAGGGTCAACCTCTTGTGCATTCTGTGCAGGAGTGCCGTTTTCTGAATGCACATACCAGAAGAACCATTTGCAGACAAAATGCACACACCCACACTCGTAAATTACGGTACGAATCCCTTGCTCATTCAAGTTTAGGGGAATTTACGATGATGTGCATAAATGCGATGGGTCTGATGAAGGGGGTGGGAAAGAAGAGGGCCGAGGAACGAAGGCGGATGTGTACGACTCTGCATTTTCGCAAGCCATGCATACTGAGAAGGTGTGCCTGCCTCTTGCCGACCTACATAAGTCAAAGAAACGAGCTTCGGCTTGATGATGGATGGTGCTTAAATTACTACCAAGAAACTGGCTACAATGAATGAGAATGACATTTCACTCACTGAATATTCCGGGCTGCAGTAGTTCATATTTTCATTTCAATCAAGAGCGCAAAATTGCAACTCTTGTGGTCTTTTGTTGCGCATTGTGGCGAGGGTCTAACGAAACAACAAAAAACCAACAATATGCTGAGGCCTACACAATTGCGGACCATAATTTCAAACCAATTATAGTGCATGTCAAAACCACCGCACGTCATTCGGTGGAGGAGTTTGAGTGTTTTTTTTCCTTCTTTCATTTGAGTTTTGCATGGTCTCTGATGCCCACCGCTCTTGATTCTAAATGAACTGTGCATTGTTCCGGTGACTGACGCTACAATTGGGCACTCAAAATCAGCAGAAACTTTTTGAAGGACTATTTTGAGTGAAGTAAAATAAGCGACGTTGCTCTGGGACGTCCTCGCGAGAGTTTCTGCATTGTGACGTAAGTGTTTTATGAATCTACGATCCTTGGATACATGGACTTTTGGACTCCTGGGCCCTTGGGATTTTAAAATGAATCTTGAATTCATAAACTCTACAATTGTTGAACTCATTTGGACTTTTGGATTCTTAATTCTTGAACCCTTGAACACATAAACTCCCGAACTTTTGAACGCTCGAACTCTCGAACTCTTGAACTCTTGAACTCTTGAACTCTTGAACCCTAGAACTCCAGATATCTACAACTCTAGAACTCTAGAACACTCTTGAGTTCAAGAACTCTACAACTCTAGAGCTCTAAAACAATCTTGAACTCTAGAACTCTAGAGCTCTAGAACTATAAAATTCTAGAACTCTATAACTCTAGAACTCAAGATCACCATAACTCTAGAGCACTTGACCTCTTGAACTCTATAACACTATAACTCCAGAACTCTAAAACTCTAAAACTCTGGAACTCTACAACTCTAGAACTCTGGAATTCTAGAGCTCTAGAACTCTAAAACTCTAGAATTCAAGATCTCCATAACTCTAGAACTCCGCAGTTCTAGAACTCTATAACTCTGGAACTCTAGCACTTGACACCTCTTGAACTTTTGAGCTCTTGAACTCTAGAACACTAGAACTCTAGAACTCTAAAATTCTAGAACTCTAGAACTCAAGATCTCCAGAACTCTAAAACTCTAGAACTGTAGAACTCTAAAACTCTAAAACTCTGGAACTCTACAACTCTAGAACTCTGGAATTCTAGAGCTCTAGAACTCTAAAACTCTAGAATTCAAGATCTCCATAACTCTAGAACTCCGCAGTTCTAGAACTCTATAACTCTGGAACTCTAGCACTTGACACCTCTTGAACTTTTGAGCTCTTGAACTCTAGAACACTAGAACTCTAGAACTCTAAAATTCTAGAACTCTAGAACTCAAGATCTCCAGAACTCTAAAACTCTAGAACTGTAGAACTCTAAAACTCTAGAACACTCTTGAGCTCTTGAACTCTAGAGCTCTTGAACTCTAGAGCTCTAGTACTCTAGAACTCCAGAAATCTAGAACTCTAAAACTCTAGAACTCTTGAACTCCAGAACTTTAGAAGTCTAGAACGCTAAAACTCTAGAACTCTAGAACTTCAGAAATCTTGAACTCTTGAACTCTTGAATTCTTGAACTCTTGAACTCTTGAACTCTTGAACTCTTGAACTCATGAACTCTTGAACTCTTGAACTCTTGAACTCATGAACTCATGAACTCATGAACTCTTGAACTCTTGAACTCATGAACTCATGAACTCATGAACTCTTGAACTCTTGAACTCTTGAACTCATGAACTCTTGAACTCTTGAACTCTTGAACTCTTGCACTCTTGAACTCTTGAACTCTTGAACTCTTGAACTCTTGAACTCTTGAACTCTTGAACTCTTGAACTCTTGAACTCTTGAACTCTTGAACTCTTGAACTCTTGAACTCTTGAACTCTTGAACTCTTGAACTCTTGAACTCTTGAACTCTTGAACTCTTGAACTCTTGAACTCTTGAACTCTTGAACTCTTGAACTCTTGAACTCTTGAACTCTTGAACTCTTGAACTCTTGAACTCTTGAACTCTTGAACTCTTGAACTCTTGAACTCTTGAACTCTTGAACTCTTGAACTCTTGAACTCTTGAACTCTTGAACTCTTGAACTCTTGAACTCTTGAACTCTTGAACTCTTGAACTCTTGAACTCTTGAACTCTTGAACTCTTGAACTCTTGAACTCTTGAACTCTTGAACTCTTGAACTCTTGAACTCTTGAACTCTTGAACTCTTGAACTCTTGAACTCTTGCACTCTTGAACTCTTGAACTCTTGAACTCTTGAACTCTTGAACTCTTGAACTCTTGAACTCTTGAACTCTTGAACTCTTGAACTCTTGAACTCTTGAACTCTTGAACTCTTGAACTCTTGAACTCTTGAACTCTTGAACTCTTGAACTCTTGAACTCTTGAACTCTTGAACTCTTGAACTCTTGAACTCTTGAACTCTTGAACTCTTGAACTCTTGAACTCTTGAACTCTTGAACTCTTGAACTCTTGAACTCTTGAACTCTTGAACTCTTGAACTCTTGAACTCTTGAACTCTTGAACTCTTGAACTCTTGAACTCTTGAACTCTTGAACTCTTGAACTCTTGAACTCTTGAACTCTTGAACTCTTGAACTCTTGAACTCTTGAACTCTTGAACTCTTGAACTCTTGAACTCTTGAACTCTTGAACTCTTGAACTCTTGAACTCTTGAACTCTTGAACTCTTGAACTCTTGAACTCTTGAACTCTTGAACTCTTGAACTCTTGAACTCTTGAACTCTTGAACTCTTGAACTCTTGAACTCTTGAACTCTTGAACTCTTGAACTCTTGAACTCTTGAACTCTTGAACTCTTGAACTCTTGAACTCTTGAACTCTTGAACTCTTGAACTCTTGAACTCTTGAACTCTTGAACTCTTGAACTCTTGAACTCTTGAACTCTTGAACTCTTGAACTCTTGAACTCTTGAACTCTTGAACTCTTGAACTCTTGAACTCTTGAACTCTTGGACTCTTGGACTCTTGGACTCTTGGACTCTTGGACTCTTGGACTCTTGGACTCTTGGACTTTTGGACTCTTGAACTCTTGAACTCTTGAACTCTTGAACTCTTGAACTCTTGAACTCTTGAACTCTTGAACTCTTGAACTCTTGAACTCTTGAACTCTTGAACTCTTGAACTCTTGAACTCTTGAACTCTTGAACTCTTGAACTCTTGAACTCTTGAACTCTTGAACTCTTGAACTCTTGAACTCTTGAACTCTTGAACTCTTGAACTCTTGAACTCTTGAACTCTTGAACTCTTGAACTCTTGAACTCTTGAACTCTTGAACTCTTGAACTCTTGAACTCTTGAACTCTTGAACTCTTGAACTCTTGAACTCTTGAACTCTTGAACTCTTGAACTCTTGTACTTTTGGACTCTTGGACTCTTGAACTCTTGAACTCTTGAACTCTTGAACTCTTGAACTCTTGAACTCTTGAACTCTTGAACTCTTGAACTCTTGAACTCTTGAACTCTTGAACTCTTGAACTCTTGAACTCTTGAACTCTTGAACTCTTGAACTCTTGAACTCTTGAACTCTTGAACTCTTGAACTCTTGAACTCTTGAACTCTTGAACTCTTGAACTCTTGAACTCTTGAACTCTTGAACTCTTGAACTCTTGAACTCTTGAACTCTTGAACTCTTGAACTCTTGAACTCTTGAACTCTTGAACTCTTGAACTCTTGAACTCTTGAACTCTTGAACTCTTGAACTCTTGAACTCTTGAACTCTTGAACTCTTGAACTCTTGAACTCTTGAACTCTTGAACTCTTGAACTCTTGAACTCTTGAACTCTTGAACTCTTGAACTCTTGAACTCTTGAACTCTTGAACTCTTGAACTCTTGAACTCTTGAACTCTTGAACTCTTGAACTCTTGAACTCTTGAACTCTTGAACTCTTGAACTCTTGAACTCTTGAACTCTTGAACTCTTGGACTCTTGGACTCTTGGACTCTTGGACTCTTGGACTCTTGGACTTTTGGACTCTTGAACTCTTGAACTCTTGAACTCTTGAACTCTTGAACTCTTGAACTCTTGAACTCTTGAACTCTTGAACTCTTGAACTCTTGAACTCTTGAACTCTTGAACTCTTGAACTCTTGAACTCTTGAACTCTTGAACTCTTGAACTCTTGAACTCTTGAACTCTTGAACTCTTGAACTCTTGAACTCTTGAACTCTTGAACTCTTGAACTCTTGAACTCTTGAACTCTTGAACTCTTGAACTCTTGAACTCTTGAACTCTTGAACTCTTGAACTCTTGAACTCTTGAACTCTTGAACTCTTGAACTCTTGAACTCTTGAACTCTTGAACTCTTGAACTCTTGAACTCTTGAACTCTTGAACTCTTGAACTCTTGAACTCTTGAACTCTTGAACTCTTGAACTCTTGAACTCTTGAACTCTTGAACTCTTGAACTCTTGAACTCTTGAACTCTTGAACTCTTGAACTCTTGTAATTTTGGACTCTTGGACTCTTGAACTCTTGGACTCTTGAACTCTTGGACTCTTGGACTCTTGGACTCTTGGACTCTTGGACTCTTGGACTCTTGGACTCTTGGACTCTTGGACTCTTGGACTCTTGGACTCTTGGACTCTTGGACTCTTGGACTCTTGGACTCTTGGACTCTTGGACTCTTGGACTCTTGGACTCTTGGACTCTTGGACTCTTGGACTCTTGGACTCTTGGACTCTTGGACTCTTGGACTCTTGGACTCTTGGACTCTTGGACTCTTGGACTCTTGGACTCTTGGACTCTTGGACTCTTGGACTCTTGGACTCTTGGACTCTTGGACTCTTGGACTCTTGGACTCTTGGACTCTTGGACTCTTGGACTCTTGGACTCTTGGACTCTTGGACTCTTGGACTCTTGGACTCTTGGACTCTTGGACTCTTGGACTCTTGGACTCTTGGACTCTTGGACTCTTGGACTCTTGGACTTTTGGACTCTTGGACTCTTGGACTTTTGGACTCTTGGACTTTTGGACTTTTGGACTATTGGACTCTTGGACTCTTGGACTCTTGAACTCTTGAACTCTTGAACTCTTGAACTCTTGAACTCTTGAACTCTTGAACTCTTGAACTCTTGAACTCTTGAACTCTTGAACTCTTGAACTCTTGAACTCTTGAACTCTTGAACTCTTGAACTCTTGAACTCTTGAACTCTTGAACTCTTGAACTCTTGAACTCTTGAACTATTGAACTCTTGAACTCTTGAACTCTTGAACTCTTGAACTCTTGAACTCTTGAACTCTTGAACTCTTGAACTCTTGGACTCTTGGACTCTTGGACTCTTGGACTCTTGGACTCTTGGACTCTTGGACTTTTGGACTCTTGAACTCTTGAACTCTTGAACTCTTGAACTCTTGAACTCTTGAACTCTTGAACTCTTGAACTCTTGAACTCTTGAACTCTTGAACTCTTGAACTCTTGAACTCTTGAACTCTTGAACTCTTGAACTCTTGAACTCTTGAACTCTTGAACTCTTGAACTCTTGAACTCTTGAACTCTTGAACTCTTGAACTCTTGAACTCTTGAACTCTTGAACTCTTGAACTCTTGAACTCTTGAACTCTTGAACTCTTGAACTCTTGAACTCTTGAACTCTTGAACTCTTGAACTCTTGAACTCTTGAACTCTTGAACTCTTGAACTCTTGAACTCTTGAACTCTTGAACTCTTGAACTCTTGAACTCTTGAACTCTTGAACTCTTGAACTCTTGTAATTTTGGACTCTTGGACTCTTGAACTCTTGGACTCTTGAACTCTTGGACTCTTGGACTCTTGGACTCTTGGACTCTTGGACTCTTGGACTCTTGGACTCTTGGACTCTTGGACTCTTGGACTCTTGGACTCTTGGACTCTTGGACTCTTGGACTCTTGGACTCTTGGACTCTTGGACTCTTGGACTCTTGGACTCTTGGACTCTTGGACTCTTGGACTCTTGGACTCTTGGACTCTTGGACTCTTGGACTCTTGGACTCTTGGACTCTTGGACTCTTGGACTCTTGGACTCTTGGACTCTTGGACTCTTGGACTCTTGGACTCTTGGACTCTTGGACTCTTGGACTCTTGGACTCTTGGACTCTTGGACTCTTGGACTCTTGGACTCTTGGACTCTTGGACTCTTGGACTCTTGGACTCTTGGACTCTTGGACTCTTGGACTCTTGGACTCTTGGACTCTTGGACTCTTGGACTCTTGGACTCTTGGACTTTTGGACTCTTGGACTCTTGGACTTTTGGACTCTTGGACTTTTGGACTTTTGGACTATTGGACTCTTGGACTCTTGGACTCTTGAACTCTTGAACTCTTGAACTCTTGAACTCTTGAACTCTTGAACTCTTGAACTCTTGAACTCTTGAACTCTTGAACTCTTGAACTGTTGAACTCTTGAACTCTTGAACTCTTGAACTCTTGAACTCTTGAACTCTTGAACTCTTGAACTCTTGAACTCTTGAACTCTTGAACTCTTGAACTCTTGAACTCTTGAACTCTTGAACTCTTGAACTCTTGAACTCTTGAACTCTTGAACTCTTGAACTCTTGAACTCTTGAACTCTTGAACTCTTGAACTCTTGAACTCTTGAACTCTTGACCTCTTGAACTCTTGAACTCTTGAACTCTTGAACTCTTGAACTCTTGAACTCTTGAACTATTGAACTCTTGAACTCTTGAACTCTTGAACTCTTGAACTCTTGAACTCTTGAACTCTTGAACTCTTGAACTCTTGAACTCTTGAACTCTTGAACTCTTGAACTCTTGAACTCTTGAACTCTTGAACTCTTGAACTCTTGAACTCTTGAACTCTTGAACTCTTGAACTCTTGAACTCTTGAACTCTTGAACTCTTGAACTCTTGAACTCTTGAACTCTTGGACTCTTGTAGTTTTGGACTCTTGGGCTCTTGAACTCTTGAACTCTTGAACTCTTGAACTCTTGAACTCTTGAACTCTTGAACTCTTGAACTCTTGAACTCTTGAACTCTTGAACTCTTGAACTATTGAACTCTTGAACTCTTGAACTCTTGAACTCTTGGACTCTTGAACTCTTGGACTCTTGTACTTTTGGACTCTTGGACTCTTGGACTCTTGGACTCTTGGACTCTTGGACTCTTGGACTCTTGGACTCTTGGACTCTTGGACTCTTGGACTCTTGGACTCTTGGACTCTTGAACTCTTGAACTCTTGGACTCTTGGACTCTTGGACTCTTGGACTCTTGGACTCTTGGACTCTTGGACTCTTGGACTCTTGGACTCTTGGACTCTTGGACTCTTGGACTCTTGGACTCTTGGACTCTTGGACTCTTGGACTCTTGGACTCTTGGACTCTTGGACTCTTGGACTCTTGGACTCTTGGACTCTTGGACTCTTGGACTCTTGGACTCTTGGACTCTTGGACTCTTGGACTCTTGGACTCTTGGACTCTTGGACTCTTGGACTCTTGGACTCTTGGACTCTTGGACTCTTGGACTCTTGGACTCTTGGACTCTTGGACTCTTGGACTCTTGGACTCTTGGACTCTTGGACTCTTGGACTCTTGGACTCTTGGACTCTTGGACTCTTGGACTCTTGGACTCTTGGACTCTTGGACTCTTGGACTCTTGGACTCTTGTACTCTTGGACTCTTGGACTCTTGGACTCTTGGACTCTTGGACTCTTGGACTCTTGGACTCTTGGACTCTTGGACCCTTGGACTCTTGGACTCTTGGACTCTTGGACTCTTGGACTCTTGGACTCTTGGACTCTTGGACTCTTGGACTCTTGGACTCTTGGACTCTTGGACTCTTGGACTCTTGTACTCTTGGACTCTTGGACTCTTGGACTCTTGGACTCTTGGACTCTTGGACTCTTGGACTCTTGGACTCTTGGACTCTTGGACTCTTGGACTCTTGGACCCTTGGACTCTTGGACTCTTGGACTCTTGGACTCTTGGACTCTTGGACTCTTGGACTCTTGGACTTTTGGACCCTTGGGCTTTTGGACTCTTGGATTTTTGGACTCTTGGACTTTTGGACTCTTGGACTCTTGGACTCTTGGACTCTTGGACTCTTGGACTCTTAGAGACTCATGAGTTTCTGAAGACTTTTGAACTCGTGAAGAATCATGGACTTGAACTCGTGAAGAATCATGGACTGTTGTAGACTATTGCAGACTTTTGAGCCTCTTGGAGATTGTTGAACTATTTGACACTCTTGGACTCTTGGAGACTTGTAAAATCTTGTTGACTCTTGAACTTTTGGACCCTTGAAAACTCTTGGACTATTAGAGGCTGTTGAGTTCTTGGGAACTCCTGTAGAATCTTGGAGATTTGAAAAATCTTCGAAACTCGTAGAAACTCTTGAAAACTGTTGGACTCTTGGAGACTGTTGGACTGCTGGGGACTCATGGATGCTTGGAGACTCTTGGACTCTTGGAGACTCTTTGATTCTTGAAGACTCTCTATCTCTTGGAAATTATTGGAGACTTTTGAGACTTTTTGAAACTCTTGGATACTATTGGTCTCTTGGGCTCTTAGATATTGTTGGAATCTTGGAGACTGTTGGACTCTTGGAGACTTCTAGACGCTTGGATAATCTTGGACTTTTGGAGACTCTTTGATTCTTGGAAACTCCCGGACTCTTGAAGACTATTGGAGACTTTTGAGACTCTTTGAAACTCCCGGAGACTATTGGTCTCTTGGTGACTGTTGGGCTCTTGGAGAATGTTGGACTTTTGGAGACTCTTAGACTCTTGAAGGCTTTATGACTTTTGGACTGTTGGACCCTTGGAAACTTGAAGACTATTGGACTTTTGGCCGGGCCGCTTGAAGACACTTGGTCTTTTTGGAAACTCTTCGGCTCTTGAAATTTTTAGAGATTATTGAACTCTTGTAGACTTTTGAGACTCTTCGAGACTTGGATTGTAAGATTCTTGAAGAATGTTGGACTCTTGGAGACAGTTGTACGAATTGAGACTTTCGGACTCTTGGAGACTCTTGTAGAATCTTGGGAACTGTAGTAAAATCTTGAAGGTTCTTGGAGACTCTTGGAAACTGCTAGACTCTTAGAGACAGTTGAACTCTTTATTACCCTTGGACTCATGGCGACTTCTTGGAGACTCTCGGAGACTCATGAAAACTCTTGGAAATTCTTGGAGACTTTTAGGGACTTTTGGAGTATCTTGGAGACACTTGAACTCCAGGCCTCTTCGACTCTTGACCTGTTGAAATCTTGGACTCTTGAACTCTTAGACTCTTGGACTATTAGACTCCTTAACTTTAAAGCACTCGACTCTTGAAGACTTTTGGATTCTTGAACTCTTGAACTCTTGGACCCTTTCAGACTCTAGAATACTCTTGGAGACTTTTAGAGTATATTTGAGACAGCTGGAGGAAACTTGGTTACTCTTAGACTTTTGAAGACTCATCAACTCATGGACTCATGGAGACTCTTAGAGCTTCTCTTGGAGACTTTTGGAGTCTCTTGGAGACTCTTGGCGTCTCTTGGAGACTTTTGGGGTCTCATGGAGGCTCATGGAGACTCTTGGCGTCTTTGAGAGAATCTTGGCGTCTCTTGGAGACTTGTCGTTTCTTTGAGACTCATGGCTTTGCTTGGAGACTCTTGGAGACTGTTTAAGACTCTTGGAGACTCTAGGAGACTCTTGAAGTCTCATAGAGACTCTTGGTGTCTGTGGGAGACTCTTGAAGACTCTAGGAGACTGTTGGAGACTATTGGATTTTTGGCCTCTTGGAGACTCCTGGACGCTTGAAGACTCTTGGAAACTCTTCGACTCTTGATCTCTTAGAGATTATTAAGCTCTTGTAGACTTTTGAGCAGTGATGGCCCAGCACACGAGCCAGCTCTCATACAGTCCGTGTGCTTTTCAAAAACACGCACACGAAGTCTGAAGCACACGCTCGTGTGCCGTGTTGCTACTAGATCGAGAGTCGTATGCTTCGAAGAACCAGCTCGCGATGCTGGCTCATCTGCTGGCTCATGAGCTGGAATGGGGAGGTAGCTCGTGAGCTACTCATGTGCTAGCTCACGTGCTGAGTTGAGTGTCCGTTTTTTTTAAATTTAATAATATAATATAATTTTTAAGCACACAGTGTCCGCTTCTGTATTGTTTCTTGTCAGTAGGTGGACTACACAAATAGCACACGCTCATGAGTATGGTTTAAAAAGCACAGCACTCGAGGTTAATAGGCACACAGTGCAGGTATAGAGCAGCTCGTGTGCTGAGCTCGGACATCACTGCTTTTGAGCCTCTTCGAGACTATTGGACTGTAAGATTCATGAATAATGTTGGACTCTTGAAGACTTGAATAATTGAGACTTTAGGACTCTTGGAGACTCTTGTAGAATCTTGGGGGCTGTAGTAGAATCTTGAAGGCTCTTGGAAACTCTTGGAATCTCTTAGAGACTCTTGGAAACTGCTAGACTCTTAGAGACAGCTGGACTCTTTACTACTCTTGGACTTTTGGAGACTCATGAAAACTCTTGGAAATTCTTGGAGGCTGTTTGAGACTCGTGGAAACTCTTGGAGACTCTTGAAGACTTTTGAAGTCTCATGGAGTCTCATGGAGACTTTTTGCGTCTTTGGGAGAATCTTGGCGTCTCTTGGAGACTCTTGGCTTTTCTTTTATACTCATGGCGTTTCTGGGAGACTTTTGGAGACTGTTTGAGACTATTGGAGACTCTTGAAGACTTTTGAAGTCTCATGGAGACTCATGGAGACTCTTGGTGTCTTTGGATGACTCTTGAAGACTCTAGGAGACTGTTGGAGACTATTGGACTTTTGGCCTCTTGGTGACTCCTGGATACTTGAAGACTCTTGGAGACTCTTCGACTCCTGCTCTCTTAGAGATTATTGAACTCTTGTAGACTTTTGAGACTCTACGAGACTGTTGGACTGTAAGATTGTTGAAGAATGTTGGACTCTTGGAGACTGTTGACTGTTTGAGACTCTGGGAGACTCTAGGAGTCTCATGGAGACTCTTGTAAACTCTTGGTGTCGTTGGGAGACTCTTGAAGACTCTAGGAAACTGTTGGAGACTCTTGAAGTTTCATGCAGGTTCTTAGAGATTAGTGAAGTTTTGTGGAGACTCAAAGAGACTCGAAGGCTCATGGAGTCTCTCGGAGACTCTCGGAGCCTCTTGAAAACTTGAAAACTTTTGGAGACTCTTGAGGTCTGTTGGAGATTTTTATAAAATTATAGTTTTCGAACGAAATGCCTGTGATCTTCGAATCTGTTTGGAATTAATTGGAAACGAAATTGTTTGTTCCGAATTTGAATGTAATAGGAAAATTTTGCCTTCTCACCACGTTGGAAAAAATTCTTCGTTGCCGTAGCTGCGCTTAATTGATAGCATCTCAAGACTTTTGCAAACAAACACTCCTGGAGCCTCAAATTGCCATGCCGTTTGAGTTCCGGTTATTTTTCCACATGCTCCTGCGAGAGCAAACCACAACTCAAACAAAACACTGCTGCTAAATTGCCTAACCACAACTCAATCGATCCATCAAACAAATTTCACGCTCGCCATTCGCACCACAGTTGTTTTCCTGAACGGGGGATGAAAAAGAACGAGTTTTACTTAGCTTCCAGTTATTAAAGTGGTTTCTCCTCCTCCTCCCTACTTCCTTGGCACCCTTTTCGGGATAAGAGCTTTTCGAAACTCTTCTAACGAGCATGTAATTGCTTATTGCGAGGGCGGCGGCGGTGGCAGTAGCTGCGGAACGGACGTGTGGCGTTCCATTACTGTGCACTTGAACAGAGTCTCGAACTTTTCCGTGCGGTTTGCCGGGGATTGAATCCTTCTATCGGATCTCGGAGCAACGTTTGCTAGGAGACTAAATATTCTCCATTCCACCTTGTTCAAGGTTCAAGAATGCCAAATATCTCGCACATCGTTGACGTGGAAATTAGCTGAAACAGCGAACGACGGTGTGTTTCATTTGGTGCGGTGTGTTTTTTTTTTGGTGGATTAAATTTCCGTTGTTACTGGCGAAGCTGGTGGTCGGCCAATTGTTGCCAATGAGTACCGGAAGTACAGTGAATCGGAATTGCTCTAAATTATGTTTTCGCCCGCACCCCGAACACTGCAACAAATTGCAAAACAAATTTAACTCGACTTCTCACACCGAGCAACAGTGAAACAATGTTGGCATAGAATTTACTACTCAACTCTCCCCCGTCCCTCCCCTCCTCCCTCCCCTCCTCCCTCCTTCCTCCTCCCTCGTTCATTCAGCAGCTTCCGCAAACGATCGGTGGGACTTGAGCTGCACCGGAAGTCGCTAGTTGCACGCCATTCCGTGGACTTCGAGCACGGGTGGAATAATCGTTTTCGCCTTAATTGTTACGGAGTACGTAATTGCAGGGAAAAGTTGTAGATTCCGGGGTCCCGTGTTAGTACACTGTGTCTCTCTCTCTCTCTCCGTCGACTTCGAATTCAGATTCAGATTGGACGAGGCGGGCAAACTTTTGATGCTTTGTTCCCACGTTACCCGGACCTGGGGTTGAACCTGTGAGCGCGTAATTCTCTGTGACTGTCGCTCAAAAATGTCACAGTTCAAATCTGTCTGGTGAGGGGGTGGGGCCTGTGTGTGTGTAACTTTCTAATGGGTCCGTCCCTCCTCCTCCTCCTTTCTGGGTTAGGCTCATGTTGTAAATGCCATTTCGCTTGATGGAACCAGAACCGGAACCTCGAACCGAGAAACGACTGAAACGATGGCGACGAACGAAGACTGATTCAAATTATTCATCGGGTTAAAATTTCTGTTTTCGTGGAGGGAATGGGGGGGGGGGGGCAGCGGGTGCAGTTTTGCGGTCGGTATTTATGCTCCGTGGGTTTTGTGAATGTATTAACGAGGGAAATTGCTAGCTCCCGGCTAGCTCCAATTCACAGCACCTTCAGTAGCAGCAGTAGCTGCAGCACCAACCAACTTCAAACAATGGCAGCAGAGATTTCTCGTCCTTGCTGGAGAACCGCAGCGCTCATCGACAGGCAGGCAGAGCAAGCAAATCGGTGCTTTTCGGTGTGACTTTTGTATTGAGAGGACGTGACAAACTTTTAATTAAACGCGCGATTGTAAATTGTACCGGGGGCTGTGATTTTGCCAGGAGCAGAAGGACGACGGCAATGGACGACGAAGGCTTGACGACGAAGTGGAAGGGAATGTGCCGATATTTACATGGGAATTCATGAAAAGCTTTTGTGCACAACTTCTGCGCAAGGTGAATCACATCTTTCCACCAGCCGAGCCCTTTCTAATGAAGTTCATACATGCTAGTTACGAATTTTCGAAACAATTGCCACCGGCAGATCTCCGTTTCTTTGCGGTGCAGACGCAAGCTTATTTGAGTTGTTTTAAGTTGATAGTTTGAATTTTAATTTTTGAATGACCCAAAACTTTTTTATTTAATTTAATCATTACTCTGGAGCTACCCAATTCGCCAATCATTAGCTTAAATGGAAATATTACCGACTTCTTGTTTGGCAACATAATTACCTATTTCAGGACAAAATTTCATCTCGACTTTAACCTTTTCAAATCGATTTTTTTCAGTGTGGGACTCGATTTGGACATTTTTCAGTATTTTCATTCAAAAATTTTTCTAGGATTTGCCATTTTTCGAGACAAATCCTTTCAAAAAATTGTTTGATAATTGGAGCGAATTTCGAATTTTACACTGAAAAAAAAACACGATTGAAAAAATTTATGGTTGATTAACAAAAATGACATGCAAATATTTTTCTTATCAAAGATAGGAAACTTAGAAGGATAAAATGTTTTTCCAACTAGATTTTTTTTTCTTGTACTAATACTTTTTGCAAGTATTGAGCAACTATCCATTGAGTATTCTGGGAAATTTCCTCTCAAATTGAGTTACATAAAATTGTTAGATGATTATGACTTTCAGTGCAGTTTAGCTTTCGATAAAAAGACCTTGGAAAAAAAAAGTTTGAACAAGAATAGGTTTTTTTGTTAGAAAAACTTGTTTTCCTTGAAAGTCTCCTTCAGGCAAACTATGAGTGATTGGTAAAGAACATAATTACCTTTCTTAGGACAAAAATTAATCAAAATCAAACATGGTGTTTTGCCTTTCTCCATAGAAAGGTATTAAAATTGCTGGAAAAACCGACTTTCGAACGGAGCCTCGGAGACCCATAGTGTTATGTACCATTCGACTCAGTTCGACGAGATCGGAAAATGTGTGTGTGTGTGTGTGTGTGTGTGTGTGTGTGTGTGTGTGTGTGTGTGTATGTGTGTGTGTGTGTGTGCACTTTTCGAAGATATTTGAACGCGCTCAATTTTCTCAGAGATGGCTGAACCGATTTTAACAAACTTGGACTCGTTTGAAAGCTATTGTAGGGCCATTGATCAATTTCGAAGATCAAATGGCTGAGACTTTTGGTTCCGGAGATATGATTGTATAAGTGACGTAACCGATAAAAAGTGTTGTATTTGAACGCGCTCAATTTTCTCGGAGATGGCTGACCCGATTTTGACAAACTTGGACTCGTTTGAAAGCTATTGTAGGGCCATTGATCAAGTTCGAAGACCAAATGGCGGTGACTTTTGGTTCCAGATATATGATGGTATAAGTGACGTAACCGACAAAACACGTTGATTTTTACCGCTCTTATATATATAAGGGTGCCATAATTTTGGGATCAACTCTATTTTCGTAAAGTTCTAGTGCTCAAAAGTTTAAGCACCTCGAAAAAAGCCTTCATGCAAAATTTGACCTAAATCGGACATGCTTAAGGGGTGCTGCCCGGTGGTAAAGGTTTGGCAATTTTCGATCTTGAAAAAGCACCATAGGGGGGAGTACATGAAATTTCCAGAATCAAAAATTTTTTTTGATGCCAAAACTCTTAAAACTGCATTAAACATCGAAATTTAGTGTCATTTCAAAAAAAAAATTTTTTGAAAAAATCAACTCTCTGGGATTTCATATTTTTTCTAAGTCCCAAAATGTCAATTTTTTCAAAAAAATTTTTTTTAGAGATGACATTAAATCTCGACGTTTCATGCAATTCTAAGCCTTTTGGCATCAAAATTTTTTTTTCGATTTCGAAAATTTCATGTACTCCCCCCTATGGTGATTTTTCAAGATATATGAAAATTTCACTAAGTGGACTAAGAAGGCTTTTTTTAGATTAGCATCACTGTTCTCATACAAATAGGCAACGCAAATGGCAAGCACTAGTTTGGAAAAATGATGCTGACTGTGTGACATAAACACTGAAGCATGCTTTTGTGAACTACTCGAATCAATCTGAATCAATTGGCGTCTAAAATTATTTAATAATTGTATGAAACATATTTTCATGAGACTGTTATGAAAGAAGAGAAAGGCATTATCACACCACTAGGTGGATTAAGAAGGGTTTTTCTAAATCGACTTTAAATTTTTAAAATCGATTTTTTTTCAGTGTAGGACTCGAATGGATTTTTTTTCGTAAATTTGACGGGTTTCTCTAGAACTATCTATTTTTGTAAAATTAGGAATTATTCGAATAAATCCATTTGAAAATAAAATGAATTATAAAAGTTTAGCCCTCATATTTTGAATTCAAAATTAACTGCAAAGTTAAAGATATGACTTATCTTTAAATTTAAATGAATTACGACGCTCCTTTCATATTCAGTTATGAAGACGTAAATTTGCACTAATTTTTCAAAGTTTGTAGTCCTGGGTTACAAAACCCTTCTCAATCCACCTAGTTCCGTAATAATGCCCTTTCTTTTCCATTAGAACAGTTTATTACAAACTGCTCTGCAATAAGTAGTAATGAAATGGTACCGAATGTTGTAATTTATACCCAGCGTTTTACGAAAACATGTTCTTACTGAGTAATGTAAAATGTGGTTCACACGATTCAAACATGAACGTTTTAACTTTAAAAGCCGATAATTTGGAGACACTTGCAGTTGTAGACAGCACTGGGAGTAGGGTGCATAGTTTTGCTACATAAACACATACACATACAGATATTTTGTGATTTCGACGAACTGAGTCGAATGGTATCTGACATTTGGGGTTCCGGATTTCGGTTAAAATGTCGGTTTTGAGAGTGATTGCATAGGCTTTCTTTATGAGAAAGGTAAAAAAATACATAACTTTGAAAACTCTTCAGAAAAACGTATAACACCATAAATTCGCATTAAAAGGATTACATTGAAAATTCGCATGAAAAAAGTCGTATGGAAAACCTGTATGAAAAATCGCATAAAAACCCGAATAATTTTGAAAATTTGCATTAAATATTAGTATGAGCAAACGTATAACAATCGCATACACTGAAGTTTTTATTTTACGCGGGAGTAACCTACCGCATAAAAAAAAACCTATTAAAAACGCATCAAATTTGAAATCTGCATATATAAAGCGCATAGTTTCAGAAATCTGCGTTAAAAACCGTATACTTTTGAAAGTCTGCTTAAAAAACAATGGAAATCCGAGTTAGAAAAAGCAGCATTAAAATTATTAATTTTGCTTCATGACAATGCAATGCAGAATGCCATACTTCGAAAACTTGTTTGGAAATGCTGCGATGGAAAGTGTTGCTACACACATCATATTCACGGAATATTGCTCCATCCGATTACTATTTGTTCCGATTCATGGTGCATGGCTAAACAGTGGAGCACTGTAGTGTTTTGAAAAAAAAAATGCAGGGTTATGTACGAGACACGACCGATAATGATGACATTAAACATGCAGTTTTCAGAATCTCTCATAAACAAATCATACCATTTTTAATGCCAATATTATGCCCCCAAATACTATATAAATTTTTTACCATTCAATCAGGTTACATGATTATTGTTTGGTTCAACAATAATATCTGAGGGCTTATTCTGAAAGGTAGTTCATAGTGTTCAGCCACATTTAATGAAAAAGAAGTATCTATGTTTATCTTCATAACACAACTTTGAACGGAATCCATTTGCGAGTAACCGTTTCGCTCGGTAATGGAAATTCCAGTATACACACGACCCCGTCGACGACAAATCAATCTGTTTTAATGCGCACAATATTGAAGTAATGCTTTCGAACCAATTTAAGCGTGGCAAATCTATCAAAAAATCACCGAGCTACGAACACTTCAAATTAGGTCTAAAAAAATGTATCTCCGAACATTCTAAATTGTCTGCTGGTTACCGGAGAATCGACTTGAACCGCTCATTGATACTCAATATACTCAAACGAACACGGTGTGGAGTAGAGAAGGGCAATCCATTCGCAAACGGTTCAAAAGAACTAGTTCCTCTGAAAGCGTGAGTAAACAACAGCTCTTTGTTGAAGAACGATAGTTCTCAAATCTTTTCAAAAGTGATTGAATTCTATTAGAATTAGTTATTGTTTTTTACTCGAAACGGTCGTACTTTTTAAGTATGCAGTGGAAATTGTATAATAGCGAACTCTGAGAAAGGGATCAGGGTCGTTTCGCCGAAAGTAGTTTCGTCGAAAGGATCATTTCGCCGAATGACATTTCGCCGAAAGGGTCATTTCACCGATTTCTGCAATTGTCTTAATATTATAATTGGAATTGATTTAAAATAAAAACAAATGAATGATAATATGTTAACGTTCTTGAATAAAGATTGATTCTTGTACTCTGGAATAAAAATTGATTCATGAACCTCAAGACGGAGTTCCCAAGGAAACTTGTTGAGTATTAGTCACTAAGCATCAAAGCAATTGCACAGGCGTATCTACCAAGCAAACGTATGTGGTATTTTCCGTTTACCGAGTTGATTCGGGTGCTGTCCGACCTCGTTCCCGCTCGTTCGGACCTAACTAAAGCAAAGAAAGCTAGCTTTGAGTAGACCGGGCAAACGAGGCGGTTACAGATTTGTATGCAAAAGGTCTTTTCGGCGAAACGACTTTCGGTGAAATGACCTTTTCGGCGAAACGACTTTCGACGAAATGGCTTTCGGCGAAATGACCAGCTCCCCTGAGAAAAAAGTAGTAGTGCTACTTTAAATACATGCAAAAAAGTTATTGTATTTGAAGAGTTTGCCATCAACGAACAATAATCATTTGCTCTCGTACGGTTTTTGAACGGTTCAGGAGAACTACACGCTTAAAAATAGTTACTCAAAAATGAGTAAGATCTCACTCATCTGCAGAAAAAGTGGAACAACTCTAATTTAGAGTAACTCCGAAGTTACTCAAATTTGAGTTCTTCCACTGGAAACGATATTTGGGTAAAATCTACTCATTTACTGAGTAATACTTTATTTGTACATGTACCAAAAATAGATTAATTATCAAATTTTGAGTGAAATTTTATTTCACATATACCAAATTTGCAAAAAAATTGCTCCTTTTCTGAGTGTATTGTATTAAAATATTAGGTAATTGAACTCAATACTATATCAAGTGGTGGTCGCTTGGAGTAGTGTGTCAATCGCAATGCTCAGGCACCAATCATACACTTATTTCTCATAAATGACATGGGAGCATATTCGTTTCCATTCCAAAGCACAACACGGAGTTTATCATTCTGGTTTTTGCAGACAGTGATGTATTTGTGTTGAGCGACTCACCCTCGAAATACGCGATCTCACTAACAAAAACTACAACCTGTTACTACAAATGGTTATTACAACTTTTAGACTGATCTTGCGAATAGTAACAAAAAAAAAACGAGTTCTTGCGTTAAACTCTAATTTAGAGCAGGAGTTACTCAATATCATTGATGATAACTACTCAATTTTTGACGTTTCCATGTATCATTTGAAAATGAGTAACTAGTACTCAAACTCTGAGTAACTTTTTCTAAGCGTGTAGTTCTTCCGGTAAACCTATCAAGTTCAAGTAGTGTGGAGCAGACAGAAAATGGAATCCACACACCGCACAAATCCTTCGAGCGAATGAATGTATCTTTCAGTTTTGTCATCCACTCACTAATCAAACAACTTGTCTCTCTCACCACAATTCGAAGCCCTACTGTGGAAAACAGGGTCGGGTCATATATTTACAGATTCCCGTTTTGTGCGATAGTTCGTACGGTCGAGAGGATGACATCATTATGGCAAGCTGTGATAGGTTAGGTCAAAACCTAGGTCAATTCAAACCGATTTTTCTATGGTATACTATTGCAACCCTTGAACGACGTTGCCTCATATATTTAAGTTAAATGTTTCCGAATCGATTGTTAGTTTACGAGGCAAGATTTGTATTTTTAATTGACACCCGGCCCCGTATCGTGAAGAGTTAGGCTTTTTTAATAACAAATAATTCTAAGACACTTTGTTATGGTGATTTTTCTAGATTGATATTAGAGATGATTCCTTTTAAAATTATTGTGGAAAATATTTTGTATAACGGTATACTCTCATAATAAATTATGAAATTTTGCTAAAGAAAAACGCTTCAAATATAATCACGAAGAATATAATCTTAATGTTGAAAACGAAATTAAAGAGCATCCAAAAAATTTCTTTAGCTTTGTTCAAACAAAACTGGAGAATGAGAACTTTTCTTCTCAAATGAACCTAGACGGAACCATTGGAAATAATATCAATGAAATTTGCAATTTATTTGCCTATACTTTCCACGAAATATAATTGTACGTTATCAAAACACTTAATCCAAATGAATAAATGTCACTTCAGGTGTTCCCCAAGGTTCACATTTAGGCCCTCTTCTTTTTATCTTGTACGTAAACGACATTTCCTTCTCACTCGAACATTTAAAACTACTTGTATATGCAGCCGACATGAAGCTGTTTATGGAAATAGAAAATGTTGAAGATGTCTTCCAACATGAAATCAATGTATTTAATATTTGGTGCAAAAAAAAGCTTACTCCTACTAAACGTTGAGAAATGTAGTTCAGTATCGTTTAGTTGAAAAACCATGTCTTCTTCTGTTAACATTTAGGTAGGGAACCAAACAGTAGAAAAATGTCAAATTATTAGAGACCTACACGTAATCTTAGACTCAAAACTTACCTTTGTGGAGCATTATAATACCATTAAACTTTTTTTTCCATTACACATTTTAGTCATTTTTAAAATTTATTATATACATGATCAGTATCTAAGGAGTGTATCGAAAATAAGCTATCCACATACATTTGTGTTGTATGCATGTTTTTGTGATGGTTTTTTATGCTCAGATCACAGCATGCTGTGCGTTTGGTTGTCAGCTTTCGTTTGTTTACTTGTTTGTGCTGTTGAAATTCTGCGTTTTCAAAATGTCGCCTATTGGAAAGGAAGTGAAAATTAAGGTTCTGGACACATGGCTAAGTGAGAAGGGTATTACTATGAGAAAAATGGCGCAGCGCTTTGGAATTCATCATGCCAGTGTTAAAACCATCATTAATTAGTTATTGGAACACTATTCTTTGGATGAGCTACCAGGAAGAGGCAGAAAACCCGGTTTTTCCAACCCAAAACTGGACCAGATAGTGGTATCTCTATTCATGAAGAACAAATTAATGTCAATGCGTGATTTGGCCAAAAAAGCAGGAACGTGTGTCGGAATGATCAGCGTATCAAGAGGCGAAATAACCTGACGACCTACAAGAAGCAGTAAATCCCGAAACAAAGTGTAGAACAGAAGAAGCGAGCAGCAACAAGGGCCCGGAAATTATATTCGAGTCTTCTGCAGTGTCCGGAAGCATGCGTTTTGATGGACGATGAGACTTATGTAAACGAGGACTTGAAAACCCTTCCAGGTCCACAATACTTTACTGTCGTCGTTGGGGAGGATGTGAGCGATGCAGACAGATCGGTTCAAGTGGAGAAATTCGGTCGAAAAGTACTGGTATGGCAAGCAATATGCTCCTGTGGTTTGAAGTCAACCATTTTTTACACTACCGGAATTATAAATGCAGAAATCTATCGATCTGAGTGTCTCCAGAAGAGATTGCTGCCTTTATATAAGAAGCATAGTACACCTTCACTGTTTTGGCCGGATTTAGCGTCGGCTCACTATGTCATAACCACCAAATTGCTCTCAGCTTCGACCCATCGAACGTTACTGGAAGAGGGTCTTCAAGAAGACTGGTAAGGCAGCTGGGAACATGCAGGAGTTCAAAAAAAATTTGGGCTAAAGCGTTCAAAAATGCAATGAAACACTTGTCCGGAACTTGATGAAGAGCACGGAACGACCGAAATCAGCATTTTCGCGAAAAATTTAGTTGATTTGCTGATTTTAGTCAGTTATTTTTTGAGACAACTAAAAAATCTTACTTTTGCTGATTTAGATTTTTTATTCTCATTCCCCTAATAATAATAAAATATTTGTTGAAATGACTTTTTTTTTAGTTGAATTCACAAATTAAACGTGCTGTCATTTCTTAGCTTAGGCACATTTCATTTCCATTCAACTAATTTTTTAGTTGAATTAAAGAAATATAATGTTGTTTTCAACCAATATGAATGGTTGAATTGGCTTCTGCAATCTGCAGCTATATGGCGCCCTGTCACCGAAACGGTAACACCGTAATGACTACTAGCCACTAGATGGCACACTACTGCCGAAAAAATTTCAGACGCGGTTGTCTTTTCTATATTGGCAGGTATAAATACGATGTTGTATTGGAGAAAAAGACATAAACGAAACGTAAACATCGTTTTGAATTTTTTTCTTCTTAATCACTGTTTTCTTCATTCTCACTGAAAACTTTGAGCACTTGGAAAACAGAAACCGTAGTACAAGTAGTACACCGGACGGCGCAGCTCGGAAGGTTTGAAGATACAAAAAAACTTCATCACAATTAGAGTGAAACATTCGAAATTCACTTCACTGTTCCGCGTAAAAACATTATTACGCACAATCGTTTCAAGTGCACACAAATTCTGAATAAATACGATTTCCACTTTTTACATTTTTACGTATCGGTTTAGAAATTTAAATAAAGATATATCGAACACATGCGAAAAACATCAAAACAATTTTCAAGCAGTTTCAACAAGACTGTCCTTTTTAGCTTTTTAATGGATTGTTTTGTTTTGACACTTCTCATGAGTTTTTGGCTAATAAACTTGTTAATAATACCCATTTCAGTTTTGGTTTCTTTGTGCTGTCCTTCAGTAATGATGGTGATAGATAAATAGAAACAAATTTTCTGATTTTAATAACAAAATTAGTTGTCAATGAGAATTTCGTGTTGGATTGAAATATTGCTGGTTTGTGTCCAGGATATTCACCAACTAAACACATTCTCTAAAAATAAGAGTTTTTTCAGCAAAGTAAATTCTCAATTTTAACTAATTTTATAGTTATTTTGGAAATTTTGTTGTTAAAATCAACTAATTCAAAAACAGTAATACGAATTAGGCGCAGAGCTAATTTCGGTCGTTCCGTGAGCGTTCGATCAAAAGTTCGAAAATTCGTGAAGGAATAACTTAAATTTCATCCGGTTTTCATTATGCTCAAGTTTAACCTCGCACAATAAAGGATCAATTTTTAGTTTGAATGAAATATCGTTTTTTTATCATAATTATTGTCGATACACTCCTTAATGGGGAAAACAAATTGGAAAATTGACAGGTGAATACAATTATGTTATGAAAATCGCGGAAATGTTACCGCAGAGACGGGACTCGAACCCGTTGCTAACTCCTAACCGGTACCATTGTTTTACCAATTAAACTAAGAGTAAATTGTTTTATCAGTTAACTGGCGAAGAATCGATTAGATCATCTTGGGGACACTTGAAATAAAATCAAAAAAACAGCAAACTTTTAATGCTTTAAATTTAGAAGATTATTCCAGCAAGCAAGCTTTTCAAAAAAAAACAAAATCATTTCTGTTTTACATTGTTCGCGACAAATTGCAATTGCACGTGAAGAAAAACCCAAACCCCCCGGTAAGCGACTGACTGAGCTAAAGTAAAAAGTAAATCAGACTTGTCCGTTATCTTGTCTGTGTGTGTGTGTGTGTCTGGGGAATCTCTCTCACTTGGAATCCAACTTTGAATCTGATCGCTTTCTTTTCCTGCCAACTCCATCATCATCTCTGAATAAACTAGTTTTTCACTTTTATGAAACTAACGAAAAAAAAACCCGGAAAATATCTTCCTCATCTTGTCCCTTCCCGTTTGCAAAGTAAAAAGTTTGGACATTTTTTTGTCATGGGCGAGTTTTTGCTTGTTCTTGTTCGAATAACCCTCCCCGGGGAATCCGGTGGCGTCGCACCTGACCGGAAAACGGTGTTAACTTCAATGACCCATGTAAATGAATTTGGAAAGTTTTCCGATGATTTCCACTCTGTTCGATGGAAAGCGATGATATATTGAAGATATGGAAAAATGACTTCAAATAACAAAACTAAAAAGACCAAGACATCGCAGACAGACAATGCGCGCCACAGTTGGTTAACTCCCAGTTTGGATGCTTTCCAGTGAAAAATCTACCATCTCGGCAAAACTATTGCAGCGGAAATTGGCATGATTTAGATCCCGTACCATCCATCCATGCACAAGACGGAAAACGTTTCCACCCACCGAACCGGCAGCAGCACCAGCTAAGAAGGAGGACCAGGACTGGAAACTTTGCGCCCTGCAAATCTGCAATGTTTACACCGTAGTCCGCGTCGTATAGCGAGAAGTGATGATAGTGATCGGAAAAAATGACAGCTGCTGCTACTTCAGAAAGCGGAAGCTAAGAGCAGAAACTACTACTACAACTACTACTGCTGGAACAAGAAAAGTGCAGATCGAGCTGGTGCTGGCACTGGCGACGGAGAATGAAATTATGATAATATTTTTTCCATCCAGTTTCCCAGTATCCCTTATTATTTCAAGTTTTCCCGTATCTCTCCTTTTATCCAACAGTTTCCGGCTGAGCGCTGACTGACTGGTTGGCTGGTTGGCCGGCTAGTGGCGAACCGTTTTGGCGACGACGACGACGACGACGGTGCCCGAGGGAAGACACCGCCGGGAAGGGTCATAGAAATTTTCCGACCCTATGGGCAAAACTGTTGTTATTTATCATTCCAGATAATAGTTGCATAATTCATTTTGACCCCGCGCAAATGCTAGTCCTTTCTGCCACCCACTTTGACCTTTCCGCGCTGCTGGAGAAGGAGTTTTTCATCCGGGCTAGCTGGCGCTTCGGTAGCCTTCGAAGAACACAACCCGTCACCCACCCCTTCCCCCCCGCTCATGTAATGGAGAACTTTAAATAATTCATTTCCGGTTCGAGTTTGCAGTCAACCACGGGAGGAGCAAAACGAGAAAATAAAAAAAAAAAAGAATCAGCTCCAGAAGACAGACCTCTAGACTAGAAGGCGGCATCTCGCGGGAAGTCATCCTTTGGAAGAACCGGTGCAAGCTAGATCCATTCGCTTGTCCCGGTTGAGTTATGCTGCAGCATTAGTTAGGAACTTGCAGTACAAAAAAAAAAATGATAATAAAAATGATTTGAATCCGGGTGAAAACTAGGAACCGTGTCCTAAAATAACTTCTGCAAACTTCGGAACGAACATTAATCGGCAAAAGCTTCCGATCAAATCGAACTAATCCACTTAGGATCATCGTCATTGAGCCTAGCACCGAAACGACAAGGACACGACCAAAAAACAGATAGAGAGAGAGAGAGAGTAGCAAAGTTTTAATGATAATCCAAAAAGTTCGCCTCTAATGGCACACGATAAACAAATCAAAATCCGCTTAGCTGCGTTCTCACTCGACCGGAATGAACATGATCCGACGACGGAAGAACACGTTCACACTTGTCCTGAACCTGGACCACCATCACCATCACCGTCGTCGTCGTCGTCGCCATCGTTGTCTTTTTCATTTCCGTGGAAAGTGGATCAACTCGGCTGGGCGCGTTGTGTGACACCACAAATCAGCTTAAGCTGTTTGGTAAGAACGAACGTTCCACCTCCCCCCAAGGGGGAGGGGGGGGGGGGAAGGTGGGTAGATAAACCTTGGGAAAAACTTCATCAGCATGAGTAAATATTTGGAGAATAATTTTCAGTGGAATTAATTCACTGATACACGGCTGGAGAGATGCGTTTGGCGATGACGAAAGGACTCTCTCTCTCTCTCCATCGGGATTTTAGGGACAAATGTTGTACATACATATTTTGTCATTCTGAGCCGGACCCAAATGATGGGACCAAACGACAAATTCAACGAGCCGAGAACCGCGTACCTGATGTCGTTTGCAGCAGCAGGGATGATGGGCCCCGACACTTCAGCGTACGAAGGATAATGCAAATGTAGGCAGCCGAAGCAACAGCAGCGTGGTTTTGGATTTCAACCGGAATCCAGGTAAATTCTCTCTGCGATGAGTACAGCCGAATTCCTGGTCCCCGAAAAACACGGCTTTCCACTATCGAAGCGGATTCAGGTGGCATTTTGGTGATCTAAATTTACCACGACATTGACGAACTCTACGGCAAATAGGACCACCCGTCGTCGTCGTCGGTTAACACAGGACGAATCCTTGTTTGCTAGCATTTGTTTTGCTGGTGCCGAGTGTTTCGTGTAGCGTGGAGTGATTTTTCGAGGGCACCGTAAATAAGATCGGATCCATCAATCGGAATGCTGCTAGCTAGCTAGCTGTGGTAGAGGCAATGATTTTGCAACCAACTAAAATTGATAGTGTAAATTCGTTTCTTTGTCACTCTCGGGCGGTTTTGACGACTGTGTTCGATGGAACGATGGAATCTAAGTGCCGATTTGCCATGACAATCCATTTTCCCCGAATGTAAGTGTTAGCATAATGTTTCCCATTTGATATCTCTGGTCGATAAATGATGAGTCAAAGACGAAACGTAAACATATTGAAAACGGTTATGTGCCCTAGCACAAAATTGGGCTAACCCCTGAATGACCGGCCAGAAATAGTCGAAAACACGTTTTCTTTCGGCACTTCAGAAAAGACATTGCACTCCGTTGCAAAACGAAAAAGTGTTCTGTAACTAGCACCGATGGAGAGGTCAATCCGACTCACGACTGATTTTTAAAAAGGGCGTACGTATTTTTGCATATCTCGAAAATTGCCAAAGCAAATAAACAATTCATGGAAATATGAAAAACGATGTTATAATTAAATATCTAATTATCTCAAGAACAGCTACTTTTAGAAGAAAAAATATCATGAACAAATTTATTGCCTTTAACCTGTAGAATAATATTCTACTGTTTCAATGATTATCTTTCAACGAGAACTTGAAATTTCGAATATATCTGTAAATTGTTTTAGCTGTAACTTCTTCATTTTTCAAAAGGCACGGATTGGATAGCCATCAATATGTAGGTTTCAAAAAGAGCTTTAAAATAAAACTTATCAGAGACCCTGATTTTTTTAATTTATTTTTTTTGATTCATTTTGAAATTATTGAGAAAAAAATCAATTTTTTTTCAGTGTATATTTTTTTTAGAGTGCCCTATTGGTTCCCTACAACTTCTTCCTGGACGCCATTTTTGTACGATGAACGGTTTCCGAATTACAACGAGTCCCGTAAACTGTTTTAGCTGTAACTTTTTTTTTTATTTTTCAAAAGTCACGAATTGGATAAGCATCAATCTGGAGATTTTAATAACAGCTTTAAAATAAATTTTTTTTTTCAGTGTATAGTGCCCTGTTGATTCCCTACAACTGCTTCCTGGACGCTATTTTTTGTACAATTAACGGTTTCCGAGTTACAATGATTTGTAAAAGACAATTTTTGTGAAAAGCAAAAATACATACGCCCTTTTTAAAAATCAGTTGTGAGTCGGATTGACATCTCTCCATCGGTTCAAAACTTATGATTTGCCATACTGAAGCCATGTGCAAAGTTTCATCCAAATCGGAGAAGGTCGACTCTGATTTTGTCACTTTTTCGTCTACCCATTCCTGAATTGCTTATATGCATTAGTTTTTGTACCAAGTTACCATACACACTTAAAAAGGTCCCTGTGATTTTACATCTTATTAGCGTCGCAGTTCACGCAAATTCACGTGGAAGAACATTCAATATTGTGTCTAAAACTCCATGACATGAAAGTCGTTGAAATAAAAAAAGAATACTGATGGCGCAACCGCCGCGACTTGAACCGAGAATCATTGGATCGCATGTGTTACGTCTGTTAATCGACTGAGCCACAGAAGCATACATCTGCTTGGCCGGTAAAGGGTGCATTTTTATTCATACAGTCGCATCTGCTAGCATAATGCAAGTTACAATCGAAACCTGAAAAAATCATGCTAATCTAACATTAAGTCAATACAAATGAACTTTTCTGTCATTTGAGGAATTAGGTCTTTATGAATTACATCGTATGAGGAATCAAGTCACCTGTACTATTCAGATTTTTTTGGTGTGTAAAGTGACCAACCCAAAATCCAAACGAATTTTCACACAAAAATAAAGAATTCGTTCCAAAGTACGGTGCCGAATCGTAAGATAACTTAATGAGCGCAAAAGAAATGAAACCGTGTTCGAATGGATTGTATGTTGGCTGTAACCTTGCAACATGAGACACAATCCTACTCGCTGGGACTCTGGGAATTGTCTCGAAGCTTTACACCCTGCGGTACCAAATAATTAATGTTAAAACTACACGTTACAGTTTTTATTGAAAACTATGTGCTTATTTCGCTAAATACAACAAACGTTTTACTCAAATTTATGGTAAATCTAGTTTAAAAATGTTATAAGATGTAGAATGGATATAAAGATATCAACATTTAAGTCGAAAATTATGTTTTTCCGGATGAGTCCCACATTTTTTTTGTCTGGTTTAGCCCCGCACAGACAATTTATTTTCGAGATACAATAAAATTTTTATACTTTCCTTGGCTTTTGTATTGATACGATCAAACATCATCTATTGACTGTTACTCACCGGGTGCAGTTCACAGTTCGCTGATGATGGTCGTTTTGATTCCTTTGAGTAAAGTGAAGGATCCATGTTTCATCCATTGTCACATATCGACGTAGAATGTTCATGAACTTATTCCTTTTGATATCTTTACGGCTTCAGTAATATCACACAATTTTAATATACGATTAGATACACACAGTTGTTTTGATACACAGTTTAGCTGTTTTTCAAAAATCTATGAATCTAACATTGACAGCAAATGAAGGAAAACATCGATGAATATTTCGACTTTGGTATCGATTCCTATTTAGAAGTTATCGTACATTCTCAGATCAATTTTTGATAAATCGATGAACTGTTTGTTTATCTTCAAAAGGTAAACGTGAAAAGAGTTTCGCCCTCGAGCGTATTTTGTAAAATTGGCTGGTTTCCGCGACTAAGTCAAATCGGCGGGTAATTTAATCGTTTCATTTATTATTTAGAAACGAAAATAAATAGTTTCGCCCTTACGTTCTGGCAATTGAAGTATCGCCCTGTTTGTTGGCATGGAACACAAAGGGTGAAACTGATATAAACAAATGGAAATGACAGTTTCGCCCGTGTTACTGAGATTGAGATTTTGCTAGATTCCGAAATTTTAGCCAAAATTGTAGGTATTCATTCGTGAGAGAAATCTAAAATATCAACAACCTCAATTTGACGACACCTCATCGTTTAAATTCTTTTTCGAAATTGACAAAAGTAGTTTCACTTAAATGGTTGTCATATTTTGGTGACTAATCGAAATTTTCCCCAGCATAGTATTTTGAAAGTTTACGCTTCGTAAACACCATTGGCACCTTACTACGAAACTAAATTACCGGTAGCGACACCTGCCAATGAAAAATGGAACCACGAACCACGTCCACACCGAGGATGCAAAAAACGAAGCATCGCACAAAGAGGAAAGCGCACTGCTTCTCAGTGTCGAATAGACAGCATTTGAGTGTGTGCTTGTGGTTAAAGCAGCTGGCGCGAGTGAAACACATTCTCTTCGCATGAATCGCTCACACGCGCTATTGTCTAAATACACCCAAGTGACCACTGGCGCGTGATGGTGAGCGAACACTTCTGTGAACTTCAATTAATAGAGAGTAGATCTGGCCTTGCTATGAAAAATTTGCAAGGAAAACCGAAAATTTTACGATAAACTGTTTTATTTTGGCGTGTACACCTCTGTGAAAGTATCTGCATCCACCTCAGAGAATTTATTAGCTAATGCTCTAGCACTTTGGTGCGATTCAGTGAAAGAGGTAAAAGGAAATAAACAAACGCACTCATGATGCGTGCACACTTTATACAACAGTGGTGTATAAATGTGAAAGAGAAGAGCTCTCGTTGAAGTTGTCAGTGCGAGGGGAGAAATTTTGCTTGCTCTTCGTCACACAGAGGAGATGGACATCTCTGAATGGAATATGACATTCGGCCCTCCGACCTTCGGTTCAAAAGTCGGTTTTCACAGTGATTGTATAGCCTTTCTATATGAGTAAGCAAAACCTAATCAGAATGGATTTGCCACCCTAGAGTAGAGCTTCATTTATTCAGTACAGAATAAGAATTTTCCTCGATTTTAGTGTTCAAGTGGGCAACGTAGCTTAATTTCTCTTGAATGAAATGCATACTATCCGGATGCCACTATCTATCCAAGAATCCCAGAAAAAGGTTCAACCGATGAAGGCACTTTTCCGTCTACTACAACTGGACTAAAAAACTATTGCCGATGTCATGATTAAAAATCATGAAATCATGAAACGTGTTTTCTCATGAAGTTTCATGAGCCAAGCGGTTGATATTATGAACATTTTCATGGGAGGTGAGTTATTGTTCATCGTTGATTTCAATCATTTTGCTATTGAAATTTTATGAGATATGTTTCTTGATTTCATGATATTTAATCATCGCACCCGGTAATGGATTTTATAAGTATGGCATTGTGGCAATCTGGCATCACTGGTCATGCAATCGCTTTCTGTTTGAATAGTAAAATGGAAATCGGTTTTCCGACCACAACCTTTCAGCATCGGATTCTGAGTTCGATGGTGTGCCCGCGTAACGTCATATCCTCACTCCAGAACAATACACGAATTTTGACATTTATTCATTTCCATATTGTGAAGCCTAATTAGCTGCCAATATTCTAAGCCCATTCCGAAACTTTGTCGAGTACACTCGAGTTGCAAACGAAATCACCGGAAGCACGTCGTTATCGGTTCGGACAAAACGGGGGCGCTTCTCTAAATAGTTCGGCGGAAGGCTAAACCGCCCTGCAGCAAAGTGAGTGAGTGGATGATGTTCCGACAATTACGTAAGCACATGCCATCGAGAGCATCCAACAACCAGCTTGAACAACAAAGTCAAGCCGCTGGAAAATCCGCATTACCGTTTTTACTACGCTACTACGCGGCTTATGGTTAAAGTTATTGAAAATATCGCTCCAAGGCTCATTGTTTTAGCATATTTTTACGCTATCCCCCTCTTCTTCCCACTCTCACTAACCTTTCTGACCCGGAACCCTTCGTCTAACTCTACACAGGCGACTTAATTGTTCCACAGCAACAAAATGGGAGGAATTTGTGGCGCTGAAAAGAGGGTCCTTGTTAAACAATGCTCGCAACTCAAAATATTTAATTTTCAACAAGTGCGCTCTTGTGCGCTGTGCTGTTGGGGAATGCTGGGTAAAATGGATATTTGAAAGATATTCGATACGAAACAAAATTAAATTAGTAGGAGACTTCTCTGGCACTCTTTGGGGAGTCACAAGCATCGAACTAAACCTTGAAGATAATTTTCTCAACGTGCCTACTACGATCGTTTTCCGAATCTTTATTTTACCCCACGACAGAGTGAAGTACAAACAACTCACCGCGAATCAAATTATGATAATTGTTCACTATTTCCAGCAACGGCACTCGGCACGAATGACCGCAAAAACTCGTTGTTCGTTCGTCGTTTGTTGGCAGAAGCATTCCTAGCAAATGCGAAAGAGTTAAACAGCATCACCTATTTCGGGCGACTCGGACTCGAGCCTTTTGTTAACAAAAGTACTTAAAAGTCAAGCGGACAGACGCCGCAGAACATAGCCGCCGCTATCATTTTCCATTGTAACCAAAAACATAACTCGTAAAATGAAACAACCTTCCATCACCCGCACGAATCAAATTGCGTCCAACGACTGTGAATGACAGTTATCTGGGCTCCAACTTAATTATTTCGGCCGGTATTTTCCGGCCGCCTCGATCACAAATCTCCCAGGGCTGAACGAAAATGGTAGGCATTTTTTTTTGTTGTTGCTTCGTCTTCTTGTTACCCGCGGAAAAATCGTTTCATCGTACCTTTCTTATCGGTATTGCTCCAAACAACGCCGAGGTTTTTTTTTTCCGCTTAATCACCTACCCTCCTGAAGCGAACACCGAAATTGCTCGGGGATCCTTTTTGCTAGGGATCCTTGCATGGGACTCATTCTCATTCCGAATGGCACAACGGTAGAGGACGGTGTGAGGCCACTTGAATGATTTAGGCTTTCGGTAGCGATGGTGCTGCTGCTGCTTCTGTCAGTGACAGGCGGCCACTTCGGGCCACGCGAAGGGAAAAAAAGTTTGCAATATTCGCGTTTTTCGCGTCACGGCGATCCAAGCAGGCGGTGTTCCTTCAGATTCATGAGTGATAGTTTTTTTTGTTCTACGTTCACCCTTTTCTGTTACACACTTCACTGAAATGAAGCCGTTTGTGCGAAAAATAGGCTGACAGCTACCGTCAAACGATATGTTCTTTTTTTGTTTTTTCTTGTTGTAAGGTAACCATTTTCCGACGCCTGTTGCTGATCTCGTCAGTTAACCCGTCACTATTGAGTAGCTCAAGGCATTGTTGACCTTTTCAAAGACTGTCCCAGAAAGTATGGACGCAACCAAAAACCGCTGCCATTTCGCAATGGCTCAGAATTTGTCAATTTTTATGGCTGCGTCCTGTTGTTAAACTCTTCTCTAACCACTTGTGCAGTTGTTTATTCGTTTTCATTAGTTTGTTTCGAAATGCGTGGACTTTCAGCAGAACAACGTCGAAAAATTGTGTACAAATGGTGCACAGAACGCGGACTGTCGCTGAGAAAGATAGCAAAAATGGAGTAAGTGAAAAAGGCCGAAGGTTTGAATGCTGTACAACACGATTCTTGCTGGAAATTTGAACTGCATAATCATGGACGACGAAACCTACGTGAAACTCGATTACAAATCCTTTCCGGGACCACAATATTATACGGTGCGAGAAGGGCAGGTATTAAACCAGTCCGAAACATCGATTGAAGTCGAAAAATTTGGTAAGAAAGCTATGGTCTGGCAAGGAATTTGTAGCTGCGGTAAGATTTCGAAACCATTCATCACTACTGCTTCAATGAACAGCGAAATATATATCAAGGAATGTTTACAAAAACGACTTCTACCCATGATTCGAAGCTACAAGGATCCTGTTGTCTTCTTGCCAGATCTTGCTTCTTGCCACTACTCGAAATCAACGGTAGAATGGTTTACTACCAAAAATGTCACTTTCGTCCTAAAAGACATGAATCCATCAAATTGCCCACAACTTCGACCAATTGAGGAATTTTGGGCATTAACGAAAGCACATCTTAGGAAACATGTCTCGGCAGCCGAAACCATTCAACATTTCGAAAAAGATTGGAAAAAAGTGTCAAAACTTGTCGCCAAGAAGTCTGTATGGAATTTAATGAGGAACGTTCGCAAGAAGGTGCGCCAGCTAGTCTACAATGGCTAAGTAGTTTAATATAAAACAGCATGTCTTTAAGTTTTAAACGAATCTGATTGCTTTATTTAAAAATCACTTATTTATAGCCTATACTCTCCTAACTTAGCTAGTTGGATTTTACAGTATGGATTGCTAAAAATCCGGGGGGAGGAGTTAGAACGCGCAGCGTAAATCTGATTTAACCAATGACATGTCTCGGTCATTGTAATGTATTTGAGTGGGAGAGAGTGAGTAATGTTTCTAGGCAAGTGTGTGAGTGTGATACGGAAAGGGGAGGTTGATAGTAGTCAGGTTTAACTCTCGTGAGTGTCGGTTCGAGTCAGTGTGTTTTCCTGGGTTACTGTTATTCTAGGTCATGTCGTATGGCACTGTTTGAGAGAGGTGTGGAACGTGGAGAAGCGGGGAAATGACATAGCTGTTTTGTTTTTGGGTGATATTTGATGCTTATGTTTCCTTATTTATATTTGTCATATGAACGCGGTGTGACAACTTAATCGTCTTATGTAGGTGAAGTTTATATTTCAAGTGGGTTTCTGGGTTTCATGACTTGGTGTCGAGTGGAAATTTGTCGAGTACGTGTTTTATGGAAATTTGTCAAGTGCGTGTGGTCTGAAGTGTGGGAAGGATTTACTTTTGAATATTTTACATGGTCTGAAATGTGTGAAAGATTTAATGTTACATGCTCATATTACAGTAGCAAATGTTGAGAATAATATTCTGTTGTTGTAGTCTAATATTATCAGTATATCGAATAAAATTTGAATATCTAACACTTGTGAATTATTTACAGCGAAATCAAAGTGCGTCCATACTTTCTGGGACAGTCTTTAGTTAGAATCGACATTACACGCTCTGATTGTAGGCACTCTACTTTTGAGTGTTAGGTTTATGTTGAACTGCTAGGTGGCATAACAGTTTCACTCAAACTGTCATGCACTGACGAGTCTAAGACGAAACGGAGTGCTAATGAAATTGATTATGTGCCCTAGCACAGAAATAGACTGATCCCTTGATGGCAACTGTTGAATAAATTTACTTCGAATTGAACCAGGACTAATATGCTGAGTTTCTTCCAGTTCCTAGATTTGATCTTTTATCGATTCATGGGAGAATTTCCAGAACTTGAATTCTGGGTCTAAGAAACTATATTAAATACCCAAATTTTTCCAATCGAATTTTGTTTCTGGATTTCGAAACTGAATTCAGGAATTTAATTTTGGAATCGCATTCTGAAATTTAATTAAGGAACTGGATTCTGAAACTAAATTATGATGGTGATTTCCTGCGTTCTGCACCTGAATTCAGGATCTGGTTTCTTGATTTTGTAATTGAATTCTGCAACTGAAGTTTGAAACTAAGTCTGGAATTGAATTTTTGAAATAAGGTTTGCAACTGAATTCTGTAATTGAGCTGTGGACCAGGGCACTAAAACTGAATTTCGGAGATGGATTCTGCAGCTAAATTCTGGACCAGGATTGTGGACCTGAATTTTTGCATTAAATTTCGAAACTTATGGAAATGAATTGTCGAACTGAATCATGGAACTAAATTCTGAGGCTGAATTTTAGGATTTGGATTCTAAAACTGAATTGTTGACTAGATTCGAAATTCTGAAACCAAAATTCTGGTCGTGAATTGTGGTGCTTCAGAAACTGAAACAAAGTTCTGAATCTGAATAATGAATTCGATTCCTGGGCCAAGATTCTGGAGTTGTGTTCTGGAACTAAAAAGTGAAACAAAATTTCTTACCTGAATTTTGGATTCATTTCCATTTTTCGAGACGTGAAATCTTATGTTTAATTTGCTACTGAATTCTGAAACTGAATGTTGGAACTGAGTTCTGTACCTGGATTCTGGAGCTTAATTCTTGAGTTGATAGTTGAGTTGATAGTTTCTTGAATTAAATATTGGAAATGAAATTTTGAACTAGATCTAGGAGCTGTATTTTGGAAACTGAATTCTGGACTTGGGCTCTGGAAATTAATTCTGTTTCTGAGTTAGGATTCATGATTGTACTGGATTGTGAAACTGAATTCTGGATCTAGGCCAGTATTTTGCATCCTAGCATTGAATTTTGGAACTGGAAATGAATTCTCGAACTGAATCTTTGAACTAAGGTCTTGGACTGGATTCTGCTGGATTTTTGTAGTGCATTCTGAATATAAATTCTAAAGCTAACTGTTGAATTTATATTCCAGATCTGAATATTGAAAGTAAGTTCTTGAATTAAACTCTGGACCTGGAGTAATATTCTAAATTTGAATACTGAATAATATTTCTTGATCTAAATTCTGGACCTGAATTCTTGAACTGAATTTTGCAACTAAAGTTAAGAACAGAGTTTTGAACCTGAATTCTTGAACTGAATTTTGAAAATAAAATTTAGAGCTATTCTGGAGCAGTGTTGGGAAAATCATGATCAGCAAAAGTTTATTTCATTGTCACTCGTGAAAAAATCAGTTCCAAACAAACTCAGTGACTGAAAAATTCACTTCCGAGATTTTCGTCAATGAAGTAAGCACCCACAACACTCTGAACTTCGAAGTTCGCAGGTGATTTTTTGTGTCAGCAAAACCTTCACGATTTCCCACCCACAGATATATCGCTAAAGAAATAATGGAAAGGAGGTCTCAGATGATATTTCGATGCTGAATATCCATTACGCTTCAGGTCGATACCGAAGTGATTCGCGCAAGATTTAGTTATTATATTTCCATCAATAAAAAAATCTCTTCTAAATAAATTCGTAACTGAATCACTATTGAGAAATGATGACGTCGATACTTTCGCTGTACGTAGGGTGGTTAATATGAACAACAATATTTTTTTTCTAAATTCGAAGTAGTCATTTTAGCGACGAAAGGCTGTTTTAATTCCAGCTGGTTTTTGGTACTATTTAGATCAAACTAAAAAAACGCTATTTAGCTTGAATTTGATTTATAGAAGTAACAGGAACGCAGTATTTTGTATGACTCGAACACACACAGCAGGTGCAGCGTTGGAGTGGCGCGTTTGAATTGGCGTAGCGGATTCAATCTGTGGGCTTCGTTTATAGTTTTTGATCAGCTGCATAGCATGCTTTGTGATTGAACTTGTAATAATATTTTTTTTATTATCATTTTTACTATTATTAATCACTGCACTTACTGTTTTCGTTAATTATATTACTACACCTCCATGGTATTGCCGATTAAATTTCGAATAAATCACCACTATTTATCTACTTGTTGTGACCTCCCTACGCGCATTGAACATTTTCAGAAAGTGTCAGTTTTTGTTCATCGGCGAATTTATTCATTCTATTATTTCCATATTTCTGTTTCTACAAAAAAAAGGTCTCTGGTTAGGTGAATATCGCAAAAAGAAAAAAGAAATATTGACTACTATACCTAGTCGTTAAAACAAAAAAAAGAAAAGAGTAAAGAAGAAAAATGAAACATCAGTAGATTGTTATATGCCATTCGACAAATTGTAGATCAAAACGCATGGCATTTAGTTCTAAAACCGAATGGTGTATGATTTCAGAGCTAAATGCCATGCGTCTCCACCTGATCATAATTTGAATGGAGACGCACGGTTTTTCGATTAATTTTTTTTTTATCTGAAAATAAAACAGCGTTATTCACTTATGGATGATTTATTTTTAATGAAAAACGTAAAATCTAGAGCGGTAACAAAATTGTAAGCGCGAATAAAAAGGAAATTGAAAATTTTGAAAGAATATCTTGTTACAGGAAACACATTTTGAAAAATTCCGAACAAAATCAGTAAAGTTTCTCCTTAATGCCTAAAATATTCTTGATTTTTTATTTTTTTTTCTAAAGAAGTTTTTGAAAAAGTTGAATAAAATGACAATCAGAAGATCCACTATAGCTCCACAAACATGACAGTTAAAGGGTTAAAATTTTGGGAAAATTATCTCCAAACCCTTTCAAACAGCTTATATCCATTTAATTACTGTAGTTTTTATTTTGCTTTATTTAATTTTTTTTTTGGTTTTTTTCTTATTTTTAAACTGAATCCCAACACTTGGTCCAAAAAACATGGAACCACAATTCTCTAACTGGATACTGGAATTTGGAATTGGATTTCTGTGTTGAATTCTAAAAGGTCTGAACTTATGGCCATCGTCCAAGTACCATGCGCGCGGGTGGTTTTAGGAAATTTTCGATGGAAATTTTGGAAAATTTGTCAAAACCAAAAACATACAGACCTTTGGAAAACTTTTATCTATCTGCAGGGAAAAAATGGCTGAAAAATTCGGAGGATTTTCCGAGTGTTATCAAAAATAGCTCTGGAAAATGAGTGTATTTGTGGTCTTTCACAATTATTTGGAAAAAATAATTTTTTCTGGCTGCGATGATTACATTCAGACATATTTTTGGAAAAGCTTTTCAGGCTTTTCATGGAAAATCAACGAGTTTCATATACCCGATTTCGTTGTATTTTGACGACAATTTATAACACATGGATCAATAAGTCCCGAGACTAAAGCAGAGATGGCGCTTGTACTAAACCAGTAACCACGTCTTTCTAGAGTACGAACCTTTGCTTGAAACGGGTCAAAATTTTAAGTCGATCCGACCAGAAACAGCTGAGTTATCGAGGTTGGAGTAAAGTCGTTTTGTAGTTTGTTTAAAAAATGGAAAAAACCTAGTTTCGTGTTTTGATAAAACATTGTTTTTTAATGGGTAAAAACACCGTGCAAGCGAAACAATGGATTGAAAAATGTTATCCGGACTCTTGTCCATCAAAAGCAACGATTTGTCGGTGGTTCGCCGAGTTTAAACGTGGTCGTAGCGACACAAATGACGCGGAACGCTCGGGTAGACCTGTGGAAGCCGTTACAGCGGAAAATGTGAGTGAAGTGACAAAAATTATAATGAAAGATCGTAAAGTGAAGCTCCGTGAGATTGCTGAGATGACACAGATATTATATGGAAGTGTATTTACTATCCTTCATGAAAAATTGAGCATGAAAAAGGTTTTTTCCAAGTGGGTGCCGCGATTGCTTTGGATGGAACAAAATCAGCAACGAGTCGATGATTCAGAAAGCAGTTTATCGCTATTTACTCTCAACAAAAAAGATTTCTTGCGTCGTTACGTGATCATGGACGAAACATGGATACATCGCTACACTCCAGAGTCGAAGCGGCAGTCATCTGAGTGGCGCACAGCTGGCGAAAGCCGTCCGAAGCGTCCGAAAACGCAGCAGTCAGCTGGCAAAGTCATGGCGTCAGTTTTTTGGGATACGCATGGCGTTTTTTTCATTGACTACCTCGAAAAAGGTTAATCGATCAACAGTGATTAATATATTGACTTACTGGTGCGTTTGAAGGAGGAAATCGCAAAAAAACGACCGCACATGCAGAGAAAAAAAAACTTTTTCATCAAGACAATGCACCCTGCCAAAAGTCGATAAAAATAATGGCTAAATTGAACGAATTGGGATTTGATCTGCTTCCCCACACCCCATACTCGCCAGACTTAGCCCCCAGTGATTACTGGCTCTTTGCTGATCTTAAAAAAATGCTCCAGGGAAAAAGATTTGGCTCAAATGAGGGGGTCATCGCTGAAACTGAAGCTTATTTTGAAGCGAAAGATAAGTTTTTTTTTATAAATCTGGTATTGAAAAATTGGAAAAACGTTGGAACCATTGTATCACCCTAAAAGGTGATTATGTTGATGAATAAAAAAAAATTCGCAAAAAAATGTTGTTTCCATTGTTAGTCTCGGGACTTATTGATCCATGTGTTAAACGGAATAATGTAAGTTTTGCAAAATTTTTTAAGTTTTTCACTGAGTAAGATTAATTTTACAATAAATTGAATAAAATACGCTTCAGTTTGAATGTGTGTAATAATTGTGAAAGATAAAAAAACTCTAATTTTCCAGAGCTATTTTTGAGGCTTCTGGAGCTGAATTGTGGACCTGGATTCTGGAATTTTTCAACTGAATTCCGGACCTGGATTCTGGAGCAAGAGTTCAGAACTGGACACTGAACCTCAATTCTGCCATTGAAATGTGGATCTGAATTTTGAAACCAAATTCAGGAATCGCGAAATCTAGAACCTATTTTAAGTTATGGGTTCTGCACCTTGATTCGGAAACTGCGCTTAGAAACTGATTCTGAATATTGTAACTTAGTTCAGTTCCAGAATTCATGTTCAGTATCTTGTTGTAGAATCCAGCTCCAGAATTGTATTCCATATCTGCTTATTGATCCTATTGCAACCGATCAGACATGTTCTTTAGATATTCGTGATTGGTTCTAGACTCTTGATATACTTTTCGTTTCGCCAAATTGACTCTTTGACAATCTGGCATCACTGATTGACTACATTCTAGTGACTAAATGTTGGCTCGGACTCACGGAACGACATGAGATAGGAACTTGTGAACGCAATTCATTTGAATGTAACTTTTTCCAGAATGCAAAGTGAACTAATGCTCTAAGGTTTTTGTATTGGATGTGAATTCAAAATCCTTTTTTTCTCCGAGGAAAATTTATTCAATATTATTGACCGCCGCACATCCTCGTAGTCATCAAACAGGCACTTACACATACATACCCACAAATCTGCCACCGCAGCGTTCGGTACTCGCCTCTAAGCTGTGATATTTTTTGTCTGAAAATCATAACCATAACAGTTTATGCCGGGTAAGAACCGATATTTTCTCCTGGAGCACCCAGGGCATGCCAACACAACTTTAAGAACTAACAATAATGTCTAATTCTCGGTTATGAAGCTTCCACCTCAACCACCACCACCAGCACCATGAAACTTCAGCTTGGTACGAAAA
Source organism: Malaya genurostris (assembly GCF_030247185.1). Taxonomy (NCBI): domain Eukaryota; kingdom Metazoa; phylum Arthropoda; class Insecta; order Diptera; family Culicidae; genus Malaya; species Malaya genurostris. The sequence goes on from NC_080570.1 coordinate 150,406,687, forward strand.
AGAGTATGGAGTAGCATAGTCTTGATGAGCATGACGAGGGTGAGACAAACCAGGATGAAGGCGGATGGATACTTTATTATCATATGAACATCATTACAACAACGTTTGGATGTTATTGTAGCAAATTATGTAGAGACAAGGCCAGACATCCTAGCTTAGTTGAGTGAGTGAGTGAGAGACAGAGAGAGGTTACAGGATACTCGTTGGACTGGGTTACGTTCGGGTGTAGGGGGTGGGAGACAACAAGAGGACTTTGTAGTTTGAAGTAGCAGGAAGGAGACCACCACCGGAGTGCTTTAAGTGTGTGGCCATGTAAATGCTTGTAGGGATCATGTTTTCTGAATGTAAATTATGTGTTCCCATCCTTCGGGGAGACTGTCCACTCTTGCTGGGTACTCTTGGGGGATGTAATCACTTCCGAGTGGCTTCCGATTTTGAGTGTTGGCCAATCGAGCCAAGTGTATTTCGACGAGGAACTATCCCCTGAGAAGAAGCAGCAGCAGCTGGCCATCACTAGAAACTATATTTAACCAGTGATAAGGGTAGTTGAACCTAATTTTACCTGATTATTTTGTCTACAGAAAGGCATTGAATTGAATAACTTCAGAGACGGTTCTCCTTGATATTAGTTCTACATTATAGGAGCTAACTTTTAAGCTCCTTTTAGGAATGCTTATAAAGCAGCTCACTGATGAAGAGGGTTGTGACGTTGTTTAGCCTCTCATTGAAACGGAGAGTTTGTACAGTCGTTGTGAGTCAGTCTCATGTCAGTCGGTATTCGCCTATCATTCGTCTATTTTCTCAGTGCTAGTCTTTCGCTTGTCAAAGTCTCTTCCGTACACAGACTCCGAAGCTCCGAAGGTTCCGAACTTACGTAATCAGTTTTAAAATGTTTCCCCCCTCAGTTTCTCCCATATTATTTTCCGTTTCATTTCACAGTTCGTTTCTCGAATCAAATTAAGAAATTTAAGCGCAGAACAAATTTGCGAAAGACTACTACCCACATTCGTTCAATTATTAAATCCAATTCCGACGAGAAATCGGTGGAATTTCCTAGACGCAATAAATTTATTCCACCGTTCCACTGGTTCATGCTTTCGACGAAATCCAACTCAGAAAAACTATTTCTTCAACAACTCTCATTCGCCTTCGTCGTCAGCGCGAAGAAACCAAATTGGAACAGCATTTTAATATTTAATTCACTACCAGGACTTCACTGCGTTATTTCAACATGGCCTCTCTCTGTCTCTCTCTTTTTCCAACCATACTCGTACCATAAAACACGTAACGAAACCACCTCCAACGAGGAATATTATTGCTAAACTTTCGACCTCAGTAGCGGCATGTGTATGGCATGGGGTCGAAAACCACCCACCCACCAATCCATCCCGCGGAAAGAAGCTGCGGTTTCCCAGAAACCAGTGTTCACCGAAACTCCGGCAATTCCCACAACACACTGCTGGTGAACCCTAATATTTTACCTGGCCCGCCGCCACCTACCTACCTACCTACCTACCTGCCCATCCTGTCAGTCAGTCAGCCATTATCGGTTAGTTCTAGGCTGTGTTCAAAATGACGACCGTCATCGACCGCAGCGATAATTTCAGCGGCACCCGTCAAGGATTGCGAACCGCATCGTTGTTTGCCGGAAGCAGTTCAATAAAGTCAAGAAACCGGCAAAGTAATGAGCTCATGGGAATGTTTGAACAGAAGGATCGCTCTCAGATCAGATGGGGCGAAGCAATCCGGGGGGCCCTTCGCTAAATTGAGGGGCATATGAAAACTAGAAAATAAAAACTAAAGGGTGATTTTTTAAGAGCTTGAGAACTTTTTTAAACAATAAAACGCATAAAATTTGCAAAATCTCATCGGTTCTTTATTTTAAACGTTAGATTGGTACATGACATTTACTTTTTGAAGATAATTTCATTTAAATGTTGACCGCGGCTGCGTCTTAGGTGGTCCATTCGGAAAATCCGCTTTTTTATCGACAAATTTTGTTCAGCGATGAGGCTCATTTCTGGTTGAATGGCTACGTAAATAAGCAAAATTGCCGCATTTGGAGTGAAGAGCAACCAGAAGCCGTTCAAGAACTGCCCATGTATCCCGAAAAATGCACTGTTTGGTGTGGTTTGTACGCTGGTGGAATCATTGGACCGTATTTTTTCAAAGATGCTGTTGGACGCAACGTTACAGTGAATGGCGATCGCTATCGTTCGATGCTAACAAACTTTTTGTTGCCAAAAATGGAAGAACTGAACTTGGTTGACATGTGGTTTCAACAAGATGGCGCTACATGCCACACAGCTCGCGATTCTATGGCCATTTTGAGGGAAAACTTCGGAGAACAATTCATCTCAAGAAATGGACCGGTAAGTTGGCCACCAAGATCATGCGATTTGACGCCTTTAGACTATTTTTTGTGGGGCTACGTCAAGTCTAAAGTCTACAGAAATAAGCCAGTAACTATTCCAGCTTTGGAAGATAACATTTCCGAAGAAATTCGGGCTATTCCGGCCGAAATGCTCGAAAAAGTTGCCCAAAATTGGACTTTCCGAATGGACCACCTAAGACGCAGCCGCGGTCAACATTTAAATGAAATTATCTTCAAAAAGTAAATGTCATGTACCAATCTAACGTTTAAAATAAAGAACCGATGAGATTTTGCAAATTTTATGCGTTTTATTGTTTAAAAAAGTTCTCAAGCTCTTAAAAAATCACCCTTTACATCAAGTTTAAACAGTTTACAACAATTCATTCAATTCATGGCTTGAAAATTAACACTTTGAAAATAGTTTCTGTTTTGAATAAGGAAACTTAAATGTGTTGTCCGCAGTTGCATATCGCTTGCCAAATCAGATTTTTTTTGTAGTGAACTTATCAGCAAAACGAATTCATATTAGTTCGGGACATTGGCTCGATTGGGGAAATAAAGAATGGTGTTTTTCTGTAATCTGACTTTAAATTTTAAGGTTTTTTGTCAGTGTGAGATTCGATAAGTAATTTTTTCAGTGTATTTTTTCGAAAATAAGACTGGTTTTGTGAACATTACTAGCACAACAATTTTGTGTAGGATAATTCTTTTTCTACCAAAAAGCTCTAGTCCATTTTAAAAGACAGTTTAGTTCAATTTTGAAAAAAAAAACTAAGTAAGCTAAATGGCTTTTTGTGATCATGTCTATATGTCGGAAAAGTTTTATTCAAATCTGACAGGGTGTTACCAACTGCGAATAAGATTTGGCACGAGGCTCGACAGAAAATAATCCGTTGGAGTCAAATCGGGCGAATAAGGTGGATGGGTAAAACAGTTTCAGAATTCAAGTTTAGAATCTTGTTGCAGAATTCAGCTCCAGAATTCCGTTTTATATCAGTTTGTAAAAATTTGTTGTTCTCGATTAACCATGTTCTTGAAATATTCGTGAAAAGATATGAGATGGGAACTTGTGAACGAAATTCTTTTGAGTGTAACTTTTTCCAGAGTTGGAGTTAATAACTGCCACTAAATTAGCCATGGTTTACGATGTAGTGTCAAACATAAGCGAAATATTCGCTTCATGTATTGAAGAGATGGTCCGAAAAGCCCTTTTCAAAAGACAGCCTAGACAAATTTTTAAAAAACAATGTAAGCAAAGTAGCATTTTGTGATAAAGTCTATTTGTCGAAAAAAGTTTTATTCAAATCTGAGAGGCTGCTTCCAAATCCGAACACGATTCGGCACGAAATTCGTCTATTCCAATCAGACACTGGAAAAAACAGAACGATTTTCACAAAATTTAAGGTCAATTTACAAAAAAAAAAACATTTCCAAATTCAATGAAATTTTGTCCGAAGATTGCTAGTTTTGTTTCCTGTGAACATTCCATAGGTTGCAAGACGGTCATTTTTAAAGAAAAACAAGTTTTTATATCAAAAACATTTTTTTTATTAAACCGGCTTCAAACTTCTAAAGACATTTTTCTTCAGTGTAGAATTTTTGTCAGTATTTTTATTCGACAATTTGTGATGTTGAGTTTTGGAGAATCACTAGTACAACACTTTTTTGTATGATCCATCTTTTTTCGATAAGTATTCAAAGTATTCAAAGTGTTTTTTTTTTGTGCCAAACACGATTTTGTGACGAACGCGATTTGGCACGAAATTCGTCTATTCAATCATACGCTGAAAAAACAGAACGATTTTCAAAATTTAACACCGATTTCCAAAAAAAAAAACAACATTTTCAAATTCAATTAAATTTTGTCCGGTAATTACGTTCCCTGTCAACCTTTCATATGTTGAAAGACGGAGATTTTAATAGAAAAAAGTTTTTCCAGCAAAAACTTTTTCCTCTTGAATCGACCTCAAATTACTAAAGTCAATTTTCTTCAGTGTATAGTAAAATTTTTTTCAGTTGTTTTACTTGAAACTAGGACTGATTTTGTGAAAATCATTGGTGCAAAACTTTTTAAAGGGAAATGAATTTTTTTCACTATAACTATTGGAAAAAGTAAATTTAAAAGTTTGGCACTTTTCAAATGACAGTCTAGAGAATTTTGGAAAAACAGTTTTGTTTTTTTTGTGCCAAATTCTCCATGTCCAAAACGTTTTATTCAAATCTAGTAATAATCCGTGGAAGCCAAATCGGGCAAATAAGGTTGATTGGGAAGCAGACAAAATTTTATCAAAATCAAAAAAAATTTTTTTTGTAATGTTCGATTTTTATTTTTAAATTAAATTTTCTGTAGTAGAGGATTCGATAAGGATTTTCTTCAGTATTTTCATTCGAAAATTTGACTTAGTTTGAGAAAATCACTAGTGCAAAACTTTTTGTGGGAAAATAGGGTGGATGGGGAAACCTACAAAATTTTATCAAATCTTTCCACGAAACCTATTTGAAAAAAATGTGGTTAAAAAATTTGTCCGTTTTTCAAATGACAGCTAAGATCAATTTGGGGAAAACAACGTATGCAAAGTGTTGTTTTTTTTGTGACTACGTAGGCATGTCCAGAAAGATCAATTTAAATCTAATAATAATCCGTGCGAGCCAAATCGGGCAAATAAGGTGGATAGCGAAACAGACAAAATTTTATCAAAATCAAAAATGGTTTTTCTTTGTATTTTTCGATTTTAAATTTTCCTATGGTATGGTTTTTTTCAATTGTTTTACTCGAAAGTTCGACTGATTTTGTGAAAACCACTAGTAGAAAACCCGTTTGTACGATAATAATTCGTGGGAGCCAAATCGGGCGAATAAGGTAGATGTGGAAACAGACAAAAATTCATCAAAATCAAACTTTTTTTGTATGAGTTGACGTTTATCTGCAATAACTATTTAAGAAAATGTGATATAAAAATTTGTCCCTTTTTCAAAAGACAGTCTAGAGAATTTCGGGAAAACAAAGTATACAGTGTTGTTCTTTTGTGCCAAATTCTCCACGTCCAAAACGTTTTATTCAAATCTAGTAATAATCCGAAAAATTGACTTATTTTTTAAAAATATAAATTTTTGTAGGATTCATCATTTTTCGACTATATTAATTTGAAAAAATGTGGTTAAAAAGTTTATCCCTTTTCAAAAGACAGTCTAGATCAATTTTGAAGAAACAAAGTATGCAAAGTGTTTTTTTTTGTGACAAAATCTGCGTGTCCAGAAAGTTTAACTCAAAGCTGATAATAAAATTTGACTGATTTTTTAAAAATCACTAGTCCAAACCATTGTCTCTTTTCCAAAAGTTTGTATCTTTTCCACTATTACTATTGAAAAAGATCAATTTTGAAATAACTAAATATTCAGGTTTCTTTTTTTGTGAGAAAACCTGCATGCCCAGAAAGTTTAATTCAAATCTGATAATAATCCGTGAGAGCCACATCGGGAAAATAAGGAGGATGGGAAAGCAGACAAAATTTTATCAGAGCCTAAAAATGTTTTTTGTATTTTTCGATTTCAAATTTTGAAAATGAATGTTCTGCAGTGCAGAACTCGATAAGGATTTTTTTCCAGTTGTATTACTCGAAAATTCGACTAATTTTGTGAAAATCACTAGTACAAGTCTTGGTGTTAAAAATGGTTAAAAAAGTTCGGCCCTTTTCGACAAACAGTCTAGATAAATTTGGGAAAAACAAATTAGTAGTGTTTTTTTTTTGCGACGAAATCTACATATCGAGAAAGTTCTATTTCAGGAATCAGGAATCAGAACAAATTGGCTCAAATGGCACGTTCCCCTTGATATTTGGAGATTTGTGCCTTGCCATCAATATGTTTTAAGCATCATTTTCCCGATATATAAGAGGGAAGGATTGAAAGGAAATGGTAAGGGTTGGACTAGGAGGATGGGAAAAATTGACGACACAAAAACACATAAAAGCAGAAGTAAGTTCTGCACCCCTAAGGGATGCTGAACAATCTGCTGAGGATCACATTTAGTGGAAGCAGAAGGAAATTCTGAACCTCTACGAGGTCCCGAACAGTCTGCTGTTAATAAAACCTCCAACCCCCGAGAGGATTTAGAGATCTTACAAAAGCGACACCATTCTGCACTCCCGGAAGAATGCAGAACGACTCGCAGTATGTACGAGAAGAAGTAAATTCGGTACCCCCCAGAGGATGCCAAACAATCTGCCAAACCCTATTTAAGGTGAATACAGAAGGGATTCATTCACTCCAGGAAGAACGATGAACCCTTCTGACTATAGCTCCTTACCACATTGGGTGAGAAACGAGAGAATATCCTTCAATTTTAGCTCCGCATACACAGACTCAACCATGTATGGAGAACCAAAAACCCGGATACGTAGCTGCGTCAATGCGGGACAGTTACATATCAGATGATATGAAGTACCATAATCGCATTCACACAAATCACACGAATAATACTCAGCACGTTGAATAGTAGCCATGTGATAATTGAGTTTGCAATGTCCAGTCAGAGCTCTGACCAGAATACTTCAATGATACTTGGAGAAATGCAGTAGACACTTTGACATTTTCAGATTTAAATCTGGTAGAAATGCTTTTGTCTGAGCGCAAGTTTGCAAGCTGCGCCAGTAGCTGGCATGTTTGGATGCAGCCCAAGAACGTATCTTGTGCTTTATCCAACTAGTTGAAAGTGGTAAAGCTGGTTCAGGACCAACGAAATCATTCGTTGCACCAGCTCTAGCCAACTCATCAGCCCATTCATTTCCAGTAATACCAGAATGGCCGGGTACCCATAAGAAGTAAACAGCATTTGAAATGCTGAGGTCTTCAATTTGAGTTCGACATGCGATCACTAGATTCGACCGTGAGTCATTCGAACTGAGTGCTTTTAAGGCTGCCTGACTGTCGGAACAAAAATAAATACGTTTACCACAGATCCTCTGCTGAAGTGCCGATTGTACTCCACACAGAATTGCGTAGATTTCTGCTTGGAACACAGTACAGTATCTACCAAGTGAATGAGACTGCTCCAGCCTATTTCACGACAGTAGATACCAGCACCAGCACGACCATTCAACAGAGAACCGTCCGTAAAACAAACTATGTGTTCATCAAGTTGTCGTTCCAGACGACCAGACAATCATTCCTAACGAAGAGGATAGCTCACATTGAATGTTTTAAAAGGAAAACTGCATGTGAGAGTTAGGTCACTAGGAGCGAGTAAATACTCATCCCACGGAACCATTTGAGACCACAAGCGAGTGTGACTGGTAGCATATTCTAATGGGTTACTGTTCCAAAGCCCTGTAACCCTAAGACGGTATGCACAAGATAATGCTTCTTGTTTTAGGAACACATGTAGTGGTTTAATGCACAGTAGCGCCTCTAGAGCAGCAGTAGGAGTTGTCGTGAATGCTCCTGTCATCGCCATTAGGACCATCCTTTGGAGATGATTTAGCTTTGACTGAACTGTCGCGACTTCTCCTTTCTGCCACCATACAAGACATCCATATGCTAAAATTGGTCTAACGATAGTTGTGTAGATCCAATGAATATATCTGGGTTTGAGTCCCCATGATTTTCCAAAAGCTCGTCTGCATTGGCCGAAAGCCATGCAAGCTCTTTTAATCCTGAAATCAATGTGAGCAGACCAATTCAGTTTTGAGTCAAGAATAACCCCGACGTATTTAACTTCATCGACCACAGTGACCCCTGAACCAAAGAACTGCAACGGACGAGCTCCTGTAATTATCCTACGATGAGTGAAAAGCACCATTGATGTTTTGCCCGGATTTACAGATAATCCAACCTGACAACACCATTGTTCAACAGATCGCAGGGCTTGCTGCATTAAATCAAAGAGAGTGTTAATGCTTATACCGGTCATCAATATATGATAATCGTCGGCAAAACCATAAGTCGGAAATCCATGGTTATTAAGTTTCCTTAACAAACTATCAGCGACTAGGTTCCATAAAAGTGGGGATAGTACACCACCTTGAGGACACCCACAGACACTCAGCTTTCTAATCTCTGGCCTGCCGAAGCGATGATCAAAGAAGTTGATTGCTAAGCATTGCGTGTATCCAGTAAGGGAAAAATCCAAGATATTCCGTTCACGACTGCAATGTTTAACCTCCTGCAGCCATTCAGCCATCGGCACGGAAATACACCTTGACTTAGGAGTTCCTATTTTTGTGGCCTTTTACGACATGGAATAGGAAACCAGTGGATCAATTCTTGGTAAAAAATAATTCCGCCGGATGCCACACGGCTTACCTGTTTGGTGGACTTATACCACCGGTACAGGTGGACCGTAGCGTTATTCTTAGCAGTTGGGAAACCGCTACCGACACTACACGGCTATCTAGGCTGCTCAGAGAGGGAAGTTAACATTGATGGTCAACTTCCATGGATGGCCGAGCAGCCGCGTCTAGATAAATTTGGGAAAAACAAATTAGTAGTGTTTTTTTTTTGCGACGAAATCTACATATCGAGAAAGTTCTATTTAAATCTGATAATAATCCGTGGGAGCCAAAATGGGTGAAAAAGGTGGATGGGGCAGCAGAGAAAATTTTATCAAAATCAAAAATGTTTCAATTTTAAATTTATAAATTAAATTTTCTTCAGTGTACGACTTGATAAGGGTTTTCTTCAGTATTTTCATTCGAAAATTTGACTTAGTTTTTAAAAATCACACTTGTTTGTAGGATTCGTCATATTTCGACAGTAACTATTTGAAAAAAAGTTTGTCGTTTTTTAATAGACAGTCTAGATCAATTTTGGGAGAAAAAAAATATAGTATGCAGTGTTTTTTTGTGTGAAATATCTGCATGTTAAGAAAGTTTAATTCAAATCTGATAATAATCCATCAGAGCCAAATCGGGAGAATAAGGTGGATGGGAAGACAGATAAAATTTTAGCAAAATATTTTTTTTTTATTTTTCGATTTTGAATTTTTAAAATGAATCTTCTTCAGTTGTTTTACTCGAAAATTCGACTAATTTTGTGAAAATCACTAGTTCAATTTTTTTTGTAAAACTTGTCTTTTTTCCACTATAACTATTGGAAAAAGTAAATTAAAAAGTTTGACTCATTTCAAAAGACAGCGAAAGTATGCAAAATTGTTCTTTTTCTGGTGACAAAATCTAGTTTTTTTGGGAGTACAAATTAATTCGGCCCGTTTTTTTGGGTCAAAAATACATTTATTTCAAAGTAAAAAGAATTCAAAGGTTAATCAAAGTTTCGTCCATTGTTAGTTACTACTTTCTCGTTTACCTCTCAGGCAATTTTCGAATTCCATCTCGAGAAAAAATGTCTTGTCTTTTGACTTGATCCAAGTTTGAAGCCAATTTTCGATTCCACCGAAAGAAATGAACCGATGACCTGCCAGATCGTGGAGGAGCATCCTTCGGAATAACCACTAATCAGACGGAGCAATGTCAGGAGAAGACGGCGGATGTGGTAAAATTTCCTTCTTGAGCATTTCCAAATATTTTCGCACGACTTTTGCGACATGGAGTCGAGCGTGTTGTCGTGCAGGAGAATAACTTTATCATGTATTCGCTTGTATTCCGGCAATTTTTATCGTAGGGTATGGCTCAAACGCATCGATTGCTGCTTGTTGAGTAACTTCCAATGATTCTGCAAGCTCCTCTCGTGTTTGACTCGAATCTTGAGAAATGTCTCCAACTGTTTGTCTTCGATTAAAAAAACAGGTTTTTTAAAAAACTCAAAGCAATATATGAACTGATTGTTAATGACAGATTTCTAACCCTTTGATTTTATCGATATCCGCTGTTACTGTTCAATATCCAAAAAAATATTTAAAAAAGTTTGACCCATTTCAAAAGACAGCCTAGATAAATTTCGGGAAAATGAAGTATGTAAATTGTTTTTTTCTTGTGACAAAATCTTCTTTCATATAAATATTATAAAAATCCGTGGGAGCCAAATCAGGCGAATATGGTGGATGGAGAAGCAGACAAAATTATATCAAAATAAAAAATGTTGTTTTTTATTTTTCGATTTTAAATTTTTGAAATGAATTTTATTCGGTGTTGGACTCGATAAAAAATTTTTTCAGTTGTTTTACACGGGAATTCGACTGACTTTATGAAAATCACAAGTGCAAAACTTTTTGTGGGTTTGAAAAATGTGGCTTAAAAGTTTGTTTTTTTTATCTAAAGACAGTCTAGTTTTGGAAAAATTAAGTGTACAGGTTTTTTTTGAGAGAAAGTCTGCATGCCCAGGAAGTTTAATTCAAATCTGATAATAATCCGACAAATCAGGAAAATTAGGTAGATGGGAAGACGGACAAAATTTTATCAAAATAGTTTTTTTTAGTATTTTTTCGATTTTGAATTTTCAAAATTAATCTTCTTCAGTGTAAAACTCGATAAGCATTTTTTGCAGTTGTTTTTCTCGAAAATTCGACTAATTTTGTCAAAATCACTAGTACAACACATTTTTGTAAAATTTGTCGTTTTTCCACTATAACTATTGGAAAAAGTAAATTAAAAAATGTTGACCCATTTCAAAAGGCAGCCCAGATCAGTTTTGGAAAAACGAAGTAGCAAAATTGTTGTTTTTCTTGTGACAACATATATTTTTTCCGTTTACTTCTCAGGCAATTTTCGAATTCCGTCTCGAAAAAAAAACATCTCGTCTTTTGATGTGATCTAAGTTTGGAGCCAATTTGCGATTCCAGCCAGATCGTGCTGCATCCATTGGAATAATCAGTAATCAGACGGAGCAATGTCACGAGAATACGACGGGTGTGACAAAATGTCCCATGTTGAGCGTTTCTTTTTGAGTCACTTCTAATGATTCTGCAAGCTCCTCTCGTGTTTGACTCGAATTTTCATAGAGAAATGTCTTCAACTTTTTGTCTTCGATATTTCTTCTAGTTTTTCAGAGCTGAAATCTCCATTTTTGAAACGTTGAAACCATTCCCTACATGATTCACGATTTGGAACATTATCACCATAAACATCAGCTGCACTTTTCTTCCAAATAAAACATTAAACTAAAACTTCCCGCAAATGCTCCTCAGTTAGCTCAAAATTTCTCATATTTCATACAGTGAAAAAAAAAAGGTTTTTTTTAAAACTCAAAGCAATATATGGACTGAATATTAATGGCAGATTTCTAACCCTTTGAAACTATCGATCGATAACAGCCAGACCCATCTTTTGAAAACGGACCGAACTATTTTGTACTCCCAAGTTCTTTTTAATGAATTGTTAAATTTTATATTGTAAAATGATTTCCTTGAAATTGTTTTTAACGTATGACTTGAAAATGACTTGAAACTGAACTGCTGAGTGGCTAGTAGTAGTTTAATTTGAACTGCTATACACTGATCAATCAAAGACGAGAAGTGAAGGAGAGAATGATAGTCGCGCAGTACCCATTAAAATACACTGAAATTACCGGCAGATCGATTGTGTAAAGCCAATAGGATCTAACCATCGAACCACAATGCCGTCGTCGTTATTGGTTTGACCATCGGCTTCAGCAAATTTCTTTAAGCTCTGGCCCATTCTCAAACTCAGAAACCATTACGACGCCCTCCTCCAACATCCATCCTTCCCACGATTTCCACTTGCCTGGTCGATTTCACTTAACAAACAAGCAATAAAATGCTCCAGTGATTCTAATGAAACGGTTCTTGTTGGTTGTTTATGGACAAAAACGAGCAAACCGTGGGGGGGAGTGAGTGCAAATACTCGACATCAATGTGTAAAATATTAAGCCCACTCTGCTCCGGACCGTTCATAATTGAATCGTTCGGAATTCGGAATAGCGCCGTAACGGTTCCAGCAGGATAGCCGATACAAATTATGAAAAAAAATTCGCTGTTGATTACGAACGGAAAATCTTTACTCTACTATTTTTTTTTGCTCTATCTTTCTCACTCTCCAATCGATGAGTTTCATACCATCGAACGGATTTCAGTTCCACACGCCCACCACCCCCTCACGCTGATGATTCGCACTGTCCGAGCCGAAAGGACGATGAATGAAAATTAATTATCTATCTCCGCAATAATGAAAAACGATGAGATCGGGACAAGCTCGTTAAACGAGTTTGAAAGCTTCTCGGGGATCCGTGCTCGAATCAGGATGGTTAAAAATAACATTGATTCTGCTCTTGTCCGCTGCTTTTGGATGTTGCTCGGAACGGTTTCGAAGTGGTGTGTGTCGCGGAGAAGGGAGCGGGAAGTTGGAGTTGCCGGATGGAAATCGGTTTTCCACTAAACCAGCATCACTTGAATGTGGAAAATTTGAACGAGCGAAATTTAATACCATTATCTATTAAGTCGAGTTACAGCGTGCTTTTCGGTTCGGCGGTACAAAGTAAAGTAATTAGGGAATCGACGGAATCAATGAGGATTTTTCTTGCGCAAAGACGAACGTCAATTGAACGTTTCCGAAGTTAATTTTCTTTGAGTGCTACTGCATGATTCTAGGAAATCAAACACCGAAACATTAGTTCTACAGAAGAAACTTCTGCATTTCATTTCATTTTTGCTTCTCCGAAAAAAAAGAATCACTTATCATCATTGTGTCCTCGGAGTTAATCTGCTGACGAATTTTTTTTCTTCTTCTCTCGTACGTTCGAGTTCCAATCTCCAAAGAAACAAAACACACACACAAAACTTCCCCCCATGGGGGGAATCTTGTACCTTTTTAGCATTTAGCCGTTGGCTACTTAATTCCATGGTAAATTTATTGTTATTACTATTTCATTTAATTAGTCCGCAAAACAGCAGCTCACCAGCATCCCTGATTGGTTCATGCCGGGGGCGGACGTGTGGCGAACGAGAGCAATTTTGCTACTCCGTTCTTGGAATGAAGACGGAAACGAGACGAAAATCCAATAAATTTGTTTTGCACATTCCGATAACCGAACGAAACGAAACGTTAATGATCTAAGTTCTGCTGGGCTTTGATTTGTGCCTTGGAAACGGACGACCGAGGCTGACCGAGGGCACTCAACTTGATACTCACTCGATGGCTCCAGTGTCCGGTTCGTCCTTGTCGATTGGAGGACGATATCTGTAGAATGGGCACCGAGTTTCTGTGGCTTTTTGGTGATACGTGTGAGTGGAACAATTTTGTATCATACCTAAATAGAGCCATTGTTCTCACAGTAATCTCATTAGGGGTCCGTTAATATATCACGCTGATTCAATGGAGAGGAGGAGTTTCTCAAAATTCTACAGGTGTACAAATGACCAACCGAAAACAGAAAAGGTCACGGCGAAATAATGGCGACACCACAAAGATTAGTACCGAGCGCAAAAGTCTCATTTTTAATGACTTCGAACTAAAAACACGAACGCGAGCGCACGTCGGAAGCGTGTTTGGTCGTGCTGATGCTGAATCGGGAGGAATTTTGTCGTTGATTTGTAACTAACGATGAAAACATGATCCACGCTTACAAGACAGAGAATAATATCTGTATCTAAGAGGCCCAAAAGAACTCAAAGGGTGGAAATCGGTTTTCTGAAAACAAATCAAGCCAAAATCGTATGCTGAAAAGTACTGTGTATTCAATCGTTCAATCACTCACAGAAGATTGTATTAAAAAGTATGTCTAATTTTGATTCCAAGCGTCATTTCATCGTGCTTCGTAAAAAAACCCCAATTTTCGGACACCCAAACGATTTCAAAGAACGTTTTTATATCTGTTTTTTTTTCGTTTTTTTTTTGTCTTTTTCTCTCTTGTCTTTATTGTCTTTATTGTCTTTATTGTCTTTATTGTCTTTATTGTCTTTATTGTCTTTATTGTCTTTATTGTCTTTATTGTCTTTATTGTCTTTATTGTCTTTATTGTCTTTATTGTCTTTATTGTCTTTATTATCTTTATTGTCTTTATTGTCTTTATTGTCTTTATTGTCTTTATTGTCTTTATTGTCTTTATTGTCTTTATTGTCTTTATTGTCTTTATTGTCTTTATTGTCTTTATTGTCTTTATTGTCTTTATTGTCTTTATTGTCTTTATTGTCTTTATTGTCTTTATTGTCTTTATTGTCTTTATTGTCTTTATTGTCTTTATTGTCTTTATTGTCTTTATTGTCTTTATTGTCTTTATTGTCTTTATTGTCTTAATTGTCTTTATTGTCTTTATTGTCTTTATTGTCTTTATTGTCTTTATTGTCTTTATTGTCTTTATTGTCTTTATTGTCTTTATTGTCTTTATTGTCTTTATTGTCTTTATTGTCTTTATTGTCTTTATTGTCTTTATTGTCTTTATTGTCTTTATTGTCTTTATTGTCTTTATTGTCTTTATTGTCTTTATTGTCTTTATTGTCTTTATTGTCTTTATTGTCTTTATTGTCTTTATTGTCTTTATTGTCTTTATTGTCTTTATTGTCTTTATTGTCTTTATTGTCTTTATTGTCTTTATTGTCTTTATTGTCTTTATTGTCTTTATTGTCTTTATTGTCTTTATTGTCTTTATTGTCTTTATTGTCTTTATTGTCTTTATTGTCTTTATTGTCTTTATTGTCTTTATTGTTTTTATTGTCTTTATTGTCTTTATTGTCTTTATTGTCTTTATTGTCTTTATTGTCTTTATTGTCTTTATTGTCTTTATTGTCTTTATTGTCTTTATTGTCTTTATTGTCTTTATTGTCTTTATTGTCTTTATTGTCTTTATTGTCTTTATTGTCTTTATTGTCTTTATTGTCTTTATTGTCTTTATTGTCTTTATTGTCTTTATTGTCTTTATTGTCTTTATTGTCTTTATTGTCTTTATTGTCTTTATTGTCTTTATTGTCTTTATTGTCTTTATTGTCTTTATTGTCTTTATTGTCTTTATTGTCTTTATTGTCTTTATTGTCTTTATTGTCTTTATTGTCTTTATTGTCTTTATTGTCTTTATTGTCTTTATTGTCTTTATTGTCTTTATTGTCTTTATTGTCTTTATTGTCTTTATTGTCTTTATTGTCTTTATTGTCTTTTTGTCTTTTTGTCTTTTTGTCTTTTTGTCTTTTTGTCTTTTTGTCTTTTTGTCTTTTTGTCATTTTTGTCATATTTGTCATTTTTGTCATTTTTGTCATTTTTGTCATTTTTGTCATTTTTGTCATTTTTGTCATTTTTGTCATTTTTGTCATTTTTGTCATTTTTGTCATTTTTGTCATTTTTGTCATTTTTGTCATTTTTGTCATTTTTGTCATTTTTGTCATTTTTGTCATTTTTGTCATTTTTGTCATTTTTGTCATTTTTGTCATTTTTGTCATTTTTGTCATTTTTGTCATTTTTGTCATTTTTGTCATTTTTGTCATTTTTGTCATTTTTGTCATTTTTGTCATTTTTGTCATTTTTGTCATTTTTGTCATTTTTGTCATTTTTGTCATTTTTGTCATTTTTGTCATTTTTGTCATTTTTGTCATTTTTGTCATTTTTGTCATTTTTGTCATTTTTGTCATTTTTGTCATTTTTGTCATTTTTGTCATTTTTGTCATTTTTGTCATTTTTGTCATTTTTGTCATTTTTGTCATTTTTGTCATTTTTGTCATTTTTGTCATTTTTGTCATTTTTGTCATTTTTGTCATTTTTGTCATTTTTGTCATTTTTTTCATTTTTGTCATTTTTGTTTTTTATTATTTGTCATTCGTGATTCAACATTAGCCATTCGTCAATCGGCTTTTCAAGGCGATACAGCCACTTTTTCTGTTAGTCGGTTTTTCGATTACGAGTTTTACTATGACAACTTTTTCGTGGATTTCATTTCATAGTTGTATTCACATGTCATTTTTTTGATACTGATCAAATTTGAAATTAGCTCAAGGCGGCTCTTCGTCTCAATAATACTTAAAAAGAACCAAAAGTATTATTTTTTGGAAACTTGGCATTTGAACTTCATTTTCAAATTTCTTAAACCGAAGAATATGTTTGATGCAAAAACATAAAACATCAATATCGTTTTTTTTTATTCTGCGTCAATTTTTTTTTATTCTGCGTCAATTTTTTTTTTATTCCACGTCCCAAATTAGATATTTCCCCCAAAACCTTTTTTTTTTTCGAGATAACATCAGATCTCGACGTTTGATGTCTTTCTTAAACGAAACAAAAAAAAATCACGAAACTTAAAACATTCGCATTCAAAAACCGCGTAACTTGGCAATTGCGCATAATAAACCGTGAACTGAAAATTCTCATAATAAGCAGCTTGAAAAACCACATACACTGAGGCTTGAGTGTAAAAAGCAGAAATTTCTTCTTTGACTGCCAATCCAACAACGTTTCCGCCATTGTTTAATCGCCGTTCGATGCCACTCGACTTCAACTCAAACGGCACCCAGTTTCCAACCTTTTGGATTAATCCAAATGCTTTTACGTTTCACCAAAAAGGTTTCTTTTATGCCACGTTCAATGTGCCATCTAGTTCGTGAAGCCAGAAGCCTCCAATTTATATTCTTCAAAGTCAAAAGCAACATATTTGAAGCATTCTAACCACTCTCAGCACGTTCATTTTTTAATACTTTTTTGTCAAATAAGTTTTCACGGTATCAAACGGTAGACCTCGCTTGCAAATTTTGCTATGATTGTGTTCTAAAAAGTATAAGTTCGATAGATGTCTCGACTTTCCTCAATGATAAATGAGATCATATAATGCTACTGGTGGCGCCATCTATTGTGGAACGCTGAAAACTTCTAAATCCATTTTTTTTTTCATTAGAATTTCTTATCGCTTTATTATTTTTTCCTGGGCACAAAACGATTCTCCAAGCATTCGGACTCCAATTGAATCCAACTATCAACCGTTCAGGATAAGCAAACGCCAAAGACAATAGTAATCTGCCAGAAATCTCGGCGGAGGATAATTGGATTGATGTATCGGGCCAAACTCGAATTCGGTCCAATAAATCTATAACAGTGACTTTCCGGTGGCAGTGGGTTTCACCCGGAACAATGAAAAACTTTTCCATGATTCAAAACTAGCGCGAAATCCCATCACTCATGTGGCATTAGCAGTAGAAGGCAAGGAAGGAAGGGATGGTGCTGGCACAGCAGCAGACACAAACTTTTTCCGGACACCGAAATGGTGGTTCGATGACAGAGCGTGCGATTGGTGGAGGGACGAAAGGGCGGACTCAACCGAGGCGACTTCAACTGTCCGAAATAATTGAATGAATGGCTTTACACATGGACAAGTTTTCAGAATTTCTTAATTTTTGGCTTCTGTTTTGCCTATATATTTTCGCGCCGCGAAGGACGAGTCGAAGCGAATAAAAGGACGTGTATAGCAAGACATTGTTCTCGTCTTCAAAAAAAAAAAGAAAAAAATATCAGAATAGAAACCCGGGACCCATCCGAATTACGATGGGTGGTGCGTAGCTTTCCGAAGTGTAATCGGCTCAAATTCCGTGAACAATTCGGGCGAAAAAAAAAGTTTCCTTTTGCGACGCATAATGGAGTCGAAGTTTGCTCCTCATCCTCACCCCTCACCCCACCGGCGTCTGCTGAATCGACCAAATGACAAAAAATTACTTGTTAAAGTGTGGGGTGTCTCTGAACACCATTTAGGACAGTTTAGCGCGCGGTTCGATGTAATGAATGAGACCATGGTTTGCCAAGTAATGAACGACCCCGGAGCCCAGGATCCGTGTTTAGTACAGGACGTTAAATGAGCGAGAATAATGCGATGCGATTACAGTTTGACAAAGTTTTACGAGTGTGTGTGACAAAACGGAAACGACGTTGTTGAGGTCATGCCTAAAATATGTGCTGAAACTGATCAGCGTCGTCTTATTTAGGGATTTTGGTGCCACGTGGCGATTTCATCTTTTTTTAAGTTTCGTCTTCGACTTATCAGTGCATTGGCAGTTTATGTTCAGCTGCTAATGCCACCTCTCGATTCAACACAAACCCCTAAACAAACGTTAAGTTTATACTATCTGCTAAACACTTGCTAGCGGTTTATTTTTAACCGTGAGGTTGCATTAGCAGTTTCATTTAAACTGCTAATGCACTGATAAGTCGTAGACGAAATGTGAAAAAAAAATGAGCTATTAAAATTTTTTTGGTAAGAGATTTGTTTGATTTATTAATGATGATAGTTGCGCTTCTAATTCGAGTTTTCACGTCTACGACAAAATCTCTGTCAAGCAGCTTCATAAATAAATTGACTTTCCGCTTGCCACAAAAGTATATGGGCTATTACTTTTTGACTCACAGCTCGAAAACGCTGTGAAATGGAAGTAAATCATATTCAGATGAAGAGAAAACCCGTAAATCTGTCCTACCGGCCAAAGAGACGCATTTGTCTTTCCGAATCACATCAAAAAGCATTTTCATCTGTTGCATGCAATATTGAACCGAAGCTTCTCTGCACTGATGGAAAGTGGCAGAAAATTACTGTCGAAATGTTTATTATTTTTAAGTTTTAAATTAAGCACAAATTACGTAGTCATTCTGACTAAAGAAATTCCGACCTCTAATGAATCAACGGAAAATGTTCCCGGTTTTCCCTGACCGTTTTCCATCGTTCCCGATTTTTCGATGAAATCCTTATGCAACGGGTATCGGAATGCCATTCCAGTGGATCATTTCTCATGTGCACAGCTACATGACTCTAACCCTCTAACGAGTCGTTTCTGATCGAGGTCTGACACACCTCAACCCCCTTCCTCCAACCGAAAGTCCCAAAGTTTCCCCCCGTTCTCGGTTCATGATTGATGGGGCATCTTTTGAAGTAGCATTTTCTCGCTCGCTCACTTTTGCTTCACTGCTTCCAATGGGTTTCATGTGTGCTTCCCAAGCGGGAAAATCACCGCACATTTTTCGGGATAGCCCCCCAGTCATCCTTTTTCACGAAGATCTTGGTCTTTGCCGTCGTCGTGACTGTGCATAAATAATCGTCATTACATCTCGATATCTGTCACCCTGGCTAGCGGAAGGACCATTCATCTTAAACGGAACATACCATGACTGTCAAGGACCGGTGAGAAGAAAAGAAACTATTTTTCCTTCCTGCCATTATTATAGAATTTCATATGACCATCAGCGCACCGTAAATTTATTGCTGCTTTCGTTTCGCCAACTCCGTTCCGACGATTCGATTGAATGGGAATGTTTTTTTGCAATCCTTTGCCAGGCCAGATAGAGACACTTCACCGGGAACTGGATCCGGTTAGACGCTCGATCCCGACTGAAACGAGGTTCGGGATAAAGCGGGTGCATTCTTCGCTAGATTGGAATAGACCAGCAAACGTGCAGCAGTTCTTTCAGGTGGACTTAGTTGAGGACAAACGGAGTTCCGTTCCGCTACGGGGATTCTTGGCTGTTTGCAGTTTTGTTTTTTTGAATAGAAAACAGGATTACCGAGACGGATAGAGCTATTTCTTTATTCGAAAATTTAAAATTAAATAACCGGTTATGGTGAGTCGTTCGAAGACACGAATTTCACTTTAAAATACTTGATTTGGCAAGCCATCAGTACTAGTGGCAAACGGAATAAATTGTTGTTCACTAATTTTCTAGTACACTAGTAACCGCCTACGGCCGGCCGGGTGGACAGAAACAAAGAACAATATAGTCAATCTGTTTCTCGTTAGTAGTGATGAGAATAAAATATAAAATAATGTAATATAATATCGAAAATAAACGAGAGACAATGAGGTGCAAGAAGGCAATCTCAGTTGACTTCAAGCAGTGTTAAATTCGACCTTCGATACAAGAACTTAAAATTTTGCTAATTGATCAAATGCATCTAGATCTAAAGTTAGTGCTTTTGATTCAACTGAACAGAACTCATAATGTTGTGAATATTCAATTCCAAATTAAAACTAATTTTTGGTAATGCCTTTCTCTTGTCATTAAAGCAGTCTCATTATAACATATGATGAGATAATTCCGGACAAAAAGTTTAGCTGAAATACATTTGAACTTCATCGTTTGTCAGTTTCCGGAAAAAAAATGTGCGAATAGAAAAAGGTGTTTTATCGGTAATTGGCACTTCTACGATTGAATCTCTCGAACCGAAAGCGCAAGCCAAATTATAATAGAATTTGATCTAACAACCAAATAATAGTCTCAAATAAGCCTAAACATGTTGGAATCGGCTCAGTCTTCAGCGAAAAAATTGCGTTTTATCGATTACGTCACTTATACAGTTTCAGTCATCTAATATTCGAATTCGATCCACATTCCATAAATAAACAAATAAAGAAATCTCTGAGAAAATTGAGCGGAGAACAAAAGCGATTTTTCGGAACGGGTCGATTTCTATATCAATTCTAGGACTTGTCTGCCCAGAATGGCAAAAAGTTCAAATCAAATAAAATTATTTTTTATAAAGACAGCAAACACGTAAACGCTATATAACACAACCATACTAGCAAAGATGGAGGATGCTTCCAAGGAATGTGCTTGAATTGCCTTCCAGCGCGAGTCGCAGTTTTATTCGAAAAACCATGTTGCAGTACGGAGAGATTCTTTCCATCGAAAAAGAAGCATTCGTTTAAGTTAGGATATACCTTCTTATGTAAGTTTCGGTTGGGATACGAGGTTTCCCATGTAAACCGCTGGTCATCTACGATAAACAGCTGGCTTCGTGTCAATGTTTTCGAAAATTGTTTATATTCTTTTTGGATTTGATTATGGGTTTTGGCTTTTGTTTTGGTTTAGTTTCAGGTTTTCGTTTACGGTTTTCGTTTTAGACTCTCGATATTCGCTTTTAATTTTATATATGGTTAATTTTTACGTTTCGCATTCAGTTCATCAGTGCGTCAGCAGTTTATGTTGAACTGCTAACGCCACCCAACGGTACCAAACTCCTATTTACGACTATTTATGGTTGTCAATTTCGATTTTCGTTTTCGGTTTTTCATATTCCGTTTTCGGTTTGCGTCTTCGATTTTTGTTTATCGTCTCCCTTTTTAGTTTTGGTTTTCTTTTGCCGTATACGTTGTTGTTTTTGGTTTTGGTTGTCGGTTTCGGTCGGTCGTTTTTTTCAGATTGAATTTTTGATGTTCGATTTTCTATGTTCGACTTTCGTTTTTTAATTTTCGATTTTCAATTATCGATTTACACTTTTCGATGTTCGATTTCCAATGTTCGGTTTTCGTTTGGGATTTTGAATTTTAATTTTTGTTTTTCGTTTTCGGTTTTCGTTTTAGGATTTCAGTTTTCGTTTTCGGATTTCGGTTTGCATTTTCATTTCGTGGTTTTCGTTATTTAGTTAGGCTTTATGTCTTCGATTCTCGATTTTCGTTTTTTTATTTTTGGTTTTCGTTTTCGATTGTTGCATTCGGTTGTTCGTTTTCAGTTTTTGTTTTCGGCTTCGGGTTTGCGTTTTTGGCTTCAGCTATCGTTTTCGGTTTCAATGTTCGTTTCTGGGTTTCGGTTTTTCGTATTTGGTTTATTTATTCGATTTTTGTTTTTCGTTTCTCGCTTCTCATTTTTCGTTTTGTTTTCGGTTTCCTTTATTGTTTTCGGTTTTGGTAGTCGTTGTAAATTTTTGTTTGAATTTTTAATTTAAGATTTTTAGAATATGAATTTTGAATTTTTAGATGTTGGGTTTCTAGATTTAGGATTTTTGGATTTTTAGATCTGGGATTTTTAGATTTTGGATTTTTTTATTTTGGATTTTTTGATTTTTTATTTTTAGATTATGGATTTTTATATTTTTGATTTTGGTTTTTTAGATTATGGATTTTTAGATTTTGGATTTTTAGATTTTGGATTTTTAGATTTCGAATTTGCAGATTTTGGGTGTTTAGATTTAGGATTTTTAGATTAGGTATTTTTAGATTTGGGATTTTTGTATTTTTAGTTTTTAGATTATGGATTTTTAGATTTTGGATTTTTAGATTTTGAATTCGCAGATTTTGAGTGTTTAGATTTATAATTTAGGATGTTTAGATTAAGGATTTTAAGATTTTGGATTTTTAGATTATGGATTTTTTGATTTTTGGATTATGGCATTTTTATTTTGGATTTTTAGATTTGGATTATAAGATTATGGATTTTTAGATTTTGGATTTTTAGATTTTGGATTTTTAGATTTTGGATTTTCAGATGTTGGATTATAAGATTTTGAATTTTTAGATTTTGGGGGTTTCGATTTTTAGGATTTGTAGGATTTTTGGGATTCTTAGGATTTTTGGGATTCTTAGGATTCTTAGGATTTTTAGGATTCTTAGGATTGTTACGATTCCTAGGATTCCTAGGATTCGTAGGATTCTTAGTATTCTTAGGATTCTTAGGATTCTTATTGTTCTTATTATTTTTAGGATTCTTAGGATTCTTAGGATTCTAAGGATTCTTATTATTCTTATTATTTTCAGGATTTTTGGGATTCTAAGGATTCTTAGGATTCTTAGGATTCTAAGGATTCTTATTATTCTTATTATTTTCAGGATTTTTGGGATTCTAAGGATTCTTAGGATTCTTTGGATTTTTAGGATTCTTAGGATTCTTAGGATCGTAGGATTCTAAGGATTCTTAGGATTTTTAGGATTCTTAGGATTCTTAGGATTCTTAGGATTCTTAGGATTCCTAGGATTCTTAGGATTCTTAGGATTCATAGGATTCTTAGGATTCTTAGGATTCTTAGGATTCTTAAGATTCTTAGGATCCTTAGGATTCTTAGGATTCTTAGGATTCTTAGGATTCTTAGGATTCTTAGGATTCTTAGGATTCTTAGGATTCTTAGGATTCTTAGGATTCTTAGGATTCCAAGGATTCTTAGGATGCTTAGGATTCATAGGATTCTTAGGATTCTTAGGATTCTTAGGACTCTTAAGATTCTTAGGATTCTTAGGATTCTTAGGATTCTTAGGATTCTTAGGATTCTTAGGATTCTTAGATTTTAGATTTTAGATTTTAAATGTCTCGGTTAATTTTAGCAGCACTTGGAACATATCTTGGTGATAGTTTAAGCCATCTACAAATAACGAAAATTTGTATTGAACTCTTGAGCAGATAGCCCATATTAAACTATTTCATGTTGTTTTCGAACGAAAGTGCATGATGCGTTTTATGACCGTGTTCCTTTCTGCTATTTCTGTTGCCTTTTATTTTTATTGTTTATAGTTTTCATCAATCAGGCCATGCAATTGTCCTCACGGTAGTAATGACAATGAGAGAGCCCTCTGTCCCTACCATAGTTTCGTGTCATTTCTCTTCCCCTTCACTCAGGAAGAGGAAAAACCAACCTTTCCAGTCCCCACGATGCTACTAAGTTGAAGTCAAGAATCGTTTCTAGGACAAGAAATGAAAACAATGACACTATGGAACTGCAAGTTTGTCTTTCGTTGCTCCCGCAGTGAACATTGTCCATTGTAATGAGCCAGAAAGGCAAACTAATGGAAAGTTGTCCGTCATCAGCAGACAGCCTCTCAAGGAAAACAGATGCCAGAAGATTCGAGTGTTCATCAAGAGCATCATCATCATCATCAGCATCATCATCATCATCGTTCATCATGGCTTGTGGTGATTTCAGAGACCACAAATGAGTGTTGGAAAGCTCTGTGGAGTGCGCTCCGATGCACACCAGTCTGCACACACAGACACACACACACATACATATTCAACCCGCAAAACCAGTTCAGTTGAAAATGTAGTTACTTTGATTTCCAATTCAAATGAGACTGGGATTCAATTGGAACTCCGACTCGACTGACGTGGCGAGATGGGGGATGAGATTCGGCGAATGTTAATGGACTTCTCGCAGATGAGATGTTTTTGTTGTGACTGACTGACTGACGATAACGCGATTTAGTCCTTTTGATGATTATGACGCCGCGCGCGATTTTCTCCGCGGACTAACTAGTTGGTAAAGTTGTTGTTAGTCCCGTTTCTCAACTGCTCGTCCATGCAAATTTTCACTAATTTTCCAATTTTGCTTCTCCGTACGGTTGACGATTTACGACGACGAACGTCAGACAGTTTGAGTTGAAAAACTTGACTTTGAATAGTTTTAGTATAATGATTTACGTCTTTGATTAACGAAGGTTTCTGCGGGTTCCATCGTTAGTCACTCATCATTGACTGCAAAGTAGAAGTTGTCAGGGCACTTTTTGGTACAGGATTTTACTGCTGTAGTTCTTAGGACTTATAGCAGAAGATATAAAAACCTTTTTGTAACCTTATTTTTCTACGGTTGCCGCATCAACTGGAGCATGAAAGTCAGTACCTTGTCTTGTGTGAGCTAAAATTTGAGATATGGTCCATCCAACCATGAATGCACCGAGAAGTGTTCACTGACTGCGAAAAATAACGGGAATAAAAAAACACGGGAACCTGTCCGCCCCGTTGCGTTGGTGAATGTTTGTCTTGTAGTTGCGCCAGAGAATCCTGCCACAGGAGATACGACAAAAGATTGCAACCCAAATGGGAAGCAATGGGGGTCTGGTCATTGAGGGTTGAGGGCGAGGGGGGATATTTTCTGGATGGAAGAAATATGTGAGTGTTTTTCTCGAGTGTACTCTTGCAGTGTATGGCCAGCGCTAGATAAAATTACCCGGTCCGGACCAGGCTAGGGGCTTATTACGGTGTTGCAGGAACCACACAGCCACCGTTATTATCGCAGCTAGCCCAGAACATCCCAAGTGTCATGAAACTCATTAAAAATTTCTTCTCTACGGTGTTAATCCACCAGTGCATCGTCGTCTGCTGCCCGGCGAAAGAGGATCAAATCGAGAGACCAAAGCGGATTGACGAAGGACTAACGGAAATATATAGAAAAAAAAAGATGGAAGCCAAACGCAGAACACCTGTTCTCGGACATATCTTCCTACCTTTGCTCACTTACCACGAGTGTTGTGTGGTCGAATCCGTTCATGGTCCGATTGCCAGTAATCCCCTTGCATCCCACCAACCGGTCAGAACCCGCGAACCGACGGGTTCAGGACGTTTCTGCTTACTTCGTTCTAATTTCGTTGTTGTTTAGTTGGCTTTACCGCGTGTGGAAAGGTGTGTTCCCTCGCGCGTGTATTGCGGTAAGTCCTGGACCTGGATCTGAACTCTCTCACACACCAATTTATCAATGTGCTGTGGTGTGTTGTTGGTTTGAAATGTTAGCAACAGAGCGCCGGCAGGTAAAACCAATCAACCGCACATAAAATACCAATTAATGGAAATAATGTTCACTTTTGGAATGGCGATTTCAACCGATAGGGCCTGTCCAGTCCACTGGTAACGACCGGTAAGAATAACGGAGAAGGAGGAAACGTACGCGTTTGTGTGTCGGACAGGAATTAGCATGCTTGCGTTCCATCGTAATTTTGTCCGGTAATGTCAACTATAATCATCAATGAGTTGGAAATTCTATTTAAACTCGCTGATGTGAAGCAAAATCCTTTCGAACTGCAGCTAATTGCTGGGTAAACAACTAAAAACTGTCAATAGTATTTATTACGGATGATAAAAATGTGTGTTTTTCGGTTACGTCACTTATGCCATTATATCTCTGCAACCTTTTGATCGTCGAACTTAATTTACAATCTCAAGAGGGAATTTCAAACAAGCCTAAATTGTGAAAAAAAATGCTTAACCGTCTTGGGAAAATTAGGTGGAGAGAAAAAAAAAGTTTTGTTGCTTACGTCACTTATACGAATGTATATTCGGAGCCGGAAATACCAGCCAATTAGTCTTCGAATTTTGTTCACAGCCCCCAAAAGTAACTTTCGAACGAGATTAGATTATAGAAAAAGATTCAGCCATCTCCGAGAAAAAAGTGCGGGGGAGAAAAATCTTTTATCAGATCCACAAACTAGAGAAATTTATGAACAATTTTCAAGGGAATTGCAGCTATTTTCATGATCATTTATGAAATAACCCCTAAAATCGAAATTTTCGCTCAAATCACATAAAGATAAAACTCAGGAGTTTTGTACGGAATTTTAGTACCTTTCATTTGATTCTAAGTTTGCGAAAATCGGTTCGGCCTTCAATTCGAAAAGTGAGAGCAGATACCCAAAGGTAGAATTCGTATAAAACTCAGGAACTTGAGGAATTGACCTCATTGACCTGCACCTCCTGGTATCGCCGGTAGCCAGCGCACCAAAGGTCGCCCAGGTGCAAAATTCCATGCTCAAATTCCATGTTCAAAAACCCGGTGCAGAGCTCAGTTACAGAAACCAGATCTAGATTTAGGAATCAGGTCTAGATCCAGAATCTAGGTTCAGTTCATCTATCTAGACCTAGAATCCAGGTCCGGTTCAGAAATCGAAGTCCAGAATTGCAGATCCAGTATATCCAGGTTCAAAATTAAGATCCTGAACTCAGGTTCAGAACACAGTTTAAGATTTCTGGTTCTGAATTTAGGTCCAGAGTCATGAATTGAAGTTCTGAATCCAGGTTCAGAACCCCGGTTCAGATTTTAGATCACCAATTTTAGTCCAGAGCCTAGGTCCAGGCGCAGAATTTAAGTCCTAAATCCAGGTGTTGGTCCAAAATTAAAGTCTAGAATATAGGCACATAATCCAGGTCCAAAATTAAAAATCCTGATATGGAATACAAGTCTACAATTCAGGAATAGTATTCAGTTTAAAAATTCAGGACCAAAGTCCAGGTCTGTAATTTAGGACCTGGTCCGGAATTCGAGGTTCAGAGTTCAACTTGTGGAGTTGGAATCTGTTTTTTGATTTGGATCCAGAATATAAGCTCTGGAGCTGAATCCTGGACTTGAATTTCGAGCCCAGACCTGAATTCTGAACAGAAACTCAAGAGCTGTAGTTTTTAACTGAGTTCTGAAGCTACACTGATTTCCAAATCTGAATCCTAGATCTGATTTCTGAACACTGACTTTGGACTTGGATTCTGGAGCTGGATTCTGCACCGGGATTCCAGACCTGGTCCTGAATTCTGAACCAGGTTTTAAACCTGAATTCTGAACTTGGATTCGGGAGCATAGTTCTGTACTTGAAGCTTGATTCTGAACTTGGGTTCTGATCCAGGATTCTGAACCTGAATCTTGAACCAGCATTCAGTACTTGAACTCTAGAACTGGCACCTGAATTCGGACCCTTGAATTCTTGATGGATTTTTAACAAAATTCTGAAGCTTCCCTGATTTCTAAACCTGAATACTAGATCTGAACTCTGAACACTGACTCTGGACTTGGATTCTGGAGCTGGATTCTGAAGCAGGATTTGTAATTATGAGATTGGACCCTGCACCAGGATTCTAGACGTGGTCCTGAATTCTGAACCAGGTTTAAAACCTGAATTCTGAACCTGGATTCGGGACCACAGCTCTGAACCTGAAGCTTGATTCTGAACTTGGTTTCTGATCCAGAATTCTGAACCTGAATCTTGAACCAGCACTCGGTATTTGAGCTCTGGAGTTGGCTCCCCTAGACCTGGATGCTGGCCCTGACCCGGACCGGACCCTTAGATTCTGGATCTGGACTTTGGATCAGGATTCTACATGAAGAGTTTGGATCTGGAACCTCGAATGTAGACCATAAATTAGAACGTTTATACTGGACCTAGACCTAGCAAAGCCTTGGTATTACATTCCTGTAGTGGAATTTGACCTTCTGCTTCAACAGACTGATGTAGCTCCAGAATTAAGATCTTTAGAATGTAGGCCCATAATCCGGGTCCAAAATTAAAAATCCTGGTACAGAATACAAGTCTAGAATCCAGGATCAGCATTTAGTTCCACAATTCAAGTCCTGAAGTATTCAGATCCAAAAGCCAGGTCTGTAATATGGGACCTGGTTCGGAATTCGAGGTTCTGTATCCAGTTTTCTGGAGTTGGATTCTGTTCCTTTTTCCAAGATATGAGCTCTGAGGACTGAATCCTGGACTTGAATTTCGAACCCGGACCTGAATTTTGAACACAGCGTCTAGAGTGGGATTTTATAACTGAATTCTGAAGCTTCACTGGCGTCTAAACCTGAATTCTAGATCTGAATTCTAAACACTGACTCAGGACGTGATTTCTGAACCTGAATCTGAAGCAGGATTTTAAATTATGGACCTGAATTCTAGACCTGATCCTGAATTCTGTACCTGGTTTTAAACCTGAATTTTGAACCAGGATTCGCGACCATAGTTCTAGACCTGGAGCTGGATTCTCAACTTGGCTTCTGATCCTGGATTCTGAACCAGAATCTGAAGCAGGACTTTGAATTATGGCCCTGGATTCTTGACCTGATCCTGAATTCTGTACCTGGTTTTAAATCTGAATTTTGAACCAGGATTCGCGTCCATAGTTCTGAACCTGGAGCTGGATTCTCAACTTGGCTTCTGATCCTGGATTCTGAACCTGAATCTGAAGAAGGATTTTAATTTATGGACCTGGATTCTAGACCTGATCCTAAATTCTGTTTTTAAACCTGAATTTCGAACCAGGATTCGCGACCATAGTTCTGGACCTGGAGCTGGATTCTGAACTTAGCTTCTGATCCTGGATTCTGAACCTGAATCTTGAACCAGAACTCGGAGTATGAACTGTGGAACGGATTTCTAAACTGCACCTGAATTCGGACCTTTAGATTTTGGATCTGGACTTCGGATCTAGATTCTTCACGAAGATTTTGGATTTAAGACCTAAATTGTAGACCATAAATTAGAACGTTTATACTGGACCTAGACCTGCAATTCCAGAATCCTGGTTCAAAATTCAAGTCCAACGTTAAAACTCAGAATTCGGGTTTCGAATCAAGGTTCAGTTTCGAAATCCAACCTTACAACTCATATCCAGAATCGTGGTTTAGGTCTACAATTTAGATCTAGGGTCCTAGGAGTTCTGGTCTAGAATCCAGATCCAAAAACCGATATCTTCGTGCAGAATCCAAGTGTAGAATCCAGAAATCTAGAAATCCAGCTCCAGAGTTCAAGTCCCGAATCTTGAATCCAGATTTAGGTTCAGAACCCTGGTTTAGAATCCAGGTCCAAAACTTTGGTCAATCTTGGTTCAGAGCACATCCGGTTCCAGATCTAGAATCCTGGTTCAAAATTCAAATCCAACGTCAATATTCGGAATTCGGGTTTAGAATCATGGTCCAGTTCAGAAATCCAACCTTACAATTTAGATCCAGAATATAAATTCTGAGTTTTGGTCTAGAATCCAGGTCCAAAAACCGAAATCTTGGTGCAGAATCCAGGTATAAAATTCAGATCTAGAATCCAGTTCCAGAATTCAAGTCCCGAATCTTGAATTAAAATTTAGGTTTAGAACTCTCGCTTAGAATCCAGGTCCAAAACTATGGTTCCGAATTTGGGTTCAGAATTAAGGTTTAAAACCAGGTTCAAGGTTCAGACACATATCTAAAGACCTGGCGTAGGCTCCAGGTCCATAATCCAAAATCCTGGTTCAGAATTCAAGTCCAGAGTCAATGTACAAAATTGAGGTCCAGCGTCCAGCTCTAGATTTCAGGTTCTGTATCTAGGCCCAGGTTCAGTATCCAGCTTCAGATTTAACATCCCGAATCATGTTTCGAAATACAGCTCCAGAATTTTGAATCTCAATCAAAGTTAAGAATTAAGGTCCTGAATCCAAAAGTCCAAAAGTCAGTTAAATAAAGGTCCAGAGTCCTAGTTCAGAATTTCGACACGAAATTCGAATCCATAATTCAGAATTCTGGTCCAGAACTTAGGCACTGAGCTCAGGTTCAGAATTCTGGTTCTGAATTCAGACCCTCAGAATGCTGAATTAAAGCCCATACTCGTTGTTTGAAGTCTGGATTTTTGGTTATCCGGAATCAAGCTCCAGAAGTCAAGTGAAAAAACCAGGTACGGAATCGGAGTTTAGAATTTGGATCTAGGTTCAGTATCCAGAACTTGGACTCAGAGTTCAGGACCAGAATTCTGGTTATCCACAGTCCAGCTCCGGAGTCTTCATTCAGAATTCAAGCTCAGAATCCAGATACAAGTTTCAAGTCCTTAACTTATTCAGAATCCTGGTCTAGATAAAAAAAAATCTAGTTAAGAATTCAGGTTGAGTACGCTTGAATTAAGGTCCCAAATCCAGGTCTTCAATAGAAATCGAGAATTCAGGTCTAGTTTCATGACCCAGGTTTAGGTTCTAAATATAGATTCAAATCCAGAACTGATTTTCAAAACGATAGTCTATGTTCAAAATTTTGATCCAGGTCCAGTATATATGCTCTGAATTCTGGTCTAGCTGGATCCAGGCTCAAAGTCGAGTTCCATAACCTTTCTATATGTGAAAAACAAAAACAGATGGGAGAAAGAATTTGCGAAAAAGTGACCACAGTGACGGAACTGAAACTAGAACTACTCTGCATACGAAACATAATCCGAGTCGGTCACTTCAAACAGAAGAACGAAACGAAGACAAAACCAAAAAAAAAATATTAAATCATATAAATGGTCTGTCAAACTGCAAGCAAAACTCTTTGTAGTCAATCAATTGTTATTCTTATTTTGATAAATTTTACTAAGAGAAACTTCAAAAATAAATTCTTTTCATTTTAACAAAGAAGGTTTTTTTGGGCATAAAATAGCATAACTTTTACAATTTGTAAGCAGTGTTGAGCCAAATTTTAAAGATTTCTTCCGTCGCTTCTTACTTGTTACATTTTACTTTTTACTTTTTACTTTCTACCTTTTACCTTTTACTTTTTACTTTTTACTTTTTACTTTTTACGTTTTACTTTTTACTTTTTACTTTTTACTTTTTACTTTTTACTTTTTACTTTTTACTTTTTACTTTTTACTTTTTACTTTTTACTTTTTACTTTTTACTTTTTACTTTTTACTTTTTACTTTTTACTTTTTACTTTTTACTTTTTACTTTTTACTTTTTACTTTTTACTTTTTACTTTTTACTTTTTACTTTTTACTTTTTACTTTTTACTTTTTACTTTTTACTTTTTACTTTTTACTTTTTACTTTTTACTTTTTACTTTTTACTTTTTACTTTTTACTTTTTACTTTTTACTTTTTACTTTTTACTTTTTACTTTTTACTTTTTACTTTTTACTTTTTACTTTTTACTTTTTACTTTTTACTTTTTACTTTTTACTTTTTACTTTTTACTTTTTACTTTTTACTTTTTACTTTTTACTTTTTACTTTTTACTTTTTACTTTTTACTTTTTACTTTTTACTTTTTACTTTTTACTTTTTACTTTTTACTTTTTACTTTTTACTTTTTACTTTTTACTTTTTACTTTTTACTTTTTACTTTTTACTTTTTACTTTTTACTTTTTACTTTTTACTTTTTACTTTTTACTTTTTACTTTTTACTTTTTACTTTTTACTTTTTACTTTTTACTTTTTACTTTTTACTTTTTACTTTTTACTTTTTACTTTTTACTTTTTACTTTCTACTTTCTACTTTTTACTTTTTACTGTTTTACGTTTTACTTTTTACTTTTTACTTTTTACTTTTTACTTTTTACTTTTTACTTTTTACTTTTTACTTTTTACTTTTTACTTTTTACTTTTTACTTTTTACTTTTTACTTTTTACTTTTTACTTTTTACTTTTTACTTTTTACTTTTTACTTTTTACTTTTTACTTTTTACTTTTTACTTTTTACTTTTTACTTTTTACTTTTTACTTTTCACTTTTTACTTTTTACTTTTTACTTTTTACTTTTTACTTTTTACTTTTTACTTTTTACTTTTTACTTTTTACTTTTTACTTTTTACTTTTTACTTTTTACTTTTTACTTTTTACTTTTTACTTTTTACTTTTTACTTTTTACTTTTTACTTTTTACTTTTTACTTTTTACTTTTTACTTTTTACTTTTTACTTTTTACTTTTTACTTTTTACTTTTTACTTTTTACTTTTTACTTTTTACTTTTTACTTTTTACTTTTTACTTTTTACTTTTTACTTTTTACTTTTTACTTTTTACTTTTTACTTTTTACTTTTTACTTTTTACTTTTTACTTTTTACTTTTTACTTTTTACTTTTTACTTTTTACTTTTTACTTTTTACTTTTTACTTTTTACTTTTTACTTTTTACTTTTTACTTTTTACTTTTTACTTTTTACTTTTTACTTTTTACTTTTTACTTTTTACTTTTTACTTTTTACTTTTTACTTTTTACTTTTTACTTTTTACTTTTTACTTTTTACTTTTTACTTTTTACTTTTTACTTTTTACTTTTTACTTTTTACCTTTTACTTTTTACTTTTTACTTTTTACTTTTTACTTTTTACTTTTTACTTTTTACTTTTTACTTTTTACTTTTTACTTTTTACTTTTTACTTTTTACTTTTTACTTTTTACTTTTTACTTTTTACTTTTTACTTTTTACTTTTTACTTTTTACTTTTTACTTTTTACTTTTTACTTTTTACTTTTTACTTTTTACTTTTTACTTTTTACTTTTTACTTTTTACTTTTTACTTTTTACTTTTTACTTTTTACTTTTTACTTTTTACTTTTTACTTTTTACTTTTTACTTTTTACTTTTTACTTTTTACTTTTTACTTTTTACTTTTTACTTTTTACTTTTTACTTTTTACTTTTTACTTTTTACTTTTTACTTTTTACTTTTTACTTTTTACTTTTTACTTTTTACTTTTTACTTTTTACTTTTTACTTTTTACTTTTTACTTTTTACTTTTTACTTTTTACTTTTTACTTTTTACTTTTTACTTTTTACTTTTTACTTTTTACTTTTTACTTTTTACTTTTTACTTTTTACTTTTTACTTTTTACTTTTTACTTTTTACTTTTTACTTTTTACTTTTTACTTTTTACTTTTTACTTTTTACTTTTTACTTTTTACTTTTTACTTTTTACTTTTTACTTTTTACTTTTTACTTTTTACTTTTTACTTTTTACTTTTTACTTTTTACTTTTTACTTTTTACTTTTTACTTTTTACTTTCTACTTTTTACTTTTTACTTTTTACTTTTTACTTTTTACTTTTTACTTTTTACTTTTTACTTTTTACTTTTTACTTTTTACTTTTTACTTTTTACTTTTTACTTTTTACTTTTTACTTTTTACTTTTCACTTTTTACTTTTTACTTTTCACTTTTTACTTTTTACTTTTCACTTTTTACTTTTCACTTTTTACTTTTTTAGTTTTTTGTTTTATGTTTTTAGTTTTTAGTTTTTACTTTTTACTTTTTACTTTTTACTTTTTACTTTTTACTTTTTACTTTTTACTTTTTACTTTTTACTTTTTACTTTTTACTTTTTACTTTTTACTTTTTACTTTTTACTTTTTACTTTTTACTTTTTACTTTTTACTTTTTACTTTTTACTTTTTACTTTTTACTTTTTACTTTTTACTTTTTACTTTTTACTTTTTACTTTTTACTTTTTACTTTTTACTTTTTACTTTTTACTTTTTACTTTTTACTTTTTACTTTTTACTTTTTACTTTTTACTTTTTACTTTTTACTTTTTACTTTTTACTTTTTACTTTTTACTTTTTACTTTTTACTTTTTACTTTTTACTTTTTACTTTTTACTTTTTACTTTTTACTTTTTACTTTTTACTTTTTACTTTTTACTTTTTACTTTTTACTTTTTACTTTTTACTTTTTACTTTTTACTTTTTACTTTTTACTTTTTACTTTTTACTTTTTACTTTTTACTTTTTACTTTTTACTTTTTACTTTTTACTTTTTACTTTTTACTTTTTACTTTTTACTTTTTACTTTTTACTTTTTACTTTTTACTTTTTACTTTTTACTTTTTACTTTTTACTTTTTACTTTTTACTTTTTACTTTTTACTTTTTACTTTTTACTTTTTACTTTTTACTTTTTACTTTTTACTTTTTACTTTTTACTTTTTACTTTTTACTTTTTACTTTTTACTTTTTACTTTTTACTTTTTACTTTTTACTTTTTACTTTTTACTTTTTACTTTTTACTTTTTACTTTTCACTTTTTACTTTTTACTTTTTACTTTTTACTTTTTACTTTTTACTTTTTACTTTTTACTTTTTACTTTTTACTTTTTACTTTTTACTTTTTACTTTTTACTTTTTACTTTTTACTTTTTACTTTTTACTTTTTACTTTTTACTTTTTACTTTTTACTTTTTACTTTTTACTTTTTACTTTTTACTTTTTACTTTTTACTTTTTACTTTTTACTTTTTACTTTTTACTTTTTACTTTTTACTTTTTACTTTTTACTTTTTACTTTTTACTTTTTACTTTTTACTTTTTACTTTTTACTTTTTACTTTTGACTTTTTACTTTTTACTTTTTACTTTTTACTTTTTACTTTTTACTTTTTACTTTTTACTTTTTACTTTTTACTTTTTACTTTTTACTTTTTACTTTTTACTTTTTACTTTTTACTTTTTACTTTTTACTTTTTACTTTTTACTTTTTACTTTTTACTTTTTACTTTTTACTTTTTACTTTTTACCTTTTACTTTTTACTTTTTACTTTTTACTTTTTACTTTTTACTTTTTACTTTTTACTTTTTACTTTTTACTTTTTACTTTTTACTTTTTACTTTTTACTTTTTACTTTTTACTTTTTACTTTTTACTTTTTACTTTTTACTTTTTACTTTTTACTTTTTACTTTTTACTTTTTACTTTTTACTTTTTACTTTTTACTTTTTACTTTTTACTTTTTACTTTTTACTTTTTACTTTTTACTTTTTACTTTTTACTTTTTACTTTTTACTTTTTACTTTTTACTTTTTACTTTTTACTTTTTACTTTTTACTTTTTACTTTTTACTTTTTACTTTTTACTTTTTACTTTTTACTTTTTACTTTTTACTTTTTACTTTTTACTTTTTACTTTTTACTTTTTACTTTTTACTTTTTACTTTTTACTTTTTACTTTTTACTTTTTACTTTTTACTTTTTACTTTTTACTTTTTACTTTTTACTTTTTACTTTTTACTTTTTACTTTTTACTTTTTACTTTTTACTTTTTACTTTTTACTTTTTACCTTTTACTTTTTACTTTTTACTTTTTACTTTTTACTTTTTACTTTTTACTTTTTACTTTTTACTTTTTACTTTTTACTTTTTACTTTTTACTTTTTACTTTTTACTTTTTACTTTTTACTTTTTACTTTTTACTTTTTACTTTTTACTTTTTACTTTTTACTTTTTACTTTTTACTTTTTACTTTTTACTTTTTACTTTTTACTTTTTACTTTTTACTTTTTACTTTTTACTTTTTACTTTTTACTTTTTACTTTTTACTTTTTACTTTTTACTTTTTACTTTTTACTTTTTACTTTTTACTTTTTACTTTTTACTTTTTACTTTTTACTTTTTACTTTTTACTTTTTACTTTTTACTTTTTACTTTTTACTTTTTACTTTTTACTTTTTACTTTTTACTTTTTACTTTTTACTTTTTACTTTTTACTTTTTACTTTTTACTTTTTACTTTTTACTTTTTACTTTTTACTTTTTACTTTTTACTTTTTACTTTTTACTTTTTACTTTTTACTTTTTACTTTTTACTTTTTACTTTTTACTTTTTACTTTTTACTTTTTACTTTTTACTTTTCACTTTTTACTTTTTACTTTTCACTTTTTACTTTTTACTTTTCACTTTTCACTTTTTACTTTTCACTTTTTACTTTTTTAGTTTTTTGTTTTATGTTTTTAGTTTTTAGTTTTTAGTTTTTAGTTTTTAGTTTTTAGTTTTTAGTTTTTAGTTTTTAGTTTTTAGTTTTTAGTTTTTAGTTTTTAGTTTTTAGTTTTTAGTTTTTAGTTTTTAGTTTTTAGTTTTTAGTTTTTAGTTTTTAGTTTTTAGTTTTTAGTTTTTAGTTTTTAGTTTTTAGTTTTTAGTTTTTAGTTTTTAGTTTTTAGTTTTTAGTTTTTAGTTTTTAGTTTTTAGTTTTTAGTTTTTAGTTTTTAGTTTTTAGTTTTTAGTTTTTAGTTTTTAGTTTTTAGTTTTTAGTTTTTAGTTTTTAGTTTTTAGTTTTTAGTTTTTAGTTTTTAGTTTTTAGTTTTTAGTTTTTAGTTTTTAGTTTTTAGTTTTTAGTTTTTAGTTTTTAGTTTTTAGTTTTTAGTTTTTAGTTTTTAGTTTTTAGTTTTTAGTTTTTAGTTTTTAGTTTTTAGTTTTTAGTTTTTAGTTTTTAGTTTTTAGTTTTTAGTTTTTAGTTTTTAGTTTTTAGTTTTTAGTTTTTAGTTTTTAGTTTTTAGTTTTTAGTTTTTAGTTTTTAGTTTTTAGTTTTTAGTTTTTAGTTTTTAGTTTTTAGTTTTTAGTTTTTAGTTTTTAGTTTTTAGTTTTTAGTTTTTAGTTTTTAGTTTTTAGTTTTTAGTTTTTAGTTTTTAGTTTTTAGTTTTTAGTTTTTAGTTTTTAGTTTTTAGTTTTTAGTTTTTAGTTTTTAGTTTTTAGTTTTTAGTTTTTAGTTTTTAGTTTTTAGTTTTTAGTTTTTAGTTTTTAGTTTTTAGTTTTTAGTTTTTAGTTTTTAGTTTTTAGTTTTTAGTTTTTAGTTTTTAGTTTTTAGTTTTTAGTTTTTAGTTTTTAGTTTTTAGTTTTTAGTTTTTAGTTTTTAGTTTTTAGTTTTTAGTTTTTAGTTTTTAGTTTTTAGTTTTTAGTTTTTAGTTTTTAGTTTTTAGTTTTTAGTTTTTAGTTTTTAGTTTTTAGTTTTTAGTTTTTAGTTTTTAGGTTTTAGTTTTTAGTTTTAAGTCTTTAGTTTTTAATTTCTAGTATTCAGTTTTTAGTCGAGCGGTTATTGTCAAAGTTGCTCGATCTAAATAAGCTTCACATTATTATGCGAAGACTTCACTCGTTTCCGTGCTTGACATAGTCAAGAACAGTGCATGGCACAGCAGTCGCCATTCCTGGTTCGTGCAATTGTACCTGCTGCGGTTCGTCCCGAAAATTATTCGATCAATATCGAGAAAATTCGTCGAAACAACCACTGCATTTATGCAGCGACTTATTTTCGAGCACGGGTAGTCGGGCAATGCATAATTCAAATCAACATTTATTACGGAATCGGAATGCAATATCCAATTTTGCGGGAGAGTACAGCGTGGATTGCTTCTAACCGCCTCCGACAGTATGAGGACACCGTTTCGACGAGGGATTGTCCGATACAGGAAACGGAGGCCACTAATTATCACCATAAATTATATTCTAAACAGGGTAAAAAAATGAACACTCCGTTCAACCGAAATTAATCGCTCCAATAGATTTTATTAGTTGTTGGTCGATTTTAATAACATGCCGGGTCCCTTGTTCTAACTCCCACACAATTCATTGCCGAATAGATGTTTATATTGCTTAATTTAGTTGTTCCGTGCACCAGAATTGACTAGTTCGCTTGTTGAACCACGGAATTTAGAACCACCAGGTGGCGGGGGAGGAAAGGTTTTGGAATCTTGGAGGGTACATGCATGTATTGGACTAAATTTAAATAGTTAAGCTGATTAATGAAGTGTGTTATCGATGGCACGCCCGGTGGATTCACGTTTTAGTGGGAAAGGAGGGGTGTGGGGAGAGGTGGTATGAACCCGGCGGCTGAACCCATTTCCCAATCATGGAATGCGCGAATGCAAATGCAAATGCATGCAAACACACGCTTCGGAAGCTATCCAGAAGCAGCAATGGTCTGGCGAATGTGAGATTGGATTTTGAATATAATTTTCTGGTTCAACTATTTCAATACCCGCTTAGGCCCACCCCGGGATCCGGATCCGGATCCTGCCCGAACGCGTTCAATCAACCGCAGCAGCAGCTCGGCCGGCTTCGCTCCATGGCAACATATGTCTGATACCGACGACAGCCCGGGTCAACTGGGAGAATTTCATTTCCAAAATTTGTTTTGCCGGATTAGGCACATGGGAATATTATTTGATTACATGAATTTGATGGATTTCAACATTTCAGTGGTTGGTCGGTCGGTCGGCCGGTCGGCCTGTCTGCGCCTTCGTGTTGTAGATTGTTTGTATGTACTTCGCTGGATGTAATTATTCCGGTGGTCTTATTATCTAGCCAATCCCATGGCAACACCTTTCGCTGCCGTGTCGAGGGCTATCCAGGGATGCGATTATGAGATCAGTACGCGGATCAAATTTTGCACATGCCCAAACCCGATAGTCGGATGTTAATCAGATTAATTCGTCACCATTTCAAGGGGCCCTGGTGGCTTTAATTGGCTGCCTACCTTTGGCCCGGGAATTCTACTTCAACGCAGTTATAATACACATTTGAAAATATTCATGCAGTGAAAATTACTACAGCTAACATAACTGAATGATTGATTGGAAAACCTTCCACACGAAAAGAAATAAATCCGCTTTTTGGTGAACAGTTCGGTTGTTTTCCTGACTCTAATTAGTTTTTCTTGTTTTAAAATTGTTGTTCTGCATTTGTTGTATTAAATTTCTTTAAAAAAGACTGTTTTCGCGAAAAAAGCAACACTTTATTTTGTGTAAAACTTTGTTTTTGCATGAATAAAACGTTTTTAGAGTGTACTGTTTACATCCATCGGAAATCAAAGTTTTCTCTTTTTCATGTTTCATTTTCGTATTTATTCTACGTGGCTAAAATTTTATCATATACCTATATTCTTCACGACCAAAAAAGACTATTTGCGTTCTCAGTTTGTCATTTTAACTTTTGTTTTATTTTTGAGAAGGGCATAAGCAAAAATTCCTTACCCAGTTTTGAAAAAGGTTGTTTGATTGATTTGGTATCGTCGGTAATTTTCGGCTAGTTATTGGGACTCTTTGTGGGAAAAGAAGGCCCAAATTATAACAGAAAACAGAATACAGCTCGAAGAATTAGACCTTGATCCTGGTTCAAAAGTTATATTCAGAATCCCGGGATAGAAATCTATTCCAGAAAACAGTTCCAAAGTCACGGACTAGGTTGCAACTTCTGAATCCAGATTTCGAACCCAAGTACTAAATTCAGGCCCAGAATCCTGGCCCAAAACTCTG
Source organism: Malaya genurostris (assembly GCF_030247185.1). NCBI lineage: Eukaryota > Metazoa > Arthropoda > Insecta > Diptera > Culicidae > Malaya > Malaya genurostris. The sequence continues at coordinate 150,445,872 of NC_080570.1, forward strand.
GTTTAGAATCCAGGTTCAGAATACTGGTCCAGATTCTCTCAGATCTAGAATTATGGTCCAGAATTCAGGCACGAAATTTAGATCGTAGTCCAGAATTCAGGTCTAGAATCCTGAGTTTAGGATCAAAATTCGGATTAAATATTTAGTTTCAATATTCAGATTCAAGTCTTATATAGGAATCCAAGTACAGAATCTAGGCCTAGAATTCAGGAACGGAAATTTGGCCTTGATTCAGATTCAAAAGCTAAGTCCAGAATCCCTGTATATAAATCATTTCCAGAACCCAGATTCAAAGTCCCGGACTAGGTTGCAACTTCTGATTCCAGGTCCCGAATCCAGATCCAGAATCGTGGTCCAAAATTCAGATCCAGAATCCTGGTTCAGAATTCTTGTTCTGAATCCAGCTCCAGATGCCATGTTTACAATTATGGTCCAGAGTTCAGGCACGAAATTTGCTACTTAGCCATGGTAGACTAGCTGGCGCACCTTCTTGCGAACGTTCCTCATTAAATTCCGTACTGACTTCTTGGCGACAAGTTTTGACACTTTTTTCCAATCTTTTTCAAACTGTTAAATGGTTTCGGCTGACGAGACATGTTTTCTAAGACTAATGCCCAAAATTTCTCAATTGGTCGAATTTGTGGGCAATTTGGTGGATCCATGTCTTTTGGAACGAAAGTGACATTTTTGGTAGTATACCATTCTACCGTTAATTTCGAGTAGTGGCAAGAAGCAAGAACTGGCCAGAAGACAACAGGATCCTTGTGGCTTCGAATCATGGGTAGAAGTCGTTTTTGTAAAAATTCCTTGATGTATATTTCGCTGTTCATTGAAGGAAGCAGTGGTGATGAAGGGTTTCGAAATCTTACCGCAGCTACAAATTGCTTGCCAGACCATAGCTTTATTACCAAATTTTTCGATTTCAATCGATGTCTCGGACTGGTTTAAGACTTGCCCTTTTCGCACCGTATAATATCGTGGTCCCGGCAAGGATTTGTAATCGAGTTTCACGTAGGTTTCGTCGTCCATTATAATGCAGTTCAAATTTCCAGCAAGAATCGTATTGTACAGCTTTCGAACCCTCGGCCTGATCGATGCTTCTTGTTTCGGACTACGTTTTGGTTGTTTCTGCTTCTTATAGGTTCGAAGGTTCAAACGTTCTTTAGCACGAAGAACATTTGATTTCGAAGTGCCCATTTTTTTGCCACATCCCGAACTGAAACCTCCTTCTTTTGCTCGAACGCCTTCAGTATACGTTTATCCAACTGAATGTTAGCAGGACCTTTTTTTCGACCCGTTTTTATCCTCAAAGGTGTTATCCTCACCGAACTTCCGGCGTTCTGTGCACCATTTGTACATAATTTTTCGACGTTGTTCTGCTGAAAGTCCACGCATTTCGAAACAAACTAATGAAAACGAATAAACAACTGCACAAGTGGTTAGAGAAGAGTGTAAACAACAGGACGCAGCCATAAAAATTGATAGATTCTGAACCATTTCGAAATGGCAGCGGTTTTTGGTTGCGTCCATACTTTCTGGGACAGTCTTTAAAGGAGTTACAGATTGGTCATTTCAGACACAGACTTCATCTGCTACCTAAAATACTACAAACACCTCTGAGAAACGACTAGTATTCGTTCTTTTCAAGAAGTACACTGAGGTCTTTTTTATGCGGTTTTTTGTTATGCGGACTTCCGAAGTTAGGCGTTTTTTACGCGGATTTCCGGAGTTACGTGTTTTATTTTTCACGAATTTTCAAAGTTTCGGTTTTCTTGTTTTGTTTTGGAAATGTATGAAACGAGTTCTGGTATTATCTCGAACTTTTTTAAATCTGACTTTGAAAAAATGAACGATTTTTGCTAAAAAAAATTTTTAGATTACACCAGATATCAACGTTTTATACATTTCGAAGACATTCAAATGTAAAGTAGACAGAAAATGCTAGTTATTTTTCAATCCTACAAGGATAAATTAACATTCCACTGAGGTCTCTCTCAAATATCTAATTTCAGAGTCCAGATCTAAGATTCAAGTTCAAAATTCCGATATAGGTCCGAAGTCAAGGTTTAGGTGTAGAATTCTGGTCCTAGTTCAACCCCAAATTTAGATCCAGAACTTCCAATGTCCAAAGAATCCATATCCAGAACTTGGGTAGCAAATCAATAATTCAGGTCCCAAATCCTAATGCAGAATCTAGGTACCGATTTCAGCTGCAATGATCCAAGAAGTACTCGGTGTGGCAGAAAATCTGTGGGTGCGACAAATTCAGTAAGCCGTACCGTAGAACGACCGGCACCTTCCATAAAGCAAAGTCTTGGCATTACATTTCTTTTGAGGAATTTGGCCTTTCTGTTTCAACAGACTTCGCAGCCGATTCTTAACGTACAGAATCATTGCATGGCTAGTACTACGATCCTACTGACACTATGAATCCTTCCAGGTCGGGGGTCGAACATATGACCCAACCAGGGGGCCACCGGAAGAAAACTATGTTCAGAAGCGTCTACTGTCCTTTTCTTGGTTGATCGAGAGTGACACTTTATTTTGGTGAGATTTTGCATCGTGCCAATTCGTGAAACCTATGATGAAATGGTATAAAGCAAGAACTTTGTCCAATAGGAAAATAATCTGAGCTATTGAGAAGAGCAAGCTCCGAACAACAGGGTTGCTCGTAAAAAAACGACAAAGATTTGTAGAAAGAATGGAAAATGGTTAAGCAAAATGGCGCAAGTGTTGCAATGTTCAGAATTTTGGTTCTGATCGAAGAAGAACTTAGGTCCCAAATCAAGATCCGGCACTCAGGTTCCGAATCCTGAAGCTGAATTTAGGTAACGATTGCAGCTGCAAAAATCAATTACAGGACTCAGGTCCAGCTTTCAGCCTCAGAATCCAGTAGGTAAACTATTCAGGTTCCTGATTTAGAAATTGAGTCTAGATACTAGATAAATTCAGAATCATGGCCTAGAATGGTCTAGTCCGTGGGTGTGACAAATTCAGTAAGTCGTTCAGGACGACCGGTACCATCAATTGTTGAACATATAAAGAAAACTGTCTCCAGAAGCACCTACCGTCCTTCTTCTGGTTAATCGAGAGTGATGCTTTATTTTGGTAGGATTTTGCATCGTGCCATTTGACGAAACCGATGATGGAGTGGTACGAAATCAGAACTTCGTTCAACAGAAAAAAAATTCAAGGTTCAGAACACAGATCTAGAATTCCGGTCCTTATTCAAGGCCAAAATTTAGATCCCGAACTAAGATTCAGAATCCATACTCAGAATTTAGGTCCCAAACCTAGATTCGGAGCTAAGGTGACAAATCCTAAAATTGAATTTCGGTACGGAATTCAACTGCAAAATTCATTTTCAGGATTCAGGTCCAGCATTCAGCCCGAGAATCCAATAGGTCCAATATTCAGGTTCAAATTCAAGTATAGAATCTAGATTCAGGATACTAGATAAGTCTAGATAAGTCCAGGTCTTGAATTCAGATACAAAATTCATTTTGAGCGAAAAACGTAAATTGTCTAAACGAATAGAATAGGTTAACCAGTAAACAAATCTCGAAGACTTACGACTCACTACCTCCAACCCTTCCGGGACCTCTCCGGTCCCGAAACATCTCACCGGCAATATCCGCCTGTGACAGAGTCCGCTTTCGAACCCTTTTCCAGTCCGGGTGGCAGGTCGAGCTCTACCTTCCGGGAAATGAAAGAGAAAGGCATTATTCAATTTATGCAGTGATTTACTAAACGATACTAGCCCCTCCCTGTTCTGAGGGGGTTTGGGATTTAGGCGACTGACGGTAGCTCAAAGAAGAAGAGAAAAAAAAGCAACGGTCACCTCGGATCGATTTCTGTTTCTGTCCCCGAAAACTTGAACCCTTCAAGTCACTCGGAACGGCGGCAGCTCCGAAGGAAAAGGATTCTCGCTAAGAAACAGATGTCGGCACAGGGATCCTTTTTCCTTCTCTCCCAGCGAACGGATGAACGAACGAACGGTCGGCCAAAGGATATTACATAGGTTCAAATTTGTCACTGTCGGCTGAATAGCACACGGACTGCTGTCAGACTGTCGCCAACGTTTTCCGTTTTCGGCATCGCTCCGATGCCGGCCAGGCAGGAATTAATTTCCACCCAAAAATGCAGAAAGTGTAACTTTTCGAATCGAACTTGATGTCGAAAATCACGTACGTTTCGCATTAGGGCCGGGACGGGACCGGCTCCCAGGGCTGTTGCCGTTGTCGGTTAAATGCGAACAGGGACGTGCTAAATTTTTCGCTCTCCTACGGCATTCCATTTCCAGTTCGAGATCAGCCGGGAGCAGTTAGCTACTAACGAGCGGAGTCAAATCAGAACGAAAAGTTTAGTTAAAGTTTGATTCATTTCGGTCCACGAGGGTGTGTTTTGAGAGTTGCAAATTACTGGGCTTAGTTTTTCGGTAGGTTTCGGCCACAGAAGCCTGGCTCCAATTGCCCGTAAGAGGATTGGCCGGAATGGCTTTAAATACGAATCACGTACTGACTTGAGGTTACCGGCCACCGAGCAGAACAGGGCTCCTAATTCAATTTTGCGCGTGTTCAAGAGAGAAATTTCGATACAGTTTGGAAACTTCGGCCTATGAAGTTGCACGTGATAAATCATGAAAACCATCCGTATGATTCTTTTGTCTGTGGAACATCAAAAGAAATAATCCTTAGTCGAAAGTTATTGCTAGATTCATTGATTTAAATTTTTGAAATTTTTTTTTTGAATTCTGAAGATAAGTTCTTTTTAGTTTTCCTGAACCTCTCATCTACCCAAAGAGACATAAAAATTAGTAATGCCACATTCGGACAGTAACATTGTAGGATAAATGCTAATTAGCATTTTAGTAGCTCTTAAGACTGTTTTAATGCAGTGTTTGGCACAATATACAGCCTAATAATGACTGCTAGTGTGAAATCCAGATTTTGAATAGTCATCGATTTACAACAGATGAAAGCTTTGATAGTGCTGATATAAAGCAAATAGATTTTATTTTAAACGAGAGCGACAAATCGTCCGTGTTTCCTGAGATCGCTGGTCTGAATTGTGAAAAAGGTTTTCCTGCTGGGACACTTCAAATGTAAAGTAGACAGAAAATGCTAGTTATTTTCTAATCCTACAAGGACAAAATAACATTACACTGTGGTCTCTTTTTACTCGAGGATACGTAGCGCTTAAAAAACCGCAAAACTAAGATTTTTTTGTTGCCAAATATCTTAGAAATTCATGAAACGTCCGGATCTGGTGTAATCTCAAAAAAAGAATTTTTTTAAATCGATTTTGGGATTTTTTTTTAAATTTTGAGATTTCCGAAATCGAACATTTTTGTATGATGCCAATCATCAATTGTGTTCTGAACCTGTGCTCAGGAATCTGAACTTTGCAACACTTGCCCATCTTTCTTGAAACATTTTTCATTCTTTCTACAAATCTTTATCGTTTTTTACGATCGTCTCTTGTTTGAAGCTGAACCTTCATAATAGTTCTGGTTTCGTACCACTCCATCATCAGTTTCGCGAAATGGCACGATGCAAAATCTTACCAAAATACTGTGTCACTCTCGATTAACCAGAAAAAGGACAGTATACGCTTCTGAACATAGTTTTCTTAATAAAATTGGTTGTGGAAGGTGCCCCCCTCGTTGGCGGTTCAATGCATACGGCGGTGGTCTTACAAACCAGTTGTCATATGTTCGAGCCCCGACCTGGAAGGATTCGTAGTGTCAGTAGAATCGTAGCACTAGCCATGCAATGGTTCTGTACGTTAAGAATCGGCTGCGAAGTCTGTTGAAACAGAAAGGCCAAATTTCACAAAAGAAATGCCAAATGCCAAGTCTTTGCTTTATGGAAGGTGCCGGTCGTTCTACTGCACGGCTTACTGAATTTGTCGCACCCACAGATCGTCTGCCACACCGAATACTTCTTGGATCATTGCAGCTGAAATCGGGTACCTAGATTCTGCTTTAGGATTTGAGACCTGAATTCTTGAGTTCTGGATATGGATTCTTTGGACATTGGAAGTTCTGGATCTAAATTTGGGGTTGAGCTAAGACCAGAATTATAACCTAAACCTTGACTTCGGACCTATATCTGAATTTTGAACTTGAATCTTAGATCTGGACTCTGAACTTAGATATTTGAGAGAGACCTCAGTGGAATGTTAATTTATCCCTGTAGGATTAAAAAATAACTAGCATTTTCTGTTTAGTTTTCATTTGAATGTCTTCGAAATGCATGAAACGTTTATATCTGGTGTAATCTAAAAATTATTTTTTAGCAAAAATCGATAATTTTCTAAAAGTCAGATTTAAAAAAGTTCGAGATAATACCAGAACTCGTTTCATACATTTCCAAAACAAAACAAGAAAACCGAAACTTTGAAAATTCGTGTAAAATAAAACACTTAACTCCGGAAATCCGCGTAGAATGCGTTTTCGTTTTCTACTTCGGAAATTTGCATAACAAAAAAAGCACGGATTATTCTCGTTTTTCGTGGATGTTTGTAGAATGTAGAGGATGAAATCCGTGTTTGAAATGACCAATTTGTGACTCCTTGAAGTACATTACACATAAGAAAGTTTATTTCTTAAGTCCGATAAAATTGTTTGTTTTCGAGGTTTTGAACGTGCGAGTGCGCAGTTTTCTGTGTTTTAGCAAATCTGTGGCTAGTATTTGGAAATAATTTTTCATTTCTGTATTCAATGCACTTGGTAAATGCGTCAAATGTCGTCAAATGTCGCACGCAAAGTAGTCGATATTGATGAATGTGTGACAAAACTAACTGTTACTAATGTAATAAAAGCATTTGTTGAACCCCTTACCCTCTTCAGACGCATCTGGTCTCGGCACCAGTGTTCAAGTGGGCAACGTAGCCTAACTCTTTTGGTATGTTAATATATTAACTCAATTTTAAATCCGATTTTTTTTACGGCGATCAGCGCAATATGCGGGAATAGCTTTGTGACAATCTGACATCGAACGCTGACAAGTCGTTTGTTCGTTCGAAGTTACACGAGCAGAAAATCTGCCTGCTGAAGTCTTAACTCTGTGTACCATTAATTCTCACTCAAAAGCGTTCAGATTAAAAACTCCGCTCTAATGATTGCTTTCCGTTCCTTTCTCTCTTTTTTTTCAGACGGGGAAACACTTTCACCGGACATCACTTTTGATAAAAGCTTTTAATCATAAATTTCGGTTAGATTTGGAATTAAACACGTAAGTATCCGACCGCTTGGTGGAAGTATATGTTGTAAGGAATTATGCACCCAACTATCTCTACAGACTACAACGGATTTTCCGTCAGTATCTTTTCGTTCTCATTTTTTATTTATTTTGACAGAAAAGTAAAAAACTCATTTGGTAGCTCATCATGATGGCGACGATAAGAAATAGAACATCATCACTGTCAGTCTTCTATCTACTCAATCACCCTCCGTACTTTCCGGACGTTGTGCCATCTGACTACTGGCGATGGTCGTGTCACGGATTTTTGCTCCCAAAACTCTAGAATTCGGGTTACGATTTTTATTTTTCAATGCGCGTTGAGCGTCGGTCTAAAAAATTATGTACCCGACCATCTCAAATGACTACTATAATTGATTTATTTTGTAACGATTAACAAATTCATTAGTTTCCTCATCAAGATGGCGCTAGGAATAATTTATCTGTGAACCAGAAAAAATAGGACAAAAAAACCAGAAAAAATGCACATCGACAAGAAAAGAATTTTTATGTGCCTTCACATCTGCTTAGTAGTTTATGTTGAGCCTATTAGGCGGCATAAATGTTCAACATAAACTGTTATGCACTGTCGAGTCGAAGACGAAACGCAAACAAAATTGAAACCGAACACGCAATTAAAGCTTATTTTGTGCACATTTGCCATTAGTACAGAACAACAAAGCGCTTTTCAACAGATTTGCATCTCTAATCTGTGTTGAACCGAACACGGTGCTGAGAACTTTAGATAAAACTGTTCTTTTAGGGACAACAAAATGGTTCCAGTTTGAACGATTTGCCGACTTCCTGGCTCTGAAAAAGACCGATCAGGGCGAATTTCGTCAAATACTGCCCATTTTATGCATTTTGCACATTATAACACATGAGCTGAAAAGTACCGGGCCTAACACATAGGTGGCGCTAGCTCTAATTCAGCCACCGTTTATTTTTTTCAGGTAATACTAACCTTTAAAAGACAACTGGTTAAAGTTCATGATATTCTATAGTTTGTGAGTTAAAAACAATTTCGTGTTTTAATTTTGCACTACTTCTTGGTGGGAAAAATACCGTTCAAGCGAAGCAATGGCTTGAAAAGTGTCATGGAGACTCCGCTCCATCAGAAACAACAATAAAACGTTGGTTTGCTGACTTCAAACGTGGTCGTAGAGGCACCGATGATGCAGAACGCAGTGGACGCCCAAATGAGGCGGTAAAAAAGTGCAGTTGCGTGAATTAACTGACATCGTAAGGGTATCAAAAGAACGTGTTGGCTTTATATTTCTTGAGCATTTAACTATAAGAAAGCTCTGTTCAAAGTGGGTGCCGCCGTTTGTTAATTGTTGACCAAAAACGAGAACGGATTGATGACTCAAAGCAGAGTGTGGTCATGTTTAAACGTTAAAAACCGGAATTTTCGCGTCGATATGTGACAATGGATGAAACATGGATTCATCACTTCACTCCGAAATTAAAACGATCGTCATCTGAGTGGACAGCTACTGGTGAACCTCGTCCAAAGCACCCGAAAGCACAACAATCGGCTGGCAAGGTTATGGTCTCGGTATTTTGGGATGCCCGCGGTGTAATATTTATAAACTATCTTGAGAAAGGAAGTGCCATTAACAGTAAATAATATATAACGTTATTGGAGCATTTGAAGGCTGAAATTACAAAGAATCGACCGCTTATGGCAAAGAAAAAATTTCTACCATCAAAACAACGCACCGTGTCACAAGTCAATCAAAACAATGGTAAAACTACATGACTTGAACTTCGAATTGCTCTCACATCCACCTTATTCGCCAGGTTTGGCTCCCAGCGACTACTGGCTGTTCGCAGATTTGAAAAAAATTCTCGTTAGTTAGACATTTCGCACGTATGAAGAGGTTATCGCTAAAACTGAGGCCTATTCTGAGGCAAAAAATAAATCGATCTGCAGAAGTGGTATTGAATTGTAAGAGCGGCGTTGGCTGTCAGCTTTCGTTTGTTTACTTGTTTGTGCGGTTGAAATTCTGCGTTTTCAAAATGTCGCGTATTGAAAAGAAAGGGACAATTAAGGTTCTGGACACATGGCCAAGTGAGAAGGGTATTACTATGCGAAAATTGGCGAAGCGGTTTGGAATTCATCATTCCAGTGTTAAAACCATTATTAATAAGTTTGGGAAACACTATTCTTTGGATGAGCTACCAGGAAGAGGCAGGAAACCCGGTTCTTCCAACCCGAAACCCCGACCAGAAAGTGGTATCTCTAATCATGAAGAACAAATCAATGTCAATACGGGATTTGGCCAAAAGAGCAGGAACGAGTGTCGGAATGATCCAGCGTATCAAGAGGCGAAATCATCTGAAGACCTACAAGAAGGAGAAAGTATCGAAACAAAATGTAGAACAGAAGAAGGGAGCAGAAACAAGATGGCGTTTTGATGGACGATGAGACTTATGTAAAGGAGTACTCAGAAACCCTTCCAGGTCCATAATACTTTACTGTCGTCGTTGGGGAGGATATGAGCGATGCGGACAGGTCGATTCAAGTGGAGAAATTCGGTCGAAAGGTACTGGTATGGCAAGCAATATGTTCCTGTGGTTTGAAGTCAACAATTTTTTACACTACCGGAACTATAAATGTAGAAATCTATCGATATGAGTATCTCCAGAAGAGATTGCTGCCCTTATATAAAAAGGCACTGTTTTGGTCGGATTTAGCATCGGCTCACTATGCAAAAACCCCTTTCAATTGGCTTGAGGAAAAGGGTATAAATTCCGTAGAGAAAAATATCAATCCACCAAATTGCCCTCAGCTTCGACCCATCGAACGTTACTGGGCAATCGTGAAGAGGGTCCTCAACAAGACTGGTAAGGCAGCTGGGAACACGCAGGAGTTAAAACAAAAATTTGGGCTCAAGCGTGGCAGTGGCAACACTTGTCCGGAACTTGATGAAGAGCGTTCGTTCGAAAGTTCGAAAATTCGTGAGGGAATAACTTGAATTTCATCCGGTTTTCATTATGCTCTAATTTAACCTCGTACAATAAAGGATCAGTTTTTAGTTTGAATAAAATATCGTTTTGTATAATAATTTGAAAGAAAAATTTGTAGATAGCTTATTTTCGATACACTCCTTGTATTATATTAGAAATAAGTACTTCGTAACAAATTGTGAAAAATTGTGGCAGACTACAACGGATGATCTAACTGCCTCTCGATTTCCCGTCAGTATCTGTTCGTTCTCATTTCTGATTTATTTTGATAAAAAAAATCAAAAATTCAAACAAAATTTAAACCGAACACGCAAATAAAGCTTAATTTGTGCACATTAGTCACAAGTACAGAACAACAAAGCGCTTTTCGACAAGTTTGCTTCTGTAGAGTGTGTTAAATTTGTTCGCCGCTGAAGGCTTTAGATCAAACTGCTCTTTTAGGGACAACAAATTGTTCCTGTTTGAACGATTGGCAGGCTATCTGGCTCTGAAAAAGATCGATCATGGTAAATTTCGTTAAATGCTGTCACATGCTTTCCACAGAAGAGCTTACTCATAAGTTCAGGCGTTTGTATGATTTTACTGCAGAATTATAAATTGATCTGGGACTGTGAAATTTTGAATCCATTTGATGCAAACATCGCTGTAAAGCGGGGCAGGTTGATGAATTCAGGAACATGATTTGCTCTTTGAATAAAGAAATAATTCCTTCTATACATCGCTGCGATTACGGTAGGATTTGCTTATAAAATTGTGTAGGATCTGATTTATAAAATTGATTTCAAATGTTCGCTAGGTCCGTTTAAAAAAGCCCACCGACCTTAACGACTCGTTTCGCAGAGAACACAAGATCATCGAATTACGTGAACACTTTCCTGTCAGCAAAAGCCGCTTTCGCTTGAATAATTGAATTGAAAATTCTTTATGGCATTCATAAACTTTCATCCAAGTCTGAACTTTCACTGTTAGCAATTTAACATCCTTCCTCCAACTCTAAACCAAAAAAAAGAGCTCTCTGAAAGCAAAAGTTTCGTCGGTCCCGCAGGTGCCTCCACCGACCACCCCCCCTTCCGCTCACGAAAAGCTAGCACATGTAATGACACATTCTACCATTATTTTGATTCCTTGTAAAAACATCTCTTCTTTATCGCCGCCCTGCTCATTATGCTAAAAGTTTCCACTCCTAATCAATGCGATCTCGCGCCGTTTTTTCTCATTCATCCACGGAGCCACGGAAAAATATTTATGTACCTACACATCAAAATGGAAATTCAATGCCCATCGAGTGGCAGCAGCAGCAGCGATTCGGGAAAATTCTGGCATTTCTTTGCTGACAGACGACTGGCCCTTGACAATGTTCCTTCCTACTCCCACCTCCCACGCGGGACCACCACCGAAGGGGCGTAGGTAAATGAGAGTGGTTTTTGCAGAAATTATAATGGCGCGCGAAGTTGGCCCCTCTCGCCGTGAGTGTCGCACGTGAATTTGAATAAATGAGTACACGGTTTCGAATCCTGTTGCCTTTACATTACTTTGCGTTTGTGTGTGTGTGCGTGGGCGAGCGCGGGTGGCAGTGTGATTACGCGCACTCTGCCTGCCACACAGCTTTTACGGTATTTTTGAATTGCGGCGGAAAAAAAACTGTAGTACATCTTTTGAAACGAGATGCAGATCACCTCTCTCTCTCTCTCTCGCGCTGTACGGCATCCTGGCGAAATTTAAATTCAATTCCACTAAAATGCTAAGCCTGGTGGGTAGGGAAAAATAAGATAGAAACATTCCAGGAAAGTCCACTCGTTTATGTTTTTTTTTTTCACGAACCGGCATCAGCGACGTGGTTGATGGGTATTAACCAAAATAGAATCTACTAAATTTGAGTAATTTTTGCAGGGAAAGTTTCCTTTTGCAGAGCGCTCGTCTGAAAGGACCGATGATAGGACAATTTGTTGCCGTTTCGCTGAAAGTTAACATAGGTAACCTAATTTGAGCTCAAATTAAGCGTGCTGTAAAGTTTGTAGCTAGCGATGGATCCGGAAAGGTTCAACATTGACCAACAGAAGAGACGTCGTGTTCCATCAGGACAACGACTGGCCATTGTGGCCATTGTCAAAAACTCAGTGAATGCCTATCTGATACCATGAAGATTACCATCTATTTCTTTCGTTTCAAAACTAATAGCGGAAATTGTGATGAAAACTTAATTTTTCGATTTCTCTGAGGCGGCTAGGTTGATCTCCGCAAACTTATATTCAAATAGAAAATCTTGTAGCCCCATACAACATTCCTGAATATTACTTAAATATGACTTCCGGTTTCGGAGTTTCAGAGTAAAATCTGCGAAAGAAAAACAAAAAAAAATGTGCTCTAACTTTTCTCGGATATGGTTGATTCGATTTTCACAATCTAAGACACAAATGACAGGTAGTAAGGCCTCATAGAAAATTTTCTAATTGAGTTTTGGATCCGCTTTCCGGTTCCGGAATTACAGGGTGATGAACGAAAAATTTACATTTTATGAGCGTTTTTTTCAGAAAGTTTCATGTGAAGAAGAGCAATTCTCTTAAAAATGTTTTCTACACTCGTTATAATTTATGCATCGAGTCACGATTTCCGATTCCAAAATTTTAAACATTGATTTCTTAGAAACGACTAGGACGATTTCTCCCAACTTAGGTACAAAAGAAAAGTCTTGTGTTCTCATACAAAACTCCTGAACAATATTTAAATATTACTTTCCGGTTCCGGAGCTACTGGGTGCAAAAAACATGATAATATGTCACTAATTTTTTGGGACGATGACTGAATCGATTTACACAAACTTAGATGAAATTGTCGTAATACCCCATAGGATATTACCGAATTTCGCCTTGACCCGACTTCTGGCTTCGCAATAACAGGGTAATTAATGGAAAATGTTCGATTTTTTGAGCTTTTTTTTTTTCTAAAAGTACAGTGTTAAATTTATTTAAATATGACTTTCGGTTCCGGAGTTACAGGGTAATATATGCAAACAAAAAAACATGACAATTTCTTTGGGAGATGGTTGAACCAATTTTCAGAAACTTAGATTAAAATGAAAGGTCATAAGAGCCCATAGAAAACTCCAGAATTACGTCCTGATCCGGCTTCCGGTTCCGGAATTACAGGAACAATAGTGTAAAAATTGCTGCAGATGACCAAATAATCTTTATTTACCGGCACAAACTTAAATTCAAATGAAAGATCTTACAATGTTATAGAGATAGTCCAAATTTAATTAGGATCGTACAACCGATTCCGGAGTTATAGGGCGCTAAGTGCATAAATAATTTGAAGTTTAAAAGCTTGAGCTAAAAATTTCTATAATCTATTCCAATTTATGTCCGTAGCTTTAAGTCCCAGATTCTGGTTCCGGAAGTACCAGAAATAGTGTGGAACTCCCTCGCTTTTCTCACAAGTGGCTGAGCTGATTTTCACAAGCTTAGGTTCAAAGGATAGGATTTATGGTGCCAAATTTCATCCGGATCCGACTTTCGGTTGCTGAGTTACAGCTTGATAAGCGGTTCCTTGTTTAAAGCGACGACGCAGAAAACGATATAAAGATTTCCAAATTGGGCTCTAAACTAGTCCAATTTGTTCCGGTTTCAAATGAAACAAAAAAATAGTACACACTTCGACAAAAAAAAAATCCTGTGATTTTACATCTTATAAAATGCAAATAACTGAAGCGTCACAGTTCACGCGAATGTACGTGCAAGAACATGTAATAATTGTGTGTGATTGAAAAATTTCATGCCTGAAATTCATTGAAATAAACAAAAACAAACAAAATAACGACCGACGCGACTTGAACCGAGAATCATTGGAGCACAACGTACGTCCGTTAATCGACTGAGCCACAGAAGCACACATCTGTTTGGCTGATAAGTGGCGCATGTAAATTGATAAAATCAAACTTGCTAGCTGAATGTAAATTACAGTATTTTTTCTGTAGTTCGTAGTATTTTCTGTAGTTCGACAAATTAGGGCTCTGTAAATTGCATCGTATAAGGGATTAGGTAACCTGTAACATTCAAAAAGTTTTTTTTTTGTGTATAGTTAAACTCGCTAATACAGAATTCACTTTCGATATCTTGAAAGTGAATAAGAACAGGTTTTTAAATACGAGGACAGAAAATAATCGCTGATTTTAGTCGGTGCGGTATCAAATTGAATGTCAATTCATGGATTTTAGCCACTTGGAACAGAGTCCGGTGAATGCTAGTCAAGCCATTTCTTCGGCTGTAGAGATTTCTGCTGTCAATTAAAAACAGTGTTTCATCTAAACTCGAAATATAATTTTCCAAATGTATAAATTCTGAAGGATGTCTTTATTAAAAGCTATAGAAGGATGGTAATTTGAGAGGGCTGAAAATAACCTAAAAATTTTCTGCCAAATGCACATAACCATTTTGGTTTGCTTTTACGATTCGTCTTCGACTCATCTGTGCGTTTGCAGTTTATTGTGAATTGTTAATTAGACTCAGTGGTTCAATATAACCCACCACTAAGCAGACCCGAAATCAATACTATTTAAAGCTTGCTTCATTTAGAATTGGAACAAACTTTTGCTCATATTGTGGCGCTCCCGGTGGACGGATTTGGAAGTTCTTGGCGCCCACGTGTCGGGAATGTTGTCAGCTTCACGTATGATTTTTGACATTCCGCAAATCGACTGTACTTTGTAAACAATCAACATGGAAGCCGATAGAAGGGAAAAAATTGTGCACAGTTATTTGGAAAATCCATTGTGGTCTGCATCTAGGCTAGCTTACTTACCTTACCTAACAGCTATAGGCCTGGGGTGTCCTTTGCTGTATCAAGCATACGTCTCCACATAACTCGGTCCATGGCTGCTCGTCGCCAGCCACTCAAGGCACGGACGCTTTTGAGATCACCCTCCATTTGATCGATCCACCTTGCTCGCTGCGCTCCTCTTCTTCTTGTACCAGTCGGATTAGATTCAAGAACCATTTTCACTGGGCTGTCGTCCGACATCCTTATGACTTATGACTCAGCCCATCGTAGACGTCCGATGGGTGGTTCTCCTAGCAGCTGTTGCAATTCGTGATTCGTACGCCGTCTTCACGTTCCGTCTTCCATCTGCACTCCACCATAGATGGTTCCTTTCGAAAACACTGAGGGCGCGTTGGTCCTCTGCCAGCATAGTCCAGGTCTCGTGGCCATAGAGAACAATCGGTCTAATGAGCGTTTTGTAGATGGTCAATTTCGTGCGGTGGCGTACTTTTCTCGATCGGAGGGTTTTTCTGAGTCCAAAGTACGCTCGATTCCCTGCCAAAATACGTCTATGAATTTCTCTGCTGATGTCATTATCGGCGGTTTTCAGTGAGCCCAAATACACGAACTCGTCCACCACCTCGATATCGTCACCGTCTATCAATATTCGTGGTGGGAGGCGTAGTGTTTCTTCTCTAGAGCCTCTTCCTCTCATGTATTTTGTTTTCGACGCATTTATGGCCAGTCCGATACGCCTAGCTTCAGCTTTCAGTCCGATGTAGGTTTCCGTCATCTTCTCAAGGTTACGTGTCACAATATTAATATCGTCAGCGAAGCCAAAATGTTGTACGGACTTTCGGAAGATCGTGCCACTCGTGTCGATCCTCGCTCTTCGAATCACACTTTCCAGGGCAATATTGAACAAAATACAAGAGAGTCCATCACCTTGCCGTAGCCCTCTCCGAGATCCGAAGAGACTCGAGAGCGTCCCAGATACTCGGGCGTAGCACGTCACTCTATCCATCGTTGCTTTGACCAATCGCGTCAGTTTATCCGGGAAACCGTATTCGTGCATTATCTGCCAAAGCTGTTCTCGATCGATTGTGTCGTATGCCGCTTTGAAGTCAATGAATAGGTGATGCGTGGGTACGTTGTATTCACGACACTTCTGGAGTACTTGTCTTATCGCGAATATGTGATCCGTAGTGGCTAGCTAAACAGCTGAAATTGCCCAGAAATACCGTATGGCGCATTATCAAACGGTATAAGGAAACATTGACGACGATTCGGAAGCCTCAAGCCAATCATCGGAGTGGAACTGTTGACCGGGAACTGCGAGATTTTGAAGACGATTAAGGGGAATCCTAATCTGTCGGACCGTGATTTGGCCAGAAAATTCGGTGCTGCCCATAGTACCGTGAAAAGAACTCGACTCCGGGAAGAAATCAAGTCGTATCGAGCTAGCAAACAGCCAAATCGCAACATAAAACAAAATAGTGTGGTCAAGTTCGACGGATGTCTTCTGATGGACGATGAAACCTATGTCAAGGCTGACTTTGGGCAAATCCCAGGTCAAAAATTTTACTTGGAAACGGCTCGGGGGGATGTTCCAGCCAAATTTAAATTTGTTTTTGCCGACAAATTTGCAAGGAAAATTTATGATTTGGCAGGGCATTTGCAGCTGTGGCGAAAAAACGAAAGTACCAAAAAAAGTGTCTTTCAAAAACGAATTTTTCCGTTCATTCGATCCCACGACCATCCCGTAATGTTTTGGCCAGATTTGGCAAGCTGTCATTACAGCAAAGTCGTTCAAGAATGGTATGCAGAGAAAGGGGTTCAGTTTCTTTCGAAAAACCTTAACCCACCCAACTGCCCCCAGTTTGGCCCTATTGAGAAATACTGGGCAATCATGAAGAGGAGACTCAAGGCAAAGGGACATCAATCAAATGACGACCTGATGGAAAAAGATAGCTAAAACGATGGACGAAGAAGGTGTGTGTCGAGAATTCCTTTGAAACCGTGACGAATAATTTTATCCGTATTTTTTCTTCAAAATATGAAGAAAACGCTACATTTGTATACAAAAAATCTTGAATTCAACAATAAATAACTGAAATACAGGCAATTGTCTTTGTTCCAATTCTATCTGAAGCAAGCTTTATTTGTATTCCACCGAAGTGCAATGTCTTAATTGAAGTCTCTAACGAAATAAAATAGAAGGATTTTTAGGAAGTAACATACACACTAAGAAAATTTCGCAGAATTCGGTAATTTTATACCGAATTTTCAACAGCTGGTTAACCTTTGGTTAACATTCTGGATTTTCGGATTCTAAAAAACAACACAAATTCACAAAAACGAATGAAGAAAATTCCAATCTTTTGTGGCTATGGTTTTATTAGACGAAAAAAGGGTCAAAAGTTTCCGGCTGACCGGAATTATGAGCGCCTTCCAAAACACTGCACAACCCGTCGAGTCCACCAGAAATTACTCTCGAACTATTTGTGTAGACAGCAAGTGGATAAATGATACCTTTTTTTCTGCCTATAAGTAAACAAAAAGCTCTTAGTGGTTGAAATGTTTTCAAATTTTTGGCAACTGTCCCTCAATCCATTCGATGAACTCTTCAAGATTTCTTTCGTTTTGTTATTGAAAAGACACTTACTGAAAATTTTGATAACTGTTTGACGACAATCAGTGTTCACAGAAGTTCGGTTATTGGAAGATAATTTTACCATACGGACAGTATGATTTTTACCGTACTCGGCGACTATTCAGATTTACCGTATAAATTGTATATCTATTTACAAAATTCTGTAATGAAATTTACGTAAAACTGATCGTCCGGTAAAAATTTGCATAATTATTGTAAAATAAAACTCATGTTCCGAAATATCGGTCATTTCTATAGATTACCGAAATTTCTCGTCAAAAATATTACCGAACAAAGGAATTAAATCTTAGTCTGTATGAAGCGGTGCCATCTGTTTGTCAGATCGAAGACTTATTGACCGAGTAAGTGTTATAAACAATTTAAACAGTCAAGCTGATTTTTTTTTCAGTGAATAATGATTGATCAACTTGACATGTGAGAGCAGCTGTTGCAAAAAAAAGTACAACATCATGTTACAAAAACGATCGATTTCAGTGGGGGCTGGACATGTGGTACAAATGCCTGAAATGAAAGTGGTCAAAAGCTTTCCACAAGAAGGTTTCGCATTCAGAACTGGTCTCGTTTTGGACAAAAGTGAGGAGACCTGTTGTCCTAGACTGAACATCCTGACATTCGTTGTGGTTCCAAAGACAGGATGTGTATCATTGAAGCAAAGTTACCGAAGTCATCATTTGAATATAAGATTTTACTTTCAATTCTTACCAGCCAATCGTAACCTTTCATCGCAGTTACATGGAAGGGAGATTTTCGGAACATACACTAAGGTCTCTTTTTACACGGGGGTTACGTACCGTGTTAAAAAAATCCGTGTAAAAGAAAACCGTGTTAATTGCGGAAACCGTGCAAAAAAAACCGTGGAAAATTTGACGTAATAATTCCAAAAACCGTAGATTTGATTTTTTGTTTGTTTTATTTTGGATAAAATGTAACTTTTGATAATTTGAAGGGGAAAAAAAGTTTATTTGTACTCCCCAATTTATACGGATTTTATTAAGGTGCACATAACTGTGAAAATGTAACTGTTGATTCACAATATAAACGGAAATCTAAAAAACAGCCAGAGGTTACGAGAAGGGTCCAGTCATACTTAATAAAACACATTGGATGATAAATTAAAATGAGAATACTTAGAAAACGCGTTGTACGACAAGCAAAATAATCTAAATGGCTCATGTCTACTGTATAATGCATTCAGTTTTCAAAAAAAAAACGATAATACTTTCAAATTAGATCGTTCGACTAAAGTGCTAGTAACACCACCAATAAACACTTTCACTACAAATCAAGCTTGAGAATCAGTTCTTTTCAATTCCGAAGGTGCGATGTGTAGTAAACACTAACGATCTTAACAGTCATTTTCAACTAAACTGAGGAAAAGACATGGGTATTGGATGAAGATCTATGCACGCAGAGACAGAATTAAAGGGGAAGAATTCATAGAGATGAACATAAATCAAATTATAAAAGGTATTACTATGTGTAACGCTCGTATATTATTTAAAGGAAAAACAGTATATTTGGCGTAAAAATCAAGGAAATACAGTACATCGACTTTGAAAATACAGTACATTTTACAGTACGCATTTTTCTAAAAATAGTGAATAAAAAACAAAAGCAAATAAATTTGATCAGCATCTTACGAGGAAAACAGATTAAAAAACGAATACAACTATGTAATGAAAACCGCGAAAAAGCCACCGCAGAAATGGGACTCGAACCCGTAGCAAGCCAAATACGGGTAAATCGTTTTGCATATTAAATTATCCTGCATGTGAGACACACATACAAACAGCCTAACTGAACATAAGAACCGAGCATGTTCAGCTGTGCTCGGGCCCTATGGCGTTCATTTGTAGTCATTTCTCAATAATAATCCCTCCGCAAGGTTTTTCAGCCCTCAATTAGTCCGTTTTTTTTTTGTATGTTTCACATGCAGGATAGCTTAATTGGAAAAACGATTTAGGAGGATAGGAACTTTTTCGGGTTCGAGTACAGTCTATGCGGTAGCTTTTTCGCGGTTTTCATCACACAGTTGTATTCGCATATCATGTAAAACTTACTCAATACGGCTCTACGTCTTAAGAAGACTAAACAAATCGTTCAAAGCAAATTCATAAACTCAATTAAAAATTTTAAAATTCGCCAAAAACTGAAAAATGTGCGAAAGTAATAACATTTTTTGAGAAGCGGATGCTTTCGATAATGATTTTGATTTAGACCATATTTTCTTTTTGGTTGAGACATTTTTCTTTTTTTTAATCATCAAAGTTTCGCTTGATTGTTGTGACGCGCTCTGAACAAGAATTATTAATGAAAAAATTTGTGTGTGTGTTTTTTTTTTTATATTCATTAATAATATATTTAAAGGCACACTGCTAATGCTCTAAGATGTCAAGAGTATTTTCTTATCTTGATTAACGACTAACTTAAAACTAGGGTATTATCATTAGGGTAGTGACGTATTCCGGTCGCAATGGTCGATTCTGGCAGATTCAGTTGCAGTTGCAGTTGGCGATCGGTAATGGTCGATGGATTGAATGTAATACGAGTGTCTTCCAGATGACGATTCTACGTGGGTCCGCGAGAAACACCCCCAGGCCACGGATACCCGTCGGGTGGTCCGCATGTTGGTCATCGATTGGAGCAGTTTTCCGTGGACGATGATGGTGATGTTACCTAAGAGATTGAAAGAAACATGGAGAAGTAATTTTGTGGAAAACGGAGTGAAAAAAGGGAGTATGGGAACGAATGACTGAATACGACAAAGATCTAATTAGTTGACATCGAGATGGTGGAGAAACGGAGGAAAAGGGAACGAAAAAATTAGTGACAGCAAAAAGATCTTGTTATTTTCGACAGAGATGGTGGACAGACTAGGGATTGGGAGAATCGGGCGAATGTTAGTCTCGAACCTATAGGTGAAGATTATTCTTAGCCTCGACAAGAGAGAGGATATTACGAGTTACACTTGTATATTAATGTGTTTAAGGTACTGGTATATTAGAAGCATATATAAACTATCCCGACTCGCCAACTCATCCCGAACCGGAACCTCAGGCGGTCTACCTCGGGCCCTAAGGGATTCCAGTAGCTGCGACCTGACGTCACGATACTCTACGCACGACCACACGACATGCTCGATGTCCTGATAACCGTCGCCACAGGTGCAGAGACCGCTCTCCGCGAGCCCAATACGCCGGAGATGTGCGTTGAAGGTGTAGTGATTTGACATGAGCCGCGACATAACACGAATGAAATCGCGACTCACGTTCATCCCCCTGAACCAAGGTTTCGTCGATACCTTAGGGATAATGGAGTGTAGCCATCGTCCCAGTTCGTCATTGCTCCATGAAGTTTGCCAACTTTCGAGAGTTTTCTGACGAGAGATTCTGAAAAATTCATTGAAGCATATTGGTCTTTCATAAATATCACCTTCTAATGCGCCCACTTTAGCCAATGAGTCTGCCTGTTCATTGCCTGGAATGGAACAATGCGAAGGGACCCAGACTAACGATATTGAATAAGACCGTCCAGATAAAGTTCTCAAATGTTCCCGTATTTTCCCCAGGAAATATGGGGGATACTTTCCTGGCTTCATTGCCCGAAGAGCTTCTATTGAGCTTAGACTGTCCGTGACAATGAAGTAATGGTCTTTGGGCAAGGTTTCAATGATCTCAAGAGTGTACTGAATGGCAGCTAGTTCTGCGACGTAGACTGAAGCCGGATCACTGAGTTTGTACGAAGCGGTGATGTTTTGATTGAAGATGCCGAAGCCTGTGGACTCGTTGATGTATGATCCGTCAGTGTAGAATATCTTTTCACAGTTGACTGTTCTGAATTTGTTATAAAAAATATTGGGGGCCACTTGAGGGCGTACGTGATCCGGAATTCCACGAATCTCTTCTCTCATGGATGTGTCGAAAAATACAGTGGAATCAGAAGTATCCAAGAATAGGACACGGTTGGGCACAAACGAAGAAGGGTTAATATTCTGAGCCATGTAATCAAAATACAAGGACATAAAACGGGTCTGAGAATTGAGCTCGACAAGCCTTTCGAAGTTTTCAATCACCTTCGGATTCAAGATTTCGCATCGGATTAGCAATCGATATGAGAGATCCCAGAATCGGTTTTTCAACGGTAAGACGCCCGCCAACACTTCGAGACTCATCGTATGAGTTGACTGCATGCAACCTAAGGAAATACGCAAGCAACGATACTGGATTCTTTCCAGCTTGATGAAATGAGTGTTCGCCGCGGATCGGAAGCAAAAGCATCCATATTCCATAACGGACAATATCGTTGTTTGGTACAACCTGATCAGGTCTCCTGGATGGGCACCCCACCACGATCCGGTTATCGTACGAAGAAAGTTGATTCTCCGTTGGCATTTTTGTTTCAGATATCTAATGTGACATCCCCAGGTGCCTTTGGAGTCGAACCAGACCTCGAGATATTTAAATGTGAAGACCTGAGCTATGGTTTCACCCCCTAGTTGAAGCTGTAATTGTGCTGGTTCTCGCTTCCTTGAAAATACAACTAGCTCAGTTTTCTCCGTAGAGAACTCGATACCCATTTGAAGAGCCCATGTCGACAAGTTGTCGAGGGTATCTTGTAATGGTCCTTGGAGATCGGCAGCTTTGGGTCCTATAATAGACACAACGCTGTCGTCGGCAAGTTGTCTTAGCGTGCAAGATGTGTTGATACATTCATCAATATTGCTTACGTAAAAATTGTATAAAAGGGGGCTTAAACATGAGCCCTGAGGAAGACCCATGTAACTGAATCGTATTGTCGACAAATCACCATGCGCGAAATACATGTGTTTCTCGGACAATAGATTATACAAAAAGTTATTCAAAATTGGTGAAAGACCATGCTGATGCAACTTCTTAGATAGGATGTTTATGGAAACTGAGTCAAAGGCCCCCTTGATGTCGAGGAAAACTGACGCCATTTGTTCTTTACGAGCAAATGCCATTTGAATTTCTGTTGAGAGCAACGCAAGACAATCGTTCGTTCCTTTGCCCCTGCGGAAACCAAATTGTGTATCTGAAAGCAAGCCATTAGTCTCCACCCAATTGTCAAGACGAAAGAGAATCATTTTTTCGAACAATTTCCGGATGCAGGAAAGCATAGCAATCGGCCGATACGAATTGTGATCGGAGGCTGGTTTTCCTGGTTTTTGGATGGCGATCACTCGCACTTGTCTCCAGTCGTGTGGGACAATATTACCCGTAAGAAACTTGTTAAATAAATTCAACAAGCGCCTTTTCGCAGGGTCAGGGAGATTTTTCAACAAGTTGAATTTAATTCTGTCTAGCCCCGGGGCTTTATTGTTACACGACAAGAGTGCGAGTGAGAACTCTACCATCGAAAACGGTGTTTCGTTTGTATTTGATGTCGCGGCGCGGGTGGTCTTCTGTTCCGGAACAGAGTCTGGGCATACTTTTTTAGCGAAATCGAATATCCAGCGGTTGGAATATTCCTCGCTTTCATTCGTGGCGTTTTGGTTGCGCATTCGTCGGGCTGTGTTCCAAAGAGTGCTCATCGATGTTTCTTTTGATAATCCTTCAACAAACCGTCGCCAATAACCAAGTTTCTTTGCTTTGACTAAGTTCTTCATTTGCTTGTCTAACGCCGCGTAATTCCGATAATTATCGGGTGTTCCATTTTTTCTGAACTTTTTGAACGCTAAAGATCTTTCCGCGTTCAGTGATGAGCACTCTTTGTCCCACCACAGGTTAGGAGGACGGATGTTGGTTTTCGCGCCAGGTACACGTTTCGTCTGAGCTTGAGTCGCGGTGTCGAGAATCAAGTCAGCCAACAACGTGTACTCCTCCTCCGGAGGAAGTTCTTGTGTTGATTCTAGTTTCTCAGATATCGAATTTGCGTAGTATTTCCAATCAATATTTCGTGTGAGGTCATACGAAAAATTGATTGTCTCCGATGGTCTTAATCCGTAGGCGATTGAAATTACGATAGGTAGATGGTCGCTACCGTGGGGATCGGGGATCACCTTCCACGTGCAATCCAACCGTAGCGAGGTCGAGCATAAGGATAAATCCAGCGCGCTTGGTCTTGCTGGTGGTGCGGGAATCCGTGTCATTTCTCCGGTATTCAAAATAGTCATATTGAAGTTATCGCAAAGATCATAGATCGCGGTTGATCTGTTGTCATCATGAAGACAACCCCATCCCGCACCGTGAGAGTTAAAGTCTCCTAAAACTAACGTCGGTGCGGGAAGAAGTTGCATGATACTGCTGAGCCAGTGGTACCCAACTGAGGCTCTAGGGGGAATGTAGATGGAAGCAATGCAAAGGTCCTTGCCTTTCATTGTGACATGACATGCGACAACTTCAATACCTGGTATCGATGGGAGGTTAATTCGATAGAAGGAGTAGCACTTTTTGATCCCCAAAAGTACTCCTCCGTAGGGATCGTCTCGATCCAGGCGAATAATGTTAAAATCGTGGAAGTTCAGGGAAACATCAGAAGTTAGCCAAGTTTCGCACAATGCAAATGCGTCACATTTCAGATTATTCACAAGAATTTTAAAAGAATCTATTTTTGGGATGATACTTCTACAATTCCACTGTAAAACAGTGATTGAATCCGTGACCTCGGTGGATGAGTTAGCCATCGAAGGATACGATCGCTGAAAGAAGGGGCCATTTTGCAGTCAACTGCTTCAAAAAAGTTCTAACTGTAGGTATCAAAGCCATAAACAGGCTTTTAAGGGGATCAGAGATATTGAAGGTGGTAAAAATCCAGTCCACAACATCAGAGAATTTTATGAGCCCAGCACCCAGCTGATTCTCTGTTGGGTTTTCAGGGGCACTTGGGGATTTTGGTGTCCCGGGAAGTGGTGGGAATTCCTTCTCAGAATTGAGTTTTCCGAAACCAGGAACTTTTTGCTTCGGAGCTTTTTCTCCACTACTCCTAAATATAAATGTTGGAGGCCCATCGGAAGACATCTTCGAACCCTTACTTGGGAGCTTATGAGAGGATTTGTTTACTCTTTTTCTAAAGCTATGAGGGACCGCCGAAGATGTACCTTCCAATGGGTCGTCAAACTCGCTCTCGTCAGTTGACAAGCAGGTATAGATGTTCGTTGATTGTTTAGGGGGTGTGGCAGTCTTGAGCATGTCAGCAAAGGAACGCTTGGAGTGTTCCTTCAGGGAACGCTTCATGTTATCCTTGCGCATTTTGTACGCAGGACATGCCATTAGGTCATGCGGACCCTCCTTACAGTAAAGACACTTTTCAGTGCGTTTACCGCAAGAGCCATCCGCATGAGACCCCCCACAGTTAGCACAACGGAGTTTATTGCAGCAATGGGATGTTGTGTGTCCCAGTTGCTTGCAGTTGGTGCAGTTCATTAAACGCGGAACAAAAAGACGAACAGGGAGGCGCACTCGGTCCAGGAGGACGTAGTTAGGTAAAGCCGAGCCAGCGAAGGTCACCCGATACGAGTCTGATTGGGGATATGATTTGGTACCATCCCCCGCGATCGACACTGAATGCAATCGCTTGCAATCCAGTATCTTTACGGTCTTAAGTAAGGGGTTTTTAAAGCAACCCATCCCGTACTTAAGAACGTCTTCGCATGTCAAACTGGCATCGGTGACCACGCCGTCAATCTCGACTTCACGAGCGGGGATGTACACACGATATTCCCGCGTAAAGAGCTCGCATTGAACGATCTCGTTAGCCTGTTTTGCACTGGTTAACGAGACCCTAAGCTTGTCTGGGCGCACCTTGTCGATACTCTTAACGGTAGAGTATCGCTTTGACAGTTCTCTCGATAATTGAAGAGTGTTCAATTTTTTTCCATTTAATTTGGGCCGGAAATAAACCGTATACGGTCCGGCCGGGAGTGCAAGTCCGTCGGGATAATTTTTAACGCGGGGTTTGTTGCTATTAGCAGTTGTATCCATTTCATTATCTGGTGGATCAGGATTATGTTTCTCAATGTTTATCATGACACGGAATTGTATCCGTGCGGGTAAGAGATCTGGGGTACTATCAGGTAATTTAAACGACAGATAAAATAGGAAAAGAGAATATTACTTATCTTAAACAATAGCCACCAATGCCTGGCCTTGGTTAATCGGTGTGCTCCGTAGCAAAGCTCGGCCGCTGGGGCCACGCGTTGATTGAATTGTAACTGTGCCCGTGTGCAAAAAAACCTCTAGGAGGAAAAAAGCACACAGCACCGGGTCACGGCACCACTCCAAACGTTCGATCACTATTTAAAGTCTACAGACTTGCACTAGCACTTGAAATCGCCTAACGGTATTGTTTCTATTGTTTCGTGTTTGTCTGGTACACTGCTCACAGTAACAAAAGATTAATCTTTGTGTGTGTGTGGTTGTTGTGTTCTCATTAACATTCGCTACGTGTTGTTACTGCTCTTGTACTGCCACAGATCGAAATTCGATGCGTTGAAGATTTAAAATTCTGTATTAAATTTGAGTGTGAAAAATACAGTGTAAAAATACAGTACGAATTAAAATACAGTAGATTTGAGGGTAAAAAACAGTACACAGTATTTGAGTCGAAAATACAGTACATTACTGTAAAATACAGTACGGATACGAGCGTTAACTATGTGTCATGCTGAAGCAACTCATTTCATCGGCGTAAATCATAATACTACTAGAGCTATATCATTCAAATGGGTATGAAATACTGTATTGCTCGATATGATGAAGAGTTGAAGTAAAGTTCTTCAACGCTCCGAAATTCTCGATGATATCAATGACGATGCTGACATCATACACCACAACTGAGCGGAAGAGACGTTGTCGTGTAATTTACGACAGGGGTTCAAGATCTGAAAACTGATTATTCATTTTATGGAACGACAGTCAATACTCCCGTGAATGGTTGAATGAATAATTTTAGTTAACTTTCAAACTTAAAATTAACTCTCATAATCGTTTTCTTACAGACAACCTGTTCCCTATTTAAAATTTTTCTCAAAAAAACAAATGACAGTTCTTTTTAAACTCTCATCAGAAACCGTGTTAATTGCGAAAACCGTGTAAATAAAAACCGTGTTAATTCCGGAATCCGTGTAAAAAAAGCCGTGTATAAAAAAACCGTGCGAAAAAAAACCGTGTAAAAAGAGACCTTGGTGTATTTCGATAAAAAACGCAATGCGTCGTCTTCTGGTGTTATTTTAATGGGAACGCAAGGTAGTTTGATTGGTTATAATTTCAGTCATCCGATTTGTTTCTAACGGAGAGTGGTAGGAAATTTGAAAAAAAAGTCTGCGCAATATTCAATTCCCAAAGTTCTCAAGAATGAGGTAATATATCATGAAAAGCTGAAACGGGACAAATGTCCTTCGAGGAAACAATATTGATACAATTAATATTTGAAAAATGCTCAATAACCCAGCATCGCTAGAGCATTTCTCACGAAAACCAACTACATAAAATATTGCTTAATAAAAATGAAAAAATAACAAATTTGTCATGCAGCATGCACTTGACAAAACTAAGTACCTACAAATTATTGATCGCGTACCAGATTGCACCAAGATGTTGGTTTCGACTTAGCACAACCAAACGTACCGATACTTGTCGAGCACCGGCAACTTGTTTTTTTTTTGTTTTGGGTTGTGACGACGCTAATATGGTGAAACTTTGAATTATTTCCCAATCGCAGTCACCTTTTTGGTACCACCCAGGTACGAAGTTGAAATTTTCCTGGAGACGGAAATGGTGCTTTTTTTACCCCGACCCAGCAGCAACAACAACAACAACTGCCGAAGGTAGCAGAAAGAAAGAAAGAAAGAACGATGGCTGAAACTAGCAATAATATGGACCATGATTTCGTTTCTGCAGTAGTCGCGCGCCAAGGAAAAAGTTTTTCCCAAATCTAATGTGAAAAAATTCATTACTTTCCTGCTGCCAGTTAGTGGCAAAGTGCTGAGTGTAGTGTTTTGGGTGGAAAAATCGAAAAGTTGTACCACCACCACGACCGCCTCATCTCATCATTATTCACAGTTTCCGATCTTGACATTTGCCCGGTAAGCACCTTTTCGTGTTCCCGAGGGATGCAAGTACATATTTGCATCTTTGTAGCACCCACGACGAAGAAAAGCTGATTTTTTTGTCAAGCATCGTGAAATTGATTTGAAATTATTTGACGATGGAAAACGAAAAATGGTAAGTTGAGGGAAAGTTTTTTTAGTTTTGATTCGAACGAGCATTAATTTTCAAGTCTGTTTATAGCTACCGTGAACGAAAAATTTCCAATGTCGCAAAAGTTTATTACATTATGCATGACTATTTGAAACTCATGTTTTCATGTTTTTGCCTTCGATTCATCAGTGCGTTAACAGTTTATACAGAACCGCTAAGTCTAGCGTGACTTAGTTCAAGTAAACAAGCAAAACTTTTGGGACTATTTTAAACCTTTAAATTATCTTAAAAACTGTTTAGTAACCTGCGCGAACAAAACAGGGATCAATCGAAGAAAACAAGCTTAAACGTTTGAATCAATTTCAAAAGCAAAACAACAACCGGTATATTCGTGGTAATAATTAGTTCTTTAGGGGGTTTGGTTAAATATGACCGATTTGAGTTAAAAGAACACAACTTTTTTGTTTTTCCTTTACGCGTCGTCTTTCACTCGTCAGTGCAAAGCAGTTCAAATTGAATTTCTAGTGCTACATAACAGTTCAACTTGAACCGTTTCCTTTGTACGAACAGTTCGAAGAACTAAAATTTCGTTCAATTTCCATTTAACCACAGCCCTTTGAATAGCTGTAACCCGGTTTCGGCCAGTAAGCTGCCTTTTCTTTTCGTTCGGCACGTCAGAATCGATATTTTTACAAGAGACACTTAAGCAGAGCTGTGCTTGACGTCTGCCTACCGGTTCCAGTTGAACTGTTTTGGAGCACTAGCAGTTCTATTTGAACAGCTTTTCCCTCTGACGAGTGGAAGACGAAACGTAGAGGAAATAAAATGATGAAGCCTTTTTAGATGTTAAAACGGCAAACCGTACCAATTGATCTACTAGTAGGATTATTTTTCATCCACTGTCGCAATGTAAGCCGTCCTACTGGTGAAAATTTAGTTCGCGTATTGTGAACAGTTAGAAAAGTTTGCATTTCCACTCGCTCTATTCAATAAGTTTCTGTTTGGGTTCTCTGATGATGTCTTCCGAAACCTTCAGAAGATCTTCTCTCGCTTTCGTGTCAACATTTGAGGGGAGCTTCTACTGTAAACGGGGTTTTATTTTTCTTCAGTTTCATCGTGGATTCGTAAAAACACGGGTTGCCTATTCTTCAATTTTTATGTAGTTATTATGCTTAATTAGAGAATACTACAGTGTAAATTTATGTAAAAGTATCGAGTTGTTCCTGAGATATGGTTGTTCAAAGTGCATCAAGCTATCGGATTGGTGTGCACGATGAATCAGGTTTGAATAATTTGAACCAAAAAAAAATAAAAATAGAATTAAATCACACTAAATTTTGAATGGAACACCGTTGATAAGATTGTGAAGAAACAATTTATTCCACTTATGTCAAACATATGCGACGAAAGAAAACCGAAAATTTTTAAATTGTGTCGTGGTTTTTGTAATATTTTTTTGTTTAAATATGGCGATCTTTAGAGAATTCAAAATTAAACAAAACATTTATCATACTGTTTGTTCCAAAACCAGTAACCATATCTCGGGAACAACGTGATACTTTTACATAAATTTCATACTGCAGCAATCTCTAATAATGAATAATACCTGCGTAAGAATTGAATAAAATTAATCATTTTTGCGTTTTTTCAGATTTATCGTTCAACAATATAAATTCAAATGTTTTGCATGACAAAAAGCGATATTTTTGAGGACGCTTCCAACAAACCCTTGATTTGCTGTGTCCACTGTATCTCAGCGCAGACTAATCAGAAGTGAACAAATCAGAGCAGCATAGTAAGATTATAAGTTTTTCTAGACCCCAACGTCTCTGTTTGATTTATGGAATTTTTTTTTTAAATTTTTGGTGGTTTGAAGCCATTTTGAAGCTGTAAAACCTCCCAAAAGTAACAAACATCGTAAAGGAAAACGTTGGGGTCTGGTTTTTTATATGTAGAAAGTGTGTGCAAAATTTGAAAAAAATTGGTGCAGTAGTTTTTGAATGACGATGGACACGGACTTTCAAAACCTGCTTTCGAGAAAAATGCGTGTGAAGTTTTTTGTCTATCAAGTCAATGGAAACAATTTATTACTCAAGGAAGCCCCTAGGGTCTAATATTTTCAAAAAAAAATCATATATTTTTCTTTTATAATTTGTTATAATGAAACATTTCAAGAATGTTTTGTCAAGTTTCTAAGTCGAAACAGAAGTCTTGGGCCTGTGCGCCAAGCTCTTGTCTCTTCGCAGTACGAGATAAGTAAAGATAAAGGCTCATAACTTGTTAAGTTTTGTTCCTATAGGCTTGAAAATTTCACAGAATGTTCCTGAAATGTTTTACTATA
Organism: Malaya genurostris; assembly: GCF_030247185.1. Classification (NCBI taxonomy): domain Eukaryota; kingdom Metazoa; phylum Arthropoda; class Insecta; order Diptera; family Culicidae; genus Malaya; species Malaya genurostris. The sequence goes on from NC_080570.1 coordinate 150,476,016, forward strand.
AGAAAATGCGAAGAAAATAATAAATGATTTCTCAAAAGTGTTAGACCTTACTCGCCCCTTAAAGCTGTGGGCTGCAAAATGATCCCGCCTTTCAGTGATCGTATCTTTCAATGGATAATTTTTTCCAACGAAATCATTTATTTGACTTCTGTTTTACAGTGAAACTGTAGAAGTATCATGTGTATCAAATTTCAAATTGTAAGACATCTGGCATGGTTATTTTTCAAGATTCAAGAAAATTTTCAAACTTTGAACACCGGGCGGAATCACTTACACATATTCGATTTAATTCAAATTTTGCATAAAGACTTTTTTTTTAAAGAGCTTAAACTTTTGATTTTGAATATTGTAAAGCAAATTAGAGATGACTTCTGAATACTGGCACCCTAATGAACAGTAAATATGTACATAGTTTCAAGTGTTGAGGTTACCAATATTCGAAGACTCCTACTTGTCTTTAAATCAATAACGGATATCTCGTCTTCAGCTTCCGCCCGCCCAATACGAGCTGTTGTCACGTTCAACACTTTCCAAATAACCCGCATTTTTATCTCCTGTATTTTTTTCTGCCCAGTCCCAATCGACAGCAATTACGCTGAGAGCTTCCATAAATAATAGCTTCCATGGAGAGGATCCCACCGGCATATTCCGGAAACAAAAGGCTCTTCTGCTTCTTCTTCTCCTGTTAATCACTTCGATCTCCTCGACGACAGACGGCTGCGCTGGTTTGCTGCTGGCACCAACTGTCACTGCTGGCCAGCTAAACAATGCCAATAACTGTTAAGCCGTTGTCAGATTGAACGCGATGAACCATATTTCAGTGCTTTCATTCATATATTTTCTATGCAATCTATTCGACTGATAAAAAAATACAGAACAAATAGTAGCTGTGGGTGGACTTTGAACTAGAAAAGAAAAAGTTTCATTTATCTTTTTACTAATTGGAAGGAATTTTCATCGAATGACTTATGGTCTAGAGGATACGGTGGTGTCCTCACCTGACAATGGTTGTGAGTTTGAGTCCCCACTTGAAGAATTTTTTTTCCAACTTCTGTAAAGATATTGGACCACGATAGCTTTTTTAAAAAAATTCAAATTACACCGTTAAATAAAATGACTTAAATTTAAGTTCATTTTACCCATTTCGAATCACGTCTTTTATCATTTGAAATTTCAGACCCGCTTAGTATAATTTTCATTGAAAGTTCTAAAAAGTTAACCTACAATTTCTGCAAAAAAAAAAATTATCCTTTAGCACCAGTACATTAATTAAGTTTCCCCGTTACGGCAAAACAACTCAATTCATTTTCAGCTTGACTCAGCGTCCATTCTGACAGCACCTTCCGCCGACACGAGAGAACAGCTCTCCCGTAGGGATTAGAGCAAATTAAGAAAATTGTTCTCTGTTGAAAAAGTATAATCCGCCTTCATACTCCTAACACCAGAGGCCCTCAGGTCCACCCCCCCCCCTCCCCCCAGGCCCATGACACTGGAGTTGGGATTGTGTTGTGGCAGCTTTAGCTTTAGCTCCAAGTCCTCCCCTTCCCACTCCTTTCCTCCGCCACACTCTGATGTGAGCTTATTTATTTCCAATCCAATCTCAAAGGATTCTCACCCCAACCCACTACTACCTAGGCAATGGGGCTAGGATAGGAGCTAGCTCTGCAGCAGTTTTCAAATTAATCAATCTCAGTTGACTGGCTTTCGAGTCGGATTGAGGTTATCGGAAAGGTTCTCGGGAACCGGGCAACCCCCGGTACGGAACCGAAACAGAAACAGGACGGAGGGGGCAAAATTTTTAAGATCATTTCACGTTCGTTCAAGTTTGGGGGCCACCGGAAGTGACAAGCGAATGTGTTTAAGGCTAATCAAATTTGCCAACTTTGGTGTGGATCGGCGAATGTTTGCTGTTCGAACAATGGGGTTCCTGATTCCGGAAAGGGCTAATCCGGACACGTTTCAAAGAATGTTCTGAATGTTCACGAAACATCTTACGGAACAATAATGGATTAATAATATTACCGAACGTGTTTCTTTTTTGTTCGCTCACGTTCACGGTCCTTTTCATAATAATGAAAACCGGCAATTCATCGCTGCTGCCAAAGTATCACATGGTTTGTCGCCATTTTCTCCGGGAACGGAGCGGCACCGAGCCCGACATTTCACCACTGGAATGGAAGCAATAAATTCCGGCACACCATTTTATATTGAAAGCTTCATTGGCGTCCGGGGACCCCTTTGTTTGCTCGATGCCGGAGTGCCACCGTGCCGGAGTGCGCTGGAGCCTCCTTCTTTGCCAGTGGGGTGTAAATTTAATTTATATTGCACCATCGACTGGCTGGCTGGCTGGCTGACTTGAGCTTGGCTCTTGGGCAATCCTGGAATGCACGTTTTATACGTCTTCTGAGGGTTAGGCAGGCAGCTTAGTGCGTGTTCCGTTAGCCGTCTCTATTGGACGTTAATAGATCTCTTTGTAACAACGTCGGAGCTGCGCGTGAACAGTTTTTACGTGCTTGTTGCACACCTCAGAGCAGGGTAACTTTCTTTCGAACCGGTGCCACTTGCCAGTAATTTGATGCCAATGCGTTTATGGCTCTCTTCTGGGTGACAGCAGCTCCCAAACGCAATTGTTCAGCTTTCGATTTATTGACTCATCAAATTTTTACATCCTATCACAATAACACAAATTCAGTTATGCCAAAGATATATCGATATGATGACAATACGAATAAAACTGGCACCATTCATTCAAACTTCCGACGAAGCCAAAGGTAGCAAAAAATTGGTAATCTGAGTTTCTGCGATGGAAAAGTATATCAAAGATCGATTTTTTGGTCCCTGAAAGAGCCGAATCGTTGAATTTCTGTCACGTCAAGCAACACCAAGTGTATGTTTTCTTTAATTCAATGCCTCTTCTGTTTAATATTGATGAAAATAATTGGCCCGTTTTAATCTACCTAGATTGGTTTGATTATGTCTTTCTCATGTTATTCATATTATCATAAATATGTGTTGAAAAAAGCTGTTCATTCAAACGAAACAGGAAAGTTTGTTCTGGCCAACACTAGTAAAACCTACAAATCGAATATTTTTCCGTTTTCTGCATTGTCACACTAAATGAATCAGTCCAAATTTTAGAAGACAATTTTCCCGGTAGCTCCGCAATCGGGAGTTCGATCTGGATAAAAATAACAATCAAAACAATAAGTGCTTCGCATTTGAGTAGAAAGCTTGTATTGTTTTGATATAACACCAAATCTCCGCGTTTCATCAATTTCTAAGGCATCTGGCGAAAAAAAAATTCCCTTTGGTTTTTCGGGTTTTTTTTATCGAATTTCCAAAGTTGCGATTTCATTAAAGCGAATTTTTAAAGTTTGGCGTATTTTTATGCAATTTTACTAACACAATTTCCTACGTCTCGACGACTTCGACTGACGAGCAGTTCATTTTGAAGCGAACCTAAGAATTTGAAGAAAAAAAAAATGAAAAACTTTGGAAATTTTCGATATTTAAAGGAAAACTGTTTTTTGATGTCAATTGTTTTTTTTAATATATATTAATATCTAATAAGGCACACAGCTTTAGCTCTAACATGCCGAGGATGGGAATGTTTCAGAAATGAATGAAACTTCAAGAAATCTTTATGTTGAATTTTTTTTCTCTTAATTCGTCTCAGAAATTTTAGGATATTTTTCAAGTTTTATCAAAAAACGTGCTTTATCCACCTAGCAGTGAGATGATACCTTTTTTTTTAATCAAACCGCATGTGGTTTTGCATGAATATTCTTCGGTGTTTTAGTTCTCATTTCATTATTTTAATGACCGTCGTTCTAAGCGGCAATTTGAGATTTTAATCACTCAATGCTCTGTAATGGCGAAACTGCAAATCGGATCGAATTTGAATCTGAAAGTGTGACAATCGGTTTACGGTACAATGAGTTTACGATTATTTAAGGTACTTCCAGAGCCGGCATTCAGGAACCAGTATAACCCAAACCGATTCGTATGGCCATATGACGAATAAATTGCAATAGTTTTGAGTCCAACTTTCGGGATTTTCATCTTCTATATCCGTTTGAATTTTTAAAATTAATCATTCTCAATTAACTCAAACGCTCGGGTTGGGATTTTCATAGATTTTTTTTTCAAAAATTTGTAACTACTGAGTAAATTGACCGATCTTGTTGCATTTGGTGTCAGAAAAACCGGGTATTCTTTAATTTCATTCTGCCTTAATCGGTGATGATATGGTCCAAAAACACCGGTGTTATTCCAGATCGCCTTGGGGTAAGTCGGTTTTGCCATTTGGGGTATTCTATCTAAAAAACTAAACATGGATATGGGAACAGTTCTGGAACAATCTGAAATGTGCAAGATTTACTAAAACGCATCAATTTGAATAAACTAATCATTTAGCCAACCATCCCAGATTATTTCGTATTCTAACATAGAATTTGTTTTTCCTGATACCATTTTTGCGTGTTTTCAAAAAAGTCTTTCAGAAGTTTTGTAACCGGTTCCAGTACCCTCTGTTTTCAAGGTCAAGTGTGACAGATACTGTCAAAAAACTAAAAAAAATGACATAAAACTTCGTATAACTCAAAAAAGTGGGTGACGGGAAACCCTTTCAAAATCGGTCCAGCCATCTCTGAGATCTCGACCTATTAGTTGACAACACACATACAGACACACACACATACACACACACGGACATTTGTTCAGTTCGTCGAGCTGAATCGATTGGTATATGACATTCGGCCCTCCGGGCCTCGGAAATTTTTCTAAAGTTTGAGCGAATTCTATGCCTATTTTTTATATATATAACAGATCGGCTGAAAAGTTCGTATCGTTTCTATGAGAGGGCGCCACTAGAATTAAATCCATACCATTTTCAGTTAGTACCAACCTTCAAAAGATACGTGTATAAATTTGACAGCTGTCTGATTATTAGTTTGTGAGATATTGCATTTTGAGTGAAGCTACTTTTGTTATTGTGAAAAAAAATGGAAAAAAAGGAATTTCGTGTGTTGATGAAACACTACTTTTTTTTGCCGCCGATACCAAAAAATGGCTTGATGAGTGTTATCCAGACTCTGCACCGGGCGAAGCAACAATTCGTAAGTGGTTTGCAAAATTTCGTACTGGTCATATGAGCACCGAAGACGATGAACGCAGTGGACGTCCAAAAGTGGCTGTTACCGATGAAAACGTGAAAAAAATCCACAAAATGATTTTCAATGACCGTAAAGTGAAGTTGATCGAGATAGCTGACACCCTAAAGATATCAAAGGAACGTGTTGGACATATTATTCACGAATATTTGGATATGAGAAAGTTTTGTGCAAAATGGGTGCCGCGTGAGTTCACAATCGATCAAAAAGAACAACGAATTGATGATTCTGAGCAGTGTTTGGAGCTGTTATATCGAAATAAAACCGATTTTTTTCGTCGATATATAACAATGGACGAAACATGGCTCCATCACTTCACTCCGGAGTCCAATCGACAGTCAGCTGAGTGGACTGCAAGCGATGAACCGAACCCAAAGCGTGGAAAGACTCAACAATCGGCCGGTAAGGTTATGGCGTCTGTATTTTGCGATTCGCATGGTATAATTTTCATCGACTACCTTGAAAAGGGAAAAACCATCAACAGTGACTGTTAAATAGCGTTATTAGAGCGTTTGAAGGACGAAATTTAAAAAAAAAACGGAAGAAAAAAGTTTTGTTTCATCAAGACAATGCACCGTGTCACAAGTCGATGAAAACCATGCTGAAATTGAACGAATTGGGCTTCGAATTGCTCCCTCATCCACCGTATTCTCCAGATTTGGCCCCCAGTGACTTTTTCCTGTTCTCAGACCTCAAGAGAATGCTCGCTGGTAAAAAATTTAGAAGCAATGAAGAGGTAATCGCTGAAACTGAGGCCTATTTTGAGGCAAAGGACAAATCGTACTACAAAAATGGTATCGAAAAGTTGGAAGATCGCTATAATCGCTGTTTCGCCTCTGATGACAATTATGTAGAATAATAAAAACGAATTTTGGCAAAAAATGTGTGTTTCTATTAAACGATACGAACTTTTCAGCCGAACTGTTAAAAAAGGTAAAAAACATTTTTTTTAATTACATCAGACCTCAACGTTTCATTCATTTTTAAAACATTTGGTATAAAAAAATTTTATTTCGGAAATCCTAAATACTAGCTGTTATTTCTATATGTGGTTCACATCCTCGGGGAAGCGATTCCATCGATCGGAAAAGGTTGCTGGTTGGAGTTCTGTCTACTAGAGATGACCGATGATTACTTGTAATTTTCATCTTCCAGAGGTTTCTTGGATTACTAGAAACTTTGTAGTTTAATTTGTTTTTTTAAATGATTCCAGTATTCGTCAATAGGAGGGTTTTCATCGTTTTTGTGCTTCTTTTTGTGTTTGCTTATTTAGGAATGTTTTAAACATCTCGATGCAGGCAAACTTATGCCGGGGGTTGGGAATCGAATCCAGATGGGTTGCGTGCCTCTTGAGCCAATTAGTTCTGATTCATAGCGCTCAGGCCATCCCCATAATTTTAATCTTTTCAGTCCTTCTAGTCTTTTAACTCTGTAGACCTTCTGCAGACCATTCTAGTTGTTTCTAATTATCGTAGTTTCTCTTAGTAATCTTATTTTCAACTTAAATTTGTTCAGTTGTTTCAGTTTTTTTTCCAACCCTTTGCGTTTTTCTGGTCTTTTTAGAGTTCGTTATTCGTCTTCTTATTCCTTCTAGTCTTATCAGCCTGTTTTTGTTTTCTAATACCTCACTGTCCTTTTAGTTCTATTGGTATTCAGTCGTTCTAGTTTCTATAACTTTTCGATGTTTTTCAAACTTCTTTGTCTTTTTGCCTTTCTCATATAGAAAGGTTATGCAATCATTTGAAAAACCGACTAGTGAAAATTGGCCAAGTGTCATATACCATTCGACTCAGTTCATCGAGCTGAACAATGTCTGTCTGTGTGTGTGTGTGTGTGTGTGTGTGTATGTGTGTATGTGTGTGTGTATGTGTCAAATAATTTCACTAGGTTTTTTCGGAGATGGCTGAACCGATTTTGACAAACTTAGATTCAAATGAAAGATCTCGTGGTCACATACGAAATTCCTGGATTTCATCCGGATCCGACTTCCGGTTCCGTCATTATAGGGTAAAGTGTGTTCAATATTGTACACCGTCACATAAAATATTTTCGGATGCAACAAACATTTAAATCGTAATTTAGAGTTCGATGGCAGCATTGCATAAAATCTTTAAAATTTGAATAAAAACTAGTACAGTTTGCACGTCAAGTCAGTTGGTGCTCGTACGAACCGACTTTAATTTAACTGTTCTCGGGTTCCGGTGCCATATAATAGTAACCCACTTCGTTTTCTTAAGGATGACTCACGCAATCAAAGCACTGTTTTATTCTGTATGTTATGCATAAACAATCTCTTGGTTTCTTTCAAAAATCGAAGAGAAAAATTTTGAATAGAATAACACAATATTGTATGTACATGAGAAAGGCATCATTACACCACTAGGTGAATTAAAACAGGTTTTTCTTCTTAGTTATACAAATGTTTTATTTTAAAAGCTCGGGTTTAAATCATTTCAGAATTTTTGTTTTAAAGTTTTTCAAGTTTTGTACTCTGTTTAACTTTGTTCATAAGTTCTTTGCTTTTAAAATTTTTAAAGCACATTCAGTCTGATAAATTTTTTAATTTGTTTTTTAAAGTTCTAAGTCTGTTTAGGCTGTTTAGGTTGTTTAGTATTTTTAGTTTTTTTTATTACTTCATGCAGTCTTCTGGGACTTGTCGTGTTCGTAAACTTTTTGGTCATATTTGTCTTTTCACTTAGTTTAACATTTTTAAGTATTCCCTGCAGTATTCTATGTTTTCGAGCCTTGTTAGTGGTTTAGTCCTTTCATTGTTATATTAAGTCCTCTCATTTTTTAAATTTTCCCTGGTAATTGAAGTAGTCTGTTTAATCGTTTTCTTCCTATTTAGTTTTTTTAGCCTTGCAACTTTTTTCAATACATTAGAGGCTAGCCTTATTATGTGCTTAGGACACAGAACCTTTTTTGGGGTTTCTTTGTGTTGCGTCTTCTTGCTCGTCAGTGTATAACAGTTTATGCTGTACTGTTATGCCACCTAGCAGTGTAACATAATCCGCTTAGCAGACAGAAATGTTTCTTCTAATTGTAGGCCATTTGCATAGAAGTAATATCCATAACTTTGAAAATTCACTTAAAAATATTTCCAAATTAGGTAATAAAAAATAATTTTCTCGTGAGATGTCTTTAAAAATTCATGAAACTTCGAGATCGGGGGTAATCTCAAAAAAAAATTGAAACTTGGAACTTGTAAAAACTTTTCGGGATGCCAAATCCCTAAGAAAGCATCATTAACAGGCAAAAATCATTGTGAATCGAATTCTGTCGTTATCGATTCTCAAAGATTCGGTTGAATATCGACACCGCACAGGAAACGATTTTCACTGAGAACCAAAAATGACTGAAAGGGCAAATGAACAAAAGAACATAATTTTGAAATTACTATCTCGCTTTTGCCGTTGACTGGGCATGAATCTCGTTCTCATAATTTGTTTTAAACGGAGCTGGCCCGATCAGATGCACATAACAAAATCATAACACAAGTATATCAACTGTTGATATGTATAACAATTTGTGTTACTTTGAGATGTCTAACGAATGAAAACAGTTGAAAGTTTAAACTTATGATAACAATATTGCAACTAAATCAGTTATAATGTTTTATTTTCATTAGCAAGACTCATGATGAAGTTCATTAACTGAAAAAATGACTGACTCCTGTAGTTATATCAAATTCAATAGTAATTGTGATACAAACGTTCTAAAATCTGTTACGAAACGTCGTGATTTGGTTCCCGCTAGAGTCTCTTTTGTTATGATTTTTGTTATTTTAACAGCTTACCAAAAAGAAATATTTCTAAATTTGTTACAAAATATTTTTGAAATAAATTACACCAGTTGTTATAATTATGTTATTACCATCTGATCGGGTAGAGAAGGCAGCAAGTGATTATAAATATACTCTGCTACCAAGTGTTTGAGCGGAAGAATAGGTATAGAGCGAGAAGACTAGTGTTTGTTGTCTGATGAACTGAGAAGATGTTTGGATATATGATACCGGTCGTGAGGCGGCTAGGATTTAGACGATGTTCGATGTACGCTTACCAGACCCAGTCGAATGACAGAGCCGTGTCTATCATAGCTTCAGGGTGACGAAATGGTTATGCACGGATTGCATGTGAACGCAGGTTCGAGTCCTGTCTATGAGCGCATCTTTTTCAAAAAAATATGAGTTTCTCACTAGTTTGGCTTCTCCAAACTATGTTTCCACTCTGTCATTGCAAAAACCAAAACTTCTTAGTTTGCGGTTTTTGAATGCAAAATCTCAATGTTATGCGGATTTTGTATGTGAATTTTTATAGTTACGCCGATTTTCATTGTATTCGAATTTTCAAAGTCAAATGCAGAACTTTGAAATTTCGTATTGAAACTGTATAACTTCGAAAATTCACTGAAAAAATCACATTTAAAAATCCGCATAACTTTGAAAATTAGCTTAAAAAACCGCCAAAACAATAAAAAAAAATTTGCTTAATCTCGAAAATTTTCTTTGAAAAATATCAACTTTTGGGACCTGTAAAAATTTTAAGATTTTCAATTTTTTTTTATATTAAACGTCGAGGTCTGGGGCTATGTCGAAATTGTTTTTGTTAAGTCGACTCTGAGGGATTCAAACAAAAATTGTTATTTAGAAATTACACAGTTCATGCATTTCTTGTACAGTCGAAAAAAGATTCTGATCTCTATATTCTGCCAACTCCCAAAGTAGATATTTTTCAAAACAAAGTTTTTGGAGATACAAAGTTTCATAAATTTTTAAGGCATGTTGCGACAAAAATTTGCGATTTTTTAAGTGAATTTTCAAAGTTGTTTTGTATTAGAAAGACACAAACCGTTGAGATATGGTGTCACCTCTAATGTTATTTAGGTCGACCCTGGGATAAATCTCGACGTTTCATGAATTCTTAAGACAATTTTTACAGAACTACTCGACGTATAACAAACCATATTTTATTTTTGCTCAGAGCAAACTTCAGTGAGTCGTGCTCCTTCTGTGAAGTAAGTGCAGACTGTACATTTATTTCTCTTCCGTACCTTCCGTCAATAGTATATTAATTCCGAAATACAGTTTTTCCAATCAATCTCAATAAACAATGAGCCGGAGATATGATGCAATTGATGTGCGACGCTCCAAAACAATCGTCACAATCGATCGACGTTTCGAAAGAATACCACTCATCTTCAGGGCAACTATGAAATGTACATAATTAAAGCAAAGCTTTGGTATTACAATCCTTTTGTGAAGTTTGACCTTCTGTTTTAATACACTTCGTAATCGATTTAATGCGTACAAATCCATTACATGGCTGGTGTTATGATCCTACTGACACTAAGAATCCTTCCAGGTCGGGGTCAGAACTTGCGGCAGCTGGCTTATCAAAGCGCCCTACGACTTGAACCGCTAATCTGGGCAATACTCAAATAAATTACCCGCAATTTTTACATTGAATCCTTTCAGACTATAAATCAGACCATCGAAATACTCTCCGGAAGCAAAACTCGAATTTGGAACCCTTTTCCAATCCTTGAATTATTCTATCATTGATGGAATCGATGGCTACACATACACTGTGTAGAACAGTTTATTTGGTATTTATAAACTCAAACAAACTTAATATAGCTCAATTATGCATCAAATTAACGAGTATCATTATTCCTTCGAAACGTCGGTCCACTGATACCACTAACGAAAGACACGGAAGAAAAACAATGCTGCACTTACTTAACAGAAGGAAAACGACTCATCCGTGAGTCGTTCAAACAAGTAGAAATATTCGATTCGCTCTTTGCAATCATAAAAGATAATTTGTTATAACAATTACTTACCTATATGAAGTTCAAGTAAATCACTAAGGAAAATACGGGATTTGCAGTTTCTTTTTACACCGAAACCTCCATTTACGAACTAAACGGGCGTTCGTAAAAAGAGTTTACGGCGTTCGTAAAAAAAGTTTACGTTATTTGGAACTTACTTCGTAAAAAAAGTTTTGTGTGATTATCGTGGAAACCGCGCATCATATGTTTATTTTGGGAACGGATGTGAAGAGTAAGTGCAAGAAAATGATGTTTGGACTCGTTTCAAATCCAAGATGGCGACTTCAGGTTTGTTGATATTCCTTGAAAACCCTTACAATATGGATATTTTCGGAACGGAATTGATGAGTAGATGTCAGAAAACGATGTTTGGAGTAGTTTTGAAACTCAAGATGGCTACTTCCGGTTTGTTGATATTCCTTGAAACCCCTTACAATATGGGTACTTTCGGAAAGAGATTTAAAAGTAGACATTGAAAATTATATTTGAGGTGGTTTTGAAACGCAAAACAGTGACTTCCGGTTTATTAGTATCTTTTGAAAGTTTTTGCCATTTTCCTTTAACTTGGTATTCCTTTAAAACACTATACCGTGCCGAAAATATCCATTTGTAAGGGTTTTCAAGGTATATCAACAAACCGGAAGTCGCCATCTTGAATTTCAAAACTACCTCAAACATCGTTTTCTGACATCTACTCATAAATTCCGTTCCGAAAATACCCATATTTTATGGGTTTTCAAGGAATATCAACAAACCGGAAGTCGCCCTTCTTGGATTTCAGAACCACTTCAAACATCATTTTCCGACATCTACTCATCAATTCCGTTCCGAAAATATCCATATTGTAGTCGTTTCCTTGGAGTCGGAAATCGCTTTCGATGAATGACAAAACATCTTTTTACGAAGTAGGTTCGTAAACAAAGTTTACGTTATTTGGGATTTGGTTCATAAAAAAAGATTACGTTATTTGGGATTTGGTTCGTAAAAAGAGGTACGTAAAAATAGGTAACGTATAAAAAGTATTCGTAAACGGAGGTTTGGGTGTACGTTTCACTCTACAAAACTACACTAAAGCCTTTTTTATTCGAGAAATACTTACCGTATACTACATGGAATGAGAAGTCCCGGGCCTAACAAAGAAAAAGTCGATTTTTTATCGTGAAAGCTTGTTTATTCTTCAGTATCCATCTTCATCTAGAGCGATACACTTGACCCATCGATCCTGCAACATTTTGATGCCCTTTGAAAAAAAAAAGAAAAATTTGTCAAGGCCTTCAAAACAGGCTTCCGCGTCTGCAACGACCTCAGCATTCAACGAAAATTTCTTTCCCCGGAGAAACCTTTTCAGGTTTGAAAATAGATTGTAGTCGCTGAGGGCCAGTTCTGGAGAATACGGGGGATGATGGACCCATGCGTACCGCAAATCATTCAATTTCGCATGAAACTCGTCTTTTTCCATGGCTTGATGAAAACTAGAACTCGTCTGACACGATCAGCTGTTATTCAAACACTAGTGGATAGATTGTCATGAAATTTGGTATTGGGTCATCTAAAGGGGCTTGTTCTCAACGAAAATGTACACGGTTCGAAACTATTCACGTCTTCTCCGTGAGAGGCCCGGGACATTTTATTCCATGTAGTAACATTGGAAATTCGCATGAAAAAATTTCAAAACTAAAGAAAATATTTTTTATCGTCAGAAGATTCCCGAAATCAACATTCAATTTAGTTTTTTTTTTTTTTTGGAAAAACTCGTCCCAGAGTCCCCAAATCTGGTTGATTTTTTAAAATCTGTCGAAAAATAGCGGTGCTATTGAACATTATAATAGCTCCTATCTTTTAAATGGCGCTTCCTGCATTTCAATCCGAAGAACTGTTCTGTCATTGATGGAATCGAGGTAACTCGAAGGAAAAGCGCACCGTACATGTACACTGTGTGGAACAGCTTATTTGTAGTTTCAAATCTCAATCAATACTTTTCATCTAAGTTCAATCATGCTTAAAATTAACGAATATCACTTTTTCTCTCTTCTATCTTTCAGACAACTACTAGCTCCTAATATTGTACAGAAACACTATCTCCCCAGCGGGTTCGCGCAGGATTCACATCGAGTAAGTAGCTTATCCATAAAAGAAATTCCCCAAAGCTCTCTGATAGCATAAATCTGATGGTAATCGCAGCAGTGGCGGAAACTTTGAAAAAGCGCCCAGTTTCATGAAACACTTGTGGACAGCACACCTTCTGCTGAAATATTAAGGGGTGAATGCGGTGATTATTATCGTTCACTAAGTCGCTTGGTTTGGTGAAATCACAGTTCCAAAAAATGATGGTTGATGGTCGGTTGGATTTATGATCGATTATACTCGTGTGAAGAACACTGTCAAACAAAACAAAAATATTTAGAATTCGCCGTGTAAAAAGAATACCTGAAAACGTGTCGTGCCACTCGTCAATTTACTAGTTGGACTACGGAAAGTTAGTAAATGTTGTGACTGTTCCGAAGCGGCACAATGGGCGGCAAAAACTCGCAAAACCGAATCGACCGTGAAAATTCGGTTCACAAATGAAAGTGAAGAAAAACGATGGGAGGGACGAAAATTAGGCACGATGAAAAATTGTTCTGTTGCCGGCTACCGACCGAGTGAGTGTACATGTGTAAGCTTCTTCCGTCACACGAACATCGGACATTAGATCGTAAATATCGGCGAAATTGGCGCAAAACATTCTTTTGTTGTTTTTACGATTATTATGTACCGAAGTTTAATGTTTTGGGGCGGTAAGAAAGCTGCCAGTTTTATAAGCCCTTTGGCAGTAGTCGACCCTCCATTTGCCTTTAATGGTGGGTGGTCATTTGCTGTGTACATCACCGCGTTCAGGATAATGGAACCAAATCGACCGGTGACCGTCGCTTTTATTGCCACTGGGAAAAGGGGGTGGAGTCTGTCAACCTGTCGCCGAACCATAACCGTTTTGAAGTTAAGGAATTTAGCAGCAGACGCACTGTGGTAAGAATAATCGATATTATCAAGCATCAAGATACGAACAACGGATCCTTGAATAGCTGCTGTAATTGAAACTCGGTTATTGACGTTTTCAAACCCAGCCCTGAAAACCTGTCACAACCAACAATCGAAAATTTTCCACAGAAGCAATAAATTGTCGCTGAAATTCGGTACCCTTCGAGTATCATCTTTTTTTTTGTCGTGAATACGACTTACTTTACTATGGGGTGCCTTTTCAAAATTAGCCATATGGAAGAATGGGCAGAACTTAATCGTGAATATCTCGACTTGTATTAATGGTAGCAACATAATTCTTTCACCATTTCATCAAAAATATGATCAGGAATTTAGGATAATATTTTGAACAGTGTGAGATAACCACAAACAACTCAAAAATTAAGTTTTCTCAAAATTTCAAAATAATGCGGAAAACTCTTTACTTTCGCTTGGGTTTTTCGCGCAAGGACGACGATTTTGAGGTAGTCAGGTACATATCTTCAACTGAATGCGTATAAAAGGGGAACCGTGGTGAAAATCGATCATTTCTATTCGTGCGTTCGATGGGAGCAGACGTCGTGGAGTTAAACCTTCAACCAGCAGCGACGGAGAGGGCGCCTTTTGCGTGGTTAAAACCTCAAACGCTCAGGTAGCAACTTTCATTCGCTTGCTGGCCTTCAAGGCGAGCAGACTGCCATCGCGAGAGTTAAACCATCAACCAGCAGCGACGGAGAGAGCGCCTTTTGCGTGGTTAAAACCTCAAACGCTCAGGTAGCAACTTTCATTCGCTTGCTGGCCTTCAAGGCGAGCAGACTGCCATCGCGGGAGTTAAACCATCAGCGACGGAGAGAGCACCTGCCATCATTTGGTTTTCGGTAGTCATAACGAGAAGTTCAATTTTCAGATTGTAGTTCCGCAATATAGGTTTAGAATTCAGAGCCTGCGTGCTGAAACTGGATTCTGGAACTGTATTCCGGAACTAATTTGAGTTTCGGAATTGCAATTCTAGAATTGAAACTGGATTCTGAGTCTGTTATTGGTTCTAAATTTAGTTCTTGAACTCAGGATCCAGTTCTTTATTCCAGACTTCTTCTATTCGGTTCTTTTTAGAACCATAATAATACTCCTAAAGAATTATGCGGAAATTTACTTTACTGTACTCTATAAAACCCATTCTGGTAGTCATGGCGAAAAATCGTCTTCATGTTTAAGAGCTTAGTTCTGGAATATGGGTTTAGAATTCAGAGTCTGCGTGCTGAACTAACTCAAATCGTCACCATTTTTTTTTATTATAAAGAACTATACTGTTTATTTCATAGTATTTAAGTGCGTTTTAGAATGTTTAATGTAACTAATCTGTAATTTAGTCTAGGCGCATCGTTTAAATTTCTAGTAATGAAAGAGGGGAAAGTTGCACAATTCAAACAATCGATGAACTACCAATTCGAATTCGGAAGCATAAATAAAGCGTGTCATATTCGTATTCACGACATCCAGTTATGTCTCTGACATTACACACCCGTACTTTTTCGACTAACAATCGATTTCCCAGAATCCATCAATCAAAACTGGCCAATCTCTCTCTCTCTCCTTGCCTTTGTCAGCCCGGATTGATTTCGGTGCAACATTCCGACATTGTTTTCCGGTCCAGTCATCCAAGTGCAGCTGTCGTCCCAGCCAGTCGAATCAGAGGAAATGCACTTGAAAGGATTTTTTTTTCCCGATATGGAAGCCATTAAAGTTAGCACGGAAAAATTGAAATTACAAATATTCAATTAAACTTTTTCCTTTTCATTCCATCCTTCCATCCGTCGACGACGACGACCCATTGTTGTCGTACGGCATCTTTTGAGGTCTCAGTTTTTCCTTCTGTCTGCTTTTGTGAACTGCACTGAGCAATAATGACAGCTCATAATTTTCCAGCTTTCGAGTAGCTAGTTGTAGTAGCAGTAGTAATAGTAGCAGTAGCAGTAAGTGATGGCAATGTTGTACACAAAGAAAGCCACTCCCGAACGAGCAAAGTACGTTCGGTTTTTTTTTTTTCGGGGCGATTCCTATCACTTACACCGAAAAAAAATCATTTTTTTACATTAACATTAAAAAAAATCAATGTGCTTCTGTGGCTCAGTTGATTAAATGACCTGCTTTGTGATCCAATGTGTCTCGGTTCAAGTCGTGGCGGTTGATCTTTTTTTTTTCTTATAATTTCTCTCGTGTTATTTTCAAATCACACAATTTGACAATCTAAGTTTCATCCGGAATGTAGTGCCGACCGGTTCTGTTGTGCCGTGTTGAGCTTTTAAATTTGTTCATGGCATGGCAAAAGCGCGAGGTCGCTTTCATCGTCGTCGTCGTCATCGTCGCAATCATCAACACCGTTTGGCAACAGCAACTACGTCAACTTTGTCGCCTTGTTAGCGTGCTTTTTCAATCGTTAAAACTCCGTCTCCCACCGGATCGAGGTTCCGATTGACGTGGGACCACGTTGGCCGTCGTTAAATGTGTGTCAGTTGAGGAAGCCATCAAGGTACTTTTCGGAAAAATCTCAAAATATTGTCCATCACTAGTCACTACCTTATCCCATCTTTCTTACAGTTCACAGATATCCTGTTTTCAAAAATTCGACCGGTTTGGCCACAATCCACGAATCGATCCATTTTTTTGACTTCATCATAATTGGAACAAACAGTAATCGGAAGGAGCAATGTTTGGGCAGTATTGCGGGTACGGTAGGACTTCCCATTTGAGCGTTTCTGGTTAAAGATTTCCCCGAATCGGAGAAGGTTTCGAAATAAGTGCTGTCTTTGAGAATTTGCGTCGCCAGGTTTCCTATTTCGTTCTTTTTATTTAACCAGTCATTTTTTTCAGTATACTTTTTCGTTGGGAAATGCGTTAAAGCTAAAGTGTTATCATGCAAAGTATAGCTTAAGATAAAAATAAAAAGATACAAATAGCTGACAATTTCATACAACCGATTAGTTTTCCCATCTAATTCCACATCATCCGAAGAAAAAAAAGTTTTTGTACGGATATATAGGGGAAGATTTCTATTAACAATTATCTCCATATACAACCAAACTGGAATATTGTCAAATCTGGAATTAAAGTCCTTATGAGGAAATTCCAAATTAGCGCAGTATTTCCTGCAGATCTTCTTCGGTAGTCTGTCATGTCTGGGTGAGATACGGTGATTATGTAAACTTCCGACATCCCATATTGCGCGAAACCTTCAGAAGCCCTTCATGTGAAGCTCAAAAGTTGTTGTTTCAATTAAATTGAAATTCTCGTTGCAATCACAAACTGACTCAGGGTACGCTTTGTCGCCCTCAAAAAGTATTATGCCTACTGTTTAATTTTTAAATTTTCTTGTCGATTGTTTGTGATTCGAAATTTTGCTCGTACATCTCGAAAATCCAAGCTACTCGCACGGAAAGTAAGAATTTGATGAATGTGGCCAAACTAACTGTTGTCGTTGGTTAGAACGCCAGCAAGAGTGAATCGGGATGAAAACGAACGCCAGGTGTCGCAAAATCGTAGAAAAAATCGTGTATCGAATTACAGGTATTACAAGAATTACAAGAAAGTAGTCAAACAAAAGCCGCGGCTGTTCGCATTTGCTATGAAGAAAGCAAGAGTGAATATTTTGTCCATACTTTGTACGAATCAAATTAAAAATATTGACATGAGTTGCATTTTTAATAGAAATTTTAAAAAGATTTACACTCATTCTAGTTGGATCCATTCGTGAACGTAACACCCTTCATGTTTTCAAATGCTCACTTTAGTTTTCTTTCTCATAAAATTGAGATGGACAATATCCTTTACCTTTTACCTTTTACCTTTTACCTTTTACATTTTACCTTTTACCTTTTTTCCTTTTTTCCTTTTTTCCTTTTTTCCTTTTTTCCTTTTTTCCTTTTTTCCTTTTTTCCTTTTTTCCTTTTTCCTTTTTTTTCCTTTTTTCCACTTTCATGAAAGATATGTCAGATTCTTAAAATGGATTAATTTTATAGTTGATAATATTTAAAAAGAAAACAACTGTTTTAATCCACTTAGTTGTTTTATCATACCTTTCTAATAATTGAGGGAATCATCTAATTTTTCCCCGAGCTCTGAAATAAAAACGAGCCATTAGGTAACAAGATCAACAAATTTGAATAGTTGTTTTGTCCTTGCATGTTCACTTTATATGACGATTAGAAATTTTAGGCACTCTTCACTCTATAATTTAAAGTTTATGGAAGTTAAATGAAAAGTCGGATAACGTTAAAAAAGAGTCTATGATACCATGGAAGCACTCTAAACTTTACAGACTCTCTATTAGCAGTCATAAATAGTCGACTACACTCCATAAATCACTACAGGTAATACAGCTTTGCGTACATTGTTTAATTGACGAACAAATATTGATTTGAGTCCACGGCTACAAACTCCTTGCCAAATCACCAATTTTTCATCGGTGAAAAGAACTAGTGTCCACTGAACACAGCCTTCAACACCGTCCAGCTCAGCTCCCGATCCTGAATTCTAGTATTCTATGGTTTCCTTTGAATTGTTTTGATTTCTTGTTTGTCATCCTGGTCAGCTCTAGAACTCAGTAGAAGTAGGGACAATTTTAAACTTTTGAAGGAATATTTCGAGTTGATCCCAATGAGTTTTATTCAGTGTGATTATAAAGAACCACCATTATTTTCTCAACTTTCTGAAGATGCCACCAAACAATTGAAAAGGGGAACACCCAATAAGCTAGATGAGAAATAAGTGATTCGATTTCTCCGAAAGTTGTTCCTGTC
The DNA here is from genome assembly GCF_030247185.1 of Malaya genurostris. NCBI lineage: Eukaryota > Metazoa > Arthropoda > Insecta > Diptera > Culicidae > Malaya > Malaya genurostris. The sequence goes on from NC_080570.1 coordinate 150,494,809, forward strand.
GAGCGTAGAGTTTGCGTCAGTTGCACTGGCATTAATAAATTTAATTATCAACCAAAAAAAACAACGTGCTTAAAGGAGCACTATGATCGAGAAGCGATTTGAACCGATAAGGCGTTTCCGGCGCAGTCGTGAGAGCTATTAATTTTCCATCAATTCTCGCATCCCATGTGCATCAATAAGCGCTAATTCAAATAGCAAAGGAAGCTTAAGTTGGGTCGAGACGCCAGGTAATCTGGTGCCGATGGCAATAGTAAAATTAATTAGCAAAGACCATGACGAAATGCGAAGGGACAAACATAAACAATTGCCCGAAAAGGAACATTAAATGAATATCGTTCAAATCAGCTCTCGGAAGGTTGCGGTAATAAAATAATTTAATACGTAATTCCCGAAAGGACTGCAATAAAAGAAGGAAAGGGTAGTCTGGCGACGGTCATGTTTGAGTCTGGTAGAAATATGAATTGATTACCCGTGCTGACAAAGACCAACAAGTTTTGAAAGCATCGGTACGTGATAGGGAATAGAGAAGGATAGCGCGAAATGCAAGCGCAACATTGAATACCAAATTCTATGTAGTAGTGAGGTAGATAGGAATTGTTTACCCGTGCTGACGAATGGTAACGTCAGCATCTAAGGAGAAAGGGAGATAGTAATAAATGTTGCACTGCATGTCGTGCAACATCTTTAATATTTTACCATAAGATTCATGTATATATAGTTTAAGGAAATTAAAAAATAAATCAGTCATCAGTTACCAGAGAAAACGGTCGTTCGCATTCATCACTAGAAAGAAAACTCCCGGACGAGCCCCCACCAGAAGAAGTCATCCTCCCCTAGAAGGAAGCATCATCGCCCAGGAAGTAATTCTCTCTAAGAAGAGAATTGTATAAGTATAATTTACTTCAACAAATATTTCTTCCTTTCCCTTCGCAGGTACAGTCCGCTGGAGAACCGTAGCCAGCATAAAAGCGTACTTCCGCTCTTATGCCCTACTTGCTTCTCCCCGGATATCCGAAAACTTTAATCGTAAGGTCTTAAGGCAAATTAAAAAGAATTTGCGACAGGGAACAGTCAGTCGCTCTGACGGCTGACAGTTCCACTGAAAGTCGTTTCACCGAAAGTCGTTTCGCCGAATGCCATTTCACCGAAAGTCTTTTTTTGTGATAATGGACAATAAGCTTTCTTTTATACATCCAGTTCTGAAAGAAATTGCAGTCGAGCTTCAAAAATAGAGTATTAATTTAAACACCAAAAGAAAGAGAAAACTTCCAATAGCTACATGCTTAGTTGTTAGTAAAATATACTGGTTGCATCGTACATGACGATAAAAACATCACTCATTTCTGGTAATAAATTATAGAGTATGAAGGACGGAGGAAGTATAGAATTTAAATTTGAAGAACAAAAGAATGAAAAAATTTACGAAAAATCTACATCAAAGTGTATTATTAAAAAAATAGTCTATTGCCATTTCTAAAGAAACATTATCAAACTTCCCTTTTTTTGGTAGGATTTGCCATCTTGCCACTACACAACATTGACCAAGGATTGAAATGGTACGAGGAAAAAAGTCATTGTGGTGTCTTGTGAAAATAATCCTCCAAACTGTCCAGAACGATCTACCGATTTAGAAATTGTGCGTAATTCTGAAGGCAGAAATGGGTGGGGAGTCAAAATTGGTTGGAAATTTCAAGCAAAAGTTGGCCATAGTTGGCATAGTGTGGTGAAGAACCACTTTTGTTACACGACCATACTTGGGGACTCGAATTTAGTGTTCGACCCCCTCAAGTAGAAGATAAAATAGAATGCATTTCTTTCTTCTGATCATGCCTATATAAGCCTGCCTAGGCTAGCTTTTCCGTTCTAAATTTATAACTGATTCAATCTAGATTACCTATCCCGTCTATTCATTTCATATCTTTCGTCTCTCTCAATTAAAACTTGCCGAAAAGAACCAATCAAAATCGATATACTAGACATTATGCGGCAATTAAAACCAAATAACAAAGTTGAATAAGGTCTACAAAAACTAAACCAAGAAGATTGTCCAAATCTTTATAAAAAGAGTCATTGAGGAGGTCCAAAAGTTTGGGCGTAAAGATGAAATTTGAATATATTTGTGTTAAAGAAAAAGTAAAAGAAAATAGTGGTTAAGCCTATTCTTTGACAGTGATAGTGTTTGGACAGTCTCATTTTATTTACAATCTTAAGGTGAAATGTAGTGGAATGCGAAAATCGCGTTTTTGATCAATTATTCAAAAACTAGACCGATTTTCGAAAAACCAAAAACACTTAAGTTTTCGAAATCAAATTTATCATAACTAAGTAATCTTAGAATTTTGAAATTTTGCTTTGCCGAGCCGTAATTGGTTTTTGAAATGTATAAACGGTAACTGTTCCGTTCCACGGGGATGATTTTAGAACTGAAAAGTAGTGTTTGTATCAGAATTTCACAAAGAATCTGAAAATGCAACTCAAAATTATAAAATTTTAGGTAAAACAACCGAAATTTGAAAAAGTTTACATAAACTTTTCCGCATTTTTTTTATTACTTGCGCGCTGCTGTTTCGTATTGAGGTGGTGTGAGAAATGCACGGAGGGCACGGTGGCATTATATCGTGAGCAAAAATTACATGTAAAATTATGACGCGAATTTATGCAGCATTGGGTTGTGTGTTGAAATAAAAACGAGTTGAATACAATAAAATGGGTATTGTAAGAAATTGTTTATTTTCTAAGTAACTGTCATTTATAATGCTAATAATGTCCAATTCTGTTGAGTTCAATGCATTGCAAGGTCTTGGTATTACATTTATTGTTGAATATGACCATTTGTGTCAACAGACTTCGCAGACAAGGAGTGGCGGAACCGTATTGGGAGAATACTGAATCCACACCAGGAAAATGTCTGGGTGTGGACGTTTGGAATTACATTCCTTTTGTGAAATTTGGCCTTTCTGTTTTAACAGATTTCGCAGCCGACTCAAAGCATAGCTTCGATTACATGGCTAGTGCTACGATCCTATTGACACAACAGAAATAATACTTTTTTACTTATTCGAAGATGATAATGAAAGTCAATTAGAATGGAATATATTGGCATTGAATGTATTCGATAAGTAAATTCGACCGCGCTCTATCATGCGAGTCAAGTAAATACTTTTACGTAAATTCTATCTCATCGGCGGGAAGGGCCTGGTGAACGACTGGCAAAGATATCGAAAATACTTGAATGTTATCTCGTCGTTCTTTTGAAGGAGAATCCATGCTTGCTACTAAACTCAGGCATATACATGGTTAGCAAATTGGTCAATACATATACATATAGCCTCATGTTAGTCATTCATAATTACTCATGATTTATAGCTCTAGTGTAAGAGTAATCACTAACAATAACGATTGAATTAGCATATATTTAAAGTGTGAAGGATTCAAAAATCCATTACGTCCAGTCTTTTTTACAAGCCAATAAAACGAGAGGTAAACCCACTGCGCTCAATCATTGAAAAAAGTTCTTGTTTCTATGTGTCCGTTTTTCTTGGTATGCTTTGTGCGACGGTTCGTTCAATTGCAGCGGATGAAATTTTGCGCGCATTTATGACGCTACATTTCACCTTAAGAACCTCTGCTAACAGTTCGGCTGAAAAGTTCGTATTGTTTAATAGAAACACACATTTTTTTGCCAAAATTCGTTTTTATTATTCAACATAGTTGCCATCAGAGGCGATACAGCGATTATAACGATCTTCCAACTTTTCGATACCATTTTTGTAGTACGATTTGTCCTTTGCCTCAAAATAGGCCTCCAGCCTACCAGCGAGCATTCTCTTGAGGTCTGAGAACAGGAAAAAGTCACTGGGGGCCAAATCTGGAGAATACGGTGGATGAGGGAGCAATTCGAAGCCCAATTCGTTCAATTTCAGCATGGTTTTCATCGACTTGTGACACGGTGCATTGTCTTGATGAAACAAAACTTTTTTCTTCTTCAAATGAAGCCGTTTTTTTCAAAATTTCGTCCTTCAAACGCTCTAATAACGCTATATAATAGTCACTGTTGATGGTTTTTCCCTTTTCAAGGTAGTCGATGAAAATTATACCATCCGAATCCCAAAATACAGACGCCATAACCTTACCGACCGATTGTTGAGTCTTTCCACACTTTGGGTTCGGTTCATCGCGTGCAGTCCACTCAGCTGACTGTCGATTGGACTCCGGAGTGAAGTGATGGAGCCATGTTTCGTCCATTGTTATATATCGACGAAAAAAATCGGTTTTATTTCGATATAACAGCTCCAAACACTGCTCAGAATCATCAATTCGTTGTTGTTTTTGATCGATTGTGAGCTCACGCGGCACCCATTTTGCACAAAGCTTTCTCATATCCAAATATTCGTGAATAATATGTCCAACACTTTCCTTTGATATCTTTAGGGTGTCAGCTATCTCGATCAACTTCACTTTACGGTCATTGAAAATCATTTTGTGGATTTTTTTCACATTTTCATCGGTAACAGCCTCTTTTGGACGTCCACTGCGTTCATCGTCTTCGGTGCTCATATGACCAGTACGAAATTTTGCAAACCACTTACGAATTGTTGCTTCGCCCGGTGCAGAGTATGGATAACACTCATCGAGCCATTTTTTGGTATCGGCGGCACTTTTTTTCATCAAAAAGTAGTGTTTCATCAACACACGAAATTCCTTTTTTTCCATTTTTTTCACAATAACAAAAGAAGCTTCACTCAAAATGCAATATCCCACAAACTAATAATCAGACAGCTGTCAAATTTATACACGTATCTTTTGAAGGTTGGTACTAACTGAAAATGGTATGGATTTAATTCTAGTGGCGCCCTCTCATAGAAACGATACGAACTTTTCAGCCGATCTGTTACTGCTAAATCAATCTTCTAGTAAAAAAAACATCAGTTTGTTTAGAAAAATGTTCCAAACAAACAGATATTTCTCTTTTGAATTTCCGCTGGACAACGACGAAGAAAATTGCTTTTGTGTTTTGAAACAACATGATCGTTTTTATACGATTATAAATTGTTTCTACAACACATTTTTTACTTTTTTATTAACCCCTTAAATATTTACATCCCCAATAGCTTAAATATTGTCTTGTACTGACATATTTATTCCTGCACTTCTTATGGTCGTAAAAAGGTTAAGATAATTTTTGACCCGAATTCGAGCTCATTGTTGGTACAAATTTATTCATAATTATTGGGAAAGTTAACAAGAGCATGCTCCAGTATATACGTTACATATTCAGAGACATTCCCCAAATCAAAGCTATCAACAATAATAAACATTCACCATAGATCACTTTCTGAAAAATTTTTGCGGATAGAAAATCAAAATTGATTGGTCGGTTACGTCACTTGTACGATTATATCTCCAAAATGTCAGTCGTATGATTTTTAAGCTGACTCCACAGTCCAAATATTAGTCTCGAACGAGCTTAAAATTATTGAAATCGAATCATCTTTATGTAAGGAAATGGAGCGGTAATGAGTTTTGTCGTTTACGTCACTTATGCCATTATATCTGCGGAACCAGACATGAACCGCAGTCTGGTCTTTGAATATGATCAATAATCCAATAGAAGCTTTCAAATGAGCCTGAACTTATTGAAATCGGATAAGCCATCTTCAGACGAATTAAGCGTGAAGAAAAAAATGCGCTGTGTCGTTTACGTCACTTATACCATTATATCTCCAAAACCAAAAGTGAAAGCCATCTGATCTTCAAATACTTAAGCATTTACGACACATATACGGCAGCATATCCTAAATCAAAACTATAAACTATAATATATTATAATATATAATGATCGTAGGTTACTTTCTGGAATAATTGTGCGGATAGAGAATCAAAATTAGTTTGTCGGTTACGTCACTTGTACGATTATAAAGGGTGATTTTTTAAGAGCTTGAGAACTTTTTTAAACAATAAAACGCATAAAATTTGCAAAATCTCATCGGTTCTTTATTTTAAACGTTAGATTGGTACATGACATTTACTTTTTGAAGATAATTTCATTTAAATGTTGACCGCGGCTGCGTCTTAGGTGGTCCATTCGGAAAATCCGCTTTTTTATCGACAAATTTTGTTCAGCGATGAGGCTCATTTCTGGTTGAATGGCTACGTAAATAAGCAAAATTGCCGCATTTGGAGTGAAGAGCAACCAGAAGCCGTTCAAGAACTGCCCATGCATCCCGAAAAATGCACTGTTTGGTGTGGTTTGTACGCTGGTGGAATCATTGGACCGTATTTTTTCAAAGATGCTGTTGGACGCAACGTTACAGTGAATGGCGATCGCTATCGTTCGATGCTAACAAACTTTTTGTTGCCAAAAATGGAAGAACTGAACTTGGTTGACATGTGGTTTCAACAAGATGGCGCTACATGCCACACAGCTCGCGATTCTATGGCCATTTTGAGGGAAAACTTCGGAGAACAATTCATCTCAAGAAATGGACCGGTAAGTTGGCCACCAAGATCATGCGATTTGACGCCTTTAGACTATTTTTTGTGGGGCTACGTCAAGTCTAAAGTCTACAGAAATAAGCCAGTAACTATTCCAGCTTTGGAAGACAACATTTCCGAAGAAATTCGGGCTATTCCGGCCGAAATGCTCGAAAAAGTTGCCCAAAATTGGACTTTCCGAATGGACCACCTAAGACGCAGCCGCGGTCAACATTTAAATGAAATTATCTTCAAAAAGTAAATGTCATGTACCAATCTAACGTTTAAAATAAAGAACCGATGAGATTTTGCAAATTTTATGCGTTTTATTGTTTAAAAAAGTTCTCAAGCTCTTAAAAAATCACCCTTTATCTCCGAAACTTGAAGTGTCAGTCGTACGATTTCCGAACTGAATTCACAGCCCAAATATTAGTCTCGAATTATTGAAATCGATTAATCTTTATGTGATGAAATGGCGCGGTAATGAGTTTTGTTGTTTACGTCACTTATACCATTATGTCTCCGGAATCAGAAGTGACCGCAGGTTGAGCTTTGAACTTGATAAATAATCCAATAGAAGCTTTCAAATGAGCCTAAAATTGTTGAAATCGGATAAGCCATCTTCAGACAAACTGAGCGTGAACAAAAAAATGCGCTGTGTCGTTTACGTCACTTATACCATTATATCTCCAGAACCAAAAGTGATAGCCATCTGATCTTCAAATCTAATCAATGACTGAGTTTCAAATGCATCAAAACTTGTTGCAATTGGTTCTGCCATCTCCAGAATTATTGCATGTTAAGAAAAAAAATTGCGTTTTGTCGGTTACGTCACTTATACCATCATATATTCAGTTCAGCCATCTGCAAGAAAATAGAACGGTAAAAAATTATCTTTGACAGATCTCGTCGAGATGAGTCGTATGGTATATTATAATAGGGGACCGACCGAAAGTTACCGAAAATTATAAAATTCATCTTCACTCGATTTTAAGGATCGAGCATTCCATTTTAAAATATTCAAATAATTATTTAACATCCCTGTTAAATTTTAAATTCATTATAATATTATTCGCAAAATGCCATCTGATTTGAAATGCTTCAAAAAGTGATGAAGTCGACTTCATTCGGATGAGCATTTGAAAAAGTTGATCATTTTATTTTCAGTTATATCGCCTAAATCGACTTCATTCAAAGAAGCGAATGGCATTGAAGGAATATTGGTAGATAGACTGCCATTAGAAGAAGATGATTTGGCCGATCTACCTATTAATAAATTGTTTTCGTTAGAAGATGAACTGCAAGGCGTTCCTGTGTTTTGATTATTTACATTAGAAGTGGTACATTTCTACCTGTTATACTAGCATAACTGACATTAGAAGAAGATGATGACGAGGTCGATCTATCTGTTAATAAATTGTTTTCGTTAGTTTTTATAAAGGTTTTTCTACCGATTCTAATACCTTTCTATAGGGCAAGACAATAAAAGAAAGATTTTTTTGGGTTATTTTTAAACCTTCAAAATTTATTTCTGGACACGCTTTAATAGAACCGAAGCGCAATGTCGCGATGTCTCAATCGAAAACAAGTTTCGGCTTACAAAATTATGGAACTGCTAAGTTGTTCTGGCAGTTTAATATGAACTGTTAACGCACTTATGTGTCATAGACGAAACCTTAAAAAAAAGAAATCTAGACTAGTTGATTTTTCAGACCTAAGTCAGCCTATAAATATTTTTTGATCTTCTATTTCAGTGAATGTTCGATACGCTTCAAAGTAGTCCTACGTCACTTCCGACACTGCGTACTCGACGTGCAACCGCCGATCTTTTCCCCGCGCCCCACTTTAATTACAACTTCGATATGATGAAAGGTGCAGCCTGGAAAAGTTCCGATGTGAAACACGGCGGTGTAAAGTTGAACAATTAGTGGGAAAAGTCCTATTTGAAACATGACATTTGCTGGCAAACAAAGTTTAACTCGGTGCATTTACACGGCACGGATTTTCTGCTTTTATGAAAACTTTGTGCTGTCGCGGCGGTTGATGGATGACGGATTCTTCCTAGTGGTGCTCGTTCGAAGTTATGAAGTGAGAAAAAATACTTGACTTTGGTAGTGAAAATTATCCAGAAAACAGAATTAGTCGAGATAGATATTCTGAGATTTTCCCGATCAAGCGACACAATTTTAAACAGGCTGCAGAACAACAGCCGAAAAAAAACATTGACTCGGATGTTTGAATGTGTAAACACCCGTGACAGTTTTGGCAGTAGTAAACATGGGGACCGGGCCAACAACGTCGGTGCAAGGGCTTTACATCGCATAATAACAATACCTTGCACAACTAAAATCAATCGTCAGCATCTGCAGGGACCCAGACACAAAGAAACACTCCCCGAATTTCCGCTTCAGTAAGCAATGACACATACGTGCAGACACACACCATTTTGCCGGAACTCTCCGCAGATTCAACCAACCTACCCTCCCCCCTTCCCGAAGTGACAAGCAAAAAGAACCTCGTGTCATTCCGTGGTTGAATATTCATGCCGAACAAATTCACACCGAACAACATCCCGGTTCCATGATTTTGGTCGTCCGGCCAACCAACGGAATTCAACGGTATCAGCAACCAACTGGCAGCGTTTCGAGAGGGGGGGGGGGATGCATGGGTCGAACGAGAGGAGGAATTTTCACTCCGATTTTCACTTGGTTGGTTGCTGAAGTCAACCAGGCAGCTCCGAACATTTTCGGCAGATGTTGAACCTTCCAGTGGAACAACTTCGGAACAACGCCCAGTCGTCCATCCGTCCGTCCATCCGTCCGTCCGTCCGTCCGTCTGTCCTCCTGCGCTACCTGGGTCGGTGCATTTCGAGCCGGAAAAACGTCAGCCAAAGTTTTCCAAGGAGGCAAATTTATATCCCTTTACCTGAGTGTCTCCAAGTTGGAGATCTACGACAAAAAGATCCCCAGGAACCCCGCACACACACACGCACACATTCGTGTGGGAGATAGAAAAAAAAATATTGAGCTTTTTGGCAGACTACTAGCAAATGCAAGTATTTTCTTCCAAACATTCCTCCCGAAGCGTGGTGAGTAAGGCGGGAAAAAAGAAAACTTCCGAAGACTTGGTGGGGCCCGCAGAATATAATACGTCGGAAACGGCACTGATAACAAACGACTTTCGAAACGACAACAAAAGCCATCTCCCCTTTCGACAACGGCAACGGGGACGAACCCGAACAGCTAATGCTATGCAAGTAGCAGTTGGGCAGGCAGGCAAGCGGATCGGACTTGCAATAATATTATGTAAATTATTGAGTTTCTCTGCTGCGGGTCTCGGGACAGCGAGGACCACCCAAAACACCCGCACCGAAAGATGACAAAGATGATTTTCCCGTGTTTTGAATACCGCTTCGGAACATATGGGGAATGCTTTGCCTTGGTTCAACGGTTTTCGGTCGATGGTTGCCAGTTCGTTGTGGTGGCAGTGCTGGTTTTCAAATTTCTGAGTGCAAAAATATTGAGTACCTAAGATTTTTTAGTGTAAAAATCGTTTATTGTAGATATTCGTTGGATATTTTTTCGAAGTGTGCATTAAGCATGTCAGTTTTTATTCGTATTCACGTCCACCAGTTATGTCGCTGATATTACCCACCCATCTTTTTTTTATGTCTGATTCCGTTCTTGCAACAAAAGAGATGTTTTAAGACGATTTTTGAAATTTCTAATTTTCACTCATTGTTTTTATTCAATTTTTGTTCTCAAAAATGCTTAACCGAGGTTTTCTAAACAAAATTATCGTACAAATAATACCTCAAATCTACTCAAATTGAAGCCATTTCAAGTTGGAATGCAAATACCAAATACTGAAGTTCTGAGCTAAAGCTAATTATTCCTTCTACAAACTCGTATGAGAGGCGTCTTTTCGTTTTTTTTTTTGTTTAATTCATATTTCAACAATGTTGTGAGATAAACATTTTTTTTTTGCGAAATAACCTAAACCGCACTATACAGATTTATCTCAAAGTTAAAATTTTTTATTCAAGTGTAATCTTTGAAGTACTCCGGACAACAGGAGAGTTCAATACTTAGTCGCTCAGCTTTCCTTGTATTGCGTTGTGATGATAATAAAAAAAAACAAGTCAGGTAGATAAAGCATCCACCTACTTATAGGCAAGACAACGACTCATCCAACTTTACCCATAGAATTCGCAGTACTCTGAAGTCTGAAACAAAAAAAGCGTAACTTCAGAAATCTGCGTAACTTCAGAAATACTCGCATGAAACCGCAAAATTTAAAAAAAAAATTGTTAAAAAAAACATGAAACATCAAGATCTGTTGTTATTTCGACAAAAATTTGTTTGAAAAACTTTGTTGACTTTGGAAAGTTTTTTTCGATATTCAAAATCGAAATTTTTTTGTGATGTCTAATGTTTTAGAAATGCATGAAACGTCAAGATCTGATGTTATGGCAAAAAAAGTTTTTTAAATCGAAAATTTAGAGTTAGAGAGTTGACTTAAAAGAATTTCTCGTTAAAACCATATCTCGATGCTTCGTACATTTCTGAGACAAAACAACAAAACCGCGTAACTTTGGAAATCCGCATAAAAAAACGCGTAACCTCGGAAATCCGCGCAAAAAAAACGTTTAACTTTTAAATACACTTAAAACCCGCGTAGCTTCGACAATCCGCGTTAAAAACCGCAAAAAAACGCATAAAAAAAGACCTCAGTGTATTGGGTTATGATGAAGTCAAATAAGATTAAAGAGGCTGCTTTACCTACTTATAGGAATGACTACGACTCATCAAGCTTAACTCATAGGATTCGCAGTATACTGAAGCCGAACTTCGAAAATCCGTGAAACATCAGAAATCCGCTTAAAAATTCAAAAAAAAAATGTTGTTACCAAAGGTCTTCAAAAAATTCATGAAACAGCGAGATCTGGTGTTATTTCGACAAAAATTGGTTTGAGAGAGATCTTTGACTTTGGTACATTGAAAAATTTTTCGATTTCCAAAATAGAAGTTTTTTCTTCATGCCACATGTCTTAGAAATGCATGAAACGTCGAGATCTGGTGTTATCACAAAACATTTATTTCAAAATTATTTTGACTTAGAGAGTTAATTTAAAAGAAATTATCAATAAAACCATATCCCGACGCTTCGTATATTTCTAAGTCAAAATAACAAAACCGCATTACGTCGAAAATTCGCTTAAAAACCGTGTAACTTCGGAAATACACGTGAAAAACCGCGTAGATTCGGCGATTCGCGTTAAAAACCGCATAAAAACCGCGTAGAAAAGACCTCAGTGTATTGCGTTGTGATGATGGCAAATAAGGCAGGTAAAAAGAATGTTTTACCTACTTATAGGAAGGACAACAACTCATCAAACTTTACCCTTTCGGAAATCCGCGCAAAACTAAAACACGTAACTTCGGAAATCCACGTAAAAATCCGAAAAATTCAGAAAAAAAGTATTGTTACCAAATGACTTCAAAAAATTAATGAAACATCGAGATTTGGAGTAATTTCGAAAAAAAATTGGTTTGAAAAAGATCTTTGGCTTTGAGGCATTGAAATTTTTTTCGATTTCCGAAATCGATTTTTTTTAAGCCACATGTCTTAAAACTGCACGAAACGTCGAGATTTGGTGTTATCACAATTTTTTTTTTTAAATAATATAGAGTTAGAGAGTTGACCTAAAAAATTTCTAGATAAAACCATATCTCGACGCCTCGTACATTCCTAAGACAAAACGATAAAACCGCATAACGTCGGAAATTCGCATAAAAATCGCGTAACTTTGGAAATACACATGAAAAACTGCGTAGATTCGGCGATCCACGTGAAAAAACGCATAAAAACCGTGTAAAAAAGACCCCAGTGTATTGCGTTGTGTTGATTGCAAATAAGACAGGTAAAGAGAACACTTCACCTACTTATAGGAAGGACAACGACTCATCAAACTTAACTCATAGGATTTGCAGTATACTGAAGCCGAACTTCGAAAATCCGTGAAACATCAGAAATCCGCTTAAAAGTTCAGAAAAAAATTGTTGTTACCAAATGTCTTCAAAAAATTCATGAAACATCGAGATCTGGTGTTATTTCGACAAAAAATTGGTTTGAGAGAGATCTTTGACTTTAGGACATTGAAATTTTTTCTTCATGCCACATGTCTTAGAAATGCATGAAACATCGATATCTGGTTTTCTCACACAAAATTTATTTTAAAATAATTTAGAATTAGAGAGTTAACCATATCTCGACGCTTCGTACATTCCAAAAACAAAATAACAAAACCGCATTACGTCGAAAATTCGCATAAAAACCGCGTAACTTTGGAAATACTTCTAAAAAACCGCGTAGACTCGGCGATCCACGTAAAAAAAAAACGCATAAAAAACCGCTTGAAAAGACCTCAGTGCATTGCATTGCGTTGATTGCAAATAAGACAGGTAAAGAGAATGCTTTACCTACTTATAGGTAGGACAACGACTCATCAAACTAACTCATAGGATTCACAGTGCACTGAAGTCCTCTTTTAACTCGAAACATACGTACCGCACAGAAAACACGCAAAAACTGTCCTACAAAATTCATGAAATATCGAGATTTGATGTTATCTCAATAAAAATTTGTTTAAAAAACTCGATTGAAAATTGGAATGATTTTGAGATTTCCGAAATCGAAATATTAAAAATTGCATGAAATTTCACATTTGTTATCACAATTTTTTTTAAATACTCGAGAGTTTTTAAATAATTTAGAGTTAGAAAGTTGACTTTAAAAAAATCTAGATAAAACCATATCTCAACGCTTCGTACACTTCTAAGACAAAGTAATTAAACCTCAATACGTCGAAAATTCGCATAAAAACCGCATAACTTCGGAAATTCGCGTAACTTCGACTCATCAAACGCGTTTGACTCATCAAACTTTACCAATAGGATTCGCAGTACACTGATGTCTTTCATTTGTACACGGAAGACACGTACCGTACAAACAACAAGCTAAAAAAAACTGCCCAATTTCAGAAATCTGCGCAAAAAATAAACGCGTAACTTCGGAAATCCACGTAAAAATCCGCAAAAATTCAGAAAAAAAATTGTTGTTACCAAATGTCTTCCAAAAATTCATGAAACATCGAGATTTGGAGTTATTTTGACAAAAAAGTGGTTGGAAAAAGATCTTTGACTTTGAGGCATTTAAAACTTTTTCGATTTCTGAAATCGAAATCTTTTTTGATGCCACTTGTCTTAAAAATGCATGAAACGTCAAGATCTGGTGTTATCACAAAAAAAAATTAATAGTTTAGAGTTAGAAAGTTGACTTAAAAAAATTTCTCGATAAAACCATATCTCGACGCCTCGTACATTTCTAAGACAAAACAATAAAACCGCATAACGTCGAAAATTCGCATAAAAACCACGTAACCTCGGAAATTCGCGTGAAGAAACCGTGTAACTTCGGAAATACACGTGAAAAACCGCGTAGATTCGGCGGTCCACGTAAAAAGCCTCGCATAAAAAACCGCGTAAAACAGATCTCAGTGTATTGCGTTGTGTTGATTGCAAATAAGCCAGGTAAAGAGAATGCTTTACCTACTTATAGGGAAGACAACGACTCATCGAACTTTATCCATAGGATTCGCAATATACTGAATTTTTTTTTTTAACGCGAAAGATACGTACTGCGCGATTGCGTAAATTTCGCGAAATCCGCGTAAATTTCGTGAAATCCGCGAAAAAACACACAAAACTATAAAAAAAAATTGTTGATGCCTAATGTCCTACAAAATTCATGAAATATCGAAATTTGATGTTATTTTAACAAAAATTTATTTTACAAAAATCAATTTGGAGATTTTCGAAATAAAAGATTTTTTTGAAAACTAATGTCTTCAGAAATGCATGAAACGTCGAGATATGGTGTTATCACAAAAAATATTTTTGTGAAAAAAATCGATAATTTTTCGATTTTAGTTTTAGAGAGACTATAAAAGAAATTTTGGAATAACTCCCGATCTTCGACGCTATAATTTTGAAGACAATAAAAGAAAATTGCAAGTCATTGAAAATTCCTTGAAAAATAAACCGCGTAGTGTCGGAAATTTGATCAAAAAAAATCGCGTCGCTTTAAAAATACTTTTTTAAGAGGACACCGCAGAAAAAAACCGCGTGAAATTAGACCTCAATGTATATGAGTAATGTAAATAATACAATTGATGAGTTAATGAGTCATTAATGAAGTTATGAGTCAGGCAAAGATTTTCTTTATTTTTCGCTTACAATCTCTGGGCAGCCGATTGCCGAAATCGAAAACAATATTTTTGAAAACCGCGAAGCATTGAAAATTTTTATAAAAAACCACGTTGTTTTAGAAATCTGCGTAAAAAGTGGTATAAAAAACCGCGTAATTTCGTTGATCTCATTTTCATGTGGAAACCGCATAAAAACCACGTAAAAAAGGCTTCAGTGTATAAGTAAAATGAATAATACAATAAATGAGTTAATGAGTCATACTAGTTAACGGGTTTCTTTCTTCTATCTTTGAGCTCACCCGTACTTGAAGATGAACGCAAGTATTTTCTTTATTTTTCACTTTCAATGTCTAGGCAATCGATTGCCGAAATTAAGCAATATTTTTTCATTATTTTTGAAAACCGCAAAACCTTTAAATTTTTTTTTCAATATTGGAATTTTTGAAATCTGTGTAAAAAAGCAGCATAAAAAACGCGTAACTTTGAAAATACCTTTTTTAAGCGGAAACCGCATAAAAAACCGCGTAGAAAAAATATCTCAGTGTATAAGTAACTGGAATAATACAAGCTATGAATTAATGAATTGTACCTATTAACAGGTCCTTTTTCAATCTTTGAGGTCACCCGTACTTGAAGAAGAGCGCATGAATTTTCTTTATTTTTCGCTTTCAATCTCTAGGCAACCGATTGCCAAAATTAAACATTATTTTCACAATGTTTTTTAAAAAACCCCAAAACATTGAAAATTTTAAGAAAAATTGCGTAGTTTTGGAAATCTGCTTAAAAAAACGTACGAATAAGACGCTTAACTTCGAAAGTTCCTTTTTTATGCAAAAACCGCATACAAAACCACATAAAAAAGACTCCAGTATAGAGGAGTTAATGGGTCATACTTGTTAACGGGTTTCTTTCTTCAATCTTTGAGGTCACCCGTACTTGATGGAGAACGCAAGCATTTTCTTTATTTTTCGTTTTCAATGTCTAGGCAATCGATTGCCGAAATTGCACAATATTTTTTTCATTATTTTTGAAAACCGCAAAACATTGAAAATTTATATAAATATTGGAACCTGTGTGATAAAGCAGTATAAAAAAACGTTTTACTTTGAAAATATCGCATTAAAAACTGCGTAAAAAATACTTCAGTGTACAAATAATTTAAATGGTATAATTAATGTGTTAATTATCCATACCTGTTAATGGGTTTTTTCTTCAATCTTTGAGCTTACCCACACTTGAAGTAAACGCATGTTTTTTTATTCTTCGTTTTTAATCTCTAGGCTGCCGATTACCGAAATTGCATTTATTTTCGAAAACCACAAAACATTGAAAGTTCCTATAAAAATCCGCGTTTTCTCCACTCCATTTTTTCGTAGATGGCTGAACCGATTTTAACAAACCTAATCTCGTTTTAAAGCTTCAGTTGTGAATCAGGTTTCGAAATGTCAAAAAATGTCGGAACCTACTGTAACCAGCTTAGGATTGTTTGAAAGCTACTTTTATGCTATGAAGAGATATAACGATATAAGTGACGTAACCAGCAAAACGCAATGTTTTCCCTTTTATAATATCTCTCGTAGACGGCTGAACTGATTCCAACAATCCTAGGTTCATCTGAAAGCTACTTTTAGATCATTGGTCGAGTTTGAAGATCAAATTGCTGATTCTCCAGGTTCCGGAGATATAATTGTATAAGTGACGTAACCGACCAATCGTGATTTTGTATGTACGCTCATTTTGTTCAGAACGTGACTAATAATCAGTTTCAAATGTATTATTGCAAAAATTCTAGGTTTCTAGAATATTTTTGAATATTCAACGTAAGCGTCGCTTTTGTAAACTAACCGATTAAATCTAGATGGATTGGTACCAAGAATCATCAGCCCAAATTTGCGGTCGAAATTATCATAATGAAAAAAATATATGTTATAATGAGACTTAGACTAGAGAAAAGGCATTATAGATCTCTGGACAGCCGATTGCCGAAATTAAACAAAATATTTTTGCTTTTCTATAGCCTCCGCTGAACGACCACAATTAGGTTAAAAGTCCGGAGAAAAATATACGATATAACAATGGTAATAATAATAATATCAATTATTTACGTTTCGCATTCAGCTCATAAGTGCATTAGCAGTTTATGTTGAATTGCTAATGCCACCTCGCGGATCAACATAACGTGCTAAGTAGACTTAAAGCCATTGCTATTGGCAACGCACTTATTTCCAACGAAAGTGCAATGTCTATTTTGGGTGTTAATAATCAAAATTAGTCATGTGCTCTTTAATAATAATAATTTGCTTTTCTGAAAAGAACGACTTCGGTGCTCCGGAGACCCCTTGGATTCTATTCCATTTGGCTCAGCTCGACGAGATCGGAAAATATCTGTTTTTTTTCAAAGGTTTTTTCTTCGCTCCATTTTTTCGGAGATGACAAAACCAATTTTAACAAACCTATTCTCGTTTTAAAGCTACTCTTCGATTGTGAATCTGGTTCCGAAGATCAAATGGGCCTGTCGCTTCCATGTCCGGAGATATAAAACAACAAGTGACGTTTTTTCTCATCTCATTTTTCTCGGAAATGGCGAAACCAACTGTAACTAACTAAAGATTTTACGATTTGGTTGGTCTTCTTAAGACGTAGAGTAGTCTTGAGCTAGTTTTCAAATTCGATCAGTATCTAACGGGGGAAACAGATTCGAAAAATTAATGTAATTATGTAATGAAAGCCACGAAAAAAAAAATCTCGAATCAGTGACTGGCGGCAAGCATAATAACGAGGCGAGATTTGTGACGGGGAAACCGAACGGTTTCTGTTAAATGTTTTTCCATAGAGATAGAACTAAAATTGAATTCTGTGGTGGTCAAGTAAAGCGAAGCATGCTTGGTTCTTCTAGTCAATTGGGCTTGTGATCTTCATGTGATTTCGTATGCATTTCCAATCCGTTTTCCACGTTAGATACTGATGAGCTGAGAATTGTTTAGAAGCTACTTTTAGGTTGTGAATTTTGCTCGTTGATCAATTGTCTGTCGCAACGGAAATATAATGGTATATTGGTACAAGTGACGTAACCGACAAAACTAATTTCATTTTTCATCCTCACATTTGTCGAAAATGGCTTAACCGATTTTTGCATGCCTTGACTCATTTGAAAGCTTTTTTTTTGGGTTGGGAATAAAATTCAATGATCAATTGGCTGTCATTTTTGGTTCCGAAGATATAAAGGTATAAGTGATAATCAATAAACGCAATTTTTTTCTAAGCTCATTTTTCTCGAGATTGCTAAACTTTTTTTTATAGGCTTGGATTCGCTTTGAAGCTAATCCTTGGATGAGAATTCAATTCGAAGAACAAATGAGTAGTTTAAGAGGTATAATGGTATAAGTGATGTAACCGACAAAACGCATATTTCTCCGCATGCTCAATTTTCTTGGAGACGGTTGAACTGATTCCAACAATCCTAGGCACGTTTGAAGGCTACTTTTGGATCATTGGTCAAGTTTGAAGATCAAATGGCTGATACTCCGGAGCTATAGTCGTATAAGTGACGTACCCGACAAATCGCGACAATTTCTTTTCTATCTTCACATTATTTCAGAACGTATAATGAAGAATATAACATAGGGGCAGAAAGTTTTTCTGGTCCAAAGAGGCGAATGACCTTACACTAGATTGCCCAAGAATGTCATTTTGACTGCTTTTCGATTCAGATTAGAAAAACAATATGTACACAATGACACAATTGCTTAAAATGTTGTGGCTTTTTGTAGCACATAACTTGTTGTATTACTGAAAATAAAATGAAAATGTTGAAACATTTTGTTCGAATAAGTTTCTTTACATAGTAGTTATTCTATCTCAGTTTTTTTCTTGACTCTCTTGCTCCAGTCATTTTGGCTGCTTTTGGGAAATATCGGTATATACTAAATTCCGTCACTCTAGTGTTGAAACTTCCATTAGATTACCAATTAGTATGGGTTTAGAAACGAGACTGAAAAATGAACCACACACTGGCTGTGTAAAGTTCGAACATGCACAATATTCTGTAAAACGAATTCGGTTTCTGTGTCTGGCGTAATTGTTTTCTTTTTTGAGGGCTTGTTTTTTAAAAAAATTGCCCTGTGAGAGAGTGATAAGCCCATGGCCGTTATGCTGAACGTAACAAAAACAATTAATCAATCAACAGCATCAACATTGTTAAGTATCGAAGGAATTTAAGGTTCGGACCGTATTCATTTCAATAAATCGATCTTACTGAATTGTTAGTGATATTTTCTCTATTGAAATATGAAACTAATGAACCAATTAATCAAGAAACAATTTAACAAACCCTGAAGATGCATAAAACGGTCTTCGAAACGATGTCCGTAAACACATTGACCGAAAAGCCATCTTTGAATGTGTACTGGCGCGTCGAATTTCACATGACACGAATAAAATCAATACTGATGATCAAAGCAATTTAAAAAATCGTGAACAAATTTTCAAATTTTCACATATTACTTGGAGTCGAAAAGTACACATTCAATAAAACTCAAATAAATCAATTCAATCCTCAGTCTGAGTAGTGCATTATTCAATTTCGAAGGATACATAAGAAGGACATTGTTCGAGTTATTATTCGCAATGAGTATGAGTCCTTGTTTAATTCCTCTAAATTACACGTTAAAAGTCATTTTAGGTTACTATTCGAGTGATACGTCTCTCAGTTGCAAGAGATATTTTAGCGTCAGTCGCCATTTTCAATTGCTTAAAGTTAAAATGACGTACATTCGCCTCGCTTTGCAAATCTTGTAATATTTTTAAAAAATTTGAATCTAGAGCGTGTAGAGAATAAGCACTGACAGAGCGAGGGCTTGATTTTCACGAATTGAAAACACATTATTTGGATTTACATGATATTAGAATATAAGCGTAGGTTCTTTTGGAACGTGTCTGGTTGGGAAGCAGAACCGATTTTGTTCTGCATAGTATCCGACGGATTAGGGTCATTTCGCCGAAAGGGTCATTCCGCCGAATCCAGCAATTGTTCTTATATCGTAACTGGAATTGCTTTCAAATAAAGGCAAATGGAATATGGAACCACCTTGGCCTCGGTTATGTGGCTGCGCTTATTCAGAAGACATGTGTACACAAAAAACAATAATATGATATATTCGAAATTACCCTTTCGGTGAAATGTTTAATTCGGCGAAATGACCCTTTCGTCGAAAAGACTTTCGGCGAAATGACCTATTCGGCGAAACGACTTTCGGTGAAATGGCTTTCGGCGAAATGACCCGCTCCCGTATCCGACAGTATGTAACCTTTGTGAAAAAAACAGTAGGTAGCCTCGGAAATCGAGAAGTTGCTTGGACCTAGATACCTGAAATTGGTCCCTTAAAACAGATAATGACCCGAAGTTCTTCGTTTTTTTATGCGGTGTGCATTAAAAAAGACTTCCAAATCCATCTCGGTTGGGGCTCGCAAGACCACTGTCCTTTGCATGAAACCGCCAACCGGGGACTGATAGTGTTGGGAATGATTGGCTTCTATCAGACCCGGACCAAATTTCGCGAATACTGGCAACCCTGCCGTGATCACCCACTCGTGTACGACACATCCAATCAAGCTCTCCAAGCTGCAGAGCAAACAATTACCATGTCCATGCTCACAGTTGTTTTTGCATATCATCCGATGTTAAAAATGGTCTTTCCAAGCAAAGGGAAAACATGCTTCTGTGGCAATTCCCCAAACGTAGTTGGCATCATTTTTTTTCTTTTTGTACGCCCCATTCTGCTTTTTTGAATACTAGAGCTCAAACAATCTAAGAAATATGTAGCAAGATGTTGAATCCCATTTCAATGGTTTGCTTTGGATGGATAAAAACTAAAGAGCAGCAGTAGAGACAACTGCATTGAAATGGAAACGTAATGGCATTTTCACACTCTGAAAGACATTGTAAAGTGACTGTCGGCTGAAACCTGCTGCTGCTGGTTGGAAATAGGATCAACTTCCGACGGGCGGCATTGGACTCGTTTAGTTTGACGCACCTAAACACGTCTTACCGGGGGAACATGTTTATGGAATCGTGCGCCATGTTATTGTTTAGGACTAAGATCCTACCGACCCCCCTCCCCTAAGTTTACATTTCCACACCCAGTGTGAAACCGAGCAGATGGTTCACGAATCCTTCAACCGGTTCCTTTGTTATTTGTTATGCTGTACCGTCGTCGTCGTCGTCGTGTGGAATCGATTGGGTATCAATGGAAATCCCGTTCGATCCGATGGGTTCAAGAACCAGACTCTCATGAAATGAATATTCAAATCACTGACTGGAAATAGAAACAACGGGCTAAGATTGTAGGGCTAGGGTTGCCAACAGTGTGGAATCTGGGCAGCTTCCCGGACAAAAGTTTTATAAATCCATTGCTAGATGTGAAGTCCCAAGCAAGTTCAAATTCGATTTTATCGATAAATTTGCAAGAAAGCTTCTGATTTGGCACGGTGTTTGAATCTGCAGACAAAAGACCCTGGATTTTGAGATAAACTAGACTGTGGATTTCCAAATATACAAGCAGTAGTACGGCAGGAAAAGTGTATTCTTCCGTACTTTAAAATTCACGATAGACCTGTGATATTTTGGCCTGATTTGGCAAGCTGTCACTACAGCGAAGAAGTGTCGCAGTGGTATCGAAAATTGCTTCAATCTGAACATTTTGGGGTTTTTGGTTTGTTAAAAAAAATCACATATGTTTTTCAATTTTCTTCACAATTCACCTTCGGCTAAGTTTGAACTACTTTTGAGCACTGATGCGCCCTCAAAGCGAAACGTGAAGAAAATTTCATTCCGCCGTTGCCAACCAGAAGTTGAAGAAGAGTGGGAAGATGATTCGGAATGAGATAGCAACGAAGAGATGGTGAAAACAAAAGGACTACTCAGGTTAGCCAACAGAGCGTTCAAAAAATGATATTCGATTTTAAAATTTTAGTTCAGTAAATATCGTCATAAAACTAAAACTTTCGATATCTGAATTTTTACATTGAACTTTCGCAATCTGAATTTTGATGCCAAATGTCTCAGAATAGCATAACACGTCTAGATCTAGTGTCATCTTGATTAATTTTTCTGTTGAAACTGGAACTTGTTTTTTTTTTTTGATTTTCGAAATCAAAATTTTTTTCTGTGCTAATTGCCTGAAACGTCAAGATTTAGTGTCATCCCGAAAAATAAAATTTTTGAAAAAGAAATCAACCCAGAATAATCTTTAGATTTCCGAAATCAATGATGTTTCCTGTTTGTGTACCTTATACCATTCCAGAACGGATTTCGCATAGTGACAAGATGCCAAATCACACCAAGACAGAGATGGAGAGTCGTGCTTTCTGATAAATGGTTGCAACTGCTTTCCAATACATTCTCTCTCGTGCACAGCCTAATTGAAAGTTTCAGATTTTCGACTACAACTACATATGGCCTGCCATATGTAGAATGCTTTTTTTTTGGAAATTTAGATACATTATTGTAACTTTACCAGATATCTTCAAACGTTAAGGAATATGGTTTAAATTATACGTGAAAATGTCCGAAAATGTTCGGCAATGTGTGGTTAAAAAAGCCAGATTCTTTATGCTTCCAGCAATTTTTTTGTTGCAGAAAATTTGTATACAGCTTCTTACAACGACTTTTTTCAGTGAAGTTTTGCTCGTCAACACGATTTGGAACCCTGTTTTCAACTTTGAACGCGTCTTCAGTCCTTGCCTCTGCTTCACTTTGCGAACCTATGATTTTGATTTCACAACTTTGCGAGCCACATTTCACACAGAAAAATTGGGGTTTTTTCTCAATAATGGCTACCATCTATTTGTACATTTTTCGAAAGCATACTTTTCGATTTGGTCTAATTCAAATTTTCCGGATCCCTAGTCAAGCGCTAGGCTCTATATTATAATTAATATTGCTAATATTATTGTTATTGTCATCATTATTATTACCATTCATTTATTTATTTTACCCGGGGCTTAGCTACAATTAAAATTACTAGAAAGTTTCTGATTTGGCAAGCGTTTTGCACCTTCGGATAAAAATCAAGTTTTTGTTGCCAAAGTGTACATGAGCTTCGGCTCAAAGAGAAAAAAAAACAGATAGAAAGTGTACTGTTATCTCAAGTGAACACAAATTATAATCATGATGAAATCATATAAGTCCCTCAGAAAGTCTCTATGCAAAATTTGAGCTAAATTGGACATGGGTAAGGTTTTAAAAATAATTGCCTCTAAATAAAGTGTCGTGTTTCTGCTGTCAAATACGTGAAACGTATAGCGTTTGACATCTAGTGGAATCCGTGATCCGCGAAATAATTCAAAACCTACACCGGAAGAAAAGTGTCCGAAATTTAACGTCGACAGGCTTTTTGTAGGGCGGTTGCATGTCCCTTACCATATGGTGCTTAATGATACAGTGAGTGAATAGTTATCATGAATTGAACGAATGAATTGCTTATTTAATTATGCACTTCTAATAGTCACCCTTTTTACAATTCTTACTCACTCTTTTTATAATTCTTACTCGGAACAATGGCGTAATCTTTGTTGTTAAAATTGTTAGAAAATATCTGATTTGGGAAGCATTTTGCCGCTTCGGACAAAATTCAAGTTTTCATCAAAAGTTTGAGCTAAATCACCAAAGCGGTTAAAGTGAAAGCTGAAATCATCATAAGAGAAGAGGTTGTGCTTTAAATTTCTGAAATCTGAATTTTTTAATGCCAAGTGTCTTTGAATTGCATGAATCGTCGAAATATAGTGTCGTCGCGAATATTTTTTCTTTTGAAAAAAATCGACTCTGGAATTTTTGTTTACCAAATGTCTTAGAATTGTCATCTTGAAAAAAAAATTGTTTTTTGAAAAAAAAATCAGCTCGGAATATTTTTGAGATTTCCGAAATCAATGATTGATGTTTGATGCCGGATATTTTGAAATTGCATGAAATGTCGACAAAAACCAGCTGACAGATTCATCAAATTTAAAGGATTAGAGAGCTCTTGAACAAATAGATGTCAAAAATATGAAATCGTTCAATATGGCTGTATATTATAATTAGAATTCTTATTATTATTATTGTTATTATCAGCACTATTATTAATACCCGTATATTTATTTTACCCCGGTTTTAAGTACAATAGTCGTTCGCGCGAGAAAAATTCTTATTCGGAATAATTGAATAAATTTTGTGTACCGTCTAACATTCCAGAACTGATTCCGCCTAGTAACAAGATGCCAAATCACGCCAAAACATAGACGGAGAGTCATGCTTTCTGATAAACGGTTGCAACTGCTTTCCAAGATATTCTTTTACGTACACAGCCTAAATGATAGTGCCGGTAGAAACGAAAGTTTTAAATTTTCGACCACAACTACACATGGCTTGCCAAATCAAATGCTTTTTCGGTAACTTAGACACATTGTTTGTCCGAAAATGCTCGGCGACATGCGGTTTAAAAACCAGATCCGGAATCAGTTTAAGGATTTCGAGCACGTATTTTTCGTCGTCCATTATGGGACAAGAAATTTGTAGTTTGCAAAAAAAATGGTGTAAAGCACGATTTTTCATGCAGTAAAATTGAGACCCTGTTTTTCCACTTTGAACGCGTCTTCAGTCCTTGCCTTTGCTTCACTTTGGATACGCACTAAAAGATTGAGATTTTTACTCAATTATGGATACCATCTTCTTGTCCATTTTTCTGAAGCAGACATTTCGATTTTATTCATTTTTTCCGGATCCACAGTTAAGCGCTAGTTAAATGATTTTGCACACAAAAACACGCATTTTTTATGAGTTTTAGTTTCTTGGCAAAATAGCGTGTCGAAAAATTTAAACTTTGCTTACCCTTCGTACAAAATGCGTTCGCGCACTTCTCCTCATGATTCGACGTTATTTGACTGAATTTGCCTCCAAATAAAGTGAAGAGAGTTTCTGCTGTCAAATACGGAAAAACGTATAGAGCGTTTGACATCTAGTGAAATCCTTGATCCGCGAAGTAATTCAAAATCAACACCGGAAAAAAAGTGTCCGAAATTTAACGTGGACAGAGCTTTCTGTAGGGCCGTTGCATGTCCCTTACCGTATGGCACTTATTGATACAGTGAGTGAAGATTTATCATTAATTTGACGACAGTTTTGCTTATTTAACTATGCACTTCTAATTGTCATCAATTGTTACCGATCTTGATACTCGATAACTTGTTGTCAATACACTTCTGGTGGTGTTTCTTCGGAAAATTGTTTTTGAAGTTTTACTGTTTTCGATTCATTCAATTTAAAGAATTAAAAAGCCATTGAACAAATGGAAGTCAATAGTATAAAATTGATGTTCGTCATTTACGTCGAAAAATCAACGTAGTCTGGTTTAATATATGGAAATACGTTCAATTTGGCTGTTTATTATAGTTATTATTATTGTTATTAGCATCATTATTATTCATATATTTATTTTACACCGGTTTTAACTACAATAGTCATTTGCGTGAGAAAACCTCTTACTCGGAACAATGGCATAATCTTTGTTGTTAAAATTATTAGAAAATTTCTGATTTGCAGATTTTGCAGCTTCGGACAATATTCAAGTTTTCGCGGCAAAAGTGTACATGAATTCGTAACTCAACAAGAACAAAAAAAAACGATTAGAATTGTCTAAACCCGTGAACATCAAGATTGTCATCTTGAAAAAAAAAATTATGGAAAATTGCATGAAATGTCGAGAAAAAACAGTTTACAGTTTTCGATTCATCAAATTTAAAGATTAAAGAGTTTTTGAACAAATGGAAGTCAACAATATGAAATAGTTCATATATTATGCTTATGATTCTTATTATTTTTGTTATTATCATCATAATTATTAATACTCATTTGTTTATTTTACCCCGGTTTCAATTACAATAGTCGTTTGCGTGAGAAAAACTCTTATTAGAAATAATTGTATAAATTTTGTGTACCGTCTACCATTCCAGAACGGATTTCGCATAGTGACAAGATGCTAAATCAGCCCAAAACAGTGTTGAAAATAGGTGCCTTCAGATAAATGGTCGCCAACTGCTTTCCAAGAAATTCTTTCTCCTACTTAGCCTAATTGTTAGTGCCGGTAGAAATGAAAGTGATAAATTTTCGACAACAATGGCCTGCCAAATCGAATTCTTTTTCGGGTTTTCAGACACATTGTTTTTCCGAAAATGCTCGGAAACGTGCGGTATAAGAAACCGGATCGGGAAGTAGTTCAATGATTTCGAGCACGTATTTTTCGTCGCCCATTATGGGACAAGAAATAGTTTTTTTTTCCGAAATCGCGTGTCGATAAATTCGAATTTTGCTGCCGTTCGCACCAAATGCGTTCGCGAGCGTACACGTGATTCGACGTTATTTTAATGAATTTGTCACGAATTAAAAGTGGAGAGTTTCTGCTGTTATATAAGTAAACAGTTGTGTAGCATTTGGCGTTTAGTTTTATCAACCCGTGAAATAATTTAAAATTTACTCCGGAAGAAAGATGTCAGAAATTCAATGTGGACAGGATTTATGTAGGGCCGTTGCATGTCCCTTACCGTATGGAGCTTAATCATGCCTTGAAGAGTTACCATCAATTTGACGGGTGAAGAGTATTAAACGAAATATAACTACCATTCAAATATGGATACCAAACACCCGTGTAAACGAATTCGCATGAACGAAATATCTTCGAACGTTCAAGAATATGGTTTAGATTATACATGAAAAAATGTATTACGCAGATGAAATGGTTCTTTTACATGCGGCAGTTGGACAGTCATTCTAGATTTGTTGAGTGCTTCTGGAAAAACTAATAAAAAGAACACCAGTATTTATTCAGAAATAGTGTGCCATATGACAAATTTAAAACAAAAGTTGTTGATTTGGCAAGCTATTTGTAGCGGTAGTTAACAAACTGAAGTTCTCTTTACAAATGTGTATATGAACTGGAAACTGGACTGGATAGCAACCCGGGTAGGTGTAAATAGCAAACAAAGGTCAAAATAATAACAAATTTTACCGTCATATCTTGGCTTGATGTCTCTGTGTTGTCAGAGTGATACTTGATATTTTCGTGATATTTCATCAAGGGATCAAGACATTGTACAATATCTGTTCAACATCAAAATTAGTTATAATATCTTATTTCGTTATTGATGAGCTATTTCAATTTCATTAAGTAAATTGACCCAGTAGTTTTATCTTCAAATAAAATACCATTTAATAAACTGCATCAGAATTTGATAAGAGAAATACTTAAGACTCTAT
The DNA here is from genome assembly GCF_030247185.1 of Malaya genurostris. NCBI lineage: Eukaryota > Metazoa > Arthropoda > Insecta > Diptera > Culicidae > Malaya > Malaya genurostris. The sequence goes on from NC_080570.1 coordinate 150,521,838, forward strand.
TCTAAATGCTAGAATATAAAATAATGAATAAATTCATCTTCTATAAATATTTTGTTCTTGGTTTGATATTACAATGACAGAATTTTTTATTTTGTTGCTATTTTCTCATGCAGGCTTTGTTATGATTTTTGATATTTTAACTCTTATTTCAAACTAAATAATGTTAATTTCTACCATTGAGATGTTTGATTTTAATGACAGAATTTGGTATTGGTTTGCAAATCACTTCTACCCGGGAACTCTTTCCACATGCAGCATCTTTTTGTACCAAATAAAATATCGGCAAAGGACGCATCCGAGATGGTAACCCTATTATTCGTGTGTAAGCTTCTGCCGTACTTTATGTGCCTACTGGCTTAAAATGCTAACAAAACTTCTTCTTGAAAGCTCCTTTCGAATACGAATGCTTCCGGCTTTTGCTAGATTTATTCGATTATAAGAATCAGCATGAAAAGTGCAGATTTGTGGAACGGTTTCCTCAACCCAAAAACAAAAACAACATAAAATGAAAAACATCCGAATAACATAACCTATCTAAACATAAAGTGATCACATGAAGGTAGATAACGAAAGGCGAGTCCGACGAGCGCAGCAATAGTAGCATAGTTATTCTGACGATGCCACCGGCACCGGAAAAAGGTGTTAAAAAACTCTTCCGGCTGCAATTCACATCATTCACCCTCGTGCCAGAACTCAGTTTTACAACCCTCACTAGGAGGAAAAAGACGACGACGGCGGCACCGCAAGTGCCGAGGAAGAAAATGTACGGCAATAGACCGAACCTCTCCCAAGGTAACCATAACTGTATTCGGAATCCATTCCGGGTGCAATCTTGTTTTATTAAAACTATAGGTTATACGAGCTACGAGTACGAGTACGGGGGCCTTGAGGCTTGAGTAACTGCAACAGCCGGCGAACCGAGCGGGGAAAAAAAGGGCTTACTTCTAGTTTATGCAGCTTCATAACCAGCAAACGGCCGCCAATTTGCACCCACACTTTCTCCTTTCCCCGTGGGCCGGCAGTCCAAACCGAAACAAAGGGAAGTCGTTCGTCGAAAACCGGAGTGGAAAGTTTTATGATTATGATTATGCTGTTATGGAAGTTTTTAAGCGAGTTCGTCTTGCCCGATGTTCTCGCTGTGTTTCGAGAAAACGGAGTGTCTGTGTCTGTGCTATATGGCTGGTGATGTGACAGCACATCGAGTTCCGCTTCCGAACCGACTAAGGAACCGTCGTTTGTATGTATTGTCGTGTCTCTAATTGATTCTATTTGTACTTTGGTGGAATCACCGGCACAAGTCACAGCAGCAGCAGCAGTCCCCGGTTCGGTTTCCGACTTATAAGTTTGTTTTGATATCGGCTAATTGGAAAACTGTGAGACCCCGAGGGGTTGGCCCATTGTGGGGAATGAACTTTCGGCAGGTTACAAGGCAGGCGCTGAATGACACGACAGTTGGAACCTAGAGCCTGGTAATGTAGGGGGAGGCAATCTGTTCGGAGTCGGCAACTGGGAAATAATGTTATGCGTTATTTGTTCTGCTTTGCTGGTTAACGATTTTGTCGTAGCAGTAAAAAGTAATTGATAGATAATGTACCTTGTAACTTAACGCAATGATGTCACTGTCAAAGAAGATAACGAAATAATGGAGCTAGAGAAAAGTTTCCGGTGTCGCTCAAAAGATGGCACCACCCATAGATTGCCGGTAGACCAGAACAGTGTTGAATGTTATGTGTCCCATTAAAAGAGTTTGTATCTGTCAATAAATTTGCATCATAATAAAGTCTATTTCACAAGAGAAAGGTATATCGAGAATATTTAAAATATTAATTTCAAACTTTCTTTAAAGTTCGATACACTTAAAAAGTTTCCATTCATTCAAACAATCAACACCTCCGTTGAGAATGGCTTTCCACACTCCAGGCATGCTTTCAATGAGGCCAATGAGGGATTCCGGAATTTCCTCAGGATAACAGATTTTTCTGCAAGTTTTGCTTGCCTGAACACTTTTGTTGATTCGGTTTGCGTTGGATGATTGTAAGGACTAATAAAGGGCTATAGAGATGCATTCGGTTATTGTTCTCTTAAAGATTCCAATTTCTTCTATCCGTTCCAAACATTTACTCGACTAACATCATAAGGCTTGGATTGCAAATTTGGAATGCTCCTACTGCATTCAGATTTTGCGCAAAATAGTTCAAGCCTTCGCTCTGATAAGTGCCTCTAATTCTTCGCTTATACCGAATATTTGAAGGGCGCTATATAAAATCGATTATTGTTTCCCAACCAGGAATGCTTTACGGGAATCCACGTACAAAAAGTTGTTTTACCTGACAAAATCGTTTTTGCTCTTTTTTTTTTTGCTTAGGAAGAGACTCAGAGTTTACAGCCTGATCGTGTTGAGACTCAGATGTATTTCCTGTCCGGCAATTTTAATATCAACTTCAAGCGAGACATCACTTTGCTGTTTTTTTCTGGAAGTTGCTCTTGTTTTTTTCGTACTCAGGATTGTAGGTTTTGTCCATCGCTAGATTTTCACTGAATTTGTCAATGAGCATCTTCGATTTTGAATAGTTTTAGCAACCACATAATATGATATTTTCATGAGTAAATACATTGGAGTCTTCTTTTACACGAAAAATAACTTAACCCCACCAAAAAGAAACGAGTAACTTCGAGATCCGCGTAAAAAACCGCGTAACTTCGGAAATCTGCCTAAAAAATTCGTTAATGGAATTTTTTTTTTGGTTGCCAAATGTCTTCAAAAATTCATGAAACTTGATCATCTTGTGTTATGTCGACAAAAATTAGTTTGAAAAAAAAAATCTACTTTTGAAAATTGGGGAAAAAATTTGAGATACCAGAAATCAAAAATGTCGATGCCAAATGTCTTAGAAATACATGAAAAGTCGAGATCTGGTATAAAAAAGTATTTTGTTAAAGATTGTTGTTGTTTCTGTGTTGAAAATTTACTTTAAAAAAAATTATCGGGATAATATCAGATCTCGACACTTCGTGCATTTTTTAGACTAAACAAAAAAAAAAGTTCACAAAAAAGCTTAAGACTTCACTTACCCGTCCATCACTAGTGAAGAAGTAACTGCTGATCCCGCAAAAAGTAAATCATGATAAATTTGAAACCTAACTGTCTTTAAAAAATCATGAAACATCAGCATCTTGTGTTATCTCGACGAAAATTTGTTTGAAAAAAAATCGACTTAAAAATTGGGGAAAAATTCCACAAATCCAGAAATCAAAAATTTTTCTTCGGTGCCAAATGTCTTAGAAATGCATGAAACGTCGAGATCTGGTGTAATCTAAAAAAGTATTTTGTTCAAAAAAATCGAAAATTTTCTAAGTGTTTGAATGTTGACCTAACAAATATCTAGATAACATCAGATCTCGACGCTTCGTGGATTTCTGAGACTAAGCGAGACAACCGGTTAACTTTGAAAATTCGCCTAAAAAACGCTTAATTTCGGAAATCCCGGTAAAAAAAACGCATAACTTCGTAAATACGCGTGGAAAAACAAAAAAAAACCATAAAAAATCACGTTAAAAAATATTTCAGTGTAACAGATATTATAAACATTATAATAGGATCCACTGAATTTTCGTCGGATTCGAACTAAGAATAAAAACTTATTTTCCTTGTCGGGTTTGGGCTTCTAAATTTGCACCCAATTGGGCCTCCAGAAGACCCAAAACCGACGAACTCGGGTCAGGTTCGGGTTAGGAAAAAGAAAAATTCGGGTTTGGGTTCTTTTCCGTGTCGGGTTCGGGCTTCTAATTTTGCACCCGATTCTGCCTCTAGAAGACCCAAGTCTGAGGAACTCGAGTCACTTTCGGGTTCAGAAAAAAAAGAAAAATTCGGGTTTGGGCTCTTTACCGTGTCGGGTTCGGGCTTCTAAATTTGCACCCGATCGGGCCTCTAGAAAACCCAACAACCGTCAGGTTCGGGTTAAGAAAAAGAAAAATTCGAGTTTAGGTTTTTTCCGTGTCGGGTTCGGGCTTCTAAGTTTGCACTCGATCGGGCCTCTAGAAAACCCTAAACCGACGAAATCGGGTCAGGTTCGGGTTTAGAAAAAGAAAAATCGGGTTTGGGTTCTTTTCCGTGTCGGGTTCGGGCTTCTAAATTTGCATCCGATTGGGCCTCTAGAAGACCCCAAACCGACGAAATCGAGTCTTGAAACGTCTAAATCTAGTACAGGGTGATTTTTTAAGAGCTTGAGAACTTTTTTAAACAATAAAACGCATAAAATTTGCAAAATCTCATCGGTTCTTTATTTTAAACGTTAGATTGGTACATGACATTTACTTTTTGAAGATAATTTCATTTAAATGTTGACCGCGGCTGCGTCTTAGGTGGTCCATTCGGAAAGTCCAATTTTGGGCAACTTTTTCGAGCATTTCGGCCGGAATAGCCCGAATTTCTTCGGAAATGTTGTCTTCCAAAGCTGGAATAGTTACTGGCTTATTTCTGTAGACTTTAGACTTGACGTAGCCCCACAAAAAATAGTCTAAAGGCGTCAAATCGCATGATCTTGGTGGCCAACTTACCGGTCCATTTCTTGAGATGAATTGTTCTCCGAAGTTTTCCCTCAAAATGGCCATAGAATCGCGAGCTGTGTGGCATGTAGCGCCATCTTGTTGAAACCACATGTCAACCAAGTTCAGTTCTTCCATTTTTGGCAACAAAAAGTTTGTTAGCATCGAACGATAGCGATCGCCATTCACTGTAACGTTGCGTCCAACAGCATCTTTGAAAAAATACGGTCCAATGATTCCACCAGCGTACAAACCACACCAAACAGTGCATTTTTCGGGATGCATGGGCAGTTCTTGAACGGCTTCTGGTTGCTCTTCACTCCAAATGCGGCAATTTTGCTTATTTACGTAGCCATTCAACCAGAAATGAGCCTCATCGCTGAACAAAATTTGTCGATAAAAAAGCGGATTTTCCGAATGGACCACCTAAGACGCAGCCGCGGTCAACATTTAAATGAAATTATCTTCAAAAAGTAAATGTCATGTACCAATCTAACGTTTAAAATAAAGAACCGATGAGATTTTGCAAATTTTATGCGTTTTATTGTTTAAAAAAGTTCTCAAGCTCTTAAAAAATCACCCTTTACAAATAATTTTTACATCAGTCTAATTTTTGAATAAAAGAACTGAAAAAATCTATTTGTTGGAGATGTACAGAGAGCATAATTATCTATTTTGAGACAAAATTTCATCGAAATACAACCCTTTTCAAAAGACAGTCTAAATCAATTTTGGAAAAACAAGGTAAGCAAAGTGGCTTTTTTGTGATTTAGTCTATATGTCTAGAGAGTTTCATTCAAATCTGAGAGGGTGCCGAACACGATTTGGCGCGAAAATCGTTTATCCTAATCTTACACTGAAAGAAAATGAGACTTTCAAACTTAAAAGTCGTTTCATAGAAGAAACACAATTTTCGAATTCCGTGAAATTTTGTCCCAAGGTAGGTAATTTTTGTTCCCTATAAATTTTGTATATGTTACAAGATGGGTATTTTTAAGGAAAAAAGTTAGTCGAAGAAAAAAATTGTTCTCATCCAGCACTGATACTCTTGGCTAATATCGGACAACTAGCAATAAGGTATTCGTTGTAATTTTCTTACAAATTGAGCTTCGTTTGAATAATGGAAAATGTTGACTTTCAGTTAAGTTTAATTTTCGATACAAAAAAAATACACCGAAAAAAAAATCAACATGGACAAGAAATAGTTTTTGTTGAAAAAAACTTTTTTCCCTCTTAAAAGTGCCCATCTTGCAATTTATAAACAATTGGTTGGGGACATAAACATCTTTCTTGGGACAAAATTTTATCAAAATCAAACACGGTTTTTTTTCGCAAATCTATTTTAAATTTTAAAAGTCGATTTTTTTCGGTGTAGTACTCGATAAAAAAAAATTTCAGTATTTTAATTCAAAAAATTGACTGATTTTGCGAAAATCACTTGTACAACGCTCTTGTAGTACTTGTCATTTGTCGACAATAAAAAATGGCGTCACTGCATTCGAACGGACCGTTGGATTGAAAATCGCTCAGAGCAAAATAAGTCTTTTAGAGCCAGCAGCAAACTGCTCGTCTAGAAACCAGTTTTAGTTGAGAGGAGAAAGCAGTCGGAAGCTCAAACATGTTTCAGCGTTGTTATTGAATTAAAGTTGCCCGCAGTTGGTGCGTCCGATTAAAGTTATAATTCATAATCCCGCTCAGCTTGCTATTCACGTACGGTACGTGACGGGAGAGCTGATTAAGCAGGATATAATTACTGCACAGCATGCAGGCGTCGTCCAACGCGTAACGATTGTATGGTATGAGAATGGTATTTCTATATCTATTTCACACTACTGCGCAGTGTGAGGGAGTAGTTTTTTTATCTTGTTTCAAATAATTCACAAAGGGATGACGACCATTGCACCAGGCCCGGAATTGACCGATATTTATCCGGATTCTTGCATCCTAACGATTATTGAAAAAAAAAACAGAATCCCGGCAGAGCAGCCACACTTGTCGACTACTGCTGCTGTTGCTGCTACTGCAGGTTTATTGTTTGTTTTTGTCAGGCAATTTAGTTTATTCAAAAACATGCCCGCACGTAGTAATTGCCGTCGACCATTCCGGATTTAGTATCATAATTTTTTGTTGTTCTTGTTGCTACGTGCAGCTTGGTTCCGTGTGTGTGTAGTGCAGAGGAGTTTATTTGTCCACAGGACACGTCTGCTGGTTATCCTTTCTCCAAAACTGCAAATCTGCTAATTCGTTCTGCATGCAAAAGTCGCGAATATCGCAAAACAGATGTTTCGTTTTAAGTCACTTGCACGGGATTTATTAGGCGGTTCCAGTTATCCAGAATTCCAGTCACTATTATTCTAGGCAAGAAAAAAAAGTTTTTTTAATCCCTCTAGTGGTGTAATGATGTCTTTCTCATATTACTTATATTATCAAAAACATCACTAGAAGATTGTGTCCATTTTTTTTTTGTTTCCAAACGAATAAAATCAAAAGTATTGGTGTAAACTACCATAACCTTTTCAGCTTGTAAACAGTTATGTCAAGTTAGTATAGATTTAAATGTTACAATTCTGCAACAAAACTCAACAAAGCACGCTGTGTGCTTCGTTCGCAAAGGCGGTGGTGTTTTATTTTTCCGCACCAGCACACCTACATCATTTTGCATTATTTTGTATGACAGTTTAAACATTTTGACACTCATCGCCCTATTTGGGTTATCTTCTAAGACACTGAGAGCTTCAATTTGAATCATGATTGGTGAAAATCGATTCAACCGTTGCTGTGAAATTGAAGTGAGTTCCGTTTTTTGGAGCTTTTCTTCACTTTTACCGGTGCTTTCGGGAGCGGAAATCAGGGACAGACCCCAAAGTAGGATTATATAGCCACTTACTAACAAGATCTGCCCACAAGATGAATTTATCAGTAATTTTTATGAAATTTTGCTTCTCGTTTCGCCATTGCTCGTGAAAAAATACTCATGGAATTGAAAATTTTCCACTTATTGCACTGCAATACCGGAGCCGGAAGTCGGAACTGGATCTACTTTTTGGGGATTTTTTTTTAAATTTCGCGACCTTCTACTTGCGTCTTAGTTTGTAAAAATCGGTTAAAAATTCGGAGTTCCCAAGACAACCTGTTGACTGTTAGCTACTAAGCATCAAAGCAATTGCATAGGTGTATCTACCAGGTAAATGTATGTGGTATTTTTCGTTTATTAAGTGAATATGAAAAAATATCTAATGCGGCTACGCCACATCGTTTTGACTCATGTGCTGTCCGACCTAATTAAAGCAAAGAAACCTAGTTTTGAGTAGCCGGGCAAACGAGGCGGTTGCAGGTTTATATGCAAGAGGCCCCCGCTTCCGACTCAGCTGCCGTCGGCTGCGCCACATCAGTTATATAGGAGACATGACCCTTTCGGCGAAATTACCCTTTCGGCGAAATGACCCTTTCGGCTAAATGACCCTTTCGGCGAAATGACCCTTTCAGCTAAATGACCCTTTCGGCTAAATGACCCTTTCGGCGAAATGACCCTTTCGGCTAAATGACCCTTTCGGCTAAATGACCCTTTCGGCTAAATGACCCTTTCGGTGAAATAACTCTTTCGGTGAAATGACCGTTTCGGCGAAATGACCTATTCGTCGAAACGGCATTCAGCGAAACGACTTTCGGTGAAATGACCCACTCCCATTTTTGTGTGAGTTTGTGAAAATCGGTTTAGCCATTTTTGAGAATATCGAGTGACATTATTTGTCACATACACACAGACATTTTGTGATCTCGACGAACTGAGCCGAATGGTATATGATATGCTGAAAAGTCGGGTTTCACAGTAATTGCATAGCCTTTCTATATGAGAAAAGCAAAAACTCGGAAATATTCAAATTGGAGAAAAAAAAAGATTTTGTTAGCAAAACTTCTTTTACTAAAAAGTTCTTAATTTTTTACAGTCAGCGTGGAACTCAATTTTATTTTTTTTTTTCAAATTTCGGTTAAAAAATGTGACTAATTTTGTGTAAGTCACCCATACAAAACTTTTCTACAGGATTTTTCGATAATACTCATTTGAAGATAATCCGAAAAAAATGTAGTTTGGTCGCTTTCTTAAGGCAGCTTTGCTTTCAATAAAAGGAATACACACAAAAAACTTGTTTTTGAAGAAGAAAAATTGTTTTGTTATAAAAAAATTACTTCATGAACATGAACTTTGCGAAGCAACCCCCAACCGATGATAACACGAATAGGTTTTGTTTTCAATTTGTTGCTAATTAGTTGCCATTGAGTTGCTATTCAGTTACGGCAATTTTGAATTTGTTGCTCGATTTTTTTTGTTGCTACGCTACTACTGAGTACTACACTAATTTTTATATGAAGTTAACAAAGCACCCCTACTAAAAAAGCTTTAAATAATTTTTTGTCGTGAATACGACTTACTTTACTATGGGGTGCCTTTTCAAAATTAGCCATATGGAAGAATGGGCAGAACTTAATCGTGAATATCTCGACTTGTATTAATGGTAGCAACATAATTCTTTCACCATTTCATCAAAAATATGATCAGGAATTTAGGATAATATTTTGAACCACAGACAACTCAAAAATGAGGTTTTCTCTAAATTTGAAAACAACGCGGAAAACTCTTTACTTACGCTTGGGTTTTTGCGCAAGGACGACGATTTTGAGGTAGTCAGGCACATATCTTCAACTGAATGCGTATAAAAGGGGAACCGTGGTGAAAATCGATCATTTCTTTTCGTGCGTTCGATGGAAGCAGACGTCGTGGGAGTTAAACCATCAACCAGCAGCGACGAGTTCGGGTTTACATCTCATCCAAGTCAGTCGACAAACAAATCCGCTTACGTTGGGGACAGAAGAAACCAAGTACAGTTTCGTGTAGTGAACAATAGACCTCGAAAATGAGTGAACCAAACGAACAAAAGCTACCGTCGGTACGAAAGAATACAATTATTGTTGACTTCAGACAGTGCAAAATTCGACCTTCGATACGAGAACTTGAAGGTTTGCTTAAGGATCAAATGCATCTTGACATTAAACGTGTGCATTTACTTCAATGCAATAAGACCATTAATGTTGTTTATATCCAGTTCTATACAGAGTTAGATGCAATTCAATTCGCTAAAGACAACAATAATGTGCACTATGTGGAGCATGAAAACATCAAGTACAACATTCCAGTATATATGGAAGATAGTGCTATAGAAGTGCGTGTGCATGATCTTCCCTCAAGCGTCATCGATCCTTATATTCGCCATACCATGTCCCAATACGGAGAGATTCTCTCTATCGAAAAAGAAAAGTGGAAGAATTTTTTCCCCGGTATTCTAAATGGCGTACGTTTGTTACGCATGCGCTTGAGGAGGCCTATACCATCTTATGTGACATTCGGTCAGGATACAAGAATACCGTGCAAATCACTTGTTACCTATGACAGTCAGATGGCCACATGTCAATATTGCCAAAAAGCTGTTCACTACGGTAAGCCATGTGATAAACCGGACAAGGAGACAACCACACCAAAGGACAACGGTGCTTCCTTCACATCAACCCCAAGCAACCCCAGTACACCTGTGACAGTCACCAACAACAGTGAAGCTTCCTCTTCAACGCAACCATCCAACGTATTCACTATAGAACAAAGTACACCAGCTGCAGTTAACAGCTTACCATCCAACCAACCAGCAACTGCAAACAATGTACAACAAAGCGCATCTACAGCAACTAGCAACGAAATCAACAACAATACCACCGATGCGGCAATGGATGACGAGGCGAACCACGAACGAAGTGCCCCTCAATCCTCGCAGGAGGAAAATGGAAGCTCCTCTCCCCCTAGAAAAAGGGTGACAACGAGATCCAATACCAAAAAAAATCTTTTATTTAAAAACTCAGCTAAATCGGCCACGTAAAGCTTGTACGCAAATAGGCCTGAATAAAATATCTTTTAAATAAAATAAAAACCAGCAGCGACGAAGAGAGCACTTTCTGCGTGGTTAAAACCTCAAACGCTCAGGTCGCAACTCTCATTTGCTTTTCGGTAGTCGTAACGAGAAGTTCAAGTTTCAGATTTTAGTTCCGCAATATAGGTTTAGAATTCAGAGCCTGCGTGCTGAAACTGGATTCTGGAACTGTATTCCGGAACTGATTTGAGTTTCGAAATTGCAGTTCTAGAATTCAAACTGGATTCTGAGTCTGTTATTGGTTCTAAATTTAGTTCTCGAACTCAGAGTCCAGTTCTTTATTCCAGACTTCTATTCGGTTCTTTTTAGAACCATAATAATACTCCTAAAGAATTATGCGGAAATTTACTTTACTGTACTCTATACAACCCATTTTGGTAGTCATGGCGAAAAATCGTCTTCAAGTTTCAGAGCTTAGTTCTGGAATATGGGTTTAGAATTCAGAGTCTGTATGCTGAACTAACTCAACTCGTCACTCTTCAGAGCTTCGCTAAATTCATATGAAGTTAATGGAACACCCCTCCTTAATAAGCTTAAATACAATTCAAAAACCAGTGGATAATTTGTTGCTAATTAGTTACGGTAATTTTGAATTTGTTGCTGAAGTACTTCGACCAAGTTTATTCCGTAGGGGTGCTTCGTTAACTTCATATGAACTTGGAGATGTGCTAAAAAAAATTCAGCAACAAATTCGAAACTACCGTAACTAATTAGTAACAAATTATCAACTGGATTTGGATTTATTTTTAAGTTTATTCAGTAGGTGCTTCGTTAACCTCATATGAACTTAGCGAAGTAATAAAAAAAACTACAAGGATCAGCCCCATGGGGTTGTTCGAGCCATTGATGTGGAACAAGGCAGCCAAAATTTCTAATGATTGACATTTTCAATTAATCGTCACACTTTTGAATCCACAAAGGCACGAGATTCTGTTTAGATTGATCTTCATTAGGAACCAACACCGATCACGCGAACCCAGAATATAGACTCTATTTGTCGTGATTTGTATTTTTTTTTATTCAATATTATAATATAATTTTTAGGCACACTGCTTAAGCTCTAAGATGCCAAGTGTATTTACTAATCTTAATTACGACTAACTTAAAACTAGAATAGTATCATTATGTAATGTAGTATCGCGGTAGCGGATTCTTGAGTATTCAGCTTTCAGCAGGCGACAATCCATGTTGGCCGCATCCTTCGGTCCGTGTGGGTCCGCGAGAAACACCCCCAGGCTACGAAGGCCCGGCGGGTGGCCCGTATGCTGGTTTTCGACTGGAGCGGTCTTCCGTGGACGATGATGGTGATGTTGCGGAAGAGAATGAAAAAAAGTAAATATTGTGAAAACGGGGTAAAAAGGGGATGTGGGAACAAAATGTCTTAAAATGATAGAGATCTAATTAGTTGCCATCGAGATGGTGAAGAGACAGGGAAGGGGGAACGAAAAAGTTAGTGACAAAAAAAAATCTTGTTAGTTCCAATGAAGATGGTGGACAGGGACGGGGATCGGGAGAATCGGGCGGATGTTAGTGTCGAACCTGTAGGTGGAATTAGTGATTTGTATTTGTTTTGTAGCAGACGAAATTACATCAATAGCCCAAATGTATGCAATTATATGTTTGTTGACGCTTGCGATACGGATGTCGATATATAAGCTTCTTTTCGCCAAGCTTGTGTTCAAGTTTTGTATGCAAGCAGTTATTTTTATAGCGTTTCTCTTTACTACCATTCTGCGATTTCGGTTGAAGCGATAAACTTTTTCTCATTATCAATCGAGTTCATTATATAGAAATTAGAAATTATTCTTATGCACTCAAAATTTACCTTGGGGTATTTGTCAATTTCTCAGGCGAAACGACATAACATGGAATTTCATTCGAACTTGCATGACACAAGATCAGAGTATATCAATTAAAGCATCAAATCGTTTTATGGCACTTTTTGTCTTACTGTCTAGCAACAACCTACCTCTAGCATGCTACGCGTATGACTGAAACGTTAGCTATAATTTCGTTTCCTTTTTATAGATTCACGTGCTTCCAACATCTTCGCTTTAGCATCGATTGACCAATCAGAGCGATGCTTTCACTTTGATATATTGCTTACTCCTTCAAAACCGTCGACTATGGCAGGGAAATCCGGTATGCCGGAGATTTTTAGCAGACAAAATAGGACACTACAAGTCATTAATCATTATTTCAATGATACACAATTAAAAATACATGGCTATGAACATTCAAATCAATACGTAGAAATATTCCAATCAAATGGTGACATAATATTAATAATTGGTACAAAATTGACTGAGCTGTAATTGTTCAAAACCTGACCACATGTCTACGTGTATTTTTCTTGAGTTTCTAATTTGCACCCCTATATAGAAAACAAAAATGTGTCCGACATTAAAATTACCAAAAACATTGAGCAACAAATTCGTAATTACCGTAACTAATTAGCAACTAATTTGCAACAAATTATTCACCTATTCGTGTTATCATCGGTGGTAGGTGCTTCGCTAAGTTCATGTTCATAACTTCTTTTGATTAAAATAAACCATCTCGGTTAGTGGGAAACATAATTTCTTTAACTTAGAACAAAATTTAATCCAAATAAAAATTCGATATCAATTTTAAGTTTTTGCAATAGATTAACGCTCAGTGTTTTGGGGTTTTTTAAATATTACCTTAAAAATTTTGCTAATTTCATTAGTCACTCATACAACACTTTTGTAGTAAGATTTGTCATTTTTCAAAAGATTTTTCTAGATAAATTTTTGAAAAACAAAGTCTTCTAAGTGTTTTTGGAGTACAGTCCAACAAATTTCGTTTCTATCAGAGAGGGAAAAGTTTTCCGCTGTGAGTTTGAGTCTTCACAATCAAAAGAATGAAGTTGAAAAAACGAACTAAAACAACAAATGTTGTTAAACAATGACAATCACAGACTCACAGTGTACGTGTACGGTGCACCGTTCCGCAAACATCCCGGAGAGTATCTCAATCACGGAGCATTTTCACGGATCCAGGTAGCATAAAGTATTAGATTCATCCTCGACATAAGGATAAATACCGCTGAAATACAGTTTATTTTTCAGACATTCAAAAACATCTTGCACCGGTTTACGTCCAATGCATCCACTATTCACTCCTGAACTTGGCCAATTCCCGCTTCAAACCAACCAAACTAACCGAGACCATTCCAGCTAACTGTGTTCTCATCTTTAATTCACTGCCATTGCCACAAAGGATTAACTTCAATAAACAATACCATCCGGGTGATGAGGTGCATTGTGTGGCTTATCCATAACCATTCGAACCCACTCCATCCGATCCCATCCCAGCCCAGGTCCTGACTTCTGGAAGGTGGTGGTTCAGGTGAAAACTATTTACTTAAGTATAGCGTATCGGACTAATTTCTTCCAACATTAGGATCCCGTGCTTTATGCTACGACTGCACCGAAACCGCCCATTTCTTTTTCGGTCGGTTCGAAGCTTTCCCCCAAATTCTACGTTTTAACTCCGACATCATCAGACCCAGCATCACCGTGGAGAACGTTTAGCATGTTCGGGATAGGAACAAAAAAAATAAAACACAAGCATCGGTTGCTGCATCGTTCTGCTGCTAAAAGAGAGCGATACAATATTGAAAGCAGATAGTGCCCGTTAGCCGTTGGGAGTGGTTCAGTGGGGGTGTTATAAAATGCTAAGGCATCCACTGGTCTCCTCCTTCTTTCGATGCAAACTTTCTGAGCTAATCTACCTAGCGTTGCTTGCTTGCCAAAGATGAATATGCATGAGTGTTTCCTCTTCTATAAAATTCCATCGGCGAGTTGTTTTCTTGTTTTTTGATACCGTTGGAAAACCTCAAATCGTTTAGTAAACTTTTCGTGAGTTCTTTTTCTTCTCACAGAAAACAGTCAGCGGAAGAAAGGAATCAACGAGCAGTGTCTGATCGAAGTTTAACCCATGACACAGACTCATCAATTGATCTTTCGCTTTAGTACTGATGGAAAGTTTAAAATAATTTTGAAACAATTGCTGAAAGGAATTTTCATTACGTTTCGTCTTCGACTCGACAGTGCGCACCAGTTTATGTTGAACTGTTATGCCTTTACTTTTACGTTTCGTCTTCGGCACTTCGGTGTTAAACAAAAATTTGTTCTGCAAACAGAAGAAACTTTACGTCTGCTTAGTGGTTCAAATTGAACTGTCGAGTTTTGCATTAGGCAGTTCAATTTGAACTGCTATGCACTGATTAGTCGAAAACGAAACGGAAACAAAATTTAGAACGGTTATGTGCCGTAAGCACAAAATTAGGCTAACCCTTGAATGAGGTGTGCCTAATGCCTGTCTCTTGTCATTCAAACAGACTTTTTCAAGCATGTTTTTTTTTTGAAGCCAAAACAATCAGTAATACATTTGAACTCGAAAAATCGGATAGAACAAAAAAATCAATTTGTCTGTTACGTCTCTTATATGACCATATCTCCGGAACCGAAAATGTCAGACATATGATTATCGAATTTTAACCACACCACAAATACACTAATGTCGTTTTCGTTTTCAAATTGCACTACACCGGTGTAGCGAAAGCTCCACCTAAACCGTTCGTTTTTACCAATTGCACTACACCAGTGCTACACTTTTTCTGCACCGATACCATCGGTGTAGCACTCATCAAAAGTTTGGTGTAGCTCTGTGCAATGGAATCGTGTATTGTAGTCAATGGTTACTGTTTATGTTTTCGTCATTTTTGTTCGTTTATTCATGCCTCAGTGTAGCACTGCACCGGTGTAGTGCAAATTAAAAACGAAAACGCCATAAGATTTATTTTTTTATGCGGTTTTTTTACCCTTCTCTGTAGAAAGGTAATAGAATTCTTGGAAAAATCAACTTTTGATTGGAGCTCCGGAGACACTTATTGTAATATACCATTCGACTTACCTCAACAGATCTTGTCTTACTGCTCCGTTTCCTCGGAGATTGAACTCATTTGAACAAGCTTCTGGTTCCAAAACACTTAGGCGCGTTTGAAAGTTACTATCGAGTTGTGAATCAAGTTCGAAGATCAGATGGCTGTCACATTCTGTTCCGGGAATATATTGGTATAAGTGACGTAAGTGACAAAATGCGTTGGTTTTTTGTCGCCTAATGTTCACAGAGATGCCAGAGCCGGTTTTAACAAGCCTAGGCGTTCAAAAGCAACTGTTGAATTATAGTGAAGCTCTAAAATAAAATGGTTGTCCTATCCGGTTCTGAAGATATAATAGTATAAGTGACGTAACCGACTGACCGCTTATATTTCACCGGCTGAATGTTTTCAAAGATGGCTCCATGTATTCCGATACACTTAGGCTTATTTGAAAGCTTACAATGTCAATCAAATTTGTAAGGATTGTGACGAACACTAAAACTTTAAAATTATAAATCTCTTAAACTCTAAAACTCTAAAACTCTAAAACTCTAAAACTCTAAAACTCTAAAACTCTAAAACTCTAAAACTCTAAAACTCTAAAACTCTAAAACTCTAAAACTCTAAAACTCTAAAACTCTAAAACTCTAAAACTCTAAAACTCTAAAACTCTAAAACTCTAAAACTCTAAAACTCTAAAACTCTAAAACTCTAAAACTCTAAAACTCTAAAACTCTAAAACTCTAAAACTCTAAAACTCTAAAACTCTAAAACTCTAAAACTCTAAAACTCTAAAACTCTAAAACTCTAAAACTCTAAAACTCTAAAACTCTAAAACTCTAAAACTCTAAAACTCTAAAACTCTAAAACTCTAAAACTCTAAAACTCTAAAACTCTAAAACTCTAAAACTCTAAAACTCTAAAACTCTAAAACTCTAAAACTCTAAAACTCTAAAACTCTAAAACTCTAAAACTCTAAAACTCTAAAACTCTAAAACTCTAAAACTCTAAAACTCTAAAACTCTAAAACTCTAAAACTCTAAAACTCTAAAACTCTAAAACTCTAAAACTCTAAAACTCTAAAACTCTAAAACTCTAAAACTCTAAAACTCTAAAACTCTAAAACTCTAAAACTCTAAAACTCTAAAACTCTAAAACTCTAAAACTCTAAAACTCTAAAACTCTAAAACTCTAAAACTCTAAAACTCTAAAACTCTAAAACTCTAAAACTCTAAAACTCTAAAACTCTAAAACTCTAAAACTCTAAAACTCTAAAACTCTAAAACTCTAAAACTCTAAAACTCTAAAACTTCAAAACGCTAAAACTCTAAAAGTCTAAAACTCTAAACTGAAACTCTTGAACTCTTGAACTCTTGAACTCTTGAACTCTTGAACTCTTGAACTCTTGAACTCTTGAACTCTTGAACTCTTGAACTCTTGAACTCTTGAACTCTTGAACTCTTGAACTCTTGAACTCTTGAACTCTTGAACTCTTGAACTCTTGAACTCTTGAACTCTTGTACTCTTGAACTCTTGAACTCTTGAACTCTTGAACTCTTGAACTCTTGAACTCTTGAACTCTTGAACTCTTGAACTCTTGAACTCTTGAACTCTTGAACTCTTGAACTCTTGAACTCTTGAACTCTTGAACTCTTGAACTCTTGAACTCTTGAACTCTTGAACTCTTGAACTCTTGAACTCTTGAACTCTTGAACTCTTGAACTCTTGAACTCTTGAACTCTTGAACTCTTGAACTCTTGAACTCTTGAATTCTCGCACTCTCGAACTCTTGAACTCTTGAACTCTTGAACTCTTGAACTCTTGAACTCTTGAACTCTTGAACTCTTGAACTCTTGAACTCTTGAACTCTTGAACTCTTGAACTCTTGAACTCTTGAACTCTTGAACTCTTGAACTTTTGAACTCTTGAACTCTTGAACTCTTGAACTCTTGAACTCTTGAACTCTTGAACTCTTGAACTGTTGAACTGTTGAACTCTTGAACTCTTGAACTCTTGAACTCTTGAACTCTTGAACTCTTGAACTCTTGAACTCTTGAACTCTTGAACTCTTGAACTCTTGAACTCTTGAACTCTTGAACTCTTGAACTGTTGAATTTTTGAACTTTTCAACTTTAATACGCTCGGTTTGAGAGGTGTAATGTTATATGTGACGTAACCGACAAATCCCAGTATTTTTCAATGCAACAAAATTTCGGAGATGAAAGAAAGACTTAGACTCGTTTGAAAGTACCATGCTACGTTTTGTGATAAATCCACAGTACTAGCAACCAAGGATAGAATTTTATAAATTTTTCAATAGGACTTTATAAAAGGCAAGAGAAAGGCATTATCACTCCCCTAGGTGGATAAGGGTTTTTTTACGAGTGCTTCGTTACATTAGTTCATATGAAGTAAACGAAGCACTCTTCCTAAATAAGCTAGGATTCTTGTCGAAACCCAGTGAATTATTTGTTTCCAATTAGTTGCTAATTAATTATGGTGAGTTCTAATATGTTTTACCTTCTTTGTTTTATTTTTGCGAGTCCTCTGCTAAGCTAATATAATGTTAATGAAGTACCACTTCGAAAGAAGCGACAGAAAAAAATGGAAATTCAGCGAGTAATTTGTTTTTAATTAGTTACCAAATAGTTACGGTAGTTTTGAATTTGTTGCTCCATTTATTCTTGTTTTTTGCGACTGCTTCGCACTAGCAGTTCAACATGAGCTGTTTGTGCGCTGACAGGTCGAGTAGACGAAACGGAAATAGAATTAGGATAATCAATCGGATCAGTGAAATAAAGTCCCTAATTTAAGTTTGAGTAGAGCAGAAACTATTTCCAATGATGTTGACAATAGTTGATGAAAATCTTCCAACTATTACCCATTCCGGGGGGGTAGTCCGTTGTAATCTTCGGTGATGGCTTTGTACTATTAGGAGATTACATTTTATCGCCGAAACGTAACACTTGCTGAAAACCACACCCGAACTTTGCAACCCCCTCTCATCGGGTAATAAATTGTGTGAAACGAGCTAAAATGGCATGCAGTTTAAAATATTTACATAATCTATCATCGCTCCGTGCAACAAGATGTAAATGTTCCTCTTCTATGCTGAGAACAGAACAGGACCGGACAGGACAGGCACAGGAAATATTCATACACACACACAAGGCATAGACTTCTAATCTATACGGTTCCTGATTGTCCAGACAGGTGCAGAACCCCATTCACCATTCGGCTGAGTGAGTGTTTGGTTCGGTTTAAGTGCCCCATGTTCTCGTTGCTGTTGTTTGTATCACCATGTACAGACACACACAAGGACAAGTACCTGCACCCCACCCCCCCCCCCCCCCCCCCCAACCATCCGGAAACCACCACCAACTGTGTGTGAGCTTCTGGTGTCCTCTTCCAATGCAAAACCGTAACTCCAACCAGCAAATGCGCTCACATTTACTGTACTTCGTGACCGATTTGGGAATTAGGATGTCGATCCTCCCCTCCCCCTTCCTTTTTTCTCTTCCAACAGGACTACCAACCAGACCTGGATGAATTTTATATCAGATTTTTCGGGGATCGTCTGTAGGAAAAACAGGAACATCGGGAGCAGAGTCCGATAACACTGACTTTGAACCAACCATTTCAATTGGAGGGGGGGTTTGAGCCCGTTGTTCGGTAACTGGATGCCACTTCAAGATGCAGAATGTAGTGCATATGCATGTTACGATGTTGGAATGTAAAGTACGAAATCCTACCCCGGGCTCCGCTCTCCCACAAACGATTGAAACGACACATCTGAACAGCACTACTGAAGGAATAAAATATTTGTTTTTACCGTTTGACTTTGCGAACGAATCTAAACTGTGCTTTACCTCGTCTCAAACGTTGGGACTACCGAGCATTAGACAACCGCTCCCTAGAACTACGTGGCGGCGAACCGCAGATGGGAGCTGGAGCATTTTGTTGTTGATTGATGTTCGGTTAATGTATTTGATAGGGCAAACCACGACGACCGGATTTTATTGATTGATTTATTCAAGGTTGGTTGGAATCGGGGTGTTGCGTTGACATCTTTAAAGTTTTGCCATCACACTTATTGGTTTTAATCCCAATGAAATTAAATTAATTTCACAAATACCCAAAATAATGATTTTTAAGGTGTCAAAGGTTGATTTTGCTACAAATTTTTCAACATCCCCGTCGGACCTAGAAAAAGCTATCGGACTGTCTATGTTGAACTGCTAGTGCGACCTGGCGGCTCAACACAAACCGCTAGGCAGACGTAAAGTTAAACACTTTTTGCTATTACACCGAAGTGTGTAATATTCTAAACTGACGTCTCGAACGAAACAGATTTCAGCTAGCTAACCGTACAGTACAACATAAACTGCTACGCACGGATGAGTCGAAGACGAAACGTAAAACAAAATTTGACTTCATTCGTTATTGCTTTTATAGTTCGGTCCGAAGTGAGATTGGAATTCCTCCATTGAAATTCTGTCAAGTGGAAAATGTGCTTAAAAAGGCACATCATCACATTCTCTAAGCTAAAAAATTGAGAGCAACTCGCTTCTAAAAAGGAGAAGATGATATACACTGAAGTCTTTTTTATGCGAGTTTACGTACCGCATAAAAAAATTGCATAACTATGAAAATTCGTATGAAAAACCGCATAACTCTGAAACTTCGCATAAAAAAACCGCATAACTCTGAGAATTCGCATAAAAAAGTCGCTTAAAAAACCGCATAAAAAAAGACCTCAGTGTACGCAGCATGTAAAAAATAGTGATAGAATTCAGTAGATGTACTAGAGATGTCTTTGTCTTTGCATGGTTTTAACATAAATTAATTTTGATCAAGATATTATGATCCATTTTATAAGACATGTGAAAATGAAGTAAAAATAGCGAGTAGTTTTATCGAAATGAAGTACACATTTAGATTGTTTCTTTTTATTCTCGAATGGTTTGAAATATTCTGTCAATGTAAACCTAAAACTTTGGACCTAATGAGAAATAAGATCGCAAAATTCACTTCACCAAGCAGGTAACCTATCGGTTGACTTAATTTTGCTAAAACTAGAATAAGTCCACTTAAACAAAATTATTCGCATCTCCTACGCATCGCAGATTTTCCAGATTTGATCCCTAGTTTTTTTTAATTAAATTAATTTAATCAATTAAATTAAATAAATAGGGAAAAGGAGAACAAAGCGGAGACATTTTGGTTTAATGATTGTTTGTAAATTTTTAATGGAACATTTATTGAGAAAAATTTAAATGTTTCACCCTCTTTTGCCTCTTACTGGCCAAGAAAATTGAACACTTCTGCAAGAAAACTGAGAAAAACGCATAGAAAAAATTCGAGGGTGATTCAAAGCGAAATTCAATAGAGGGCACCATTATCCAGGAAAGTTGTCCATTCCACTACAGGAAACTTTTGCCGATGACCACTAATCTCAGTTAAAGAAACTTTGGAATAGTTTAAAAAATTTGGAATGGTTCTTCGAAACTGACGCTCGAATATCCGAATATCTCAAAAGCTTCAACATCTTTCGAGAATCTGAATTTCTAAAAATTTATTTCATAATCAGGATTACGTTTCTGTAAGAAATCGTTCGCGTTCCAAATAAAATGTTTGGGAACCTTCCGGGATCGAAAACCGAATACCGGTAAAAATTTACACTTTCCCACTCACCTTGTATCTCTCGAACCGGAAGTCGGATCTGATTTAAAAACAAAAGGTTTTTTTATGAGATCTTAATGCCTATCATTTGATTATTAAATGGAGTAAATCGGTTCGGCCTTTAAATTTCGTTACACATATCATCTCGTAGCTCCGGAACCAGACGTCGGATCGAAATGAAATTCAGGAACCTTGTATGGGAGCACAGGAATTTTCATATGAATATCAGTTTATGGAAATTACACAAACACTTTTGCTGATCTCGACGAATTGATTCGAATGGTAGATAGGTGTAAAAATTATGTTTTTCCGGCAACTATTGCTGTAAGCATTTTAACTCAATATAAATAAGAAATTGTTTTGAATTCGAAAATACTGCCATCTTGTCATATTCGAACGATTATGTTGCCAAAAACGAACCGTGCTAAAATCGAAACGAAGCAAATGTCATGAGAATCTCACAAGCTTTTCGATGCTTAAAAACAATTGCATACAACAGTACAATAAGGTCTCTTTTTTCGCGAGTAAAAAAACGCGTTACTTAAAAAATCCGCGTAATTTCGGAAAACCGCGTAAAAAACCACCGCATAACTAAAGAATTTTTGTTTTGACGCCAAAATGTCTCAGAAATGTATTTAATGAAATGCCATATCTGGTGTAATCTGAAAAAAAAATTCAGGCGAAACTCTTCTTTGGGAACGCGTAACTTCAGAAATCCGCATAGAAATAAGTCGTAAAATTGAACAAAATTTTGTTGATGCCAAATGTCTTAGAAATGCATGAAAAGTCCAGATCTGAGGTAATCCCCGAAAGAAATTTTTTGAAAAATAATCAACACTGGTACTTAAAAATTTTTTTGAGATTTCCAATTTTTTTTTTTGATACCAAATATTTTTAAAATGCATGAAACGTCGAGATCTGGTGTAATTTAAGAAAAAAATATGGGAAAATTTCGCTCACACAAGAATGTCGGTTAAAATAGACGGATTTCTACAATCTATGGCTTGTTAGATAGCCATTATCGTTTCTGAAATCTAAGGCTCCAGACATATTTTGTTTATTAGAGCATTGGAGCCAGATATTGTCAAAAAAACTGAAAAATTGGACATAAAAGTTGTAACTTCAGAAGTAAAGTTCCGATCTTAAAAACATTCAATGGCGTTCTGGCCACCGAGGAGACCTTTCATTTGCGACTGATTTGATGAACATCGGTCCAGTCATCTCTGAGACCTCTTTATTAACAACATACAAACAGACACACACACATACACACACACACACACACACAAACTGGAATTTACCGTTGAATTTCCCTACTACAATAACGATTTTCATAGCACAGTCAACTCTACTGTCTATAAATTAATAAAAATCACTGAAGTGCACGCCCTCAGTTTGGTGTATTTAGACGAGAGTACGTGAGAGCTTTTCATGCAGAAGAAGCATATGATCCTCTCGCATCTCATCTTTTTGTTACCGCAAACGCACTCTCAAAATCGCTGTCTATTGCGCTTCCCTTTTGTGCGGTGTTCGCCGGTTGTATTCTCAGTGTAGGCATGAAGCTTACACGCTGGTGTATCACTCTAGTTATTTCAATAATTGCAAGTTTTTTTTGCTTAGGACATTGCCGACAACTGAATTCAGTAATGAAGTCAAGCCAAGATACTAAAAATGTAAAAAAATAATACGTTTTTTTTGGAATAATTTTTCAAATGTTTCAGAAGATTTAAAAGACCTTCCAGGTCTTGAAATGCTGTGAAATATTGAATAGCTTTCAGTAGTCGTTTTGTGCTTTCTATTACCCAACATTCATCAATGTTTTTTTTCTCTTCGCAGGAAATCGAACACTGCTACTACCACGGAACCGTCAAGGACTACCCGGGAGCTAGTGCCGCCTTCCACACCTGCAACGGCGTCAGCGGGGTGATACATGTCGGGAATGAAACCTTTGTTATACACCCATTTTACGGAGGGGATCTATCGGTATGTATATTCATTAGTAAATGAACATGGCTATTTTGGGGTGAGATAGCCTCCAATCGGATTGGTCATTTCTGAAAAAAATCTAACTACATAAATGAAGGTATTGAATTTCATAATATGTTTTGTTTCATTTTTATTGTTTACTATTATTTCCATCTGGTGATGGAAAAAGTAAGGGCAACTGACTTTTGCGACTAGTAGAACGATTAAAAGTATAGGACAGCTCGGTGTATAGGACAGTTCTGCGAATTTGTTTGCGAGGAGAATTTCAGTCGTACCGTGCCTACAAACGTTCCAACTAGTCACTGAAACAAAAACATCGTATTGCCAAAAATTGTTCCAGGAAACGAGGAAGTTTTGAATGTACGTAAAAATGAATTTTGGACCACTTCTGGGTTTCCTAAATTTACTTCGCTTAACTTGTATAGTGTCATTTAGGGATTAGCCAAATTTTGTGCTAGGTGACATAACCGTTTTTATTATTTTTACTTTTCGTCTTTGACTCATCAGTGCAGAGCAGTTCAAATTGAACTGCTTAGTGCTAAACTCGGCATTTGAACTGCTCTGCACTGATGAGTCAAAGACGAAACGTAAAAAGTAAGAAAAACGGTTATGTGCCCTAGCAAAAAATTTGGCTAACCCCCTAAATGACCAAACCTGCATCGGCCAGAAATAGTCGAAAACACGTTTTCGTTCGGCACGTCAGAAAAGACATTGCACTCCGCTGCAAAACAAAAATGTTCTGTAACTATTGTAACTAGCAGAAACTTTACGTCTGCTTAGCGGTTTAAATTGAACTGCCGAGCTTAGCACTAAGCAGTTCAATTTGTATAGTGTATTGATCGAAAAATTATGATTTGGCAAGGCATATGCAGTAGTGGAAAGAGAACAACTCTTTTCTTCACTAGAGAGCGTCTCCTAATGGACCATTTTAAAAGTCGGGTGTGTCTGAAAAAAGGGTTTTGCCTTTCGTTCGATCTTACAACGATCCTGTAAAGTTCTGGCTGGAATTAGTAAGTTGCTACTACTATCGATGTGACATTGTATCGACTCTTTTGAGCAAAAAATATGAATCCTCCCAATCGTTCCGGGTTTCGTCCAGTCGAAAAAAATCCCTATTGGGGAATTGTCAAGTGTAAATTTAAGAAATGTGGGAAAACAATCAGAACACTGTTATGACTAGGTGAAATGGTGGGAAAAGATGACGGATAAAGTTGACAGTAGAACTGTGCAAAAAATTCCAAAATTACCGTTATTTTTGTTGTACATTTTCAAAAGGCTAATCACAAACCGTGGCAAATGATATCCGTGGTGTTTTGGTGGGTCTAAATTTTAAATGGTCTTTAATCAATTGAATCCAAATAATGAATAATGTTTTTTTGCAAATTGGTTTAGAAATTTTCCCCCTACATTTAATCAAAAATTAAATTAAAAATTAATTTAATTTAATTAAAACCACAAATAGTGTTTTTCTTTCGCAAATCGATTTTAAATTTTTTTTTCAGTTTAGGACTTCATTAGGAATTTTGAACAGTTTTATTCGAAAATTTGACTGATTTAGTCGAAATCACTAGTACAGCATTTTTTCTGTAGGATTTGTCATTTTTCGATCAAAACCATTCGAAAAAAAAAAATATGGTAGAAAAAGTATGGCTTTTGCAAAACACGAAATTAGTCTAATCGGATCCTACACCGAAAAAAAAACGACTTGCAAAATTTAAAATTAATTTATCAAAAAAACCATCTCGATTTGAATGCAATTTTGTCCCAAGATGGGTAATTATATTCCCGTGCATATATTGTAAATTCGACATTTTTTAATTTTTATTTTGACAGAAAAAAAATTTTTTTTCCGTCATTTAATTTTGCAATGTATGAACGGATGATGGCAGGAGGGAACATAATCACTTGTCTTGAGACTGAATCTAATCAAAATTAAAAATGATGTTTATTTTTGCAAATCGGTTTATAATTTTTAAAATCGATTTTTTCAGTTTAGGACTCGATTAGGATTTTTTCTAAAGCTTTACTCGAAAATTTGACTGAATGTTTGAAAATCACTAGTACGACAACTTTTTTGTAGTATTTGTGATTTTTTCAACTAAAGCCATTTGGAAAAAATATAAATATGGTAGAAAAAGTATGTTTATTTTTCAAAAGACTAGATAAATTGTGAAAATGACAAAGTCTACTTGTCCTGAAAGTTTCTGTGAAATGCGCGAGGACGCACCAACTCCGAATATAGTTTGGCGCGAAATTCGTCTAAAGACTGTCCCAGAAAGTATGGACGCAACCATAAACCGCTGCCATTTCGCAATGGTTAAGAATTTGTCATTTTTTATGGCTGCGTCCTGTTGTTTACACTCTTCCCTAACCACTTGTGCAGTTGTTCATTCGTTTTCAATAGTTTGTTTCGAAATGCATGGACTTTCAGCAGAACAACGTCGAAAAGTTGTGCTGTTAGTTTTGTTAATATTGTTATAGTTGGATTTGTTACTCTGTAACTTTTCGTGAAATATGTTCATTTTGTAAATTTGGTTACTTCGGATAATTTTATCAATTTTGTTAATTTGGTCCCTTTTGTTAATATTCCTTTATTTCGTAAATTACAATAATTTTGTGAGGTTCGTTGGTTATTTCGATTTTTATTCGTGTAGATTCTGTTAATTTTTTCGAAGAGGTTAATTTTCTTATTTTGTAAACTTTTTTAGTTTCGGTAATTTCGCTGGCGTAGTGAATTTTGTTAATGGTGCTAATTTTATTAACTTTACTTGTATTGTTAATTTTGTTGTTGGTTATTGAGTTATTGTAGTAAATTTTCCGAAATTCGCTTATTTTGCAAATTTTCGTTAATTTTGTTATTTGTTGTTGATTTCTCTATTTTTTTAACTCTGTTACTTATGTTTATTTAGATATTTTTTCAAATATTGTTATTCTCGTACATTTTGGAAATTTGATTATTTTGAATTTTTCATAATTTTACTTATTTTGTTAGCATGTTTTGTTGTTCATTAGGATTTTTTTTCAGTTCTAGTAATATTGTGTCTTCAATTTTGCTAATATTGTTAGTTTATCAATTTTGTTAATTTGGTTTTATTTTATGACGTTTCGTTTATAGAAATTTTATATCTAATTTTGTTAATTTTGTTACTCAGGTTTGTTTCGCAGAATTTGTTTATTTCGTTTTGCTAGCTACTTTATTTCTGTTATTAGTGTTAGTTTTATTACTTTTGTAAAGATTACTTTTGTAAGTGTTGACTTTGATGTTTGGAATCTTAGTTTGTTCTATAAATTTCGATAATTTCGCAAATTTTATTAATTATGAAGTTTTTTTTTGAATATTGTTAGCTTAGTTCACCTTGTTTGTTTCGTAAATTTTGTCTGTTTCGTTTTGTTGATATTTTTAATTTCTGTTATTATCACTGGTTTGGTTAATTATGCTAATGTTAAATTTGTAATTCTGTAAATTATTGTTAATTTTGTACGTTTTGTAAATTTGATTACTTCCGATAAATTCGTTCATGTTGTTAATTTTGTAATTTTTGTTAACATTATTATTATTATTAAAAATTATATCAATTTTGTTAATAACCTTGAATTTTTATCTTTGTGAATTTAATTAATTTTATTAATGTTTCGCTGATTCTGTTTACGTTTTTAGTTTCGTCATCTTGGCTGGTGTATTCAAATTGGTTAATGTTGTTAATTTTATTATTTTACATGGTATTGTAATTGAACTAATTTAGTAAATTTTCTAAATTGTACCAATTTGGTTGGTTTCGTTAATTTTGTGAAATATGTTGGTTTCGTAAATTTTGTTTACCTAGTTAGTTACGTTTATTTAAATAGTTTTTTAAAAGTTATTCTTTTCGTACATATCGGAAGCTCGATTTTTTTTTTCAATTTTGTTAGCTTGCTTCGTTGTTAATTTTGTGAGTTTTGGTAAATTTCATTAGTTCTGGTAATTTTGTTAGTGTCATTAGATTTGCTGATATTGTTAGTCTAGTTAATTTTGTTAATGCTGTTAATTTGGCCAATTTTATATTATGTTGTTTTGCTAATTTTGATAATCCTATTTTGCTGATTTGTTTATATTTCGTGACGTTTCGTTTAAAGAGACGTTAACCTTAAAGTGGTCTGCTTGAAAAGCATCGATTTATTTAAAAATAATTTGTAATATTGCTAATTTTGTGAAGTTATTTTATTAAATTTATAAATTTGCTAGTTTCATGAATTCAGTAATTTTCATATTGTATTAGTATTGTTAGTATTGAGTATTGTTAGTATTACTTGTTTCACTAGTTTTTCTTCTGTAATATTTTTACTTCTATAATATTGTTAATTTTGTTGACTTTTATAGTTTCGTAAGTTTTGTCAATGTTGTTAGTTCCATAACTTTGTTACTTTTGCCTTCTTTTTCTAATTTTATCAATTTTGTTGGAAATATGTTAATTTTGAAATTCTGTCAATGTAGTCAATTTTGAACAGTCCAAAAGTTTTGTTCGTTTCATTATATTAGTTTTGTCATTTATTTCAAAACTTTTTTGTAATATTGCTAGTTTTGTTCGATTTTCTTGTTCCGCAATTAATTTTGTTATTTTTGTCAATATTGTTATTTCTGATGATTTTACGTATTTCGTTAATGTTATTCATTTTTCGTTTCTGCATATTTTCTAAATTTGTTAATTTTGTGTAAATTTGGGCTCCGTAAATTGTGTAATTTTTAATGACTTTCTTAATTTTGATATCTTTGTTCGTTTTATTTATTTTGTTAATTTTAATATTATTAATTTTTCTGACTTTTATACCTTCGTAAATTTTGTTAATGTTGTTAGTTTCATTATTTTATTACTTTTTCCAATTTCACTAATGTTATCAATTTTGTAAGTCTGTACATTTTAGAAATGAGACTAGTGTTGTTAATTTTGCATTTCTGTCAATATAGTCAAATTGGTATAGTTCAAGAGTTGTGTTCATTTAATTATATCATTTTTGTCATATTTTTATTTATTTTAAATATGGCTAGTTTCGTTAATTTTGTTTGTGTCGTATATTGAGTTGATTTTTTTGATTTTGCTATTTTTGTCAATATTGTTGATTTTGTTATTATTTGTTTATTATTATCACTTAATTTCGTTCATTCTCAGAATTTCGTAATATCAATTTTGTACGCTTGCTAAATTTGGTTGATTTTGATCGTTTTACTGTTTTGCAATTAGCTGTTTGTTAAGTTTTGTATATTTAAAGGGGTACGTTAGCTTTGTTGATACAGTTTATTTTCCTCATTTTTTTAACTTATTGGTCAAAGTTAATTCAATTGATCTATTTGTCACTGTTTAATATTTTCATTATTTTTAATTTTGATAATTAAATGTTTATTTTTATATTCAAAATTTTTTTTATTCTTGTTAATTTTAATTGTAAAAATATTTTACAATTCCACAATTTTTCAAATTTTGTTGCCATGTCGTTTTGGTAATATTGTCAATTTTTTGAATTTGTTTTATTAATGTAGCTCTTGTCAAATTGGTCAATTTTAATAATTTTGTTAATGCAGCTAATAATGTTAGTTTAGAGCATTTATTTATGTTAGCTGATTTTATTAATTTGATTGATTTTGTTAAATTAGTCAATACTGTTAATATTAAATCAATATCTGTTTAACTCTGTTGATTTGGTATTTTTTTAATAATGGTAATTGATATTGTTAATATTGTTGTTACTGATAATTTTGCGAATTTAAGTTAACATTGTTAACTTCATCTAATAGAGAATTTGACTAATTTTGATAAAGTTATCAAATTTGTTTATTTTACTGGTTTGGTGTGAATTTTCCAATATTGCTATCTTTGTTAACTTTCTTTTGTTCTGTGAATTTTGTTTGCTTCGTTTTGCTGATATTGTTACCTTTATTTTTTTCAAATGTTAGCTTTATTGTTTCTCTTATTATTCTTAGTTTTGTTAAAGTTAAGTTTGTGATTTTGTCAATTGTTATTAATTTTGCTCATTTTGTGAATTCAATTACTTCTGCTAATTTGATCAATTTTGAACTTTAATGAATATCCTAATTTTATAAACTATACTAATAATTTGTTTTTATTTTTGCAATTCTGTCAATGTGGTCAATTTTGTACAGTTCAAAAGTTTTGTTCATTTCATTTTATTAAGTTCGTCGTTTATTTTAAAACTCTTTTGTAATTTTGCTAGCTTTGTTAATTTCGTTTGTTTCGTATATTGAATTGATTTTGTTGATTTGGTTAATTTTGTTAATTTTTTTGTCAATATTGTTGATTTTGTTATTTCTGATGACTTATTACTTATTTCGTTAATGTTTATTAATTTTGCGCTTCTGTATATTTTCAAAATTCGTTTATTTTGTTAGTAATGTGGGTTTCGAATATTGTGTAATTTTTAATGACATTGTTAATTTTGTTATCTCTGTTCATTTTATTTATTTTTTTATTTTAATAATATTGTTAATTTCAATAATATTGTTAATATTGTTGACTTTTATACCTTTCTAAATTTGGTTAATATTGTTAATTTCATAATTTTGTTACTTTAGCCAATGTATTGTGTTCTAATATTCGATTCCAATATGATTAAAAATGAATAATTTTTACAATTTGTGGCTGTTTGTGGGAGTGTTAAATTAGTTTGTTTACTTTTCTAAATTTTGGTAATGTCGTTAGTTTCTTAATTTTGGAAAACTTTCGCCAATATATTCTAATAATCGGTTCCAAAATAATTAAAACTATACAATTTTTTTTTAAATTTGTGGCGGTTTGTAACAATTGTTTCCACTCAATTACCGTTGATACTCCCTTCTGTCACATTTGTGGGAGTGTTAAATTAGTTTGTTCACACAATTTTGAGAATTTAAAATCGGGATAAAAACAATTTGAACTTCATTTACCCTCGAGCCACAAACGGCGTCTGATAGTCGAACAATGACATTCTATAAATCCTAGCAGCTGTAGCAGCAAATACCAACCATTTCAGGCAAGTTTGTGAACTGCGACCAAACTGCGCATTCCAACTACAATAACTCTAATCCCTCGAACCAAACACACACACCCACACACCGTGGAATCTATTCCACAAGTAGAGATTTGGAATTCTAAATGCGCACGGTTTAATCTCGAATGCCTACCATCCGGAACACTTGCCGCAGTAAACACGCTCGGCTGCTCTTCGGGAACGGTGCAAAATGAAATGATCTCATTACACATCCGGCAAAACTTTTCCCACCGAGTGACGACTGGTGGCTGCCTCGGTAGGACTCGAGAACCCTCCCACTCACACACGCACACACGCACATGTCAGTTTTTCGGTAATGAGATCAGACTCATCCCTGCCTGGTGGTGACAACATGTGGAAGCGCAACAAAAGCAACGACAGACAGCTAGCTCCTGTGCTGGGGAGGGGCGGGGTTTTTCCTGTGACGAAAGTTGAAATTTAGTCCCGTGTGCTTGCTTGCTTGCTTGCTGATGGGCTCGATAGGTGAGCCGAATGGGAATTTAATGAGAACATCATCGTCTACTCAAGTGAACATAATTGGATTGAATTTTTTTTTCATATATATTTTTGCTCTCGTCAAATATCCCTTGGCAGCAGCGGCGGCGGCCCTGGCGATGACGTGAATGATTCGTTTCGTTTCGTTTTTTTTTTCCTGGTGAGAGCTTACACGGTCGATTCAATTTTAAAGCGATAAGCGATGTTTATTATACCTACACCTCTCTGTGAATTTCACCTTTCAACATTATCGCGCCTTTATCCATCCGCCGTTTTGAAGCGTTTGTTTGTTTGCCGACACATTTGCGCCGAACAAACGATTTGTTCGCTTCCGAATTTTGCGCTTCCTTCAAGCGGAACTGAATAGGTTTTGAATAGGTACGACTCTTGTCACGGGATGACATTTGACGCTAGGGAAAACCCGGATGCCTGCGGGGATTGAATCATTGGTGATGATTCAACAACATGCGAAATCGGTAGGAAATAGTGTTTGCTGTACTTACTGTCAACGTTTCGCTGTTGGAGGTAAATCTTCGTCGTTTTTCTGCTCAGTTCGATTAAGTATGTTACATTATTTAATTTCCGAGCAGAGATGTAAAGTCCAATTTTTGAAATTGGTGACACTCTCCCTTGATCCTTGTTCGAAAATATAAGAAAATACTTTATTATGATCTACCAGGCGGTTCGACAAAGAATCGAAAATTCTTTATTTAAAAAAAAGGGACGGGTATAGCGTGATGGGATAGTCGATGCCTATCACGCAGCCCACCTGGGTTCGATTCCCAACCCCGCACATAGGATCAGAAAGATTTTCTGGTCCGAAGAGGTGAATGACCTTAAGGTGTTAAAACCTCTATAATTGAAACAAAAAAAAAAAAAAAAAAAAAAAAAAAAAAAGAATCGAAAAAACAACGAAATTTGTACAGTTTCCTAACCAGGCACGCATCACTGGATCCTCCGAATATAAAAGGTATCTTTTTCCTAGAGAATCACTTTCTACCATTTCTCTAGTCACATCGCACGATCGAATTGGGGCAAAAATGAATTCCTTTTCTTGCAAGTTTAAACTTGGTTTCAAGCATTATGATTTTGTCGTGTTTTCTGACAGTTGAATTTGTGTTTCCACGCTGTCAGGGAAGGTACGAGCAATTGAAGTGTCTTTGGTATCTTGGTACCTCACTTCTCAACAAATGTCTTCAACATTTCAACGATTTGAGCAGTCACAGAATACAATGTTTTCGGTCATTTTGCATGAGTCGAACTCATTTCGAAAATTTCTTTGCACTGAAATAAAAAAACCTCGTAATTCACCTCTTCTTAATCACCCTTTTTTATTGAGCTAATTTTTCTAGGCAGATTTATTCATGGTCATTCGGATTCGGTTTTATCCGGTTATACTCAAAGTCGTGCTTAAGCACTAAAGTCGTAATATTTCCTCTGATATCTCTGCTATCGAAAGTAGCAGCAATAAAACAGACATTTGAACTCGAAATGATCGGATTTCGGGTTTTTGCTCCCGACCCGAACCCGACAGGTCGTTTCAAGTTGAAAGTAAAAATGAAAATTAATCGACTTCGTGTCGGGTACGAGTGGCAATTTTTTTGTCGCGAATACGACTTACTTTACTATGGGGCGCCTTTTCAAAATTTACCCTCAGAGAGAGTGATAAGTTTTTGATCGTGAATATCTCTTGTTGTATCTAACGTATCAACATACTTTTTGCTACAAGCCATCGGGAATATGATCAGCAATTTATGATAAAATTTTCAGTTGTATGACATAATCACAAATAATTCAAAATTAAAGTTTTCTAAAATGTTTGGTATCAACGATTATGAAATAAGGACGCCTTTCTCGTAAATGGGTATAAGGTATAAAAGGTTAACTAGTACAATAAATAATATAAAAAAGGTTAACACTGGATATATTCCGTTCATTCCAATCTACACGTCAGTCAACTACACGAGCAGGAAGTGAAGCAAGCGCTCCATTCCGGTTGGTTCAGGTCCAAAGCTCCAGTTCCAGTTCTATTATCAAGAATTCAGTTCAACATTGAATCAATTGCGGGACGTTCGCAGTTTCACTTCAAACAAGAGCGATTGCGTCATTCTGCTGCTGGTCGTTTGCATTGGAGCAAAATGGGGAACATTATACAAAATCAACCCTTCTACTTCATTCATTCTTGCCTACGCAGTAGACTCGTAGACAGTCCAGATCAGAATCCAATTCTAGGGTTTAGTTCTGAAATTCAGTTTCAGAATTCCATACCTGATATTTTTTTTTTTTGATTCCCAGAACCCAAATTTAAAATTTGGTTCCTCGCCCAGAATCTAAGGCCAGAATGAAGTACCATAATTCTGGAACTGAAACCGAATTTAAGAACTTGATTCTAAACTCGGATTTTGGAATCGAAATCTGGGTCTAAGATCAAGACGAGACCTGGACTTTGGATCTAAATTTTGAAACTGAATTTTGGAATAGTGGTTCGGATCAGAACTCAGTTCGGAAATTCCTGGCAGGATTAAAGATTCAGAATATAGTTTCAGAATTCAGGTTCTTCTGGATCTTCAGACCGATATCCAGGAACAGAACTCAGATCCAAAATTAAGTTGTATTTCATTAATTGAGTTCTACACTGCATTCCAGAGTCCAGGTTGGGGATTCTAGACCAGAATGCAAGTCTAAATTTTGGTCACTAATTTGTCACTTGAGCGTGTAGTAGAATAATTTCACTGGAATAATATTTTAAGACCATTAATTTCTACTATGTGTAGTAGAATTGAGTGGTGTTAAAATATTATTCTACTAAAATTATACAATTATACACCCATCGAGGAAAACTTGGTGACTGAATTGTAGCAACATAACACAATACCAAAGCCCTAAAAATTACAACTAACTAAGAAAACCAACTACTAATAACTCTTTCACCCTGTAAAGTTTTTTTTTCCAAAATAAATCCCTACTCGTTCAAATGAAAGATGAAGAATAACGACATTCCGAGTCCGGATGATAACCTACGCATCTTCATTCCACTACGGATTTCAGTCGTCGTCGTCGTTCTCGTCCTCGGGTTCGCAACAAGCTCCGATGGGTCGATGGCTGACATTCATCATTTTGTCAGTCAGTTCCGAGTCGTACATGCATCGGGTTTCAGTTGCGAAAGCGAATTACTACGCTGAATTGCGGGGGCGTCAGTTGTGTGTGTCACTGGCGAATTCTAGCGCCTCGAACTACCCTGTGTCCGTGCGTGTGTGTGGTCTGTGAATGGAATGGCCGAAGGGACGACGACGACGTGGACGAGGGGTACTGCGACTGTTTTGTTTGATGTAATTTATATTCCGGAAAAGTTTCCCCATTAGATTGTGGAAAATGTTGAAATGTACGCTGGACGCTGCTGCCGTTGTGCCACTGCGCTGCTAACTCTGTGATGTTCTATAGTTTTGATTTAATTACTGATGCGAATCGGGAGATTTCGTTTCAAATTTGTGATGGAATTAAATCACTGGATGAAGCGGAATGAATGTATTGTGTGACAATGGAAGAAAACACACACAGTCGGTGCCGGTTGAATATATGAATATTTGATCAGTGCTGGTTCAGCAGTTTCTTGCTATTGGATCACTGAAGCAGAAGGAGCTTGTTAGTTCAGTTCTAGCAGTAGTTGTTATTTAATGATACATTTTTTATACCGCTTAGAAATAGTTTGATTCAAGTGGATAAAACAAATTACCCGTTGGGTTTTATTTTCAACGTTCAACTTTCAAGCCAAAATTACAGGCTTCTGATTATTATTGGAAACATTGAACAAATGTTTATAATTAAGTTTGAGAGATAGTAAAAAAAAAGGTTCTATCAGTATCTATCGAGAAACACAGATGACGAAACAGACTGACGAATGTAACAACAGAAACGGAAATTTGCGAAAAAGTTACCGCAGAGGCCTCAACGGTTTTTATCCGTGTAAAAAGATTCTCCCGAATAGTAAAAATAAGAATAGGCTAGGATCTCGCAAATTTTCATTTCAGCTGTTGTATTCGTCAGTCTTTTTCACTCAATCTGTTTTTTTTTACGTTTGCTCCGCCTTTATTTATAGCAGTGCAAACAGATGCCAATATATAAACAGAGTCATTTCGTGTTGAGTGCTGCATGGTCTTGATTGGCACGTCTTCTCTCAAAACTCCATAACTAGAGTAGAACCGACTTCAACAACCCCTTAGGCTCATTTGGAAGCTACTACTTTATCACTGATGAAGTTTGAAGATCGAATCGCAGATACTTCCAGTTTCTGAGACATAATCGTATAAGTGACGTAACCGACAAAATTATCAACCCAAGCTCGTGTCAAAAATTATGTTGTAATGAAACTGTTTGAATGACAAAAGAAAGGCATTACCACTCCATTAGTTGGATTAAGAAGAGGTTTTCTTTCTACAATTAACAATTTGAAAAGAGTGCATGCAAAAAATGGGATCGCCCTTTTCAAAGCGGTCAGAATTCGTAAAATCGGCAAAAATTCTTGTTTTTTTTTATTTTTTGTTGAAGTGTTGATAATTTGGTTCTATTCGATCATTAAAATGACTTTCTAAAAATAAATTTGAACAAAAATATTTTTTCTAAAAGTTCAGAAATTTTTTGTCAAATTTTTGATAAAGTTTTGTCATTCTTTGACAAATAAACATAATTGAATAAAAGTTTCACAGATCGTAGATAATGCAATAAGCTTAAACTTATTGTTTAAAAATTCCAAAAAAAAATCGTTTATTTTTTATACAATTTTTAAAAACAACGGCTTGTTTTAATAATCTAGTAAAATATCCAGAATATTAAAAAAGTCATTGTTTTCAAAAATTGTACGAAAAATATATGAATTTTTTTTAATTTTTAAAGCGAAAAAATAGGATTTAAATCCATTGAAAAATTGGATAAATTTGCATTGGAAAATTCCACGGGCGTTTTGTATGAAAGCGTCTACGACGTTGTGTTGTGTTATTATATATTTTTTTTCTATTTTTAAATGTCCAGAAAATTGAAAAAAAATCTATTGTTTTCAAAAATTGTATGGAAAAAATACGAAAAAATTTTTTTTTGCTAATTTTATGCAATAAGTTTAAGTTTATTGTATTATCTACGATCTGTGAAAGCTTCCTTCAAATATGTTTATGCGTTAAAGAATGGCATGACTTTTTACTATAAATTTTAAGAAATTTTTTTTTCAACTTTTTTTTTAAGGAAGTCAACTGGA
Source organism: Malaya genurostris (assembly GCF_030247185.1). NCBI lineage: Eukaryota > Metazoa > Arthropoda > Insecta > Diptera > Culicidae > Malaya > Malaya genurostris. Next base: position 150,557,692 of record NC_080570.1, read on the forward strand.
ACCAAATTATCAACACTTGAACAAAAAATAAAAATATTAATTTTTTCCGAGTGATTTTATTAGGTCTGACTAAAAAATTCCTCGATCCATACAAAAAACCAATGGTTAGCCATACTGAAAACGTGTGCAAAGTTCCATATAATCATCGGAGCAAATAGGTTCTGATTTCATCATATTTGCTGCTGTCAATGTTGGAAATAGTTCAGATTCGGATGCTAATTTTATGTTCTAATTTAGTAACGGTGACTCACACGTCATAACTAACAAAACGAAATTAATAAACAAAAAAACTACGTAGATCTTTAGCAAAAAAGGCCTTATATTATTCGTATATGAAGCAAAAGATTTCTAATAACAAAGGAAACTATTCGATAAATTTTATTTTTTCATAGATCCGATCTCAATCCGTCATAAAATACCAACGATTGTCAAACAACACTAAAAAAAAGGCGGGTGTGTAATGTCAGAGACATAACTGGATGACTGGACTAAACAAGTCAACTGCGTAGGTAAGAATGAATGAAGTAGAAGGGTGGATTTTGTATAATGTTCCCCATTTTGCTCCAATGCAAACGACCAGCAGCAGGATGACGCAATCGCTCTTGTTTGAAGTGAAACTGCGAACGTCCCGCAATTGATTCAATGTTGAACTGAATTCTTGATAATAGAACTGGAACTAGAGCTTTGGACATGAACCAACCGGAATGGAGCGCTTGCTTCACTTCCTGCTCGTGTAGTTGACTGACGTGTAGATTGGAATGAACGGAATATATCCAGTGTTAACCTTTTTTATATTATTTATTTTACTAGTTAACCTTTTATACCTTATACCCATTTACGAGAAAGGCGTCATTATTTCATAATCGTTGATACCAAACATTTTAGAAAACTTTAATTTTGAATTATTTGTGATTATGTCATACAACTGAAAATTTTATCATAAATTGCTGATCATATTCCCGATGGCTTGTAGCAAAAAGTATGTTGATACGTTAGATACAACAAGAGATATTCACGATCAAAAACTTATCACTCTCTCTGAGGGTAAATTTTGAAAAGGCGCCCCATAGTAAAGTAAGTCGTATTCACGACAAAAGGGAAACAAAAATTCCCCATCCCCCGTTGCAAGGAGAAAACCGAGAAATGCTAGAAACTCTAGATATTAAAAGTTTCTGTCGTCAAACTCTAAACTATGTCGGTAACCGCTGTTAAAACCATTGCAATATCAATGACAAAACTTGAAACCGCACCGACCGAAAGTTTGTGGAATCTTGTTTGAAATCGAAGCTGTTCCATTCAATCAACATCAAACCCGGAATCGTCACCTTAACCAGTTCCCGAATGAGTGCGATGGAGGGAAAGGGGGGGTGTGAAACGTGAAAGGGGTCGAACACAAGTGTGAAAACTCATCCACCTACCACCTAGTAGCTGCTAGTGTTGACTGACTACTGGCAGACAACAAACACACGCGTCAATGCGACACCTTCCCCCTTCCAACAGAACCCAACTACTAGTGACGTGATTTGGTGACTTGGAAAAACGAAGCTAGTTCGGTTGAACTGCTGCGAACACAGTTAATCGCTGGGATATGGCATACCGGAGGATTTCTGGAAGCTACGAGTTCTAGTGCGTGTTGATTACACCTTCCCCCCTCCTTCCCTCGGCCGGAAACCATCATCGGTGATGGGACAAATGAGGAAAGATGTTCACCAATCTCATTAGCATGTCACTACCCACTTAGAACCGTCGTCGTCGTCACTTCGCTTCGGTGACTTCGTTTGAAATTAGTCCGCTAGTGTGAGTCTTTAAGTGCGTGCAAAATGCGATTTTGATTAAACTCCTTTTACGATAATTAATTCATTAAAAATATCTTCTCATCGAAGGGCGCTGCGAGTGACGTGAGTGTCTTGAGGCGACAAGCTGCTGTTTTTCGAGGAACCGAAGAGCGATGATTCTGCTGCCTACGAAACCATCGAAGTAGTCTGGGAGCACGAACGAAAAAAAAAAACACAACGACGGAAACGACGGTTGTAATTAATAATTGTTGTGTGGAGGGCGGATGGGGGACGGGTAAAAGCTTAGGCCAAGAGACAGGACGCCCGCTAAGATTTGGTTCCAGTGTTTTAGATCCCCAACAGAGACAAAGATCACGTTCCATTTACGTTGGTTGAGTGCGCGATGCTTTTAAGGCGCTACTTGCTACTTCCAGCGCTTCCTACTTTTGTGCCACGCGCTGGCTTTGCCGGCGGGACTGTGGACTCATAAATTATTAATATATTCAAATGTGACGCGTAAATTTAGGGAGACCATTATGATTTATTACACCGAATTATCAACCAAAAACCCATCGACGGTAGTGGCGGGCGCTAGTAGTGGTAATAACCGTCACACACACACACACACACAATCATACAAGGAAACGGTCCACCGCACGCCTTCCGGGCGTCATTTGCGAACCACCGGAATCCTTTGTGTCGTGATTGATTGCTTACCAGAATAATGGGTTCGTGTTAAATTAGCCGTAATTTTGTGTAATTTGGTCTACTCGCGGTGTCAACCTTGCGGTACACCCCACCCAAAAGCTTCAGCCAAATTGAACTGCATAATTCAAACCGAGCTAAAGTATTCAAATCAGACTCCGAATCTGACCTTTTTTCGCCACCGTTGGTTGACTACTGGCGGGAAGCAATTTGCTACTACTGTTTTATTCCACAATTCTCACTTCAACAGGCACACGGTGTCGTCTCCCGTCGTCGTTGGGAGTCCGGTCGGCACACGGCATGCCAACATGCACCTGGGCGCACCAACGACACTAGTTCCGTTCCGTTTCTGTGTGTGTGTGCGCGCTCGAGAAGTTGACTTCGCTTCCGGAGACCAGCCGGAGCCGGAGGAGTGCATTCTGACCTGCAGAATCCTACTGCGAGGAGAGCTTTTATGATTGTAGGTTTTCATTGCTAGTATGAACAGAAAACATCCTCTCGGTTGTCGGTGTCATTGTTTTTATGTTTTTGTGCCGCTACAGCACAACTTTGCACCTGTTTTTTTTTCTCCATCCTCTTATTCAGTAGAAAGATGGCAACTGACTCAAATAAAAAAAAAAGGGTGGCAGCCATATTTTTTTCACCGGGGGTCTCCTGTTGGCATGGGTACATCTCCAGTGTGACACGTAAAAAAAAAAGAACTGGGACGGTGGTCTTGAGAGCGCTTGTCGGAAACACGGTTTCTATGCGGGTGCTCCAGAGCGTATTCTGAAATTTTTAACCTTACCAGAGGTTCGAAATAGTGTGAAAACGATGCTGTGAAAAACATAAGTTGTTCCATTCCGGGACCAGTTTGCGTTTTCCGCAGTGAAACTCAAACGAGTCAGTTCAATACTTTTGTCGTCGAATAGATTCCTGATAGAATTGACGTTAATATTGTTAAAGCCACTTCCTAATCCAGCTGGTATTCGCTTGTCATTCACAGAGTTCCAAACTTCCGGAAAGCTCCATCCTTTTGCAACTTTCAAAACGAACCGAAGACGTTGAAATCGGTTAAATTTACCGTGGTGAAAATTGTGCGGAAAGAAAAGAATGTGGTTTGTCGATTGCGTCATTTATTCGGTTATATCTCTCGAACACGAAATACGCACCGTACCCAATTTCCGCCTTGATCCAAGGCCACATTGTAGCTTCCAAACAAGCTTAAGTTTCGTCAAAATCGGGTCAGTCATCATTGAACCACTCGGTTTGTCGGTTACGTCACTTATATCACTATAGCACCGGAAAAATCTCCAAATTTGAACTCTATCCATTACATTACTTTCATACGAGCTCAAGTGTGTCGAGATCGGCTGAAATATTTCTGTAAAAATGAAGAGATGCTACGGTCGTTTACGTCATTTATGCGATTATATATGCAGAACCGGAAGTACTCTCGATAATCCATTTGAACCTGTTTTGATCTGTGACAAAACTAGGACTGAATCTAATTTGTCACAAATCGGCTCGATATTGGCCGAGTCATTTCTCGAAAAAACGAAGCAATTTGTCGATTACGTCACTTATTCGGTTAAATCTTCGGAGCCGGAAATACTCACCATAATCTATTTCCACTCGATCGGAAGCCACGTAGTAGCTACCAAACAAGCCTAAGTTTCGTCAAAATCGGGTCAGCCATCATTAAACCATGCGATTTGTCGGTTACGTCACTTATACCAATATAGCACCGGCAAAATCTTTCAAATTTGAACTCTATCCATTACATTACTTTCAAACCAACACAAGTTTGTCGAAATCGGCTGAGACTTTTCTACAAAAAATGAAAAGATGCTACGATCGTTTACGTCACTTATGCGATTATATATGCAGAACCGAGAGTACTCTTCATAATCCATTTGAATCTGTTTTGATCTGTGACAAAACTAGGACTGAGTCCAATTTGTCACAAATCGCCTCTATATTGGCCGAGACATTTCTCGAAAAAAGGGAGCAATTTGTCGGTTACGTCACTTATTCGTGTAATATGAGCATGTAACACTAAATCTCCTCACACATTTCAGACCATGTAAAATATTCAAGATTAAATCTTTCCCACACTTCAGACCACACGCACTTGACAAATTTCCATAAAACACATACTCGACAAATTTCCACTCGACACCATGTCACGAAACCCAGAAACCCACTTGAAATATAAACTTCACCTACAAAAAGCAATTAAATTGTCAGCACTCACTTCGACCCAACGTAAACACCGCGTTCAAGCGACAACAATAAATAACGAAACATCAGCGTCAAATATCACCCAAAACAAAACAGTTATGTCATTTCCCGTTTCTTCACGTTCCACACCTCTCTCAATCGACATGACCTAGAATAACAGTAACCCAGGAAAACACACTGACTCGAACCGACACTCACGAGAGTTGAACCAGACTACTCTCAACCTCCCCTTTCTGTATCACACTCACACACTTGTCTAGAAACATTACTCACTCTCTCCTACTCAAATCATACAATGACCGAGACATGTCATTGGTTAAATCAGATTTACGCTGCGCGTTCTAACTCCTCCTCCCGGATTTTTAGTAATCCATACCTAGCCAAGTTAGGAGAGGATAGGGTATAAATAAGTGATTGATTTAAATATATAGTCATAGTTATTCATTCAGACATCCTAAATGACAAGTGTTTCTTTGTTGAAAGAAGAAATATCCACCGTGAACAAAAATACCAAATTCGGTTAGATCTTCGGAGCTGGAAATACTCACCATAATCTATTTCCACTTGATCGGAGGCCACATAGTAGCTTCCAAACAAGCCTAAGTTTCGTTAAATTCGGGTCAGCCATCATTGAACCATGCGATTTGTCGGTTACGTCACTTATGCCAATACAGCACAGAATTTTTTTTTTCAAATTTGAACTCTATCCATTACATTACTTTCAAACGAACTCAAGTTTGTCGAGATCGGTTGAAACTTTTCTAAAAAAAATAAAGAGATGTTACGGTCGTTCACGTCACTTATGCGATTATATATGCAGAACCGGGAGTACTCTCGATAATCCATTTGAACCTGTTTTGATCTGTGACAAAACTAGGACTGAGTCCAATTTGTCACAAATCGCCTCGATATTGGCCGAGACATTTCTCGAAAAAAAGAGAGCAATTTGTCGGTTACGTCACTTATTCGGTTAGATCTTCGGAGTTGGGAATACTTAACCTAATCTATTTCCACTCGATCTGAGGTTACATAGTAGCCTTCAAATGTGCTTAAGTTTGAATGAATTGATTCAGGCATCGTTTAACCACTCGGTTTGTCGGATACGTCACTTATGCGATTAATTCACCGCAACAAACTGTTTGAAAGTGAGCTTTGATCATATCACTACTTTCAAACTATCTCAAGTTTGTCGAAATCAGCTGAAAAAACTTAGAGGACATATAGTAACTTGTCCGTTAGGTAATTTATGCGATTATATATCCGGTGTCAGAAGTACTCTCAATAATACATTTGAATCTGATCTGTTACCAGACTAATACTGAACCCAATGTTGCTCAAATTGGGATCTTTTAGAAAATAATGCGGAGTAAAAATTGCGTTTTGTCGGTCGGTTACATCACTTATGCGATTATCCTGATCTGTGACCAAACTAAGATCCAAATTGCCCCAAAATGGGCTAAGAGGCAACATTTGTTCCATATCGGCTCTGCCATCTTTAAAAAAAAAGTGGAGCAAAAAATAAAGCGCATTTTTGTCGGTTACATCTATTATACGATTATATCTATGGAAGCGGAAATGTTCCGTTCGAATGTTATCAAGGGCCTCAAAGAAACTATCAAATAAACAATCCCAAGTTTGTCGAAATCCCATCTCCGAGAAAAGTAAACAGACGACAGAAGGAAAAAGTTCGGTTTGTCGGTTACGTCACTTAGGAGTTTCCGGAGATTCAACCAAGAATCATGGTTTCCAACATTTCTTTATCTTTTCCATTACATTCCAAAGCAAAGTCTTGGCATTACATTCCTTTTGAGGAATTTGGCCTTTCTGTTTCAACAGACTTCGCAGCCGATTCTTAGTGTATAGAATCATTGCATGGCTAGTACTATGGATCCTACTGACACTAAGAATCCTTCCATGTCGGGGTTCGAACATACGACAACTGGCTTGAAAGACCAGCGTCCTATGCATTGAACCGTCAACCCGGGACAATTCCAGCGAGAAGGAATTTTCTTCATTAACCTGTCAATTTTTTCATATTTAAAGGGTTACATACAAAGTTGAGAGAAAGAAGTGAGCTAAGTGAAACTAATTTTTTAAGGGTTTTATAAATTAGCTTGTTTATTTTAATTAAACAAGCAAAAGTCGAATTGTTGGTGGAATTACTATTATTAAGCTTCTGTTGAATTGTGGATCAAGTTCGTATATCAAATGGCTTACACTTCCGGTTCCGGAGATGTGATCGCAGAAGTGACGTAACCGACAAACCGCACGTTTATCTATACGCTCACTTTTCTCGGAGATGGCTTAACCGATTCCAACAAGTGTAGACTTATTTGAAAGCTTTTATTAGATCATTGATCCAGTTCGATGATCATATGACTAACTCTTCCGGTATAAGTGACGTAACCGACAAATAGCACTATTTTCTATCCGCACAATTCTTCCAGATTTGACCAATGGTATCTCCGGAACCGGTAGTTCAAATGTATTATCTTCAATACATTTGGTTTGGGGAATGAACATATGACATAAGTGCTGAAGCATATTTTTGTTATCTACCCGAATCAATATGAATAAATTTCTATCAAAAATGAACCCAAATTAATCTTATTAATAAATAATGTTTTATTGAGACTGTGTGAATGACAAGAGAAAGGCATTATCACACCACTAGGTGGATTAAGAATAGGTTTTTTTTTTTGCAGAGGCTTGCGGAGATCTGCTCTATGTATTCAAAACGAAAAGTCGAGATCTGGTGTAATCTTGCAAGTTTGTCGACTTTGATACTTTTCTTTTTCAATGTCTAGTCCCAAACTAGACAAAGTTTTGCGGTTTACGAAGTCGAAAATAATTTTTTGATGCCGAATGTTTTAGAAATGCTTGAAATGAAACGGCGAAATCAGTGTTATCTGGAGTTTTTTATGTCGACTTTGGGGCTTTTTTTTGGAAAATGTGAGACTTGAAAAAATTAGGGATGTAGAATTTTTTTGTTGATGTCAATTGATTTAGAAACGTCGAGATTTGATGTTATCTTGAAAAAGTTTGCTTTAATGTTGACTTTGGAACTGTAAAATATATATCGACTTTGGGACTAACCAAATTTTAGAACTCCTAAATCGATTTATTTTTGATGCCGAATTTTTTAGAAATGCATGGAACGTTGGGATCTGGTGTACTATTAATTTTTTCAATACACCGACTCTGAAATCGAATAATTTTGTTTGATGTAAAATATTTAAAAAATGTTATTTTGAATTTTTTTTGTTTTCAAAATTGTCGGTTTTGAGACTTTTTTTTAATATCGCCTTTGGAACTGAACGAAGTTTTAGATTTCCGAAGCTGAAATATTTGTTTTGAAGGTCTCAATGTTTTTTTTTTCTATCATTTATTTTACCCCGGCTTTAACCATTTTGCCTAAATGTTTTAGAAATGCTTAAAACGTCAAGATCTGGTGCAATTTTGAAATTTTTTTTCTAAAGTCGACATTGGGACTGTTTCAATGAAAATTTCGACTTTGGGACTGAAAACTTTCAAAACTTAAAATCGATTTTTTTATGCCCAATGTTTTAGAAATTCATGACATTTCGAGATATATTTTTTTTATGTCGACTTTGGGACATTTTGTTCGAAAAATTTGGATTTGAAAAAATTTTGAGATATTCGAATTTGAATTGTTTTCAATTCTAAATGCATGAAGCTTCGAGATCTAGTGTTTTCTTTAAAAATTACTTTGTTGAAAAATATCAATCGTTCCTAAAAAAATGGAAGATTTCCGAACTCTGAAATTTATTTGGAGCCAAATGTATTAGGAATGCTTAAAACGCCACGGTCTAGGGATCTCTTGGAAAAGTTTTTTTTAATGTCGACTATGGTACGATATTTTAGTTAAATATCGACGTTAGGACTAACAAATTTGAGATTTCCGAAATTTGATGTCGAATGTTTTAGAAATGCATGGAAAACGTTGAGATCTGGTGTAATATTGAAAAAAAAATTTTCTCAGATGTCGACTTTGGAAGTAGAAAAGAATATCGACTTTAGGACTTAAAAATTTGAGATCTCCGAAATCAATTTTTTATCATTTAGGGGTTAACCTTAATTTGTGCTTGGACACATAACCAATTTCACTATCTTTACGTTTCGTCTTAGACTCGTCAGTGCAGAGCAGTTCAAATTGAACTGCTTACTGCGAACTTAAACAGTTCAATTTGAACCGCTAAGCAGACGTAAAGTTAATGCTATTTGCAACACAGTTTTAATAAGCACCGAAGTGCTAAGTCTTTCCTGACGTGCCGAACGAAAACAAGTTTCGGCTAATACTGGCTAAACTTGTTTTCGTTCGGCACGTCAGGAAAGACTTAGCATTTCGTTGCTTATTACAAGTGTGCTGCAAATAGCAATAACTTTACGTCTGCTTAGCGGTTCAAATTGAACTGCTTAAGTTCGCAGTAAGCAGTTCAATTTGAGCTGCTCTGCACTGACGAGTCTAAGACGAAACGTAAAGACAATTTTTTATACCAAATATTTTATAAATGTTTCAAGAAATTCAAATTGAACTGTTTAAGTTCGCAATAAACAGTTCAATTTGAACTGCTCTGCACTGACGAGTCTAAGACGAAACGTAAAGACAATTTTTTATACCAAATATTTTATAAATGTTTCATGTTTATGTTCTTGTAATTTTTTTATATGCCGACATAGGGTTTTTTTTTTAAATGTCAACAGTCGACAGACTTGGAAAAAATTTGAGATTGTCGAAGTCGAAATAATTCGGAGTAATTAAATTTGATGTCAAAATTTTAAGAAATTCACGAACAGTGGAAAAAACGATGGTTTGTTGAAAATATCGACTGAGTCAAAAAAAAGGATATTTCCAAAATCGATATTATTTTATGTCCATTGATTAGAAGTTCTTCAAACGTCGAAATCTGGTGGTATTTTGAATAAGTTATTTGTATTGTCGGGACTTTTTTAATAAAAATATCGAATCGGGACTAAAAAAATTCCAGAATTTTTAAATCGATTTGTCATAGCAAATGTTTTCTGAATGAATGAAATTTCGAGGTTTAGTTTTTTTTATATGTCGACTTTGGGACTTTTTTCGAAAAATGTCTACTTTGAGACTTCCGTCATCGAAGTACGAGGTCTGTTCAAAAAGTTCCCGGAATTTTTTAATTGCGCGCGTCTGGAGAGTCCGGTGGTCAAAATTTTTTTTTATTGTGTTGGTACATATGTCCCTAATAAATGGTGAAATTTTCAGCTGTATTAATTGTTTACATTCTGTCTTGTAGCGGCTGATGTGGACGTGTTTTTTTGAGCTCGGCGATTTTTGTTAGTTTAAACAATGGAAGAATTGAAGAGTCAAAGAATTTGTATTAAATTTTGAGTGAAAAATGAAATAAAGTGTAACCAAGTGTGCGAAATGTTACAGAGAGCCTACGGTGAGTCTGCTATGAAAAAAACAAGTGTTTACGAGTGGTATAAGCGTTTCCAAGATGGCCGCGAAGACGTTGAAGACGCTCCGAACGCTCAGGTCGACCCAACACGTCAATAATCGATGAAAATTTGGGAAAAGTGAAAAAAATTATTATGGATGATCGCCGAATCACTATTAGAGAAGTTGCTGATGAAGTTGGCATATCAGTTGGCTCATGCCATCATATTTTTTCATATGTTTTGGGCATAAAACGAGTGGCAGCAAAATTCGTTCCAAAACTGCTGATTTTTGATCAAAAAACAAACGCATTACCATCGCTCAAGAGCTGTTAAACGACGTCAACGACGATCCAAATTTACTTGAAAGGGTCATAACTGGTGATGAAACGTGGGTGTACGGTTATGATGTCGAAACAAAAGCACAATCGTCCACGTGGAAGCACCTAACGTCACCAAGACAAAAATCGCCGAGCTCAAAAAAACACGTCTACACCAGCCGCTACAAGACAGAATGTAAACAATGAATACAGCTGAAAATTTCACCATACATTAGGGACCTATGTACCAAAACAATAAAATAAAATTTTGACCACCGGACTCTCCAGACGCGCGCAATTAAAAAATTCCGGGAACTTTTTGAACAGACCTCGTATAGTTTGCAATCAAATGTTCTAGAAATGCATGAAACTTCGAGATTTGGGTTTTTGTCGGAAAAAAATTGTTGAATAATATCGACTATGTCTAAAAAAAAATTGGGAGACTTATACCCAATAACTTAGAAATGAAATATCGAAATCTAAAGTTTTCGAGTTTATTTATTTGAAAAAGGTCGACTTTGGGACTTTTGTTTATACATCGACTTTGGGACTTTGGGAAAAAGTTTTTTTTTTAATATCGACTTTGGGATTTTTAAAATAAAAATATCGGCTACAAAATCTAGATATTTTAAATCGATTTTTCTATGCCAAATGTTTTACAAATGCATGACATTTCGAGATTTGTTGTACACTAGATTTTTTTATATTTCGACTTTTGATTTTTTTTTTCGAAAAATGTCGACTTTGAGACTGGAAACAAGTATGAGATTCCCGAAATCGATATATGTTTGTTAGCCAAAACTTTTAGAAATGCCATGACATTTCGAGATTTGTTGTACACTAGATTTTTTATATGTCGACTTTGGAAAAATTTTGTTCGAAAAATGTCGACTTCGAGACTGGAAACAAGTATGAGATTCTCGAAAACGATATATGCTTGGTAGCCAAAACTTTTAGAAATGCCATGACATTTCGAGATCTTAGTTTTGCTCTAAAAAGAAATGTGTGGAAAAATATTGACTGTGTCCAAGAAAAATTAGGAGATTTCCGAACTCCAAAATTTATTTGGTGCCAAATTTTTTAGGAATGTTTAAAACGTCGAGGTTTGGGGTTCTCATGAATTTTTCTTAATGTCTTTAGAATACATTTTTATATATTGACCGGCAATTTGGTTTTTTAAATGTCAACTTTGCACCTAAAATGATATGCGATTTCTGAATTCGAAAAATTTTTATTCCAATTTTTAGAAATGCATAAAACGTGGCGAAAATAGTTTTTAATGTCGCATTGGTTTTTCTCAAAATATCAAATGGAATTAAAAAAATGAGATTTCTGAAATCGATTTTTTTGTCAAATGTTTTACTAAAGTATGAAATTTCGAGATCTGTTGTTATCTGGATTTTTTTTTATGTCAACTTTCAAACTTTTTCCGAAAAATGTCAACCTTAGGACTATTTTTAAGATTTCTGAAATTTAATAATTTTGTTTCATTTCAAATGTTGTGAAAATGCATGAAACGTGGCGATCTGGTGTTATTAAAAAAAAGTTTAAATGTCGATTTTAGGACTGAAAAAGATTTTGAGATATCCGAAGTCGAAATTTATTTGGTTGTCTTGGTGTTATCTTTCACCGTTTTAAAAATATCGACTTTGAGCAACAGATTCAGACGTCCCGAACATTTGCAAGAAAAAAAAGAAAACGGCATAATTTGGTTAATTTTAAAAATCGACTTTGAGACTTCGAAAAAATTTAAGATTTCCGAAACCGAAAAATTTTGTTCAAGCAGGATCGTTATGAAATGCATGAAACGTCGAGATCTGGTGATATCTCCTAGATTTTTTTTTTTTATCAAATATCGTCTTTGACTTGGAAAAAATTGGAGATTTCCGAAATCGAACAAAAACTTTCTGTTTCCAAGTGCCAAATTTAGGAAAAATTTTTTTGGCCAATGTTCCAAGTCGATTTGAGAAAGAACCAGATAACACCAGATCTAGACGTTCCGGGCGTTACCAAAACAAAAGAAGAAAACCGCATTACTTTGAAGATACACATCGAAAAATCGCTTAGCTTTGAAAATTCGTATAAAAATTGCATAAAATGAGAGACTTGAGTGTATATGTTTCAGCTTAATACACTGGACGTATCAAATACGATTCAAATAGAACTTAGATGGTTTACTAGAACCTCCACTATGGAGAATTTTTTTATATTTTTTGATAGCTAACCTGAAAATTTTGTCATGCTAAGGCTGCTTTGAACTTTTTTTTTTCAAATTTTCACATAACACAAACGATAACTATGAATAGTAAATGAGAAATGAACGGTGGAAAAGTGCTAAATAAATAAGTTGGAAATGTATTGGAACATCTACTTTTCAGTCTTTTTTATGCGGGAATAAATAAAAGATACTTGAGCGTAATCTATTTGTTATACCAAGCAAACTAAAATAGCAAACTAAACTTATCATGCAAACAAAGTACTAGGTGTGCGCGCTCCTGGTTGCAATAGTCACAATTCTTCTTCATAGATAACATGCACAACGTCAGAATTGAATCAGAAATCACAACGAATCGCAAACGAACGTTACAGGTATGGTACATTATATGTACATTATAAGGAATGCTAATTGACTCCAACTCCTATCCGCCTGTCACCCCTTTTCTGACACAATTGTTTTCCCTCGTGATTATCCAAATCTGGCTCCCCAATTGAACAGAACAAAGCTCCGAAATGATTCCCATACAATGGAAGCACCAAGATAAATACCGATTATATCGTTTGGCTTTCGTCCTCACTCTCGAAATCCACAAAAGCTGACGATTACAATGCCAAAAACGGCTCTATCATTTACCTTTTTTCATTGCCTCGTGTTGACTGACTTTGCACATCCTCCGCGATTAGGATCCTGGGGATGCTTGCCGATAAGGGGGTAACGAGAGTGAGGCTGCAGCCGACAGCAAAACACAAATATTATTTTGTCACTATCGAGGGTGTGTCGTGTTGTGGTTTCTAGCATCATCAGTGAAACTGAAAAATCACTGCACCAGGCGGGGGGGCTTAACGATGGTCATGAATTTGTTTCAGCTACCGAGGGGAGTCGTTTACCATCGCTCGCGCCGGATTAGGTTCATCGCCATGTATGGTGGTATCCCTAAGGTGTAAGATACCCCGTCATCAGCAATATTTTGCATAATTTAGTTTAGTTTGGTGAAAAAGTTAAAATTCTGCACTCGAATTTCCTCGAACTTCACTTCGAACTCGAACACCGCAGGTGAAGTGAGAGAAGCGACTCAAGTCGGTCGTTCTGAAATTTACTACACCGTCTTTACAAATTATGATGAACCTTAAGTTTGCTCGTGAAACAACATCATTTATGAAAGACCACCAGTCACATTCTTCTCCCAAGGACAACTCAACTTGGTGGGTGGTGGGTATGATGCACTTTTCACTCTGAACTTGTCTCTCTCTCTCTCGCCGTATCTTTTTCTCTATCGCCCTTTTCCCATCATGACACAGCAAGTCTTGTCAAAGGCTTCGCGCTGTACGAAGTGTCACTCCGAAGAATGGGGGGGCATAACAAGTAGTAGTGCACGGAGCGAAGTGACTGGAAATAACAGGACGAAATAGAACAACTTGAAAACATGCAATTACAGAGCTTTTATCTTTACTTTTTTCTCGTCGTCTGGCTGTGCTTGGCTGCCGTTGGTTGGTACCTTAGTCCTCGGTGCTGTCTTAGGATTTCTCCGTTCCTCCGGGATGTCGCTTCATTTTATGTTTGACACATAAACTGTTTGTAACATTTTTTTTTCTACTGTTTCTTACTTTGCTGCTTGGCCATTTGCAATCGAGTTTTGATTTGCTTAAAAGATTCAAAATGCCACCGAGGATTGAAGCGCAATTGCTCTCAATATGGACTCTAATCGTATTTTTGAAGGAACACGTCTATGAATTGGCTAAATGCAAGAATTGAAGTTGATCTTGAACCTCTACTTCAAGCTCAAGTAGATAGGTAGTTTAGTCCGACGAAAGAATATAATCAGGAACTAGTGATGCAAGTATTCGAAAATTCTCAAAAACTCTAAAGTAGTTTGCTTTTATAACATTCTGTCTGAACCAATTAATGTAACATCTGGCGTACCTCAGGGCTTTCATCTACGACCTCTTCTTTTCATGCTGCATGTAAAGGACATTTCCTTCTTACTCAAATACCTAAAAGTGCTTATACAGGGTGATTTTTTAAGAGCTTGAGAACTTTTTTAAACAATAAAACGCATAAAATTTGCAAAATCTCATCGGTTCTTTATTTTAAACGTTAGATTGGTACATGACATTTACTTTTTGAAGATAATTTCATTTAAATGTTGACCGCGGCTGCGTCTTAGGTGGTCCATTCGGAAAGTCCAATTTTGGGCAACGTTTTCGAGCATTTCGGCCGGAATAGCCCGAATTTCTTCGGAAATGTTGTCTTCCAAAGCTGGAATAGTTACTGGCTTATTTCTGTAGACTTTAGACTTGACGTAGCCCCACAAAAAATAGTCTAAAGGCGTCAAATCGCATGATCTTGGTGGCCAACTTACCGGTCCATTTCTTGAGATGAATTGTTCTCCGAAGTTTTCCCTCAAAATGGCCATAGAATCGCGAGCTGTGTGGCATGTAGCGCCATCTTGTTGAAACCACATGTCAACCAAGTTCAGTTCTTCCATTTTTGGCAACAAAAAGTTTGTTAGCATCGAACGATAGCGATCGCCATTCACTGTAACGTTGCGTCCAACAGCATCTTTGAAAAAATACGGTCCAATGATTCCACCAGCGTACAAACCACACCAAACAGTGCATTTTTCGGGATGCATGGGCAGTTCTTGAACGGCTTCTGGTTGCTCTTCACTCCAAATGCGGCAATTTTGCTTATTTACGTAGCCATTCAACCAGAATTATGTAGACCATAAATCGGGCGTAAAGCGCGAAACACATTTCGAACCGAACACTGATTTTGGTAATAAAATTCAATGATTTGCAAGCGTTGCTCGTTAGTAAGTCTATTCATGATGAAATGTCAGAGCATACTGAGCAAATAATAATCCTAATCTCAAAAAAATCACCTTTTATTTGCTGACGACATGAAACTCGCCGCAATATTCCAGAACGAAAGCAATCTCTTCCACGTTTGGTGCAGCAGAAGTCTACACAACCTCAATGTAAAAAAATAATTAAAATCAATAAACAACACTACAATACCATAATCAATAAAGCAAATAGTTCTGCTGGGTTTTATTAAATGCGTCTGTAATAACTACCAGGACACATATACAATTGAATTATTATATAGTAGAAATGTCAAAATCCCTATAATATTATTCACGAAGAACGCATTGAACCGTTCCAGAAATTATTTCTTTTATATGAACTTCGTAAATTAAACTGGACAGCATTTCCTCTGCCATCGTGTGACAGCAAATAATCGTTAATTGGCATTTTAACTGTACTTGAGACTGAATTAAGGCCGGCTTTGGCAAAATATACGGCTATTTATAGATAATGCTTATTTATGGTTGGTATGCATTCTGAAAACTGAATTCTGATTGATTTACAGCGGATGAGCTTTCAGAATGCAGATATAGAGCTATAAAAGCAATTCCAAGAATGAGTAGACGAAAAAGTGACAAAATCAGAATCGACCTTCTCCGATTTGGATGAAACTTTGCACATGGCTTTAATATGGCAAACCATAAGTTTTGAACCGATGAAGAGGTCGACTCGACTCACGACTGATTTTTAAAAAGGGCGTATGTATTTTTGAATTTCACAAAAATTGCCTTTTTCAAATCGTTGTAACTCGGAAATCGTTAATTGTACAAAAATGTCGTTCAGAAAAAAGTTGTAGGGAATCGATTGGGCACTCTAAAAAATAAACACTGAAAAAAAAATTGATTTTATTCTCAATAATTTCAAAATGAACCAAAAAAATTAAATAAAAAAATTCAGGGCTTCGACTTTTTTTTGATAATTTGTAGGTTTTAAAAACAGTTTTGAAATAAAAATTATCAAAAAAATATTAGAACCCTGATTTTTTTTTATTTAACCTTTCCGAATTATTTTGTAATTATTGAGAAAAAAAATCAAAAATTTTTTTCTGTGTAAATTTTTTCAGAGTGAACAATCGATTCCCTACAACTTCTTCCTGAACGCCATTTTTGTACAGTTAACGGTTTCCGAGTTACAACGATTTGCAAAAGGCAATTTTTGTGAAATGCAAAAATACATACGCCCTTTTTAAAAATCAGTCGTGAGTCGGATTGACCTCTCCATCGGTTCAAAACTTATGGTTTGCCATACTGAAGCCATGTGCAAAGTTTCATCCAAATCGGAGAAGGTCGAATCTGATGACCTGCTAAGCATTTCTGGAATTGCTCATAAGCATTTTTGGTGCTAATAAAATGCTATTTAAATGCCATTATTAGAGATTACTGGTTACCTGGGACATAATGGTTTATTTTAATAACGACATTATTTCTTGTCGCATACAATCTTCTTCACTACTATCGGTACTATTTGTATGTACCTGGCCGTCAATTAGGAACAAGAACAAATTATGCAACAAAAGGTCCAGTTAATCGAATTGTGCGTCACTATAATTAATTTTTTAATCATCTTGACCTTGCTATATCAAAAAGAAAACCCATTCAAACCCAACTTTATCGTAGAATTGTGAGTAACATTATAAATTATTTATATGTAGTCTACATTTGCTTGACGAAATAAATAGATAAATAAATAAAAGTAGAAACACATCGTGTATGTAGCTCGAGAACAGCAGCGGGCCGAGGATGCTACCTTGTGAAACACTGTGGAAAGGTTCGAAAACTCTTGCGGCATAACTGAACCAATTAAAATTCGCACACAGCGTTTCGTTAAATAGGATCTGAACCAACCAACAAGGATTTTGGCGAAGGTTTACCTCGAGACATATCGAGTATAGAAAAAGCAATTGTAGTGGCTGTGCCTATTACTGCGAATATTTAGCTTGCGTTTAAAATAGGCAGAACGGGAATCGTAGTGTAAACATTTTAAACACTCTTTTTTAGTCGGTAATTCACCAAAAATTGCTTTATTATCAGGGATTCATTCACTTATATAGTCTATCCTCTCCTAGCCTAGCTAATTAATTCTAACAGTTAGGATCTCTAAGTAGATCCGGAAGGAGGAGTTAGAACGCGCAATGTACATCGGGTTTAACCAATTGGGACTCGTTGTGTCGTGTCGGCCATTGTATATTTTGTGGGTAAGAGAGGAAGTAAAGTCGTTTGGCAGTTGAACAGTGAGCTTCTTGAAGAGCGTGAGCGGGTGTGATACGGAGAGGAGAGGGCGATAGCATGTTGGGTTATTCTCGTGAGTGTCGGTTTAAATTAGTGTGTGTGTATTGCTGAGTTACTGTCATTCTAGGTCGTGCTGACCGGTATCGATTGTGGTCGACGGTACGGCATGAGGGACGTGTAGAAGAGGGTAGTGACACAGGCTGTTTTGTTTTGTGTTCTGTTTTCGATGACATAACAATTTGAAACTTGATGCTTCCTTGTTTCTGTAGTCGATTTTTACGACCACAGCGTTTTTTGCTGGGTCACCGGAAAGTGCTAGTGCTGATATTTTAGTTGGCTTCATGTAGGTAATGTTTTTATTTTATGTAGGTTTCTAGGTTGGTGAAAGGGTGCTTTTACGGGTTTTTGTTAAGTGCGTGTGGTCTGGGGTGTGTGGAAGATTTAGTCTTGAATATTAATATTACATTGTCTGGGATGTGTGAGGAGATTTAATCTTAATGTGAAATGTAGTCTGAAAAAAAGGCGCGCAAAATTTTAATCGCTTGAGTTGACCGAATCGTCGCACAAAGTAAAACAAGAAAAACTTACACATAGGAACCAGCAATATTTTCAGTCATTGAGCGCAGTGGGTTTATCACTCTTTTTGTTGGCTAGTAAAAATTCGTAATGGATTTTTGAATCTTTCACACTTTGAATATATGCTAATTCAATCGTTATTGTTAGTGATTACTATTACACTAGAACTATGAATCATGAGTAATTATGATTGACTAACATGAGATTATATGCATATGTATTGACTAACTTACTTACCATGTATATGCCTGAGTTTAGTAGCAAGCAATGTAAAAAATGCGGAAAAGTTTATGTAAACTTTACCAAATTTCGGTTGTTTTTTCTAAAATTTTATAATTTTGAATTGCATTTTCAGATTCTTTGTGAAATTCTGCTACAAACACTACTTTTCAGTTCTAAAATCATCCCCGTAAAACGGAACAGTAACCGTCTATACATTTCAAAAACCAATTACGGCTCGGCAAAGCAAAATTTCAAAATTCTAAGAATACTTAGTTGTGATAAATTTTGTTGCGAAAACTTAAGTGTTTTTAGTTTTTCGAAAATCGGTCTAGTTTTTGAATAATTGATCGAAAACGCGAAAAGTGCATTCCACTACATTTCACCATAACGGTTCACATTACAGCAATATTCGCAAGAAGGGCAGCTGAAATTGAATACCGTAGTGACCAAGTACAGCAAAGCATGCTTGGTTTCGTCTAGTCAATTGGACTTTCTCTTCATGTGTTTTCATAGGCAGGGTATTTTAATTGGTAAAGCGATTTCCTCGGTTAGGAGTTAGCCATGGGCTCAAGTCAAGTCTCTCCGGAAAAATTTTGAAAACGGGTTTCCCTGTTAGATACTGATCATTTATGAAAACTAGCTCAAGACGGTTTTCATTGATTTTGTTCTTGGATTAGGTTGTTGTCTTAGATTTTCGCTCATGTTCTTGATTCTTGTTCTGGCTATTGTTTTGTTCTTCCTCATGGATTTGTTCCTGGTCTTATTCTTGGGTTCTGTACTTGGTATTTGTTCTTTTCCTCGATATTTTTTTTTTGTTCTTGATTTTTGCTTTTGTTATTGATCTTTCTTATTATATTATGCTCTTATTCTTGAACTGTTTTTGGTTTTTGTTTTTTTTCTTAGTTTCTATACTTGTTTTGGGATTTTGGGCCAAGATTTTGTTTTTGTCCTTGATTTTCTCTCATGTTCTCATGGGTATTTATTCTTGTTCTTAGTTTTCGGTTTCAGATCTTGTTCATCGTTTTCGTTCTTAGTCATGGTTTTTGTTTTTGTTCTTGGATTTTGTTTGTGTTTTATATTTTCGACCATGTTCTTGTTTTTTAATTCTTATTCGGCTTTCGTTCTTGTTTCAGTTTCTGGTTTTGGTTTTTCGTATTTATTCTTGTTCTCGTTCATGGTTCATGTTCTTGTTCTTGAATTTTGTTTTTAGTTCTTGTTCTTGGTTTTTGTTAATTTTCTAGATTTTGTTGTTGGATTTTGTTTTTGTTCTTGATCATCGTTTATGTTTTTGGTTTTTGTTCTTTTTCTTGATTTTTTTTCCTATTCTTGACTTTCGTTCTTGTTCTTGGTTATTATTTTTAGGTTTTGATCTTGTCATTGCTCTTTGTTCTTGAGTTATGTTCTTTTTTCCGGTTTTTGTTAGTGTTTCTGTTCTTGATCGTTTCCTTGTTTTGCCTTCCTCTATTTAAAGCATCTTTGGCTTTAATGTCACTATATTCTACCGGATGATAAGTGAATATGAAAATGATTTCTTCTTACGAATGTTTTTTTTTTTCATGATTAATAAAATATCAGCCAGATTAGAGAAAGCTCCATTGCGGCAGCTCTATGTATTTGTAATTGTTTTTAATTAGAAGACAGCCTGCCATTCTAGAATCAATGTTTTTTCGTAGCGTTTTCATTTTCGTTGATTTAGGAACCAAAACCACAGAGTTTTCCGATATGGCATTGTACTTTTCAGGCATTCTTAAAAACAAACTCAAACTGTTTCGAATCTTGTGACAAATTTCTAGTCATGCTTCCGGTTTGAGAGTTCTTGACCGTTCGAGAAGACAAGACTACCTCCTACTCACAAGCACATTCATGAATAAAGTAACGAACCTAACCCTGCCCATCCATCCTGTCCTGCGTCCTGTGTCCGGCCTGCCACCATCCAGTCCGTTAGCCGAAGACAGGTGGCTGTCTGTAAACCAATCCATCTTTCCCGGGAGTGTCGTACATAAAGCCGTTTCCTGGATCACCGCACCGGTAAAACCGATAAGTCCTGCTGCATAGCACCGCTGCGGGCTGGCCGACAGGTCGAATGGCTGCAATATTAGCAGCAACCAACCAGCAGAGCTTCATCGGTGGTTAACATCGGAAAATGGAAAAGTTTCATTGAATTATTAAGATCATTGGCAGCCAACCTTTTTGCATCTTGTCGTCTAAGTACTACAGCTTGACTTCCGACGAGGAAGAAGGGCCAAGGCTGAGGCTGAGATACGGAGAGCCCGCTTGACAAACGGTTCTTTTATGTTCCCAGGAGTCCTGTGTTCCCCGGGTGAAGTCCCACACAGAAACGAACGCAAGAAGAAAAAAACCTCTGAAACAAAACATGTATATGTTGTTCTATGGTAAACTTTCGACCCCTCCCGACCGCACACACACACAGTGTCCTCCTCTGGTGGCACTCTCAAGCTCAGGTAAGAACTGATGAAACTACTTTGGTCAAGTCCTCTGTATGTATTCCTCTTCAGTCGGGATATTTCCCATTCACTGTCTCACCGGGGTTCTTTTCGGAGGGTGGGTGGCTTTTTTCGTTAACGGACGAGTGACCCGAAAGAAAATCACTTCAACCGTACAAAATGGTGTTCGGTTTTACTTTTGAAAAGCACTACGGTTTTTCGGAGCGGAGCGCAGTACGGCAAAAAGGGGCGTCCTTTACTTGAAGATTTTATTTGCTTGACGAAGAAAAAGGATCAACTCCGATGCTGATGCTGCTTCTGTCCTCGGTATCCCAGCGGACTTCGGCTTTTGTGTGCGGGACATTCTATGACTAGGCGAAATCAAAGAAACACACACACACACACATACAGAGAGAGAGGCTACAATATCACCTGAAAGGATTGCGGTCCGGTGCGGATTATTAGTTTTCTTGCGGGCTGGGTTCTCGAGTAGAACCAGGCTAGGAAAATTTGATTCATCTTGGCTCCTGCTCCTGGTGGGATGGGGAGGAGGTCAGAAGTACGGGTCGTATGGTTAGACTGAGAGCGTTTTTCACAATATAGCAGTAATTTGGTGAATCAAGTTTGTTTGATATATTATCTGCTATCTAGGTTAAATTGATTCTGTGGTTTCGAGCAAACTTTCAGGCAGCCGGAAAATAACTCAATGAAAGATTTACTTTGGCTCTGCTCTTGGTAATACCGTGAGGATAACTATTGATGTTTTTTTTTATCCTGCACCAGATGGAAGGAAAAAAAAGCTTAGCATTGATGAAAGGAAAAACTTGCGAAGCAAAAACTTGCAAAATCACATTCCGATCCGGACCGTCGCCTTCTGTTTCGACACACTTCATAAATGCTCGACATACGAAGATGCTTTCAACAGCGAAACTCAGTTGAAAACTTCACACGATTCTCGGTTACTCTATTAAAGCGGTATATATTCTGATATATTGACAAAAAAAGGGATGGATAATGTTAGAGACATAACCAATTTTGAGATTTCTGAAATCGAAAATTTTATTTTTGATGCAAATGTCTTAGAATTGCACGAATTCATGCAATTCTTAGACATTCGGTATTAAGTAAAATGTCTATTTAAGAAATTTTAATTCCAGAGATCATTCCAAGATTTTTGGCATAAAAAATTTACGATTTCGGAAAGTCCCAAAGAGTCGTTTGAAAAAAGCCATTTCAAATCCACCTAGTAATGATGGCTTTCTCATATTACTTATATTTTCAGAAACATCACTAGAAAATTCTGTCAAGATTTTTTTTCAAACTCGAATAAAATCAAAAAAAATGTTTTGTGTAAAACTACCACAACCTTTCCAATTGGTAAACAGTTATGTCAAGTTAACAGATTCAAATATGGCAACACTGCACGCTATACAAAATTGAATAAATCACGCTGAGTGCTAGCCGGTGGTGTTTTCTTCTTCCGTACCAGAATTTAACGGTTTTGCATAATTTTGAATGACGATTTAAACGTTTTGACACTCATCGGTCTATAATTTCGGAATCGGAACTCGGATCTGGATGAAATTGCTCAGTATCTTTAGGGACTTTAAGGACTTTAAATCATGATTAGTGAAAATCGGGTTAACCGTTGCTGAGATGTCGAAGTAAGTTCCGTTTTTGGAGCCTTGCTTCACTATTACCGGTGCGTTCGGAAGCTAGTAGTCCCAAAGTAGATTTATATATTCACTAACTAACAAGGTCTGCCAACTAGATGAATTTATCAGTAAATTTTATAGAAAGTTGCACCTCGTTTCGTCACCACGGAACCGGAAGTCGGATTTGGAAAAACTTTTTAAAGAATTTCAAGATCTTTTATTTGCAACTTAGTTTTTGAAAATCGGTTCCGAGAAAATTGATTGCACATTTTCTCATAGATTTGCATATATTGCCTTGTAATTCCGGAACCGGAAGTCGGATAAAGATAAAATTCAATAAGAAGCCGGATACAGATAAAATTCAATGGGACGTTTGAGAAAATCGATCACACCATCTCGGAGAGAATCAAGTGACATTATTTGTTACACACACATACATACATACAAATTGTGATCCAGACGAACTGAGTCGAATGGTTTATGACACTTGGCCCTCCGTTCAAAACTCGGTTTTCACAGAGATTGAATAGCCTTTCTTTGTGAGAAAGGCAAACAAATTTTGTTTTTTGGCATGACCCTAGATTTTGACTGCTTATGAAATTCTAAGAAATTTGGAACCAAGACAAAAAAAATTTCGATTTCGGAAATTTCAAACTTTAATCGCCGAGCGTTACAACTTACGTACATCCGATTTAACTCAAATTTTGCATAAGGACATTTTTTGAATTCCTTAAACCTTTAAGCACTATCGCTTTACGAAATTAGAAATGACCCCAAGCCATTGGAACCCTAATATAAACGCTAGGGTGAAAATATACTTAAACATACAATTTTGTAGCAATCCCTGAGGAAGACTATAATACATTTTCGAAACGTTGGAATGAATTTAAAAATCTGTTTCCTATTTACTACATGGAATTAAAAGTCCCGGGTCTCTCACAGAAAAGACGTGAATAGCTTCGAACCGTGTGTATTTTTGTTGATAACAAGCCTCTAGATGGCGCAATACAAAATTTCATGACAATCTATCCTCTAGTATCTAAATAACAGCTGATCGTATCAGACGAGTTCTAGTTTTCATCAAGCTATGGAAAAAACGCATCAACACATTCATGCATGAAAGCAACGGTGAAATTTGCAGTACGGATTGATCCAGCATCCTCCGTATTCTCCGGATCTGGCCCCCAGGGACTATTCTCTATTTCCAAACCTAAAAAGGTTTCTCCATGGAACAATATTTTCGTCGAATGCAGAGGACATTGCAAAAACTGAGAACAAGAACAAATACCAAGAATGAAAATCAAGAACAAGGGCCAGGAACAATATCACGAGCACGAACAAAAACCATGAAAACGAAAATCAAGAACAACAATGAAATCCAAGAACATGAAAAATAAACAAGAGCAAGAAAAAAACCAGGAACTTGAATAAAAATCAAGAACTAAACCAAGAACAAAAACCATGAGCTAGAACAAGAACCAAGGAAAAATACTACAATCAAGAATATAACAAATATCAAAAATTAGAACCAATAATAAGAACAAAAACAAAAATCAAGAACAAGATTAACGTTCCAAAAAAACAAGGACCATGAAACAAGACCAAAATCGAAGAACAGAATAACTAAGAGCTAAATGAACAAGAACAAAAATAGGAACGGCAAAAAACAAAAACCAAGAATAAAAGTGATAAACCCACGAATAAGAACGAACACTAAGACAACAACAAATATTAAGAACGAACAAAAACTAAGAACACTTAACAAGAACAATAACCAAGAGCAAGAACAAAACCCTGAAAAATAGAAACAGAAACAAGGAAGAACAAGAACAAAGCACAAAAATCAATACCAAAAACTAGACACAAGAATAAGAACGAGTATGGCAACTAAAAACAAGAACAGAAACTAATAACAAGAACAAACACTATGAACAAGAACAAAAATAAAAACCGCGGAAAAAAAATAAAATACCCAGAACAAGAACCAAGAACATAAGAAAATCTTGGGCAAAAACAAAATCTGAGAAAAAAAACTATGAAAAAGTACAAGAACCAAAAACAAGAACAAAATCCAAGAATAAGAGAAAAAGAGATAAAGAAAATCAATAACATGAACAAAAACCAAAAACAGGGACCAAAACATAAAAGAAACAAAAAACTGAGAAGATAAAAAAACAACAATTAACACCAAGAACAATAACAAAACTCTAGAACAAGAACCAAAACTGAAAACAAGAACAATTACCAAGAACAAAAATCAAGAACAAGAACCAGAAACACAACCACGAGCAAAAACAAAAACCAAGGAACAAACCAACTACTAGAACCAAGAACAAGAAGAAAAAAAACATGAACAAGAACAAATTGAAAACGAAAAACAAGAACAAACATGATAACGAAAAACAAGAACCAAGAAAAGGAACAAGGATCATAAACAAGAATCATGAGGAAGAACAAATACCAAGGAAAAGAACAACAATCAAAACAAATATCAACATCAAGAACAAAAGCCATAGAGAGGAACATGAATGAAAACGAAAATCAAGAACATAAACAAAAATTAAGAACAAGAAAAAAAAGAAATAGGACGAATATCAAAAAATAAAACGAAATCCAAGAACAACAACAATTAACAAAAGCAAGAACAAAACGTGGAAACAAGAACCAAAATCAAGAGCAAAAACCATGAGTTAGAACAAGAACCAAAGAAAGGTACTAAAATCAAGAACAAAAACAAATATCAAGAACAAGAACAAGAATCACCAAAAACGAATACAAGGACTAATAAAATGTTACGAACAAGAACGAAAAGCAAGTAAAAGAAAAAAAAAACAAACAAAAACCAAGAATAAGAATAAACAACCAAGAACAAACACCAAGATATGAATTAATACTAAGAACAAGAACAAAAACGTTGAACACGAACCAAAAACAAAAATCAGGAAGAAGAAAAAAACCCTGAAAAACAGGAACAAAAACAAAAAAGAAAAGAACAAACACAAAGTACAAGAACCAATACTAAGCACTAGAAACAAGAACAATAACACAAAAAACAACAAATGTATAAGTTCGCTTTCACATCTCATCCATGTCAGTCGATAAAACATAACCGCTTACGTTCGGGACAGAAGAAACCAAGCACAGTATTGTGTAGTGAACAATAGAACGACCTCGAAATGATTGAAACCAAACGAACAAAAGCTACCGCCGACACGAAAGAATACAATTATTGTTGACTTCAGGCAGTTAAAAATGCGACCTTCGATACGAGAAAAAAAACAGTTTGTAGAGCAAACACTTTGAACAAGAACAAAAATTAGAAACAAAAATAAAAACCTAGAACTTGACAAAACCAAGAACGAGAACAAAAGCTATTAACAACCACAAAAACTCAGAACAACAACAAAAACTAAGAACAAGAAGAGAACTCAAGAGCGAAAACAAAACCCCCAGGAAAAACCAGTAACAATACTAGTAACCAAGAACAGGAATTAAAACCAAGAACAAGAAAAAAACCAAAAACAAGAACCAGGAACAAAAACTATGAGCAAAACACCAGAAACCGAAGAAATACACAAAACCCAAGAACAATAACAAATACTAAGCACTAGAACCAAGAACGAGAACAAAACCCACGAACAGGTACAAGTATAACAACGAAAAATAAGAACATAAACGAAAAATAATATCATAAAACAATAACAGTAACAAACCTTAGGAACTAGAGCAAAAACAAGGAACACGATTGAAAATCAAGAACAAAAGCCA
Source organism: Malaya genurostris (assembly GCF_030247185.1). Taxonomy (NCBI): domain Eukaryota; kingdom Metazoa; phylum Arthropoda; class Insecta; order Diptera; family Culicidae; genus Malaya; species Malaya genurostris. The sequence goes on from NC_080570.1 coordinate 150,584,126, forward strand.
TATTCAAGAACAAAACAAAAACAATTACCACGAACAAGTATAAAAACGATGTACCATAGTAAAGAAGCAAAACCAAGAATAAAAACAAAATTTCAAGAACAAGAGGAAAAACCAAGAATAAGAATAAAATCCAAGAATAGGAACGAAAACTATAACTAAGAACCAAAACCAAGATTCATAAAAGTCTACGTTTGTCCACTAGTGCCGAGAGGGGGCTTAGCCCAAAGTTTGCGTACTTTCCGGTTTTCGAATGAAAATAATTAATTAATTTACTCAAGGCGGAACAATTTTTCATTTGTTTTATTATAGCATGAAATCATTATCGTATTTTTTTACCCAACGAAAAATAGAATCAAAAACAGATAAATGATTGAAATTACGAAAGCAAAAATTTGCAAACTTTTTCTATCCCGTAAAAGTGTTTACTAGAACCGCTTTACGAAAAAAAGACATTTTCTTTCCCATCGTTTATCGGGTAGAGACGTTTGAGATGTATTTTGTGTCTCTTTGCCGTTTGGGTATCTTGATTAACTGAGCATCTGTGGCAACTTTTCAAGATAATGAGATTATTATTCATTTGAAAACGGATGGCACGATTTTGGAAATCCTCACAAATAAAATAATAGGACTACTGTACCGATAGTGATCTGATTAGTAGAGTCGCCATATTTTTTTTGCCAATCACTCGACTTTCAATCAACGAATTGTGATAAAAACAGAAAAAAATTATTCGAAAATTATACATGACTGCTGTAATAGCAATGCGAAAACTCGTAGCAAATGTACCTATTTCCATATAGAAAAAATAGACGGGTGGCTAATATCAGATTCATAGTCGCACTGACGTAAATACGAAAACGAAAATTAACTTGCTTCCCTTGCATTTCGAACTTGCAAGAACTTTCTTTCATGAATTTTCTCAAATTACACATAAATTTCCGCACCGTTTGCAAACCAACATGCGACAAAACGCTACAGAAATTTCCAGTTCGTTAATACCGCATGAAAAATGTCTCCATAAATGTTCGTTGTTTATCGCAACACGGCGTCGGCTTATTGTGTGTATGTGTGTGTGTGTGTGTGTGTGTGTGTGTGTGTGTGTGTGTGTGGGTGTTTTCAGTGACGTTAGGAAGCACTCCTGCCAGGCAGAGTTTGTCGTTTGCCATTCGGCGGACGACGACTTTTCACTTCAGTGCGAGACCAGCTGCCATATCTAGTTTCGCGTTCCCTTTGTTTTTCCTTCCCTTCACCACCAGAGCAATATCTCGCGAATGAGATGATTAATATAATTAGTAAAATGTGTCACCTCTCGTTTTATCCTTCCGTTGGCGATGGCGGCGACGGCGGTGGCGGAATCTGCTCATTGCTGTCGGTTTTTCGGTTGCCGCTGATTGGGGTGTGCAGACGGCGCTGGTTTGTTTTAATATTCATCACCTCTATTCGGAGTGTTCTTCGTCGGTATCAGGAGAAAGATAAGCTGCCGTCTTTTGTGTCTATTTATCTACTCAGCAGATGATCGAGCCAGAAGTGTAGGAGTCAGTTACAACAAGCACCGTAGAAGCACCGCGAGATTATAATAATGGAGTCAACTTGTGTTGAAATAAATTGGCCCAAAAGGGCTGGCTAGGGGGTGCTGTGTAGCATGTGGCCATGCTGGAGGGGGGGGGATGTGTAGCATGTCTCAGCACTTTTGCGGTGGTTAGTATTTGACATCGTTACACGCTTTATTTATGTTTATTGTTAGAGATATTAATTCAATTTGATGGTGCACGCTGTAGAAGCTCGAGAGAAGGAGGAAAGTTTCGCGGCACTCTACGGTCGCCATTTTGAGGAATGTGTTGATCGCGGCATCGCCGTCCCCCCCAGGCACATCCGCACATTCATTATTAATTGCAGTGGGAAAAATGTCGCCTCACCACTTCTGGCAGCGCGCAAGGATTCCACGTTGGTTCCGCCCGGTTGACGGTTTATTTATGATTTTAATTTTGCAGCTCGTTATTGGCGTGCCTACGGCTAACCGTGTGTGAATGACTGTGTTTAACGATTATTCGAGCCTGTACCGAAAGCCAGCAGAGCCTGTAGCGAAAGAGAAATGTTGAAGGTAGCTCTCTAAGCGCTCGGTTGTTTGTGGGATTGACGGGTAATTCTGGGCCGGAGCCTAATTATATGATTAATTGGAAACGATTTGAGCGCACACAACAGCTGGAACTCCTCTCATTTCATCACACTGTCGACGGAAAGCTCATTAGTCATTCGCTTAACGCTTTTTCATTTTATGCGAATTGCTCATTATGGATGAAATTTTGTTCAACTCGTCTATGCAATAAATATTTTGATTTACCATCTAATAAATGGTGGTAAATGGTAAAATCTCCAATGGGAAAATTTGACATTATTTGTTGAGTTAAAAGATTCGAAGCAACCAAAACAACGAGCTAGATAATATCCACTTTTACCAGATATTCCACAATGCCCTGTGTAAAATAAACAGTGAGGCTCAACGAAGAGGTTAGAAATTGGGTGCCGTACGAGTTGAAGCCAATAGATGTCGATGCGGTTCCCAAAAATTCTGCATATTTCTTTCTGAATCGTAATATCATTGAAGGCAATAAAAAAATACAATTTCCTAGTGTGTAATTTTTCATCACGACAACGTTCGGCCATGTATTGCGACTCGGGTCAAAAACTGTTTGAATAATAGTGCATGGGTCAGTTTTTTCTCACCCGCTGTATAGTTGTTTCATGGACTTATCCGACTACAAGTCGTACCTAGATTCTGATCCGAATGCTAAACCTGAATTGCGGATCTAGCCCAGAATTCCAGGCCCGGGCATAGGCCCTGGATCTAAGTCCAAGTCCCAAATTCTGGTGCAAAATTCGAATCCACAATTCAGATCTAGAATCCAAGTCTGGAGTTCACGACTTCATTCAGATTCAAGCACAGAAATCAAGTGTATAACCCAGCTCCATGGTTCTGGCGCAGAATTCAGGACGAAATATTTCACATTCAGAATTCAGTGCCGGCATTCAGATACAGAATTCCGAACCTGATTACTGGGCTCGAAACAGGATTCTGATTCTATATTCTGGAACGGAATTCTGAACCTCGATCAGGACCTAGATTCTGTATCTGAATGCCGGAACTGAATTCTGAGTGTGAAATATTTCGTCCTGAATTCTGCGCCAGAACCATGGAGCTGGGTTATACACTTGATTTCTGTGCTTGAATCTGAATGAAGTCGTGAACTCCAGACTTGGATTCTAGATCTGAATTGTGGATTCGAATTTTGCACCAGAATTTGGGACTTGGACTTAGATCCAGGGCCTATGCCTGGGCCTTGAATTCTGGGCTAGGATTCTGGATCTAAATTCTAAACCTGGAGTTTGGCTATGTTTCCCGGACCTGGATTCATGATCTGAACATGCCTATATGATCTGAACTCTGGAACTAAATTCAGGACCGTGATTCTGAGTTCGAATCCTGAAGCTGCATTCTGATTCTGAATTCTGAATTCGCCGAGAGCTGTCCAATTTCCAATTGGACATTCTAAGTAAGTGTGAACGATGCAGCATATTTCGTTCCCGAACTCGACTGCCAATTGGCTACGTTTCGAGAGCAGAGGGAAGCAAAAAATCTATGCTCGAAAAACTAGAAGAATATATAAGATAAGTTCATTCAAGATCGTTCAAAATTGCAGTGGCAGTTAGTTAGCAGCATACCGGAACACATAAAAGCAAATGCTTTCATCTTGTTTTTATCTCCAAACCAGATCGGTTCGCCATCCCTTGAAGAGAACCGAAGGAACTTGAATATTCATTGCATTCTCTATTAAATGATTTCCAGCTAATGGAATGTCATTAAAAAATAAAAAGCAAAAAAAAGGGAAAGATATTGCTTACCGTTTGTCAGAAATGATATGAAAAAGTTGTTGCAGGCAAAAAAACCCGGAAGAAGTCCTGCCACTCGAGCTACTGTTGGCTCGAGCCATAGTTTCCGGATGACTGATAATTTCGGAACGCCCAACGGAGTTCGGAAAAACTCGACAAAATTTCCCTAATCATCATTACCAGGTGAACACGTTATCCCTCCCAACCAAACAAACAAACACCCACAGCTTGCTACGATTGCTCTTGAGTTGCATCGTCCTCCGTCCTCCGATAAAATCATCATCGATATGGGTTTGAATTTTGCCGGAAGTCGAAGTTACCGTGTTCGGCGGACTTATGATTGCTATCTTGCCGCCTTTTTTTTGCTTGCATGTCCCACCGCCCCATCCGGAACTGGATATGCAAAAGAACCAGCAAAGCTACCGACTCTCGGGTCGGTCGATGGCTCGGCTAGAAGAAGAAGAATTTTCAATTTCAGATTCCCATTTCCAAGTGCCATCAGAGGGAATGAGATTGGCGCATGAAAAATGTTAAATATTAAAATTTAAGTGCATATAAACGAAATTGCTGAATTATTCATTCACCGTGGACTTTGAGTTCACGGGAGGAAGAAACTGCACCCCGGCGGACGGAGAGAGCAAATAAGCAAGAGCATATTTTTTCCGATCAACATTTTTTTTCTGGGACAGAAGGTAATGGAAATTGGAAAAACGGAAAGCGCCGGGTCGCTTCACAGTTTGACTTCGCACGGCCGATGCAATTCCGTTTTTGGGGCATGTGAAATAAGAACGGAAAAAATATTTCCGATCAGCTGAGAATTATAAATCGTACCCACTTGGGATAAATTATGGCTGAATTCTCCGCCACCACCGCCTACTGCCAATCTGTCGTAATCAATCGTACCGAAGTAACCCACGCTGGCTGCAAACTAATGAATGAATCCCACAGCAGAACAATTTGAAACTATCACAATCTCACAATCCGTTTCAATTGAAACACTTTAGTCCGTCCCAACACCGGTAATCGGCATCCGTCAGGTGGAAAGGGGGAGGGTGGGGGGAAAATATTGCTCTCCTGATTCAAAATTCCACTCACAATCCAGATCGCCGGTATTTTGATTACCTTGAGTCGAGCTCGACTGAACCAATAAAACCAATAAACGGGGTGGACATAAAATCTTTCACGCCCCGCCTCTCCCTAGGGCCATTGCCACCACCTAAGCGACAGTATGAATAGGAAGGAATCGAAATAATCAACTAAACACAGCAACGTTGATAATAATAGACAAACGGCTTAGCAAAGGGCCATTCGAAGCTGGCAGTAATGTCTCTGTTTTGCCGTCGATTTTGCTATGTGTGAGAGGCCGTATCGGAAGTGGAAATACTTCGGGGACACACCTGTTTATAAATTCTATCCACATTCCAATGGATTCAGCAATGGAGCAGTCTGAGAAACAGAGGTCTATTGGCGTGCTCGGCTCCGTTGATTGGCGTAAGAATTGGATTGTTCTAGCAGGCAGTCGGATCGGAAAAGAGAACGGTTCGATTTAGAAGCAGATCTGCTGATTAAACTAAGATACTAGTTTAAATTTATGTGGTTATACTCGGTACTGCTTGTTAGTAGCAAAAGAGTATTTTTAACCGGGATAACAAGGTATATTCGGAAAGTAAGGGCCCGTTCAGCTGTTTCAGGTGTTATCTGGATTCATAAATCATTTGCCTATCTGTGCGTACAGTAAACAATGTTCGTAATAATCGTTGCTCCCATCGGGTGTTCAATTCCTGCTGTAATAAAATTAATTCAGTTACTGAAGTTCATCAAGAGTTAAGCCTAGTTTTCTTGACCAACTGTCTGTCATAAACGAATACCCGTTCATGTCGAAAAACTAATTGGTAGTCCTAGTATTCCAAAAAAACTCATGAAATTGTTTCTCTGATGGACCAAACAAACTGTGATCTGTTGACAATTAGTGCCTTGGCTAATGAATTCCTTCGATGCGTTACTGTCCACAAAATTTTAAAATCTGCCATTAGCATCGCATAGGCAAGTGTTTTTAATGGGTATGCGTGCCCAGAACACTTTGTCATTCTAGGTTAACTTGTGCTATTATTGCTAGTGAGTTTCACAATACGGCTTGGTGGGTTCAGTCAAACTGTGTCTGTGAAATAACAATCATATCTAAATATAAAATATCTAAATCTAAAATCTAAAGATAAAAAGCTACAGATTACAGAATCACTAAAAATGTGAAGAATATACAAAAATGCAACAAAATTGTAACATTAAATATTTAATGTGAAAAAAATCCGGCTTGGTAGGAACTGGATTAAGGCTTGTCTGGGCATCAGTTACACTTCTATACATTCAAATTGAAAAAAAAAACATATTTTCGATTTAAATTCAAAGCAAATATGACCGCTTGTTTTATCGGAAAACCCATCTACTCTGTATGGTATATCATCATTGGTTTGTCAGAAACTTTCGAAAAAAATTGTAAAAGAAGAATCATTTTCCCTCGCGACAATGTAAGCTCTACGACACATCGCACTGTTTGAGCATTGATAGAATCACCATACACTCCTGATTTAGACCCCAGTGACTTCAACGTTTTTCGACGACAGAAACAGAAAAAACGGTAGATACAATCAAGATGCGTCTTTAGAAGACATCTTCTTCGGAGTAAAAAAAGTGCTTAAAACATGTTTAAAATCCATACAAAAGTGCATTGATTTTCAAAAAAACTGTTTTTGATAACAACTGCTAGTTTCTTATAACTTCCCGATCCACAAATCGTATCTAAACTATTTCTCTTTTTGTTACACTGAGATTTCTTTTTACGCGGGTAAAAAGTGCCGCGTAAAAACAGTGCGCAAAAAAACATAACTTCGGAATTTCGCTTAAACAAAACACTAAACAAAAGAAAAAAAAATTATTTTGATAAAAAATATCTTTAGAAATGCATGAAACATTCAGATCTAGTGAAATCTGAAAAACAAAAATTTTTGAAAAAAAATCGACTTTGGGACTAAAAAATTTTTAAGATTTCCGAAATCGAAAAACGTCCAGAATTAATGTAATTAGAAAGAAATTTTTTTTTTTTTGAAAAAAATCTACTTAGGAACTTTCCATTTAGGAAAAATTTTGAAATATTTGAAATCAAATTTTGTTGCTGTTGCCAAATGACTTAGAAATGCATGAAACGTCAACGTCCATGAAACGTGCAAGACAAAACAAGAAAACCGCGTTACTTCGAAAATCCGCGTAAAAAGAGCTGAGTACAAAAACGCATAAAAATCGCGTAAAAAAAAACCTCAGCGTATTTAAAAAAAAAAATCTAGGCAACACCAGATCTCGATGTTTGGTTAATTTTTCAGACATTGGTTACAAATTTTTTTCCGTAGCTTTGCGGTATTTTTTTGCAAATTTTCAAAGTTAGAAAGTTTTCTTGTTCTATTTTAGAAATAAAAAATCCAGTGTTATCTCGAAAATTTAAATATTTTAACTACTTACATTACTTACTGCTGCAAAAACAGCTTTTGATAGTAAACTTGTTAGTGCTTTATGACCATAGGAGTTTATTTGATGCGAGTGCGGCCAATTGATGTTGTTTCGAAACAAAATTGGTCAATTGGTTTCTCATCAATCAATCAATCAAATCCCTCTTTACCGGAAATTTTTGTAGTCGTTGTGAAAAACCCTTGTTTTTTTGTGAAAACTTTTGTGACTAACTTATGCGTAAAATTATAGTTACCCTGAAGATGAAGGTGTAACTTTCGAAACGTTGGCTGTTAACGAAAAAATAAATGTTTTGACAAACAATCAATTGACCAAAAAGTCATCTTTTGATTCGACAAAAATGAATACCATTTTACTAAAAACAACATTCGAACCGACACTTGGAGAGTCAGTCGTCATATACCGTTCTACTCAGTTCGTCGAGATTGATATGACGTCGTCATATGATATGACGATACGAAAATCGTAAAACAGCTTAATTAAGCTCAAATTTATTCCAATGTTTAGGACTTGATAGTTGATGTTGATACAAATTCGCTTCGATTATAACTAAACCACACGGATAAAAACCATGATTAAAACTTTTGACTTTTGATTTTTGACTTTTGACTTTTGACTTTTGACTTTTGACATTTGACTTTTGACTTTTGACTTTTGACTTTTGACTTTGGACTTTGGACTTTGGACTTTGGACTTTGGACTTTGGACTTTGGACTTTGGACTTTGGACTTTGGACTTTGGACTTTGGACTTTGGACTTTGGACTTTGGACTTTGGACTTTGGACTTTGGACTTTGGACTTTGGACTTTGGACTTTGGACTTTGGACTTTGGACTTTGGACTTTGGACTTTGGACTTTGGACTTTGGACTTTGGACTTTGGACTTTGGACTTTGGACTTTGGACTTTGGACTTTGGACTTTGGACTTTGGACTTTGGACTTTGGACTTTGGACTTTGGACTTTGGACTTTGGACTTTGGACTTTGGACTTTGGACTTTGGACTTTGGACTTTGGACTTTGGACTTTGGACTTTGGACTTTGGACTTTGGACTTTGGACTTTGGACTTTGGACTTTGGACTTTGGACTTTGGACTTTGGACTTTGGACTTTGGACTTTGGACTTTGGACTTTGGACTTTGGACTTTGGACTTTGGACTTTGGACTTTGGACTTTGGACTTTGGACTTTGGACTTTGGACTTTGGACTTTGGACTTTGGACTTTGGACTTTGGACTTTGGACTTTGGACTTTGGACTTTGGACTTTGGACTTTGGACTTTGGACTTTGGACTTTGAAAAAACACAATTCTGCTACTGAGACGCTGCGTTGTCGATTGAACATGAATTTCGTTTTCAGAATGTGAGAGCTGATATCAGTTTTTGGTTTGTTTTTAATAAAAAAAAATTTCATTATAATTAAGAGGCTTTAATCTTTCAGGGTCAGAATTTTAATATTGACCCTCAATGCATGTGGGGTTGGGAATCGAACTCAGGTAAGTTGCGTGAAAGGCGAAGACTTTAAAAAAAGACTTGAGTGTATTTAACTATAAAATATTGTTAACATGGACTGTGAACTATTATTTTGACATTGAGCTAAAATCTGAATATTCAATGACAATAAGTGATAATCGAAAATATCACAAAAAATGTAGTTTTACACAATTCCAATTGCTTTTTTTGGTTAAGGCTTTTATAAAAACGGTTTTAATAAACAGAAGTCTGCAAAATGAAAATGTAGTGTTGAATCTAATTAAATTTGATGATTTTACATCGAGGGGCTCTTTTCAGTGCCTCCAATCCAATTGATAATACTTGGAAATGTAGTGAAAAGGTACACCGTCATTAGACAGTTGTAGAAGCTTTAAAATAATTGCCGAACAATAGAAGATTGAATTTTTCAACTATTACGGGTTCGGTTTCTGTCTTGCTCTTTAGCCTGTTTCACAATCGTCATCCGTTTTACAAGATTTAAATTACCTTTTTTTTATTCGACCTTTCCCCAAAAACAACAAAAAGAACAGTTCAAATCTCCGAAATCTCCAACCCATATCCCAACTCAGGGAATGATAAATCCAATGCTTATCAGAAATGAAATATGCAAAACCATTCCGGTTTTCCATCGATGGTTCCTCTACGGGAAAATGATCCTCGTCATTGAGCCGATTATTCAAAACCCAACGTCCGAAAACAACAACCAACAACCAGAAAAAAAAAACGAAAAATCCCAAATCTCGGTTACGTACGAAAGAAAGCTTCCTTGCTGCACCGCCGATTCCATTGTTTTCCATTAATCAATCAAAATTCTAGGAAATAATATTCCTCTTCCGAATGGTTCCCCGATGCTAATCGTCTGCCAAAGTTCGTACGACACAGCAAACAAACAGTTCGTGACAGTAGAAAAGTGCCTCATCGTTGGCCACCGAAAAGAAAAAAACGACAGGACACAATCTCGTTGTCAGGGGTTACGTTTGAAACCGATCCCAGTAGGCTCCATTTAGGCGTGATTCACGGCAACGGTGTCCGTCAGATGGAAGAAAAAAATGTCATTAGTTTGTGAGGCCGTGTTCACCAGCAGCAACGGAGTGCGAGAAAGCTTTGCCGTGTGAATGTACTCATAAGCGGAAAAATGTCAAACAGATCTTTGACGAAAGCTGACGTATCGTCCGAATCGCACTTCATACGGCAAATGGGCTGGCTTGACATCCATCCACTCACGAACCGGTGTCGGTGTGCACCACCGTCGTAGGCTCCTCATCGAAACCGACAGGATGATCAACTCGTCGTCTGGTGGTGAGTCTCGATTCTTGTACCGGGTCGATTCATCTATTTCGACCAAGCCATCATCATCCTCTTTTACCTGGTTGGTTGGCTGTGTGAGCGGAATTTTAATTGAAATGCTATTTGTTCACCGGAATGTATTCAGCTTCTTCTCCAGAATGAACAATGAAACTACTTCGAAGAAGGAAGTGAACCTATCTTTATCTCCCTGCTGCGCCGTGGTGCGTCTGACAGCAGCCGAGCATTGGTGGAACCCCGTTCTATTATCTCCATTGCGATCTAAGGAATTTATCCGCCTGAAATGGTGCCCTCCCCCGACTCCCAGTGGTAAAGTTAACTACACCGGCTAAAAAATATGATTGTACCAGGTAGGTTTATTTCTATGACACAGCTTATCACTCTAAAGCTAAACAGAGTGGAGTTAAAGTTTGCATTTCTTACTAATAGAAATCGTCGCTATTCAGCGAATTAAAGGGTGCTGATGAACGTGTTTTATTGTTATTAGGTTCTGTCTCAGAAGTACGCGGGATATTTGAGGCCGTTGGAGAAGAATCTTGATAGCCCTTGGATGTAGCTGTCTTCTTGTCCAGGTTTACCATTGTGAACAGATTTTTGGCATTTATTGATGTGTAGTCAGCTGACTGTCATAGGTGACTAGCGGTTTACATGGGAGCCTCGAGTGTTGACTCAAACTCACACAAGAAGGCACAGCCTTCTTTAAGCCCATGTGTAACAAACATACGCCATTCAGGATGAACGGGTGCATACTTTTTTGATTCATAGAATCTCTTCGTACGGCGATTTAAGTTTTCAAATGAATTTATCTTGAGCGACCTGAGTGAAGAACATGCACGTGTACCGTCATAGCTTTATCTTTTTTATAAACGTATAAGGCCTGAGCATTGTGGGATTTTTTACTAACAGCATATACACTGAGGTCTTTTTTACGCGATGGATACGTACGCGTAAATAAACCGCGCAAAACAAACCGCGTAATTTCGGGAATTCGCGTAAAAAAACTGCAAAATAAAACAAAATTTTGCCAACTGTCTTAGAAATGCATGAAAGTCAAAATGTAATCTCAAAGAAATTTTTTTGAAAAAAAATCGACTGGGACGACCGCGTACCTTCTGAAATTCGCATAGGAAAAATCGTTAAACTATAAACCATTTTCTTGATGCCAAATGTTTTCGAAATGCATGTAGTATCATAATCGCCGAAAATAATTTTATTTTGAAAAAAATTGACCTTGGGATTTAGATAAATTTTGAAATTTTAATATCAAAAAACATTGCAAAAAGTAGACTTTGGGACTTGAATTTTGAGATTTGCGAAAACAATTTTTTTATGCCAGAAAAATTGAACGTCAAAATCTGGTGTAATCTCAAAAAAATTTAAAAAATCGGCTTTGGGACCGTATAACTTTTGGATCCGCGTAGAAAAAAACCGCAAAACTAAAGTTTTTTTTTTTGATGCCAAATGTCTTAGAAACGAATGAAACGTCCAGATCTGTGCCAATCTAAAAAAAATCGGTTTTGGCTCTTAGAACTATTTTGAGATTTTCGAAATCTTTTTTTTTATTTGATGCCAAATGTCTTAGAAATGAAATCAATTTTTTTTAATGCCAAATGTGTCAGAGAGTTGAATTAAAAAATTATTTCGGATAACACCAGATCTCGACGTTTCATGCATTTCTAAGACAAATAAAAAATAACGGATAACTTTGAAAATTCGCGCAACTATGAAAATCCACCAAAAATACCGTGTAACTTCGGAAAGAAAAAAGCCGCGTTAAAAAACGCATTAAAAAACAGCGTAAAAAAAAACCTCAGTGTATTTGTTTGCATTTTCCTCATGTTTCTCGATCCGCCCATCAGTGCTTATGCCAGACTTTATGTTTTCGTGCTCCACTTAGTGGCCACTGTTGTTGTTGTTGTTGTTTTCAGCGAATTTACATTTCTTAATGAAATTGAATGTATGCAGCACCATAAGTTCTATTCAGTTGCAGCAAATCACAATGTTTCCGTCGGATTCGGGTCGGGTTTCGGGTATTTGTTTGGTGCATGGCCACTCATTGATTGTGCTTAATTACGGCTAGCACGACGTCACAATTCCTAATACGGATCAAATTGGAACAGATAAGCTTTCAAATTGCAGCAAATAGAGATGATCTAAATTTTTGGCCCTCACTCAAGACACTATTTAACTGCCATAATTAATGCTTATTGGTTACCCGGGAATGGTACTCTAAAAAGTTCTTGTTTGCTGAATCTCTGCCGCGTTTTCAATGTTTAAAAATGTCCTTTAACTTCAAAGTAGAACAAAACATGTAACTAAAATTTTCGTTTTGACCAAGAAAAAAAAATTCTTATGATAAGAATATTGGTCCGAAAACAAATTTAATGAATTTTGTTACACCGGAGCAGTTCTTACGCTGGTGAGGGATTGTACCTAACTTTCTTACAGAATGGTTTTTTCCTGTAACTAAAGCACCAAATACAATTTGAAGGGTTCCAGCAGAACTTTCGTAGGATTTCGTTTAGGAAATCCGGTATAAGTTACAATTTTGTAATGGTTATTATGAAAATCGTACAAAACATGTATCTTTTTTTCTGTTCTTAATGTTTTCTATTTAAATTTATTTTATTTTAGAGCTGGGAAAAACTCGCTGGAGCTTGAAATTTAACGGGTCAGGATCTTTTCGCCGAAAGGCCATTTCGCCGAACGATCATTTCACCGAATGCCAAAAAAATGCCCAAAAAGACAGCATGAAAAATTGCTCGAAACAACTGTTCGAAAATACTTTAAACAACAGCTCAAAAAGCTACTTAAAAAACTCTGGTTCTAATAAAAATCAATGGCAGTTACTGTACTACCCAGTATACTACCTTTCATATGGACAAACTGTTCGAAAAGACAGCACGAAAAATAACACGAAAATCTCTCAAAACTTCTAAAAAAAACTGCTTGAAACAAGTGCTCAAAATGTTCGATAAAATGCTTTAAAACTCCAATAAATAATTTCTCGATAATCCGCCCAACGAAATGTTCATTGAATTGCTTTAAGTCTGATACCCGAGGGCGCATTTTATTAAAATTCCAAAGCAGCTATCAAACTTCTCCTTGCGACTTCTGGGTTTCATGCAATTCTAAAAAAATTCTATTTCGAAAATCTCAAAACTTTTCTAAGTCCCACATCTAGAGGGTTGAATTAAAAAAACTGATTTCCAAGATGACACTAGACCTTGACATTTCAGACAATTCTACGGCATTTTTTCGAGATGATACTAAATCTCCACGTTTCATGCAATTCTCCGATTTTTGGCAATAAACAAAAAAAAGGATGATTTACGGTGATTTTAACAAGATCGATTGTTTTTCAAACTTTGACTGCCTGATTTAGCTCAAATTTTGCATAGGACTTTTTTCGAAGTGCCTAAACTTTTGAGGACTATCACAGCTTAACGAAATTAGAGATGACCCTAAAATATTGGCACCCTAGTAATGGCAACTAGTATGTGAGTTCCTTGAGGAACAATTAATGGGTTTGAAAAGGACCAATATTGAACAATTTTAACACGACCTCAAGTGTGACCGACCAACTGAATATTATTGGATATAACTATCAATCAGATGAAAAGACCTGGTCTGAATACGACAAGTTTGTGAACCTTTGAAAACGCATACCTAATTCGGAATTCTCAGTAATCAAACGTTGAAATTACAAATCATTGGTTGTAAAGTTTTCTGCCGAATATGATATTGTTAAAATCGTATTTTTGTTGACAGTAAAAAGTGCAATTACTTAGCTACCGTGGGGCCGTACACGAATCGTATAAAAATACATTTTGCTTGTGGGTTCATTTTTGAACAGTGTCATTCTAAAAAAAAATAAAAAACTTGAAACAAACATTATCTAAACAGTGTTTTCATCAGAAAACCCCCTGAATCTTCTCACATCGTTCGTATATTCAACCTACCGAGTTGACGATGTGAGACATGCTGTTAAACTTTAAACACAGTTCCCCATAACCCTAGAATTTCATTACCCTTTAAAACCATTCCTCTAAGCACCGGACTTCCCATCGGAATGATCTACAGTAGGAAACCTTTTTTCTTCTCGTACCAAAAAAGCAATTTGCAAGTACCCTTCGCCACTTATTTTTCCTCACATCTTCACACACACACACACACAATGAAATTTCTCTAACGACCTTTCAAATCACAGAAATCGCCACCCCTTAAGTGGACCCAAAAATTCATTTTGAATCCCATCCGAAGCAAACAACAAAATATTTTCGCCTCACTACTTCTTGGCCTCATCTGAAGCACTTCCCGGAAATAGATGGGGGTGACCTAAAATGGTCCGATTTCGTATGTGCGTGTGCGTGTGTGTGTGTGTTTTTCACGAATAACGTCATATTCATAAAAATAACAACATTCTCCTACAAAAGACGTTCGGAATGAGACTGGGATTTCGTGATTCGTGGTGGTGAAGAAAATAGTGGCGACAAAAGTCACTCGAGCTTTTATCGTAAAACCCCCGTGTGAACAACGGAACCAACAAATGCGCATAATTGTGCGTGCTTGCGTGCGGCATTCGTTCGATTGTCGCCGCTCCGCCTCCAAAGCATTTAGGTAGAAAAAGGAGTGGAATGGATTACCTCCCGAACCTATTCAACCAAATCTTCATTCCGAAACAAGTTGGCGGAAGGTAGTAAAACAATTGTTCAACATGAATACTCAATTAATGCTTGATTTTATGTTTTTTATCGGTTTGTTACGATGCATCCAAGAAGTTCGCGGTTTAGTGTTAAATATTGGAACGGTTTGATGAATTCCTAACATCACCATCTACGTATAAAAAATATTTTCTTGAGCGACATATTACCAACAAAAGAAACACCTTTCAATGCAGAACAATTCAATTGGCAAGGTTTTCCGGATTTCTCAAAACGAAATCCGAAAACGAGCATTCTGCTGAAATCTTTCGACCATTCTGTAAGAAAGCTTATAAGTAAAAGTACAATACCTCACCAGTGTAAGAACAGCTCCGGCGTAACAACATTTATTCATTCTGTTGATCGGTACTTCTCAGGGCCAATAATTTTTTCTCTCGACCTAAATTTTTTTAATTATGATTCCTTCTGCTTCAATTTTATGAACGATTTCTAAGCATTAAAAACTGTTCAGATTGTCATTTCCAGGCAACCAATAAGCACATAATAATTCTAATAAAATAGGACCAAAAATTCGTCGCCTAACTTTATATCAGCAATCTGAAAGCTGATATTTGTCCCATATCGATCAGTCGGTAAGAATTCCGACTGCACAGTAGCCGCAAATAAGCATTACTAATGAGCGGCCTTGCACTAGAGATGGTCAGGTTTTTGTACCCGAAGCCCGACTCAAACCAGATGGTCGGATTCGATTTAAAAAAAAAAGGTTGGTCAGGTTCGGGTCAGGTACGGGTGACGATTTTTTATTTATTTTAAACACATACGAGTCGGATTCGGGTTCAAAAATTTGGTCGAAATAAGACTCGAAAAATGAACTTCGAAATTTCTTCTACATACCATCGCAAATGTATTCAGCAATTTATGATCAAATTTTTAGCCGTATGAGATATAAAAAAAAACTGAAGTTTTCTTAAATGTTTGGTATGAAAGAGCATTGAGGTAAAATTTAGTACCAATGTGAGGCGCACAAAATTCCAAACACATGGAGTGACAAAAAATATTTTCAGTGATAGAGATCTCCTGTGGGCTAACGACTAGCAAAACAAACATATGTATGGTTATAAATCATGAGTATTTTTAATTGATTAATATAAGGGAAACATATTTGTGCATGTTGTTTGAGACGGTCAATTTAGTCATTAAATTTATAACCAAAAATTCTTGTATACATGATTTTCCGGTCTATAACAAAATCGTTCATACTTTGTTTTTATACATCTAAGTAATTCCTCAAAATCTCGTTAATACTCAGATACATGGTAGTTTCCATAGACAACACGAACTACAACTTTAATATTTGACAAATCCGATCAGTTATTATTTTCGAGTCCCCAAATTTAAACAGCCAAAACCGAGCAGATTATAAGTAATTTTGTTTTATAGCAAAGCCATGGTATTACATTCCTGTAGTGGAATTTGACCTTCTGTTTCAACAGACTTCGCAGCCGATTCAGAGTGTACAGAACCATTGCATGACTGGTGCTATGATTCTACTGACACTACGAATCCTTCCAGGTCGGGGCTCGAACATACGACAGCTGGTTTGTAAGACCAGTGCCTTATGCATTGAACCGTCAACTCGGGACGCTTGTTTTATTTGTTTTGTTGTATCTTCATATTTTTAATTTATGACTTTTCAATTGCTACATAATTCAGAAACTCTCCTGACAATACATAAAAAATATTTTGCGCCATATCAGGTGTACAACTTTGCTTTCGCCGTTTTCCGTACCGGCTGTACCGGCTGAGGCTGGTTAAAATACATAGATGATAATGCCTTTAAAGTGAGTTTGTGCAGTGCCTAACGAATTGTCATCGCCGTTTCAGTGACAGTTGTTCTTGTTTTCGTATTATTCACGCTCGAAAATGTCTGTTTATGTGCCCAATTCTCGCCATTAGCGGGAAGTTTTAGTTCCCTGTTACAATTCGAAAAAAAATGCAGCTGATGCGCATCGAATGCTCTCAGAAACTTACGGTGATGCTGCTCTGAGTAAAAGAACGTGTCGGGAGTGGTTTCAACGTTTTAAAAATGGTGATTTCGATGTCGAAGACAAACATGATGGTGGAAGAGAAAAAACCTTCAAAGATGAACAACTAGAAGTATTGCTTGATAAAGATTCGTGCCAAACCCAAGAAGAGCATACCGAATCGTTGGGAGTGAGTCAGCAAGCCATTTCAAAACGTCTCAAGGCCCTGGGCATGATTCAGAAAGAAGGAAACTGGGTGCCGTACGAGTTGAAACCGAGGGACATCGAGCGCCGTCTATTTGTATGTGAGCAACTGCTTCAAAGACAAAATTGTAAGGGTTTTTTTTACATCAAATCGTAACCGGTGATGAAAAGTGGGTTCGATACGATAATCCTAAACGCAGAAAACCTTAGTGAAACCCCGGGCATGCTACTTTGTTGAATGCAAAACCGAATATTAACGGCGCCAAGGTTATGAATTGTATTTGGTGGAATCAGCTCGGTTGTGATTTACTACGAGCTCTTAAAACCGGGTGAAACCATCACAGGAGATCGCTACCGAACGCAAATGTTGCGCCTTAGTCGCGCGCTAAAAGAAAAGCGGCCACAATATCAAGAGCGACATGACAAAGTCATCTTCCAACACGACAATGCTCGGCTTCACGTCGCAAAAGTGGTCAAAATGTACCTGGAGACGCTGAAATGGGAAGTCTTGCCCGACCCACCGTATTCTCCAGATGTCGCCCCTTCTGACTTCCACCTATTCCGTTCGATGGCACACAGTCTGGCAGATCAACATTTTCAATCCTTCGAAGAGTTGGAAAAATGGATTGCTTCATGGATAGCGTCAAAAGAGGACCTCTTTTTTTTCGAGCCGGGATCCAAAAATTGCCGGAAAGATGGGAGAAAGTTGTCGCTAGCGACGGATAATACTTTGAATAATACATCTGTAAGCACTTTTTCGCAATAAAGCTTTTAATTTTGGAAAAAACGGTGTGATAAATTCACAATATTTGGTTCAATTTGATTTTTTCGGCATATTATACGTCGGTCGTTGCCATCATTTTACTTACAGCATCATGAAAAATGCAATTATTCCAGATTTAAAATAAATGGATTATAATTATGGGTATAGAATTCACTTAAACTATGAAGATGAACTATGAAGTGTGGAGAAGCATGTCAGTTTTATTCGTAATCACGGCATCCAGTGATGTATCTGACACTACCCACCCGTTTTTTTCTGGTTTGGTTCAGGTCGGGTATGGGTAAAAAAGTTTAACTTTTTGTTCGGGTACGGGTCGAATTCAGGTTTGGGGAAGAGCAATTATTCTTGGGCTCGGATCAGGTGCTGGTAAAAGTTTAGCTTTAATTGTCGATCGGGTACGGGTCGGGTTTCAGAAATTGCTTACCCGGCCTGAGCACCAAAGGTATCAATCGCCAACTATAGGGCACTAATCCGTACTTTTTTGTTACCTATATCAACATCTTGAAAGAAAATTGAATGTAATCCACTGACGACAAAACAATAACAGAAAATCATTTTGATTACCACGTGTCATTATGAACATCAACAAACCGAACGTCCCTTTTCAGGGCCACCAATTGTTTTTCGAAAAATTACTTCCGAAAGTATAATTCATAGTTCCCAGATTTGATATCCATGGATTTAAGTTCCAAGCAATATTAATTATTCTCATTGAGACCACAAAAAATTACAAAATGAAATAGACAAGGGTACGATTCGGCGGAAAGACCCTTTCGGTGAAATGACCCTGACTCGTTAAATGCCTTACTCCATCGGACTTTCCCCTGTTCTAAAATAAAATAAATTTAAATGAAAAACATTAAAAACAAAAAAAAGCATATTTTGTACAATTTTCATAATAACCACAACAAAATTGTATTAATTCCGGAATCCGGAACGAAGTCCTACGAAAATTCTGCTGAAACCCTTTAAATAGTATTGGATGCTTGAGTTACAGGCATAAAACCGTTCTGTAACTGTAATAAAGTTAGGTATAATTCCATTGATTTTATTAATCGGTACCTTTCAAGACCAATATTTTTATCACAAGAATTTTCTTTCTTGGCCAAAACGAAAATTTTAGTACCATGATTTGTTCAGCTTTAAAGTTCAAGAACATTTTTAAACACTAAAAACGTGGAAGAGATCAGCAAACAAGAACTTTTCAGATCCCAATGACCCAAACAATATGCATTAATAATGGCAGTAAAATAGTATCTTCAGTTAGGACCAAAAATTTAAAGCGAACTCTATTTGCTGTAAAATTGGAAGCTTATCTGTTCCAAATTGATTCGTATTAAGAATTCTGACGTCGCGTTAGCTCTTAATAAGCAAAATCAATGAGTGGGTTTCGGGTATTTAAACCAAACACCCGACCCGAACCCGACGGAAACGTTGTGATTTGCTGCAACTGAATAGAACTAATGGTGTTGCATACATTCAATTTCATCAAGAAGTGTAATTTTAAGTCATTTGGCATCAAAAAAAATCCCAGTCCAAGAGAGTCGAATTTCAACAAAAAAAAAAATAAAAACTTGATATGACACTAGATCTCGACGTTTCAGACAATTGATCGTTTAGGCGAAACTTCTTTCGATAAAACGACCTATTCGGTGAAATGATGCGCTCCCAAGTAAAAGTAAGAGCAATAGCCAGAAAAGCACGAAGAGTAAGCAAGCCTGAGCAAGAAGAAAAAGTAAGAATTTAAGTTACCCAAATATAAACCAATAACAAAACCAAGAACAAATCCAATAAATTAAGTTCTACTTGAACTCAGATCCCTTCTGACCGAAATATGGAAGTATATTGAGGTGAAATATTTAGTTCAACCGCGCAAGTTAGATTAAGTTACTGTCTGCTACCACCTACCTACTATCTCATCGGCTGGAATACCCTTCGAAAAATTCCCAGCAAGCTGCCGAATGGAAACTTCCCTACCAAATGATGATAAAGTACCGTAAGACATAAGAATCTCGAAATCACATGATGATAAATTGAGCACTTGCAGCTGGCAGCTTCCGTCCGTTCGCTTGCTTGCTTGCTTGCGGTTGGTTAGGACAAACCGAAGCTCCCGACAGTTTTTCCCCCGCAAAACGATACGAAATGTGCTCGCTTCGTTTGCCGCCGGGATGCTTCCTCATCCGGTCAGACCGGTGTGTAAATGTAACAGTTCCGTTCCACCTTTCCCGTTTCAACCCAGGGAATGTGAGTAATTTACATAAATTATTCGAACTTACTCGCTAGAAGAAAAACAGGTATTAATTTACAGACCCCCTCCCTGGTGCTGCTGCTGGTGTTCTGCTGGTTATCGTAGCCGACACCTTCCCCCTTTTGCAGAATGCGGCCCGGCCGATATAACTCAAGTGAGAGTTTTTCATTCTTTCTCCCGCCGTGAATCTTCGCGAGAAGCGAAAAACAAAAACGTAAATAAATATGAATAATAAAAAGCCAGTTGCAGTTCTAGTTGAAAAAAAAATGGCATGCGAGCACATGGAACCCAAAAACTTTTCGACTTAGATAGAAAACCGGGCGCTAAGGAAACAGCTTACGAAAAAGTTGTTCTACTGCACCACCACCGTCGTCACCTCAACCTCTTCGGCAGAAGGCATTCCGAAGGTTCCTCTGTTTACCGTCGGCAAGACGAGAGCGTAATAAGTTTAAACAGAGAACTTTTGCCTGATAGTGGCAACGGTAATTCAGCTGTTGGTCTTTTTTTTTTATTTTTAGTAGGGGGGAGGTGTGCAAACCGTACAACTTTTCCCCTCGAAAAAAAGGGGGTTCACAAACTACGAAAGCACCGTTCCAGACTCTAAACATCCTCATCTCGAAAGCAATTTAATTTTCGGTTTCTTTTGAAGTGATCAAATTATGCAATTACAGGTGCCGCTAGTGGTGTAGCGTTTTTTTTTTCGGAGAATTAGTTTCAGCGGTGAAGCTCTTTTATGAATACATGCCGCCGCACTCGAATTTGACGGTGCGTGCCACGGGCTTCTATGGAGCGACGAAAAGAAGAATGGTCTTAACAAAACGAAGCAGATTTTTGTCGGTGAAATGAAAAGTTTAATATGTTTCTAAGCTTATCGGTTTCAATAGAAAGTTTAACGGGATTATTTTGAAGAAAGAAGATTAAATGATACGAGAGGATGGCATTGGAATCAACAAAGGCTCAGTTTGTTGACGTTGAAGTATCCCATCAGGAAAATCTTTTCAGGCTACCATTTTTCAAATGTTTCGAAGTTAAAAGATGACAGTTTCAATAACAGAAAAAATACCGATTTCCGGTTTTCTGATAATCAAATTTTCATCAAATCATCAGCAGTTTCATTAAATCACGTTAGTCGCACTCGCAGAAGGTAACATTCAATTGCTTCTTCAAACACCCGAAAACGTATGAAAACAAAGTAACACGGTCCCCCTACCGCCCTGGTTCCTGTCGTGCTCGCGCTTCACGATGTGTAACACGGTCCCCCTACCGCCCTGGTTCCTGTCGTGCTCGCGCTTCACGATGTGGCAGCATCCATCCATCTTTCGACAGGCAATATTCCGCTGCCGACGCGACGCGTTGAGTAGAGAAGCAAGCAGTGTTGGGAGATGCAATTATGCCACACAGCTAAAGCACAAATTGCGTTTCATTGTGTGCGAAACGAGCTTTTTAGGGGTTTTGCCGTTTTTGAACAATTCAGTTTCCTTCGCCATGTGTGCTGCTGCTGCTGTTAGGCTTCCATGGATTCGATTTCCGCCAGAAGCGGCGGCGGATGTTGCGGGTGAAGTCGGTGGTTGGCACAAAGTTTGCAAAGCTCGGGAACCGTCACTTTCTGGAACATTCCAGCAGTACATGGGAGGGTGGATTTTTCTTCCTGCTACATAAATTTGTTCCAATTTTCATTGCCGACTGACGAACGATTACGATTCCATTACATTAGAACAACCTCTCCTACATATCACCGGAAACCTTAGATGATAAAGTATCCAGGATCAAACGGTTGTCGGCTGTCTGTATTAAAACTTAATTTGTTCCGCTTTCCATCATCTGTTTTTTCCGCGTAATAATCTGCCGACTGCGTCGTCGTTGCCACGATGCCGAGAATCCGATTTCAGCAGTTTTTAATGGCATAGGTTTCCATTTCGAGACTGATATAGATGGAAACCTGTCAACCGTGCCTGGTTTTCATCGTTGACGAACGGAAATTTTAACTCTAGTCGTGAAACACAGGGCGATCAAAGTGGGAGGGTAATGTCAGAGACATAACCGAACTGACGTGAATACAATTACCACAGGCAGTTGAAATTGAAGCTCGTCATTTTCTTTTTTTGAGTGTCATTTCTTCATTTCTGGTCTGGTAAAAGTACTAGAATGACACAATGTACTCAAAGGCGTCCCAAAGTTTTGCCAATTGTGTCAACACGACGTTGTGAAAAAACATTCTACCACTTTGAATTTGTTTACGTACACAAGTGAGTTGAGTTCTGGTATCGAGAAGCGCCAACTAATTGAGTAGAAACCTTTTCGACTGTTTGAAAGCATTTGGTAAAGTACTTCCTAATGTCGTCTACATCTGAAAGTTACAGCGACTTGGATTACCTTCATTGGTTAACCAGATAGTTCCAATGATACATCTATGGTCGCGCTGCGTACATCAGAATTGATACCGAATATTCATATCTTCTCGAAATGGCAACGGGCGTGTTCGTCGAGGAAGTAACTTGGAACCACTAATATTCGTTTCATTTATCAATAATATCTGCATTTGCAGAAAAAACCTCGAATTTGCAGTGCTGTATTCCATTCGTAACTTGACGTAACGTGAAACCCCACCTTTTCGGATCATGTTTCCGAAACAACGGTATTTATTGGGTTTCTAGAAAAAAAAACTGCTAGTACACTGAGGATTTTTACATGTCAATTGAACGTCATTCATTTCAATTGTCAGTAAAGACTGTCCCAGAAAGTATGGACGCACTTTCATTTCGCTGTGAATAATTCACAAGTGTTAGATATTCAAATTTTATTCGATATATTGATAATATTAGACTACAACAACAGAATATTATTCTCAACATTTGCTACTTAGCCATAGTAGACTAGCTGGCGCACCTTCTTGCGAACGTTCCTCATTCAATTCTTAGCGACAAGTTTTGACACTTTTTTCCAATCTTTTTTTAACTGTTGAATGGTTTCGACTGCCGAGACATGTTTCCTAAGATGTGCCTTCGTTAATGCCCAAAATTCCTCAATCGGTCGAAGTTGTGGGCAATTTGGTGGATTCATGTCTTTTGGGACGAAAGTGACATTTTTGGTAGTATACCATTCTACCGTTGATTTCGAGTAGTGGCAAGAAGCAAGATCTGACCAGAAGACAACAGGATCCTTGTGGCTTCGAATCATGGGTAGAAGTCGTTTTTGTAAACATTCCTTGATGTATATTTCGCTGTTTATTGAAGCAGTGGTGATGAAGGGTTTCGAAATCTTACCGCAGCTACAAATTGCTTGCCAGACCATAAGCTTTCTTACCAAATTTTTCGACTTTAATCGATGTCTCGGACTGGTTTAACACTTGCCCTTCTCGCACCGTATAATATTGTTGTCCCGGCGAGGATTTGTAATCGAGTTTCACGTTGATTTCGTCGTCCATGATTATGCAGCTCAAATTTCCAGCAAGAATCGTATTGTACAGCTTTCGAACCCTCGGCCTGATCGATGCATCTTGTTTCGGACTACGTTTTGGTTGTTTCTGCTTCTTATAGGTTCGAAGATTCAAACGTTCTTTAGCACGAAGAACATATGACTTCGAAGTGCTCACATTTTTGGCCACATCCCGAACTGAAACCTCCTTCTTTTACTCGAACGCCTTCAGTATACGTTCATCCAACTGAGGGTTAGCAGGACCTTTTATTAGACCCGTTTTCGGTTTATCCTCAAAGGTGTTATCCTCACCGAACTTCCCGATTGCATTTCGCACGACTTTTTCACTTACTCCTTCCATTTTTGCTATCTTTCTCAGTGACAGTCCGCGTTCTGTGCACCATTTGTACACAATTTTTCGACGATGTTCTGCTGAAAGTCCTCGCATTTCGAAATAAACTAATGAAAACGAATAAACAACTGCACAAGTGGTTGGGAAGAATGTAATCAACAGGACGCAGCCATAAAAATTGTCAGATTCCTAACCATTGCGAAATGGCAGCGGTTTTTGGTTGCGCCCATACTTTTTGGGACAGTCTTTATATCAGTTGTTAGTTTAGTGTTCGAGCTAGAAACAACTTTAACAGGTGACAAATAAGATTCTTGCAAAAGTCTACCCTTTTATATGCCCAAGACTATCTTCGGGTAAAACCCGATGGGTTTTAGTACTAAATGTTATCTTCGTAATGAGGCTGAAGGTTCACTCGATCTCTGTCAATTTCTTCGCGTAGCATATATGTTACGTCATAAATCGTACGAAACGAACTTTCGCTATAGAACAAACGTGTTCCGACATACAACGACACTTTACTTGACTCTACCGTCGGTGTCTATATCCGTCGTATTGTACGATAAAATTGGCACAAGCTTAAGAATGTTTTCCTAACTGCGAGATGCTTCAGCAACGTTCTGTTTCCATGAAAATGTTATGCACGTTATTGCTGATGTAATAGCACACCTAAAATTCACTGCCTTCTGAATGTTGTTTCTATACCTCAATATCTTGAATGATTAAAAAATTTAGGGTCGCTGCATGCCCCCTTACTTACTGAGCATGACGATGGCTATAGTCAAGTCTTCGTCAAGTTGACTACGCGGGCTTTAACAAACGGCTCTGTTACCGGGTCACAAATGTTTGTCTTTAAAGTTACTGAGGTATCTTTTTACGCGGATACGTACCGCATAAAAATAGCCTTATAAAAACTCATCAGTTTTGCAATTATTTTGGGATTTTTTTTTGAAATTAGAGAAATATTGTGATGGATTGAACAATAAACATTAAATTCCATATGCTTGTTTATGGTATTTATGTTAGTTGAGTTTAGCGATACCCAATGGGCAAACTATAGGTTAGATATTTGTACATGCAAGTCATCTTTAACTTATTATGTGTATTTTTCCGATTGGTACATGTTGACTTTACGGTCTAACGAGACTGAATAGGGCAGAAAGGTCATGAAGTTGACAATTGACAGCAAGTAAAATTGTTCATTTTCGGAGCTATTGAAAACATTGTTGCGCGTTAAGAAGACTTTTTCTGTTGTTCGAAAGTCTAAACAAGGCAGCCACCTTGGACCACTTTTTCCAATGCTATTCGTGAATGATCCATACAATTTGAAGTCGTGTATGCAGAGTATCTCAAAACAATAGACCTCATCGCAAGCCTTGTGGATTGCGATGCTCTACAAATGAACGCCATCCACTTTGGTTTTGTTACAGTGAAAGCCTATGAAGTTTTATGATTCATCAAACGAGAAACACTCAAGACTTCAACTTTGTTTCTGGTGTTCTTGAATACGGAGTCACAATCGCCCTCATCAACCAATATGTTTCGCAAAATAGATGAATATTTCTTCAGTTGCTAGAATGATTTTCATAGTCCTAGTCATCTTCGGGAAATCTGTGTAAGCTCAACTTGAAGTATTAGACCGCTACTTTCCTGTTGTTCATCGTCACTTCTGATGAAGAATTGGGATTTTCAATTCTCATCTCCCTGTATTTCCAGACCTGGAAGTTGGATCTCGATGAATTTAAATAGGATCGTATGGGACTAGGACTAGGACTCTTGATATGAATATAAGTTTATTAAAATTAGTTCAGTCATCTTTGAGACATTGATGTGAGTTATATTTTGTATTTTCAGGCCACTTTTTTCTGGTGCTTGCGAAACTATTATATTTGAATTAAATTGGTTGGACAATTAATCAACCAAATTCGTAAACAAAAAGAGCTTACTGAATAGTTTTAAAGTAGTCGTCTCACATTCTTGAAATTAAAGGTCCGAACACTCATCCCACTGTAATTCCAGAATAGAAAGTTGCGTCCGAAATATGGGACAATATGATAAGAGAAATGTAAAAATTGATCTCTTCACCTTAACACATAGAACTTCCTATTTCGATTCAACTCTGGACGAGATGCATTTTTCAGAATTAATACTGCACACTCAAATCTACTCGATATGCTAACCGACGTGTTCCTCGAGGAAGCCACTCCTAATATTCGTTTTATTTATCAACGATATGTGAACTTGCACAAAATTAAAAAAAAACTACTTCATGCGGATGATTAAAAAAAAATCCATTCCCTTATTTCAAGTCTTGAATGTGCAGTGCAGGATTCCAGTTGTGCTTTAGGTGAATGTTTCGACCGAAAACTCACCTTTTCAAGATCATACGAGGTCTGTTAAAAAAGGACCCGGAATTCTCATTTTTCTTAAAAAATTTTTATTTATTCGTCTACATCTATATGGTCCCCTTCAAAGTAATCCCCTCTAGATATAATACACTTATGCCAGCGTTTTTTCCAGTCTTCGAAACACCCCTGATAGTCACTTTTTGTAATGCTCTGTAGCACTCTCAGCGATTCTGCCTTTATCTCTTCAATCGATGAAAAACGCTGTCCTTTCATGGGTCTCTTCAACTTTGGGAACAGGAAAAAATCACACGGAGCGATATCAGGTGAATAAGGAGGATGGGGCATGATTAAAGTAATGGTAATGCGTTTGTTTTTTCAGCAGTTTTGGAACGAATTTTGCTGCCACTCGTTTCATGCCCAAAACATTTGAAAAAA
Organism: Malaya genurostris; assembly: GCF_030247185.1. Lineage (NCBI taxonomy): Eukaryota > Metazoa > Arthropoda > Insecta > Diptera > Culicidae > Malaya > Malaya genurostris. Next base: position 150,610,794 of record NC_080570.1, read on the forward strand.
TATGATGGCATGAGCCAACTGATATGCCAACTTCATCAGCAACTTCTCTAATAGTGAGTCGGCGATCATCCATAATCATTTTTTTCACTTTTCCCACATTTTCATCGATTATTGACGTGCTGGGTCGACCGGAGCGTTCGTCGTCTTCAACGTCTTCGCGGCCAGCTTGGAATCGCTTATACCACTCGTAAAGACTTGTTTTTTTCATAGCAGACTCATCGTAGGCTCTCTGTAACATTTCGCACACTTGGTTACACTTTATTTCATTTTTCACGCAAAATTTAATACAAATTCTTTGACTCTTCAATTCTTCCAACTAACAAAAATCGCCGAGGTCAAAAAAACACGTCTACACCAGCCGCTACAAGACAGAATGTAAACAATGAATACAGCTGAAAATTTCACCATACATTAGGGACATAAAAAAAATTTTTGACCACCGGACTCTCCAGACGCGCGCAATTAAAAAATTCCGAGAACTTTTTGAACAGACCTCGTATTTCCGCACCAACGGTGAAGACATTTGCATTGTTGGGCTTCTATAAAATCTAGTACTGCTGATTTCCTTAATATCTGCTCTTTCATGTGCCCTAGTTTGTAGTATTTTGGAATTGTTATTGTCAAATTGTTTAGTGAAACTACTACGATGGAATACAATGGATGCAAATTGCTTGATTTGCCAACCCTGGAATCTAGCCTATCATTTCTCAACAAAATATAATATTTTTATAGAAGAAACTTGGGCGTAAATCAAAAATCTGCATTATCTCTCGATCGATAACAGTTACCGTCGTGAAATTTATATTGTAGACGGCTTTTGATATCAAGAACAATTGCCGAAATTTTCTTTCGCGCTTCGTCTTCGACTCGTCAGTGTTGTAGCAGTTTAAATCACGCTACTACCCTCATCTAGCAGTATAATACCGACCGGTAAGCAGACACTTAAAAGCTCACACTATTTAAGTGACGACATTTGGACTCTCTTCTGATGTCCTGAAAGTAAAAAAAAAGACGCCAACAGATTGTGAACATTTAGTCGAGGGCATTATTTTGATTCAATATTACGAAATCTCGTTCAAAGTTTTATTCATTAGTTTTATATTTTTTATGTTGAAATCGTATCGTCCCCCACACTTTACAATTTCTCAACATATCTCAATCGAGCAAAAGTATCACTTCGATTCCTTCGCGAAGAAATCTCCCCTCCTGACACGGTATAACTGAATTCGACAGCAGTGGCAACCAGCCAAATCTTACTAAAAATTCGTAGGACCGTTTGGTGTTTTGATGAAAGGTGAAATGCACAGTTAGAAAGAAATCTGTAAAATTTTATTGAATCAGAAAAAAAGGAATCCATCATACATAAAAAAATCGTTCTATTTGATAATTACATGGCTAGAAAATCTAAAAAAAAGTAAGTAACTGTAACTACTGGGATTAGACCCGGGAATCATTAGAACCCAAAGATCGTCCGTGAAGCGATTAAGCCACAGAAGCACATATCTGCTTGTCAGGTAAATGGCACTTATGAATTCATACAGTCAAACTAAGCTAGCTATGTGAAAGCGGCAAGTAAATATCACGTACTAAGCATGTAAAATAACTGTCTGAACGTAAACTACAGATGATATACCGAAAAATGCTGTTCGGAGTGGAATGCAAAACTTTCTTTTTTTCAGCAATAAGCTGATCAGCAACTAAAATATTATTTATTAAGAATTTTCGTTTGTTTGAATTGATTTAAAGAAATACAAATTACTCACAATTATTGGTGTTCTAGCGTTTTTTTCAAATTCTACACTAAATCTATTGACGTATTATAATTATAAATATATTATTCATTCAACGGAAAATAATGCATAATACAGAAAAAAAATTCTATGCATTGGTTCAATTATCAGATTTTTTTTTCGAGTTCATAGGTTCTTTCTAATGAAAGCTTAAGTTTTTTTATTTGCAACTATAAACTGCTTGCCAAATCAGAAAATATTTGTCAAACCTATCAACTAAATCAAAACTTTTTGTGCGAAGATATACCCATTTTTGAGCCAGGATATACGCTGTATAATTTCCTAACTCTCATTTGTTCAGTGTTCGCTTTGGTTCGGCTCTGTATCAATGTCATCGCGTGCGAGCGATGTATTTTTTGGAATTGTGCTTGTAAAAGAATCTTGCATTTTCTCCGATTGGCTCCAAAACTTTCCAAACGCTCAAAAGTTCTACCACAACGCAAATTGTGACATTTTTGATCAATAGCTCATTTTCCAAGAAGAATCCATACTGTTCTGTAAAAGATGCGAAAAAAAATAAGCAGCTTAGTGAAATTTTCGAGAAAAACGCGAAAAAAACGCGAAGGACTATACACCTACAAGTTCAGAAGGCACCGGATCGCAACGAACGGTGTGATATGGTAGGGAAATCAGACACCAGACAGCTTCCGGGACTCCTGTTTTTGGCAGCTTCCACGAATCCTGTTTGATGTTCCAGAAAACATTAGAAAGTGTAAGATCCCAAAACTCATAAAAAACTCATGATTTAGCAAGCAATTTGCTCATATGAAAAGCAGATTACTGGATTTGTGACAATCGGGACGATCAACGGACACACCTGCGCATGAAGGAATGTCTCAAAATGCTTCCACTTCCACTTCTAAGGTCACACAATGCTTTTCTGATCGGTTTAGCCTCGTGCCATTGTTCGCAACATGTTATGGTATGACATAGACGCTCCTTTTTCTTAACAGAGCCTCTTCACACAACCAGAATTACTTTTGAACTGCTTTGCACTTTCTGTGCTTCGCTAAAGACGTGGAGAATGTTGCTGTGCGTATCAGTAAGTGGACCTTGTGCGAATTTCTTTAATGCACCGTTCGCCTTCCACGATAGGTAAACATTTTCATCGGAATTCTACTGAATCTGTGCATTCGAGAAAAATGCAGGATAACCTCGACCACCGAGTGCTGGATATCGTGATCAGAACCATTCGTCACCAACACCAACATACTGAAAGGTCCTTTTCAGGGCATCCAAATTCTGAAAAAATATTTTCTTTCGAAAGTATATTTCCTTTTAGATACAAATTAGATACTGCTTCTTAAAGATTCAAAACAAAAATTGGCAGTGTATCCCTTTTTCCAGCAACATTTATTTCTCCTTGTTTCACTCCTTTCATTTTCCTTTTCCACACATCACGAAATAGAATAAATTACTCTAATTTTAAGTAGTAAAATTAATGCCCTCGGCATCTTATAGCTTAACGCAGTGTGCCTTAATATATATTATTGAATAAAAAAAAATTGGCAGTGATTATGACAATAGTTGTGTAGCTTTTTTTTTCTTAAACGGGTTGTTTTTGAACTATGATTATTTTACTTCTTCAGGTGTTAGGTCAAGCGGATTTGAATGTTGTTTTGAAGGATTGTTTTGGCAGAAAAAAAAAACATTTGTCTATCATAATAAATCTGCTGAAGGATAGAACAATCACAAAACTGAAACCAGGAAAACTGGACACTTTTATACAATCGGGAGTCTCTCACCAAATGGAATAAACATTTAAGTTTTTTAAATTCTTCGCAATGAATAACAAATTTGTTTTGATTCGTCTTCAAACGAACAAAAAAAATGCAAATCTCTTCCAGCGAGATAACAAAACAACAATTGAACATCAAAACACCACAATAAAAATACATTCACGCCTAGGAAAACCCGACTCCTGCCACACCCACACGGAGGACTTGAGATCGAGATGAAGAAAGAAAGAAATTACGACGATGAGTCTCTTCTTTTCTGTCTCGGACTCGAAAGAATCGAAACCGAAGCCACCGGTTTCCGCCTGGGAAAGCAGTAGGAGGAGGAGGAGGAGGAGGAAGTACGAGATAGGAGCAGGCAGAAAAAAATTGCGCCAAATGTAATTATGCAGCCTGACGAGGGAAACCGCTATTCCCGCTTTCCTAGGATCGTTTGCCTGTATTTGTTGTCGACTCCCGATGTCACCGGATGATACCGACCGAAAGGATACCGAGCGTCGCCGCTTTCGTTCACATCTCCGAATCGTGTGATCATCCGACAGTAAGCAAAACTCCTCCTAACCACAATTGCCATACCCTGAATGTGGGGTGAGGCGACGAATGCGGGAACTCAAGCCAGCAGCTAAAATTTAATTTTAATTTCAATTTACGTCAGCTTACCGAAACGGGATTCAATCAATTGATTGTCATCCTCTCCGACTTGCTCGGGCTAGCAAACAGTCGATCGGTTCCGGGGGAAAAGTGTCAGTCACCCGATGCAAATTAAAGGTTTTGTAACCACGGCATTACCCGTGGGACCACGACGAGAAAAACGACAACAACAACAGCATGGACGAGTGCGAAGCGCAAATTTTCCAAATATAATGAGATTATCTGACAGATACGAGAGAGCGAGAGAGAGAGAGAAATGGTCACCGGAGGACGTCCTCGCCGGGGAATTGTGGTCATCCGTTTGAAATTTTCAACGTAACCGGAGCAAAAGTCGTCGCAAGGTAAAAATACGGGCTCGAAAGCTACATCAACCGACCGACCAGCTCTCCGACATGGGTTGGACGACCGACCGACCGACCGCACTTTCGAACGGGGAGGAAGCAATTCAAGTAACCATTTTCACATCCGAGAGTTGTAATTTATAGGGTAATAATGGGGCCGAGCCGAGTGGCTTACTTAAGGGTAGCCAGCTTCCGTCGTTGGGCAGTTGGGCCGTTGGGATATCGGACAGGAAAAACGACCGGCAACCGATGAATACCGGAACGACGGTACATCTGAGAATCTCTTTTCCGGTTTTGGGTGATGAAATTTATTGCGCTATCAATTTGTGGGAGCCGGGAGAATTTGTCTGACTTTAGTTTCTAAATAGCCCATCGTTACAATCTTTTTGTCGCACTGTAATTTACGTTTCGATACTGTACGAATTGACCAATCCGATGTGACTGTCCATCCGATTTGCCTGGATGCAACGTCAAACCAAAAAAAAAAACACTAATCGCTCGATTTTTTTTTCCACCCACCTCAGAAACATCCACATGTTATCTTCGAGGCACGTACAAAATCAAACAAGGGCTGTGCTAATTCCGGCAACCTGGAGTGGCGGACGCGTTCCATCCGCCGGCAGGGCCACAATCAGCAGGGCCTGGTGGCATCGCAGGATCCGAACGGGGCCGGTCGGTACCGGCGGGATGTGCGCGAAACCACCAAGTACATCGAAACGGCCCTCATCATCGACAAGGCGATGTTCCAGAAGCGCAACGGCAGTACCCGGGCCGAGGTGGTGCACGATGCCATCCAGGTGGCGAATATTGCCGATCTGGTAAGTAGTAGTATTAGTAGTAGTAGTTCGTTTCCGGATTCTTCCGAGGAAATAACAAATTCCAAGAGATTGGCGAGACACAGTTAACAAACTTTTTTAGTTAAGAAACTATTTTTCTTGGAAATTTTTTACGAACAAATGATTGAGACTTTCGAAATGACGGTTTTCTGTTCGTTTTCGACTCGTCCGTGCGTAACAGTTTATGATGAACGGTTATGCCACCCAGCACAACGGTTCTTTTCGCATGGACCATACTGTCTAGATACTAGCGACTGTCCAAAATGACCATACGATGTGATTTAGATCATCACGATAACGAAACTGACACGATTTTACCCGAAGTTGAACTAGCTTCACAAAGTACTAATCTGATCGCCAGTGATGCCAGACTGTTGTATTGTATTACGATCAGAGTCGGTTCAGAGCTTTCTCGTATTAATCCTTGAAAGCATTGATTTGATTTCAGCAGTCGGCGAAACAGAACGATTACGATTAACTCTCTCGGCAACCGGCTGCCTAGAGATTGAGGAACTATAAGTTTAAAAACCAGCATTTCGTTAGAAATTTACCAATACATTTCAGCTATTATAAATCAGACGCCGAAATAATATTTTTGTATTCGCGTTTCAAGGTACCAATTGGGGACTCGGTTGATTTCAAATCGATTCACTATCGTTCCAAGAATTTGTACTTTTCCTGATACCATGTCTCTTCTAAATAGAAATACTATACCAATAAGCAGGAAATATTGCGGAGCATCAATTAAAAAAAATAGTAGTGTGCACTTAGTACAAACCGGTGTTCATGCGGAATCAAAACTCTCGAATGACTTAATAAAAGATACTACATAATTGTTCAGTAGTTCGTTTCCGGATTCTTCCGAGAAAATAACAAATTCCAAGTGCTTGGCGAGACACAGTTAACACACTTTTTTTAGTTAAGAAACTACCCTTTGTAGATATGTTTACGACGCGCTCAAAACATCAAAAAAACTGTATACTTTTCGGTTCGTCTTCGACTCGTCAGTGCATAACAGTTTATGACGAACGTTCTTTTCGCATGGACTACCATTTTTTTAAAGTACTAGCGACTGTCCAAAATGAACACACGATGTGATTTTGTGGTCATTACGACAACGAACCTGACACGATTTTAATCGAAGTTTAACTAGTTTCACGAAGTACTAACCTGATCGCGAGTGATGCCAGACTGTTGAATTGTATTTCGATCAGAGTCGGTTCAGAGCTATCTCGTATTATTCCTTGAAAGAATGATTTCAGCAGTCGGAAATACAGAACGATTACGACTAATTCTCTCGGCAACCGGCTGCCTAGAGATTGAGAAACTATAAGGTTAAAACCCAGCATTTCGTTAGAAATTTACCATCACATTTCGGCTATCATAAATCAGACGCCGGAATAATATTTTTGTATTCGCGTTTCAAGGTACCATTGGGGATTCGGTTGATTTCAAATCGATTCACTATTGTCCTGAAAATTTGTTTTTTACCTGATACCATGTCTCTTCTAAATGGAAATAATATACCAATAAGTAGGCAATATTGCGGAGCATCAATTAAAAAACATAGTAGTGTGCACTTAGTACAAACCGGTGTTCATGCGGAATCAAAACTCTCGAATGACTTAATAAAAGATACTACATAATTGTGCAAAAATCCTGAATGCAATCTAGAAATATTTACCAATTCGTCGTTATTTGAGGGTGATTTTTTTACTGGTATCTTCTTGTTTTTATGCGATATTCACCTAACCAGAGACCATTTTTGTAGAAACAGAAAATGAAAATTATAGAATGATAGTACTCAAGAGAGAGCAAGGATGTGAATATATAGAACGGAAAAGGAGAGACGTGACAGAGGGTCATTTTAAGCAAGCAGAAATCTTTTGGTAACTCAACTTTTACCTTCTACCAGAGGAGTCAGGCTTAGGCATCTGAACAATGCGCATCGCTCAAGTCTCTGGTATGTCGGAAAGTAGTGATAAAGGTCTTTTACTATCCGAACCGGCAAAAGAATCACTACTTATCACTACTTTCCGACATACCAGAGACTTGAGCGATGCGCATTGTTCAGATGCCTAAGCCCGACTCCTCTGGTACAAGGTAAAAGTTAAGTTACTAAAAGATTTCTGCTTGCTTAAAATGACCCTCTGTCACGTCTCTCCTTTTCCGTTCTATATATTCACATCCTTGCTCTCTCTTGAGTACTATCATTCTATAATTTTCATTTTCTGTTTCTACAAAAATGGTCTCTGGTTAGGTGAATATCGCATAAAAAGAAAAAAAGAAATGTTGACTTAGTCGTCAAAAAGAAAGAGAAAAAAAGGTACCTTCTTGGCAACACCGTTTTTGACAGATCACGCGTGAATTGTGTCTTGTATCATTGTCAAACTTGTTCAACTTGGTCTATAATTGAATCATGAATGGGCACGGGCCAAGTTGGAAGAAGATCCACTATTCAAGAGCTACCAATGTATCCCAAAAAAGTCACTATTTGGTGTGGATTATGGACCGGTGGCATCATCGGGCCCGACTTCTTCAAAGGCGACGATGGGCGGAACGTTACTGTGAATGGCGAGCGCTACCGTGTGATGTTTGAGGATTTTTTCCTACCCAAAAGGGAAGAATTGGACATCCCGGACATGTGGTTTCAACGAGACGGTGCCACCTCCCACACAGCAGGCGAAACGTGATTTCAAGCCTTTGCAAAAAATCATTTTCAAACATTAAATTATATTGATCGTTGTATCGATTCCAATGAAGATTTCATCACTTTTCTCAAATTTGTTGTTATTTTTTAACCAAATTGCATACCTCTTAAAAATCACCCTTTAAGAGGTTACTCCACTGTAGAAAAAAAAGAGAAGGATTTTTTTGGGGAATTGTTGTGGGATCCAAAAAATGGAGTAACCCGAATTTTGTATAATGCACTTTTTAATATGTATATTTAAGCACAAAAAATGATCAGTTATAAAAATTGAAAAACAAAATAGGGGCTTGGAGGCATTTCCGCGAAAGTGCTGCATTTTTGAAGGCCGGAAACATAAGTCAAGTAAATCATGACCAATCGATTCAAAAATTTTACAGAATATTCTCGATAGTTATCTCCACAGAGGTACGTACCGGGAAATATACAAGGTTCGCCATCTTTCATGTCGGTATGTATGTAACGCTGAATATCTTTCGCATTTTTCAACCGAGAGATTGCATCAGATATGTTTTGGAAACGTCAATTCAGTACAATTTTCACACTGAAACAACAACGCGCTGAAATAGTGACATTTTTTTTGTCGTGAATACGACTTACTTTACTATGGGGTGCCTTTTCAAAATTAGCCATATGGAAGGATGGGCAGAACTTAATCGTGAATATCTCGACTTGTATAAATGTCAGCAACATAATTCTTTCACTATTTCATCAAAAATATGATCAGGAATTTAGGATAAAATTTTGAACAGTGTGAGATAACCACAAACAACTCAAAAATTGAGTTTTCTCAAAATTTGAAAACAACGCGGAAAACTCTTTACTTTCGCTTGGGTTTTTCGCGCAAGAACGACGATTTTGAGGTAGTCAGGCACATATCTTCGACTGAACGTTATAAAAGGGGAACCGTGGTCGAAAATCGATCATTTCTTCTTGTGCGTCGGATGAAAGCAGACGTCGGGGCGAGAAGACGCGTTCAATCAGCGGCATCGGAGAGCCCACCTTCTGCGTGGTTAAAAACCTCAAACGCTCAGGTCGTAGGTCTCATTTGCCTTCCGGTCGTCAAGGCGAGAAGACGCATTAAACCAGTTTGGCCTCATTTGGCACTGCGACCGGATGTGTCGGTTTGTACGCAAAGCTAGTTTCAATTCAAGCAAGAACGATTGCATCAGCTGCTGGTGCTTTGCATTGGAGAGAAAGAAAACAAGAAACGAAAAGTGGACAGCATTATATAAAATTAGCCGTTCTACTGGCTCTAAATGTTATCTAAAGAACTATTGAGATTACTTCTTGCAAATCGAAAGTAGAAATCATCAGTTTAGTAAAAATCCAAAATAATTTGATTTGCTTCGTGCACTTTTCGTTGTGCGAAAATCGTTCGAGATAAATGTTCCGAACTGTGCTAAATATCGTAGAGAATTCCACAATTTGGTCCTTCTAAAAAGCAGAAATGAATCCTGTACAACACCTTGATAGTTTCTTTCAATGAAATATGCAAATCCGAAATGAGATAATCGACGCAAAAAATCGTTGAAAATTTTAGTAGTGAAAAAAGGGAAAGTTACGCAATTCACACAATCAATCAACTATCAATTCGAATTCGAAAGTGTAAAGAAATTGTGTCTGTTTTATTCGTATTCACGACATCCAGTTATGTCTCTGACATTATACACCCGTACTTTTTTTGTTCCATTGTGTAAACCCCGGACATCTTTTTCTGGGGTTATATGAGAAGCAAGGTTTACGCCAACCAGACTCAAACTATTGACGAGCTGAAGGCAAACATTCGTACTGAAATTCACGCTATAACACCCGAGATGTTCGAAAAGGTAATGGCAAACGCAGAAAAAAGGAGTCATTTTGTAATTGCTAATAAAGGTGGCCACTTAATTGATATTGTTTTCAAAAACTAGTCCAAAAAAATGTAAGGAATCAAACTGAATAACAAACTGAATAAAAATACATCACTTATAGAAAACGATTGTTTTTTCTCATGATTTTTTCTCATGATCGAAAATTCTTGGAAAAATGTCATTTCTAACGGAACATAACAGATCTGTTCTGTTTTGGTTGGATTTGGCATGTTGTCTTTACCATAGAACGGAATGCCACGAACAATATCTAGATGGTGCCGAATGACATGGGCCTTCTCAACACGTTAGAGCTTCGTCCAATCGAAAAATATTAGGCAATCGTCAAATGCGAGTCATTGATGAGCGCTTTTTAGTGAGCTTTAGATGGTCATGAGGTGAGGAAAGTCACCAAAGAGGGCGAGCAAAATTCGATGGAAGACGTCAAACGGACGGACCGGCATTTTAGCATTCGCTAAAAAGAAGGCTTGAATGAATATGTTCATTATTCTGCATAAAACGAACTCGAAAACGGACATGTTTCTATTTAATAAAAAGTTTGCTCGATTTAGACATATTCTTGATTGGTCAATTTTTGATCGTCACAATTGGTACTATCAACATATGTTGAATGTTATTTGATTGCTTGTCCATAAGTAACAGAGTTCACAAAAATATCAAAACGACGTGTATATGACGATAACGATAGTTAAAAATTTATTGCCGATGCCATGATTGAAAATCATGAAATCATGAAACATGCCTTCTCAGGAAATCATGCCTTATTATTTATGATTTCATGCAATCATGTGATACCATCTGGAAACTCCGGTATTGACATAAGTTCGTACCTTTTGTCATACGCCATCGAACTGATTGGAACCTACTTTCAAGAGGATTGCACGACTTCAACTTCTCTCGACAATATTCGGATGATTAGTAGCACTCATTCAAAAGGCTCCCATCATCATCATCATCATCATCGTATCATTGTCTTTTCCGCACTTGGCAACACCATAACGACCGATGAGAAGTAGCTTCCAGGCACTCGAAGCAAGTTTTCAAAGAGGCATCCGAAACAAAGATAAACCAATTAGGCCCATCAAATTCATGAAGCTATCAGCCATAAATTAGGAGCCACCGCCACGGCACTAAGTATGCCGTCTTTGTCCGTCCGTGCACCGTCCTGCGAGCGAAGGTTTCCCATTCTGCTGCTCTTCCATCCGACGGGCCTGCGTGGGTTGCAGTGGTAAAAAACGGAGATGGCACAAATATATTTATCTTTTCCGGATGCTGCGCCTGCCATTGATGGAGACAAGAGGCATACAATTAAGCCAATAACCGTGGCAGAAGTACCCCCTAATAAACTACTCCATCGTGGCAACTAATAAGGCATTCCAGGTTTGACGTTCTCTCGAAACAACGAACACCATATTCTGTAATCATCATCATCATCATCAGTCCAGGCTTTTGGAAGCAGGGCGGAAGGTAGAAAAATGCTTCCGTTGGCGCTGCAAATATTAGGGTTATAATTAGTGGGTACCCTCCCCGTTTTTATCATCCGGGAATGTAGGAAAGAAAGAGGAAGGAATGTATTTCCGGACCACCATGTCGAGGATGCTCTGAATTCTTGCGGTGCTTCTTTGATGTGCTTATCCGCTCGAGTCCGTCAGCCACAACCCCTGCCTGTATAAGACACAATCACCGAGAGGTCGTTTCTAGGATTTTTAATTTATTTCTCTTCTTTCGAAAACCAGTTCGGTGAAATGGTCGAATCGGGTATTGATTTAATTAGCCGTGAAATATTATACCAGGGGGTCGGGGCACTTGGCCGAGGGGATTTAAGTTTATTGCGGTTACCATCACTACTACCTTTCTTCCTAGCCGAAGGCTGTCGGGATATGAAGCCAATTATCGTGTAGATTGGAAATTATTTCACGTTGCGAATTGACGATGGTATGCTTTGTTTGCTTTTGTTTGTTCCTAAAAGGAAATTGTGATGCCAAAATGATAATGGAAGTTGGAATTCTTGGGGTCGGGGAGTTTCCTTTCAGCGGGCTTTGTTTGGAACAAATACCGACGATTTTGTGTAGTTTCAATATTGAAGTGAAGAAGAACTCCGCCGGAGACGACGGCAACTGGGGAAATTCATCAGTTATTCAAGTATTTATTGTTAATGGAAGTATCCATAATTAATGCAAGCGAGTCTCATTTGAATAGGTAAACAGTAGGCAAACACGTCACAGTAATTAGTTGAACTCATTATTTGCACAATTGCCGCATTAAAATTGGAAATTCGTCTTTGAAGAGTATGATCTTACCAGTAGTATACACTTTGCAAGTTTGAAGCTTGAATTTTTATTAAACTGCAAGTAGAGAACGATTACCAGGTTAAATAAGTGAATCAATTAATTGTAAAAAAAATCAGACGTCAGATTAGTGGTTGAAGTTAAACTACTAAGTGGAAACTGCAGCTCAGTTTGAACTGCTTATGTGCTGATGAGTCGAAGTCGAAACGAGGGGAAAATAAAAAATATCTTTCTGTAGTCATTCAAACAGTCTCATTTAAACAAACATTTTTCATTAGGATAATTTCTGATGATTCTGATTCACATTTCTGAATGAAATTGATCGTTGGTTACTTTTTAAAAAGAGAAAAAAACGCTATTGGTCGGTTACGTCACTTTTACGGATATATCTTCGGGATCGGAAGTATCTGGAATTTGATCTTCGAACTTTCAATTAATGATGCAATAGTAGCTTCCAAACGTACCTAGGATTGTTGAACTCGGTTCAGGCATGTCTGAGAAAATTGAACGAAGAGACAAACTGCGCTTTGTCGGTTACGTCACTTATATCATTATATCTCTCATATCGGAAGTGACAGTCATTTCATGTCGTCGAGCTTAACTCACATCTCAATTTAAGCTCTCAAGCTTGTGAAAATAGGATCAACCATATCCAAAAAAAATTGAGTGGAGCGATTTGTCGGATACGCCACTTATACCGGGTGTCGCACGAGAAATGTCGAATTTATTAATGCAATAATGAAAGAAAAAACGGTTTGATAAATTCCTATGATTATACATTTATTTTCAATTGTTTCTGGCCTTATGTCATCAAAAGCAACTTGAATTTCGTGCTTGAGTTGAGGCCTTCAATTGTTTCTGATCATAACATTTATCTTTAGCCGCTTCCCAAAGAAATTAAGCCGTCGTCTCGGGGATCAATTCACATCACCATTTCAGATGATTATTCGATTTGCAAAGATTCTTCGAAGAGCATCGATTGTTTCGTTAGTTGTGTGGCAAAAAAAAACGTCTCTACTCGAACCCGAACACATACCTTCTTTTTCGGGACCCAAACCTGATTCGAACCGGTCGTGTACGTTTTCGGGTCGGGTATCGGGTTCGAATTTAACACTAAATCTTGGGTTTTGAGTTGACACTAAAACTCGACGTTTCATGAAATTGGCATCGATTTTTTTTCTATTTCGGGAATCTTAAATGCACATGAAGTCTCTTTTTACGCGGGGGATATATACCGCGTAAAAAACGCACAAAAAAAACGTGTAACTTCGGAAATCGGCGTAAAAAAACGCGTAACTTCGGAAATCGACGTGAAAAAAACCGCGTAACTTCGGAAATCCACGTTAAAAAAACCTCCAAACTAAAGAAAAAAAAAATTTTGTTGCCAAATATGTTTTTGTTTTTGTAAAAATTGGGACAAAATGTTTTTTTTTTTTGTAAAAATTGGGACAAAATCGAAATTTTTTTTTGATGCCGAAAAAAACCGCGTAACTTTGAAAACCCGCGAAAAAAAAACCGCTCAACTTTGGAAATCCGCGTAAAAAAAACTCCAAACTAAAGAAGAAAAAATGTTTGATGCCAAATTTGTTAGAAATGCATGAAACGTCCAGATCTGGTGTAATCTCAAGAAGAATTTTTTTTTGTGAAAATTGATTTTGGGACATAAAAAAATGTTGAGACTTCCAACACCGAAAAAAATTTTTTTTGATGCCGAAAAAACCGGGTAACTCTGGAAACCCGCGTAAAAAACCTGTAATATGAGCCTTCAACACTAAATCTCCTCACACATTCAAGACCATGTAATATGAATATTCAAGACTAAATCTTTCACACAACCCAGACCACACGCACTTGACAAAATCCCGTAAAAGCACCATTCCACGAAAACCTAGAAAACTACATAAAATAAATACATTACCTACATGAAGGCAACTAAAATATCAACACTTGTACTTTACGGTGACCCAAAAAAAGAAACAACGTAGACATAAAATTCGACTGCAGAAACAAGGAAGCATCAAGTTTCAAATCGTTATGTCATCAGAAAGGCAGAACACACAAAATAAACATAACCGACTGTGTCACTCACGAGAATAACCCAACATACTATCACCCTCTCCTCTCCGTATCACACCCGCTCACTCTCATCAAGAAGCGTGTTTCCTCTCTTACTCACAAAATATAGAATGGCCGACTCGATACAACTAGTCCCATTGGTTAAACCCGACTTACACTGCGCGTTCTAACTCCTCTCCCCAGATTCTCACCAATTGTAAAAACTAATTAGCTAGACTAGGAGAGGATAGGATATATAAGTTAACGAACTGACAAAAATAAAGTAATCTTAATCACAGCTTAAATCTGCGAAGTTATCAGTTTTAAAATCGCTTAACTTCGGAAATCCGCGTAAAAAACGCGTAACTTCGGAAATCCGCCTAAAAAAAGACACGTAAAAAAACCGCATTGAAAAAAAACGCTTAAAAAGAGACCCCAGTGTACTTTTAAGTCCCAGAAAGTCGAGTTTTTCAAAAAAAAATTTTTTTTTAGAGTTCACACTAAATTTTGACGTTTTGATTTTTGGCTTCCATTTTTTTTTTTTTGATTTTTCGATTTCGGAAATCTCGATTCCCAGTCTTCCCGAGTCCCAGAAAGTCGAGTTATTCAAAAAAAAATTTTTTTTTGAGATGATACTAAATTTCACCATTTCATGTAATTCTAAGACTTTTGGCATCCAAAAGTCCATTTTGTTCAATTTATTTGTGAAACGATACTGAATCTCACCGTTTCATGTAAGTCTAAGACTTTAGGCATCGATATTTTCTCGATTTTGTAATCTCTAATTCTTTTCAAGTACCAGAAAGTCGATGTTTTCTAATTTTTTTTTCCAAAATGATACTAAATATCACCGATTCATGTAAAACTTTTGGCATCGAAATTTTTTATCAATTTCCGAAATCTCGCACGTTTCGACTTTTGGCATTCAAATTTTGTTTCAATTTCGGAAATCTCGAATTTATTTTCAAGCCCCAGAAAATCGAGCTTTACAAAAAAAAATTGTTTAGATGATACTAAATCCCACCATTTCATGTGATTCTAAAACTTTTGGCATCGAAATTTTTTTTCTCGATATCTGAAATCTCAAAAAAAAAATCTCAGTCTTAGAAAGTTGAGCTTTTCGAGCTTATCTCAACGTTTCATGTAATTCTAAAACTTTTGGCTTCGAAAATTCTTTTTTCGATTTCGAAAATCTCAAATTTTTTTCCAAGTCCTAGAAAGTCTTTGGTTTGTGAGACGATACTGAATCTCACCGTTTCATGGAAGTCTAAGACATTTGGCATCTATTTTTTTTTTTAGATTTCGGAAATTCAAATTTTTGTGAAGTCCTACAATGTTCGAAGTCTTTTAGCATTAAAACAGTTTTTCTTCGATTTCGGAAATCTTAAATTTTTTTATGTCCCAGAAAGTTGATTTTAAAACTTTATTATTTTTCGAGATGATACTAAATCTTGACGTTTCATGAAATTCTAAGATTTGGTTTCAAAATTTTTTCAATTTTTTCAAATTTAATTTTTTTCATGTTCCAGAAAGTTGAATTTTCCAAAAAAAAATTTTCGGGTTGACACTAAATCTTACCGTTTCATGTAGTTCTAAGACTTTTGGTATCAAATTTTTTTTTTCAATTTCGGAAATATCAAATTTTTCAAGTTCCAAAAAGTCGAGTTCTAAAAAAAATTTTTTTTTGAGGTAACACTAAATTTAACCATTTCGTGTAATTCTAAGACTTTTGACATCGAAATTTCTTTTTTCGATTTCGAAAATCTCAAATTTTTTCAACCGTCCCAGAAAGTAAATTTTTCTCAATTTTTTTTTTGTGAAACGATACTGAATCTCACCGTTTCAAGACTTTTGGCATCTAAATTTTTTTCGATATAGGAAAACTCAAATTTGGCATCAAAAAGTTTTTCTTCGATTTCCGGAATCTCAATTTTTTTTATGCAACAGAAAGTTGATTTAAAAAAAATATTATCGAGATGATAGTAAATCTCGACGTTTGACGCAATTCTAAGACTTTTGGTTTCAATTCTTTTTTTTCCGATTTCGGAAATCTCAATTTTTTTTAAGTCCCAGAAAGTCGATATTTTCAAAATTTGTTTTTCGCGTTGACACTAAATCTCATCGTTTTATGTTATTTTAAAACTAAAACACTATGGGTCTCAGGCTCAGTTCTAAAGTCGGTTTTCCCAGCAGTTCTAATATTTTTCTATAGAGAAAGGCAAAGAGGAGATATTTCAATTGAATAGGAATTGCAATTAGATATGAAAAAGATAATATCATTTTTTTATTTCTCATAAATCAATTATAGATTTTTTTGGCGGTTCAAAAAAAGCCAGATGAGGCGTCGTCCTTTTGTAAAGTTGGTGAAATATTTGCATTCCTCCATTTATTGTGAATCGAAGTTACCGGCTATAGAACCACTCAAGTTCGAGTAAAAGATTGATTTTTAATAAATTAAATTTCGATTTAAATGTAGTAAAATCCATACTCTGACGTTGTGCAATTATTTGCTATTGGGGAAAAAAACTGTATCTTCAGCGAATCCCAAACCTCATAACTGTGTTGTATTAATTTTCATTTTTTTTTCTTTTATTCTCTTCCCAACAGTACTTTCGTACACTCAACACACGTGTTTCGGTTGTATATATAGAGACGTGGCAGGGCCAAAACCAGGCACAGATCGACGGTGGCAAGGATATTAGTAAAGCAATATCTAATTTTAATGATTATACATCTAGGAATTTATATAAAATAGATAAGGACACGACGCAACTGCTAACGTGAGTATCTTCTGTTGTAACATTCGAAAAAAAATATCAACATTTAACTGTCTGTTTTTGATTTTTGTTTTGACAGGGGCGAAACGTTTGCTGGCGGCGAAGCGGGCATGTCCGTACCGGAAACGGTTTGCACCCCGAAAGCAGTCGGTATTAGTGTAGATATTAATACGTATGAGCCGCATCTGCTCGCCGGAACGATGGCACACATGATCGGACACAACATCGGCATGGGTCACGACGACAACCGTGAGTATTTTTGGGTCATCCGGGGCTCTTACGGTATTTTTTTTTTGCGTTTCATCTTCGACTCAGTGTCAGTGCATAGCAGTTCATGTTGAACTGCCACGCGCCACTCAGTAGTTCATATAGTGATAGAAATAAACATTTGACGGCTAGAATTTTCCTTCAGTTTTAGTAACTCTTAACTCTAAAAACAAAAACGGAATAAAAAGCCATCCACCTGATGGCTTTGTTCGCCTTTTCTAAAACTGTTCTTCCTGATGATATACTGCTGCTGCCTGGTGTTCCTGGATTGCACTTTCATCGTTTCCTTTCAACATTGTATCTATTTTAAATAATACCCATTTCCGACTCCACACAACAATGCCGTCCCGGAAGTCATCCACCTTTTCTCTTCTCGGCCAGACATAAAGCAGAAAGCACACATCCCACACATCTGCACAAACACACACACACACACACACGAAAAAAAAGCACCATAAAAGATCCACCACAGAACTCTTTTGTGTCTTCACAATTGTAAAGTATTTTTGCCGTCGCCATCGTCATCGGAGAACTCGCAGCTTGCAAGCTTGGATCAATGGCCAACAATTGCAAGTATGACCTGCATGCATGCATGCATGCATGGTGCACAATTTCGTAGTAGCACACACACGCACACCAACCCACACACAAAAACACACACGCTCTCTCTTTCACTATCTTTCTCGGTTAGATTATTTATTCGTTGACATTTACCACACGTGCCTTTCCGCACCATGGTCTTTGGTTTCCCTCATCGGCAACAACAACAATAACAATAGAAAACCAGAACTGATCCCCTGGACCACCCCCCAAGGGGATAGGTCGCTTTTCCAATGATTCTACTGTAGACTATTTCTGTCGATCGGAAAGCCCCAGGCCTATAAGAGGCCGCTCTTCGGATAGTGCTTTTGACACTGGCACTGCCACCGGGGTTTGGGAGGGGTTTCAGCCCAAATCCAAATGAAAGAGAGAAATTGTACGATGGAACTGGTCATCCATCCCACACACCCCCGGGCGTCATCATTTCAGTAGGTTATTGAAACGCAAATTGTTTCCCATTTACTCTGATCAATTTTTTATCATTAGTGTGAAGGGGGGAGGAAGGCGAGTCCCCACCATTATATCGACGACCATCTTTATGGGAAGTGGGATTTTTTTTTTGTTTCGCGCACTCAATTCATTCATTTATTCATCCGATTCACCTGATCACATACAGACGGTAATCCTGATTCGTTTTTCTTTTATTCTTTTTTTTCATGCTGCTGCTGTTGGTTTCCCGCCCGAAACAACGAACCCGGAACCCAGGTGACGAGTGCATTTGTCGTGACTGGCACGGCTGTATAATGTCCCAGTCAATTGTCGGTTTGGAGAACGTCCAGCCGTATAAATTCTCCGAGTGCAGTCGATTGGATTATATTGATGCACTGCGGATCGGACATGGCCTCTGTTTATTGAATAAACCCAACGAGGTAAGTTTGCCGGGAATAGCATCCTGCCGTGTCGTCCATCCGTCAGTCGGTTCGAAGTGGAGGTAGATTTTTTTTTATTCCCGATAGTTCATAGGATTAAACGGCGGTGGTGGATCGTTCGGGATGCTACGGCCGGCCGGTGATAGGGTTGGTTACCCAGGTGGTGTCAATTTACACGAATTTCCGCAAGGATCTCGTTTCAGCTCAAGCACTATTTCCGAAACAGCAACAGTATACTACTTGTGGAATCGTGATAGTGAATAGAATTTCTTTTTAAATTATATAAGGTTTGTTCGTGACAAAATCTGGACACACCCCTGAATACGTATATCTCTGGAAATACTTAATCAACATCGTTCATTGAATAAATAATTTTTTTTTTTTTGTTTCAATTATAGAGGCTTTAACATCTTAGGTCATTCGCCTCTTCGGACCAGAAAATCTTTCTGACCCTATGTGCGGGGTTGGGAATCGAACCCAGGCGGGCTGCGTGAAAGGCATCGACTATCCCATCACGCTATACCCGTCCCCTGGATAAATAATTGACTTTCGCGCTAAATCATATTCGCAGTTGGTAGAATTTTCTCAGATTTGAATGAAGCCTTTTGGACCTGTAGATGTTGTCCTTAAATGTCACATTGCATACTTTGATCTGAGCTGTCTTTTAAAAAGGGCTAAACAATTTTTTTTTTTGAAATAGTTGAGATGAAAAATGGAAAAGTCTACAGAAAAGTATTATACTAGTGATTTTCACAAAATCAGTCAAAATTTCCAATAAAAACACTGAGAAACTTCCATATCGATTTGAATTTAAAAATTTTGAACCAATTTACAAAAACCATTTTTTTTTAATCCCCAAAAAAAATTACAGTGTCTTTTTAACGAAAGCTAAACTAAACTAAAAATAGTTATAGACGTCACAAAGCGTTACATGCGTTTCTTTTTTGGTAGTTACGTGCGTTACTTTTTTGTCCGTTATAGGCGTTACGAAGCGTTACACGCGTTATTCCTTTTAGTTATAGGTATTACGAGGCGTTACATGCGTTACATTTTTGTATGTTAACGAAAGTGAAATACTACATGGAATGAATAGTCCCGGGCCTCTAGATGGCGCAATACCAGATTTCTGAACAATCTATCCACTAGTGGTTGAATAACAACTGATCGTGTCAGACGAGTTCTAGTTTTCATCAAGCTATGGAAAAAGGACGCACCAGCGCATTCATGCATAAAAGTAACGGTGAATTTGAATGATTTGCGGTACGGATTGCCCATCATCCCCCGTATCTTCTAGAACTGGCCCCCAGGGACTATTATCTATTACCAAACCTGAAAAGGTTTCTCCAGGGAAAGAATTTTTCGTCGAATGCTGAGGTCATTGCAATTATGGAAGCCTGTTTTGAAGGCCTTGACAAAGGTCATTAAAAGGTTGGAGGACCGATGGGTCAAGTGTATCTCTCTAGATGGAGATTATACTGAAGAAGGAAAAAGTTTTCACGGTAAAAGTCGACTTTTTCTTTGTTAGGCCCGAGACTTCTCATTCAATGTAGTAAAACAGAAGAAGTATGCCGACAGTAAATGACAATAAGTTTCACTTACATCAAACAATTTTCATTTGAAATTGAAATTTTGCCGCCATAGATCAAAGAGACATAATTGTGGCAACAAGTCAAATCAGACCAAGCTATCTTTACAGTTGAACTTCAACTTCATAATGTCATTTGAATCGAAATCTTTTTTTTTTCTGTCTGTAAGGAGTGTATCGAAAATAAGCTATCCTCAAATTATTCCTTCAAATTATGATGAAAAAAACGACATTTTATTAAAACTAAAAATTGATTCTTTATTGTACGAGGTAAAGACTGTCCCAGAAAGTATGGACGCACTTTGATTTCGCTGTAAATAACTCACAAGTGTTAGATATTCAAATTTAATTCGATATACTGATAATATTAGACTACAACAACAGAATATTATTCTCAACATTTGCTACTTAACCATTGTAGATTAGCTGGCGCACCTTCTTGCGAACGTTCCTCATTAAATTCCGTACAGGCTTCTTGGCGACAAGTTTTGACACTTTTTCCAATCTTTTTCGAACTGTTGAATGGTTTCGACTGCCGAGACATG
This sequence comes from Malaya genurostris, assembly GCF_030247185.1. Classification (NCBI taxonomy): domain Eukaryota; kingdom Metazoa; phylum Arthropoda; class Insecta; order Diptera; family Culicidae; genus Malaya; species Malaya genurostris. The sequence goes on from NC_080570.1 coordinate 150,631,712, forward strand.
TTTCCTAAGATGTGCCTTCGTTAATGCCCAAAATTCCTCAATTGGTCGAAGTTGTGGGCAATTTGGTGGATTCATGTCTTTTGGGACGAATGTGACATTTTTGGTAGTATACCATTCTACCGTTGATTTCGAGTAATGACAAGAAGCAAGATCTGGCCAGAAGACAACATGATCCTTGTGGCTTCGAATCATGGGTAGAAGTCGTTTTTGTAAACATTCCTTGATGTATATTTCGCTGTTCATTGAAGCAGTGGTGATCAAAATCTTACCGCAGCTACAAATTGCTTGCCAGACCATAGCATCCTTACCAAATTTTTCGACTTCAATCGATTTCTCGGACTGGTTTAACACTTGCCCTTCTCGCACCGTATAATATTGTGGTCCCGGCAAGGATTTGTAATCGAGTTTCACGTAGGTTTCGTCGTCCACGATTATGCAGTTTAAATTTCCAGCAAGAATTGTATTGTACAGCTTTCGAACCCTCGGCCTGATCGATGCTTCTTGTTTCGGACTACGTTTTGGTTGTTTCTGCTTCTTATAGGTTCGAAGATACAATCGTTCTCCAGCACGAAGAACATTTGACTTCGAAGTGCCCATTTTTTTGGCCACATCCCGAACTGAAACCTCCTTGTTTTGCTCGAACGCCTTCAGTATACGTTTATCCAACTGAGGGTCAGCAGGACCTTTTTTTCGACCCTCGGTTTATCCTCAAAGGTGTTATCCTCACCGAACTTTCACTTACTCCCTCTATTTTTGCTATCTTTCTCAGTGACAGTCCGCGTTCTGTGCACCATTTGTACACAATTTTTCAACGTTGTTCTGCTTAAAGTCCACGCATTTCGAAACAAACTAATGACAACGAATAAACAACTGCACAAGTGGTTAGAAAAGAGTGTAAACAACAGGTCGCAGCCATAAAAATTGACAGATTCTGAACCATTGCGAAATGGCAACGGTTTTTGGTTGCATCCATACTTTCTGGGTCAGTCTTTTTAACTTGAGCATAATGGAAACTGGATGAAATTTAAGTTATTCCTTCACGAATTTTCGAACTTTTGATCGACCGCTCTTCATCAAGCTCCGGACAAGTGTTGCATCGCATTTTTTGGCGCTTGAGCCCAATTTTTTTGAACTCCTGCATGTTCCCAGCTGCCTTACCAGTTTTCTTGAAGACCCTTTTCACGATTGCCCAGGAATTTTTGATGGGTCGAAGTTGAGGGCAATTTGGTGGATTGATATTCTTCTCATCGAAATTTATACCCTTTTCTGCGAGCCGCTTCTTATATAAAGGCAGCAATCTCTTCTGGAGACACTCAGATCGATAGATTTCTGCATTTATAGTTCCGGTAGTGTAAAAAATGGTTGACTTCAAACCACAGGAACATATTGCTTGCCAGACCAGTACCTTTCGAGCGAATTTCTCCACTTGAACCGACCTGTCCGCATCGCTCACATCCTTCCCAACGACGACTGTAAAGTATTGTGGACCTGGAAGGGTTTTTGAGTCCTCCTTTACATAAGTCTCATCGTCCATCAAAACGCATGCATCCGGACACTGCAAAAGCCGCGAATACAATTTCCGGAATGATTTCGCCTCTTGATACGCTCGATCATTCCGACACTCGTTCCTGCTTTTTTCGCCAAATCACGTATTGACATTGATTTGTTTTTCATGATTAGAGATACCACTTTCTTGTCCAGTTTCGGGTTGGAAGAACCGGCTTTTCAGCCTTTTCCTGTTAGCTCATCCAACGAATAGTGTTCCCCAAACTTATTAATGATGGTTTTTTAACATTGGCATGATGAGTTCCAAACCGCTTCGCCAATTTTCGCATAGTAATACCCTTCTCACTTAGCCATGTGTCCAGAACCTTAACTTTCACTTTCGTTTTCAATACACGACAATTTGAAAACGCAGAATTTCAACCGCACAAACAAGTAAACAAACGAAAGCTGACAGCCAAACGCACAGCATACTGTGATCTGAGCATAAAAAACCATCACAAATACATGCGTACAACACAAATGTATGTGGATAGCTTATTTTCGATACTCTCCCTAGAAGCAAATCGCTTGCCAAATCATATTTTTTTAATCAAAATCATCACTGAAATCGAAGGTAATCTTATGAGTTTCGTCCATCAATTTTCATCATGGGATCCTCATGTGAATCTCGCTATAAAACTTCCGAGGTCATGTTTTTGTCGTTCGGTTCTGTTCTGTCTCCATTCGAGAGACTGATTTTTTTCAATACAATAGTGGCTCTTAGTCCCTTCCGAACAACAGATTTCCACACAAGGGAACCTGAAAACAAAAACATTTTAAATTAGTAATTTAGTTGTGTACTTCCTTCTACGTTTCGTCTTGGACTCATCAGTGCATTAGCAGTTTATATTGAAACACTGCTAATGTCACCTTGAGGTTCAATGCTCGGAGGTTTCTAAAACGAAACCTAATAGTTAGGAATTTTAAATTACCGAAGCTGGTTTCGCCTTCAATTATGTTAACCAAGTCCTATGATAATCGACAATCCGACCATGCGAATCATTATGCTCAGTAACCAACCCTATTGTTAGACGATCGAATCCTAGTCGAAACACAATGGAAGCGTCCCAAAGTGAATATATAAATGAATGGAATTAAAAGGTAGACATAGACGTCCTCACAAGTAGTCGAGATAAGAGAAACTATGGAACAGTTTTTCACCTTACCTAACCTAACCGAAGTAGAAATGTGAAATGAAATGCTCATCCTTCGACAGTGTCGGAAGGATGGGGCCGGCACTTCACCGTTTCAATGTGTTATTATTCTGTTCGATTTTGGTTTCAATGATTCTGCACTTCGGTCTTCGCTTCAAAAGAGCTCTGAAGAAGTCAGGTTTAATTAGATATTTCGAGTAGCAATGCTTTGGAGCAAGTGCAACGAACCGATTGATTGCTCGGAATGACCCCGGGTGGAAGTTAATTTCATTATCCTACCAGAAGCTAACACTGAATTGTATTGTCTCTCTTCCTCTGTCTCTCTCTCTCTCTCTCTTTCGATTTAGGTGGAGCTCCGAAAAAACTGTGGCAACGGGATCGTGGAAGACGACGAAGAGTGCGACTGCGGCAGCGCTCTGGACTGCGACAAGACTGATCCATGCTGCGACGGAATCACCTGCAAGCTGAAAAAGGAGTCCCAGTGCGCCACTGGACCATGCTGTGATAAATGTATTCTAAAGCCTCCGGGCGTGATCTGCCGGGACGCACATAACGAGTGTGACCTACCGGAGTACTGCAACGGGGAATCCGGACAGTGTCCTCCCGATGTACATAAAAAGAACGGGAACCCGTGCGGGATGAATGCGACCGGATTTTCGACCGGTGAGTATCTTGATCCTTTCTTTTTTTGTTTGGGGTCCCCCTGCTTCTTCAACAAACATTCGACTGGGCGTCTCTCCATCGCGCGTTTATGCCATTCTTTAAATTTTCGTACGATCAAAACTGTCATCCACACTTACTAGTTTTATATGTTCTTTATGGGGATATATATTGCAACTCACGAGACATCTCATAAAATTCCTCATTTCTCGACGATGATACTTTGCCAGCAAACATGATATCGCAAAAGAATTCTCCCACTGCACCTGACACCAACCCGAGTACGAAAAGCGGAAAGACTGACAGCTAGCCCCCGTAGAAACAGACAGTCAGCAGCGACAGAAGCAGCAGCGACAGCAGCCAGGGAAAGATGCCTTCTGGTAGAAAATGTGACAACCTTCTCTGGCACCCCAACTTACACCGTCTGTCTGTGTCTGTTTGTCTCACTCACTTGGTTCTTGGTCGTGACAAAGTTTCGACTAACAGAAACACAGTTGCCAGGTTACAATCACCTAACCAACCAGCATCGTCTCCCTCCTTCCAGAGTAGCAGAAAGAAACAACCACGAGACAACGGCAACCAACAGTCAATGGTGTAGCATGCCTAGAATGGGTTCCCAATTAGCGCGAGACATTTTCGCCGTGGCATACTGTCAGTGGCACTGGAACTGTCGTCTTGGTAACTGGCTCTGCTGCACTCACACACAAAAGCACACACTTCACGACACGGCTGACACACAGGGACAATAAATAATTTGCGTCCGATGTTCGTGTGTCATCTCTCTGTGTGTCGCAGGTTAAACTGGCAAGAATAGTGATTGGAGCGCGTTGAAATGAATGCTCGAACTAATTATGTTTAGTTCGGAAATGTTTCGGTAAACTAAAGAATATTGATTTGATAGAAACACACTGATGGATGGTGCTGGAATAAAACTCATGGTTAAAAAATGAACCTCAGAACTGTAAGCAACAATTACGTTGAGCTTAGTGATGCCTGATTAGTTCTGGATTAATTTCAATCGATTGATCAGAAATCTAATTATCTAATGATTAGTTACCGGATTTGTGAACGTAATAATCATGTAAGTGCAAGCTCATGTAAGTGCAATTTACTTTGGCAAACAAATTAAAGCATTTGCAGGTTAAATTGCTTGAATACCTAAGTTTCATTAGCAGTTCCATTTGAACTTTGTTGCGATTTTGCCTCGAAGTAGATCGCCGTAACTAGACAACAAATTGTAGCAAATTTTCTCTCTCAAAAAAATAACAAACAAACTTTCTTTGGGTATAAATTACCATAACCTTTGCAATTTGTAAACAGTTATGTCGAGTTTATATAGATTTAGCTGTGGCAACCCTGCAAGCTATACGAAATTGAACGAAGCACGCTGTGTGCTAGGCAGTGGTGTTTTCTTCTTCCGTATCAGCACGTACCGACATTGCATAATTTTGTATGACAATTTGAAATTTTTGTCCCTATAACTTCGGAACCGGAAGACGGATCTGGATGACATTGCACAGTACTTTTTAAAACAAAAAGAGCTTTAATTTGAATCATGATTTGTGAAAACCAGTTCTACCGTTGCCGATAAATCGAAATCAGTTCCGTTTTTGGAGCTTTTCTTCACTATTACCGATGCTTTCGGAAGTGGAAACCGAGGACTAGGGATCCCAAAGTAGATTTATACATATCCACTAACTAACAAGATCAGCCAACTAGATGAATTTACCAGTATTTTTTTTTAATAAAAAGTTGTACCTAGTTGTGCCATCGCTTGTGAAAAATATTCAAGAAAATTTTCCATTCATCGTGCTGTAATACCGAAACCGGAATGCGGATCTTGATCAACTTTTCGGGGACTTTTCAAAGAGTTTTAAGATATTTTATTTGTATCTTAGTTTGTTAAAATCGATTAAGAAATTTAAGTTTTTTTACCTAGTAATTCCGGAACCTGAAGTCGTATTGGAATAAAATGCAATAGCAGTCTATGGTACCATGAGGCCTTCCATTTGAATTTGAGTTTTTGTAAATCGGTTCAACCATCTCTGAGAAAATCGAGTGACATTATTTGTTCCATAGACACACACACATACATTTTTTGATCTCGACGAACTGAGTTGAATGGTATATGACAGCCGGCCCTCCGAGCCTCCGTTCAAAAGTCGGTTTCACAGTCATTGCTTAGCCTTTCTATATGAGAAAGACAAAAATGTATGATGTTAGTGTTTAGACTGTCACCATCACTGATAAAGGAAACATAACAAAAATGAAACACTGGGTTTAATAACAAATTCATTAGTCAAAAACTCATGAGAATTGTCCAAGCAGCACAATTAATTAGAAAGCAAATTTGATTAAGTTTGATCAGTATCTAACGAAGAAAACTGACATGCGAATGCCTCTATGTAATGAAAACCACGAGACGGGACTTGAACCCGTAGCTAGCTAGCTACTAACCGGGGAAATTGTTTGGCCAATTAAACAACCCTGCATATGAAAACAAATGAATAAGCATTGACATAATTGACTATAAGATCCAATCATGCTTCGCTTTGCTTGGCCGCCACAGCATTCAATTATACTCCCATCACTATGGAAACACACCCAACAGAAATACAACACTCACCGCATCACAAGTCAATATCGACACTTTCTGCTTTGCCGCCAGGCACTGATTTGGATTTTTTTACTACTTCGTTTTCAGAATTATAACGGCTCATCTATACTGAAGTACGATTTAATCACGACAAACATACTCTTCCATACAATGAAATAACACGATATAAATCAGTGAAAAACTACAACAAATGTTATAGCTGTTTTTCATATAGATTTGCATATTCAGTGGAGGAAAAATTCGCCTAATCTTTTGGGAATATTTTATTGATTTAAAAAAGAATCGATTCGCGGAATTTATCAGAGTTTACAAGCGTTCAACAGTCTTCCTAAATAAACACAGAACACCTTGTTCGTGGAAGTTTTGTTCTAATACTGAACTCTGAAGTCATTTTCAATCCTGAACTTGTTCACGAACGCGTGCACATGTTCGATGGTACAATCAAACGCCACGCACGTACATCGTGTACGGACTCGATGTTCGCTCGCCTACTGTTGAACAGACAGTTGTTGTTGATAGGCAAGTATATCTTCAAGCAAAGTCGTGGTATTACATCTCTTTTGTAGAATTTGGCCTTTCTGTTTCAACAGACTTCGCAGTCGATTCTTAGCGTACAGAATCATTGCATGGCTCGTACTATGGATCCTACTGACACTAAGAATCCTTCCCGGTCGGGGCTCGAATATACGACTACTGGTTTGTGAGACTAGCGTCCTGTGCATTGAACCGCTAACCCGGGAAAAGTATATCTGCAATATCTACAAATGAGTTTTCAAGTAAAAATTTGACTACTATGACTATATTTATCGAATAAATTGAGAACCTCAATCACTTATTTTGTCCGAAGCCTTTAATGATTACTAAAATTAATGATCCGAGTAAAACCTTCCAGTATCTTCTATGTTGTACAATATTACTTCTCTACAAGTTTCGTGATGAATGATTTATTGTTTTTTTTCCATAAATACTTTTATTTCTTAAGGCAATTTACATAAGTTTTTCTTCGCCGTAGCATCACTTTTACATAGAATTCTTATTCTAATATAATACTAATATAGTCACAATGATTTGAGTTTAATAAAACATATTCTTCTTATTTTTTAAATATCATATTAGGTATTTCGTTATTTATTATTAAATCTACTTAAGAACATTATTTGAACCAACTGATTAACTGCTGTAAATTATAAAACAAGCTGAACTTTTTATACATTTTGTTGTTAATTTCGTAACCTATTCTGAGTTTGTTTTTATCAATTGATGAATGATTTATTGGTTGTTGGGCCGCGTTTAACTTTTTAACTTGTTAACTTTTGATTGGTCTAGAACAAGATAAAAAATCGAAGAACAAGGTACTCTGTAGTAATATCAAATAAATTTGAAATATTATTGTTGAATTTCGCTCCTATTATACTTACCCTTCTCTCACTCCGAATACTACTGAACTTGTTTTGTTTTTGCTTTGTTCAGTGTTTTCACTGGTTTAACCGTACATAGCTTGTGTCCGGTGTACGCATATGAGGTACGTGCACACAATCTCGACCCGATGTGCGCACTGTGTTCGTTCATGTACGGAACTTGAACACAGTACTCGCAGTAAATTTGAGGTTAGGTATGTGTTTGAAATGTCGTGTACAGGTACAAGCGTTCCGATGTTCATGTGTAGGCTACCGTTCAGTGATGTTTGCCATCACTTATTTTTCTATCAAAATTCTGGATCAGGATTCAGTAACTGGAAATTAATTCAAGAACTAAGTTCTGAATTTAGGACAACCTCGGAATTCAGTGGTAAAATTCAGGGTCGGAATTTAAATAAATTATTCCATTCATGAGTTAGGTCTTGAAATATGGAACTGAGCATATTTTCAGAATCCAATTTGCAAGTTTCGAATTTAATTTTAGAACTGAGTCCTGAGCTTGAACTTCCAACTTGAATAAATAAACTGAATTCGGTTCCTAATTTTAGTTCCAAAACCAAAGTTTCGGATTTGATTTCAACATGCAGTTTAGAAATAAAAATCTGAAACTGAATTGAGAAATTAAATTCTGGTTTAGAAGAAGTCAGTACCGGCATTCATGTTCGGAGTTCAGATAGAGCATTGTGTTCCAGAATCCAGATTTAAAATTCATATTCCGGAATTTGTTCCAAAATTTTGAAGTTGAAATCCTAAATCAGAGTTCTAGATTCGAATTCCGAACGTAAATCTGTTCAAAAATCTAGTTAAGAAATCAGTTCTATACTTTAGCTCCAGAAACCAGAGTTAGGGTTCAGGTCCAGAGTCTCAGTTTTAAATGCTGAAACTAAATTCTGAATTTGAAATCAAGCTCAGAATTCAGGTGGACAAGAATCCATGTTCTGCATTCAACTTCAGCAGAATTCAGTTTCAGAATCAAATCCAAAATTCAGTTTCTGAATCCAGATCCAATATTCCGAGGCTGTATGTAATTACTGATAATCTGTAGTTGCTGCTGCTGATTGGGTAGGCAACTGCTCAAAAGCGAATGAGAGCGTGACCTGAGCGTTTGGGGCAGATTTTTTCTATGTGTCAGTTCTTAGCGATACGATTTGTGCGATGATAGATTTAATTCATGTCAGTGAAATTTTACGCACCTAACACTTCAATTTTATATTATTTATGATTATTTCATATTACTGAAAATCAATCAAGCTCAAGCTCAAGCTAAATATTTGCGTCATGACACGTTTACATCCAATAAGGTGGGACTGACGAGAGCAGAATTGCACAAGACCTATTTGAAGGACGACCCGAATCAATTTTGGTCTTATTTGCGGAACAAAACGTCCTCCCGTGGAATTCCAATTAACGTGATTCAGATTCAGTTAACCTATTCCCGTCATTCTTTCAAAGTGTGCTAAATAATAAGTCAACATCTTTGTCAGAATCGTACCTGAGTAGTCTACCGATGTTTTTTTTCCTGAACTTGTCTGCTACGACTTTCACTAAACACGAGGTTCACAATAATCTACGACAAGATCGAAAGATTCAGGGTCGGACGGGCTAACACTGTTCTTTCGTGATTCAACCGTGTTTCCCAGTGAAGTAAAAAAAAGCTTTGATAGTTCCAGTTCACAAAACTGGCTACGTAAATGACGTCAATTCTTAGCTGCTTACCAAAAGTATTCGAGCGCATGCTGTTAGATCTTCTTAACCCTTTAGTAAAACTGATCATATCCACGAACCTAATGAGTTATGTTTATACATTTATCGACATACTTGAAAAACGATTTTTGATTTTTCAAAAGCTTTCGATCGTGTTACTCAACAGTTAGCAGTGGAGAAATTGAGACGAAGCGGATTCCCTGATTGGATAACTAATAGATTGTCGTATCTCACGGATCAAACTGCTACCGTACGAGTCGGAACTGTACTCTCTGAATGCTTCAATGTTACATCGGGTGTTCCACAAGGAAGCCTTCTCGGTCCACTCCTCTTCGTTCTATTCTTTGCAGTGAATTGTTGTCATTTAAATTATCAGGTGTACAACTTTGCTTCCGCCGTTTTCCGATAGGTGGCTGTACCGGCTGAGGCTGGTCAAAATACATAGATGATAATGCCTTTAAAGTGAGTGTGTATAGTGGCTAACGAGTTGTCATCGCCGTTTCAGTGACAGTTGTTCTTGTTTTCGTATTATTCACGCTCGAAAATGTCTGTTTATGTGCCCAATTCTCGCCATTTGCGGGAAGTTTTACGTTTCTGTTACAATTCGAAAAAAATGCAACTGAAGCGCATCGAATGCACTCAGAAGCTTACGGTGATGCAGCTCTGAGTAAAAGAACGCGTCGGAAGTGGTTTCAACGTTTTAAAAATGGTCATTTCAATGTCGAAGACAAACATGGTGGTGAAAGAGAAAAAATTTTCAAAGATGAACAACTGCTTGATGAAGATTCGTGCCAAACCCAAGAAGAGCTTGCCGAACCGTTGGAAGTGAGTCAGCAAGCCATTTCAAAACGTCACATTCAGAATTCAGAAAGAAGGAAACTGGGTGCCGTACGAGTTGAAACCGAGGGACATCGAGCGCCGTCTATTTGTGTGTGAGCAACTGCTTCAAAGACAAATCGTAAGGGGTTTTTACATCGAATCGTAACCGGTGACGGAAAGTGGGTTCGATACGATAATCCTAAACGCAGAAAATCATGGGGAAAGTCCGGGCATACTATTTCGTCGAAGGCAAAACCGAATATTCACGGCGCCAAGGTTATGATTTGTATTTGGTGGGATCAGCTCGGTGTGATTTACTACGAGCTCTTAAAACCGGGTGGAACCATCACAGAAGATCGCTACCGAACGCAACTGATGCGCCTTAGTAGCTCGCTAAAAGAAAAGCGGCCACAATATCAAGAGCGACATGACAGAGTCCAACACCAACACTCCAACACGACAATGCTCGGCCTAACGTTGCAAAAGTGGTCAAAAAGTACCTGGAAACGCTGAAATTGGAAGTCTTGCCACCGACCCGCCGTATTCCCCAGATGTTGCCCCTTCTGACTTCCACCTATTCCGTTCGATGGCACACGGCCTGGCAGATCAACATTTTCAATCCTTCGAAGAGTTGGAAAAGTGGATTGCTTCATGGATAGCGTCAAAAGAGGACTCCTTTTTTCGAGCCGGGATCCGAAAATTGCCGGAAAGATGGGAGAAAGTTGTCGCTAGCGACGGACAATACTTTGAATAATACACTCTGTAAGCACTTTTTCGCAATAAAGCTTTTCATTTTGAAAAAAAAAATGGCGGATGCAAAGTTGTGCACCTGATAAGATATACAGATGATCTCAAACTCCACGCATCATCACAAGTCTTTTTGATCTGTTGTGTTCTACAAATGGACATTAAGAGGGTTTCAGATTGGTGTGATAGATAGCTTACATTTCATTGAAAAGGAATATCGAATAGTTCTTTTGAGATCTATTTAAGGTTTTCAAAAGAGCGGATTTATTGATATTGTTTCATGTTAAACAAAATCGGGTCTGGTTTTTTTTCTATATGAAACTTCTGCTGCTCAATATTGTGGAAAATAATTGCCACTGGTGATAGGCCTCAATAGCAGTTGAAAATTTTTGAGCGCGTTTGTTCGCTGAAAAACTTAGGCGATTTTCAAGTTCGTCATGATCACAGAGGCACCGATATTTTATCATTAGTCATCTGAGACGTATTCACGTGAAAAACAACATTTTGGTATCGTCGGTGTTGAACAGTCGTTCGCACCGCACGCGTATAGCTCTTGGCTCCTGGAATTTTTTTTTTCTGGCTACCTAGAGTTTCATTGATTCAAGGCTTCAGTCTTTTTCAAGGCTACCTGAATCACTAACTAAGTGACTAAGTGATACAAAGAGTGATATTAGAGTGACTAAGTGATACAAAGAGTGATATTAGAGTGACTAAGAAATTAATCAGCCTTTTTTAAGGCTAGCTAGGGGTCTAATCGAAGACTAATTTAGCCTAGTTAATTTAATTTAAAATTTCAAAAATGCCTGCGTCCAACCGGAAAGGCAACAAGCCTAAGGCTAAAAATAATTCAATACGGAATAAATCACAATCCGTTATTCAACATTTATCTAATAACATTCACGATCTTATAGAATCTGAATGTAAAAATAAAAGACAACGGACGGATTTCCCTTCCGTTGATCCTATGCCGTCTAACAATATTTACGAGATTCTTCCTGAATCCGATTGTAGCGACATAGAAGAAAGTTCTTCAAAAATTCCCAAAATGGACGCTTGTCGTTCTGGGAAGAAACATCAATCTATGCCACCAGTGACGGTGATGATTTCCGACTTCAAAGCATTCCGTACTGAGCTTTCTACTTTTCTCCCGGAAGTAAAAGTCTCATTTCAAATCGGACGAAGAGGAGAATGTCGAGTCTTGGTGGATGGATTGGAAGATTACGAACGTCTTATTCGATATTTGTCCGAGAAACTTCATAAATTTTATTCATATGATATAAAATCAGACAGACCCTTCAAGGCTGTCTTGAAAGGATTATCAAATGATCAAAGTATTGATGAAATTAAAAATGAACTAAAAGAACTGCTTGGTTTTGCCCCTTCCCAAGTAATACTTATGAAAAAAAGAGCGAATGGTACTTCTAAACCACGCTCTGGAATTTCCCATGAACTTTACCTAATACACTTCAATCGAAGTGATGTAAACAATTTGAAAATTTTAGAAAAAGTACGTTTCATTTCCCACATTAAAATTCATTGGGAACATTATAAACGGCATAATCGTATTGCAAACTTAACGCAATGTCGTCGTTGCCAAGGCTTCGGTCATGGAACCAAAAATTGTCATATGGATATACGGTGTTTGAATTGTGGTAAATCGCATTCGAAAGACGTTTGTCCAATGAATGAAACCACTGATGAATTTTCATGTTCAAATTGCAATGGAAATCATAAATCCAATTTTTTGAAATGTCCTGTCAGGGAAAAAATTTTAAACGCTCGTTCGCTTCGACAACAAGTCAAATCAACGACCTTAAATTTACAGAACATACCTGAAAATCAGAAAACCGTTACAGGTGCCACGCCTAATTCTTTTAAGGCACTGATTTCTTCTAAACAAAAAACAGGTACGCCTGCCAATTCGTCTTCTAACGAAAACAATTTATTGACAGGTAGATCGACCTCGTCATCATCTTCTTCTAATGTCAGTTATGCTGGTATATTAGGTAGAAATCTATCACCTATTTCTTCTAATGTAAATAATCAAAACACAGGACCGCCTTGCAGTTCTTCTTCTAACGAAAACAATTTATTAATAGGTAGACCGGCCAAATCATCTTCTTCTAATGGCAGTCTACCTACAAATATTCCTTCAATACCATTCGCTTCTTTAAATGAAGTCGATTTAGGCGATATAACTGAAAATAAAATGATCTACCTACAAGATCAACTTTTTCAAATGATCATCCAAATGAATTCGACTTCATCACTTTTTGAAGCATTTCAAATCGGATGGAAATTTGCAAATAATATTATAATGAATTTAAAATTTAACAGTGATGTTAAATAATTATTTGAATATTTTAAATTGGAATGCTCGATCTTTGAAATCGAGTGAAGATGAATTTTATAATTTTCTCAAAGTTCACAAAATTCATATTGCCATTGTGACAGAAACTTTTCTTAAACCAAATGTAAAATTGAAAAGTAATCCACATTATGTGGTTCATCGATTTGACAGGTTTACTGGAATGGGTGGTGGAGTTGCCATTTTTGTCCAACGGCAAATTAAACATCGAATTTTACCTTCTTTCAATACTAAAGTTATTGAAAGCTTGGGAATCGAAGTTGAAACCATTCATGGAATTTATTTCATCGCTGGAGCATATTTGCCATTCCAATGCACCGGCGATCAATTAAATTTCTTTAAAGGCGATTTGCAAAAACTTACAAGATATCGATCGAAATTTTTCGTAATAGGGGACTTAAATGCTAAGCATGTCCAGTGGAATTGTAGGCAAAATAACAGTAATGGTAAAATACTTCATAATCAACTCTCAGCTGGTTACTTCACAGTTCTTCATCCCAGTAATCCTACTTGTTTCTCTTCCGTGAAAAACCCGTCTACAATTGATCTGGTTCTAACAGATCAAAGTCACATTTGTAGTGAACCGATTACTCATGCTGACTTTGACTCAGATCATCTTCCTGTAACATTCAGACTTTCCAACGAAGCTATAATTAATCCAATTAGTTATATTTTCAACTATCATAGAGCTAATTGGTTGGATTACAGATCTCACATTGAAAATCATGTGGATGATGAAACTATTTTAGAAAATTCTGCGGACATCGACACAGCAATTGATAATTTGAATCATTATATTATCGAAGCTAGAAATCTTTCAGTTCCCAAAGCTCAAACTAAATTAAATTCTCCTATCATCGATGACAATCTTCAACTGCTCATTCGGTTGAAGAATGTTCGTCGACGACAATATCAACGTTCTCGTGATCCTGCTATGAAAAACATAGTTAAGGATTTACAAAAAGAAATTAAACATAGATTTACTCTTTTGCGAAATGAAAATTTCGCTAAAGAAGTTGAACAAATTAAACCATATTCTAAACCTTTCTGGAAACTTTCTAAGGTTCTTAAGAAACCTCAGAAACCAATTCCTGCTCTCAAGGAAGGAAATCAAATACTTCTTACAAATGGTGAAAAAGCTCAAAAGCTAGCTCAGCAGTTCGAGAGTGTCCACAATTTTAATTTAAACGTTGTGAGTCCTATTGAAAATGAAGTCTCACTGAAGTATGATCATATTTCAACCCAAGTGTTATCACACGATGACATTATTGAGACGAGTTTTGATGAAATTAAATCAATTATTAGGAAACTCAAAAACATGAAGGCTCCTGGTAATGATGGAATTTTTAATATTCTTATTAAAAATCTTCCTGATGTTGCCTTGAGACTCCTGGTTAAAATTTTCAACAAGTGTTTTTCATTAGCTTACTTCCCAAAAAGATGGAAAAACGCTAAAATAATTCCTATCCTAAAACCTGATAAAAACCCAGCAGAAACATCAAGCTATCGACCAGTTAGCTTACTTTCTTCTATCAGTAAACTTTTTGAAAAAATTATCTTGTTGAGAATGATGACTCATATAAATGAGAATTTAATTTTTTCACCAGAGCAGTTTGGATTTCGTCATGAACATTCAACTACTCATCAACTTGTAAGAGTTACGAACATGATAAAAACAAATAAATCTTCTGGGTTATCCACTGGAGTTGCTCTTCTAGACATAGAAAAAGCATTCGACAGTGTTTGGCACAAAGGTTTAATAGCAAAAATGTCTGATTTCCAGTTTCCTATTTATTTGATCAAAATGATTCAAAATTATTTAACTGATCGTACTCTTCAGGTTAGCTATCAGAATTGTAAATCTGAATTGCTACCCGCACGAGCCGGTGTTCCGCAGGGTTCGAGCGTAGCTCCAATCTTGTATAATATTTTCACTTCTGATCTTCCAAATCTACCCGTTGGTTGTCAGAAATCGTTATTCTGTGACGACACAAGTCTGTTAGCCACAGGTAGAAATCTAAGAGTGATCTGCAGTCGCCTACAAAGAAGTTTAAATATTTTCAGTGATTATCTGTCAAAATGGAAAATTAAACCAAATGCAGCAAAAACGCAATTAATTATCTTTCCTCACAAGCCAAGAGCTTCTTTTCTTAAACCAAACAATAATCACATTCTCAAATTGAATGGCTTGGAATTGACATGGTCTGATCAAGCTAAATACTTAGGTTTAACGTATGACAAAAAACTCACTTTCAAGGATCACATTGAAGGAATCCAGGCAAAGTGTAATAAATATATTAAATGTTTATATCCTCTTATAAACAGAAATTCTAAGCTCTGTCTAAAAAACAAATTGTTAATTTATAAACAAATTTTCAGACCAGCCATGCTTTATGCGGTACCAATTTGGTCAAGCTGTTGTTCCACCAGGAAGAAAACGCTTCAAAGGATTCAGAATAAAATTCTGAAAATGATTCTGAAGCGTCCTCCCTGGTTTAGTACAAATGAGTTACACAGACTCACAAATATAGAACCATTAGATGTAATGTCACATAATATTATAAGCAAATTCCGACAAAAATCGATGCAATCTTCAATTGAATCGATTCGCTCTCTGTATTAGTTAGTAAGTTAGTATATAAGTTCCTTTTCCCCATTACACAATACAAGTAGGTTTAGAATTTTCCCTACACAAAAATCTCAGAATTGCGGAAGCAAATGATGTCTTCATGGTAATAACCAAATCATATATATATAACAGGGCTGAAAAGTCACCACTTGTGGCTGAACACCCAATTTAAATCTTAATAATTTAATTTTAACTCATATTCCAATAAATAGTTATTTAAAAAAAAAAACATTTTGGTAAGATGTAGTTTTTAGCAGAAAATTTTGAAACAAATTATCAGCCAGACGGATTATGCAACATTAAAGTTAAAGAGCTTTCATCCCCGGCAGAAGCTTGGCATCTTCGCATCCATCAAACGTACTCAAGCTGTCTCGGAATGTGGTGTGTTCGTGCCCCCATTCGTGACGAGGTTACAACGCGCCTTTGGTTGAAGAGACGTCTAATCTCCACAGGGTAATTTGAGTAAACATCAGTAGCCAACTCTGTTTATGACATGTTTTAGTAGAAATTTATTCTAAACAACCTCTCCGTCCCGTCTCGTCCTGTCCCGGCTGCGGATCTCAGCCATTGCAGTCAGTTATAATCATCGTCTCTCAAACACAGAGGATAAATATGTTGCTCATTGCTGCCTGCCTGCCTTCCACGGTCCTGACATGAACACACACACACACACACGCGCGCTACTAAAACTGTCTTCGCTGGGTTTGGCAAATTCTGCCCAGAACAGAGAACCCCCCAAAAACTTAGAACTGGTATGGGGAAAGGTATAATTTTCGCATTCTCATCTCCGTTCTGCACAGCTCATACTGCTGAGTAAAATTGCTCCGAGGGAATCGTTTGCATCTGCCTGGAGTCGAATGTTGTTTCTGCCAAGTAACGAGGCAGACGAGACAATTCTTTGTTCAGACGGCAAGTAAATAGTTTAATCTCTCCGTGGAATTCTAAGCTTCGGGTTTAGCGAAACTAGATAAATGTCATATTTTGATTGGCACCCAAAGAAAAAAACAATCAGAATCTTGACCATAATTGAAACAATTTTCTTTCCCGACAGGTTACTGTTTCAACGGGGTCTGCCCGACGACGGCGGCTCAGTGCGAGCGCATCTGGGGCTACAGTGGCACTGGAGCCGATCGCGTGTGCTACGAGCAGTTCAACTCCAAGGGTTCGATCAACGGACACTGCGGGAAGGACACCAACGGCAACTACATCAAGTGCGAACCGGAGTAAGTATTTCGGAGTTTAATATTTTTTAACCAAGTTCCAAGTTTTTCAGTCTATCTAGAAGCCAAGCTCTCGACGATGACGTTGAATTGAACCGTGTAAACAAGGCCATTCGGTAGTAGAGCAAGCAAGCAAGCAGTAAATTTTCTTCGTATTGTGCATCACCGTAATCCACGGACACAAAAGTGCAGCGTCAACAAGTTTTAACTTCCGGGGTTTTGTACACCCGGCGGCAACGGCGGCGGCAAGGATCATTAATCAAAGCAATGATGAATTTCCTGACCCAGCAAGCAAAAGCAGCTCCCGGGAGGCGCTCGTGACGATTGCAAAACCCCTTTTGGTGGTTCGGAAAATCCAGCACTGATGAACGGCTCCGTCGGGAGCAAGAATTACGAAGCATTCTCTGGATGGCTACGACGACAACGTGGTCTCTGACAACGTGTCACTGCAAATTAATGATCGTAGTTGCCCACTGCTGACAGTCTCTCCACCTTTACTTTCTCCAGTCGGATGGAAAGGCTTTTCGGAGCTTAATCATGACTTACCTATTTTGCACAGCAGTTGCAATTCCGAACAGCAGCAGCAGTAGTGACAATCGAATATTTGTCTCCAGGAGGAAATTATTTCCGTTTCCCGCCGGGCAGGACAAATACATGCCAACCAGCACAAAATCCCGAAGGAGACAGACACCAAGACGAAGATGAACGGACCATTATTCATTACGGAATTAATAATTATCTTTGTAAATAATAATGATACTGTTATTAGTCAGCACATCTTGCTAGGAGCAGAACATGCAATTCCTTAGACTTGGTTGATTGGCGATTCGATTCGGTCGATTGAAACAGGGCACGCTACGGACACGAACAAGATAACCCAAGTTTGTCGGGCATGTTTGTTCTTGTCCTGCCGTTGCAGTTGAACACTAAATAAGCAGTATAATTTGTAGCACAGTCTAGCTAGTCTACACTTCCGCGTCGTGTCGGTTTGTGCAATGATGATTCTACTAACCTGTTTGGCTGTGACTGCATTTGACTCCGATGTTTACACCCGGCTCGACCAAATGTTGGAATAGGACATGAAGCCTAACTCATCCGTACATCGATTGTGTGAGCTCTCAGCGGGAAAGTCTATCCAGGCGCCTATATCAATGTTGCAATACACGGCATCCAAATCAGTTACCAAAGCTGAAAACGCTTCCTTACTGACCACCACCACCACCACCAGTTCCACCACAGGGCAAATCCTTGCGAATGCGTGTAATCAACGCTGCGGCTAAATTACACGACAAAGCCTTTAAATGAAGCATATTACACAAAGCAGAGCTAGTGCTACGGCATCAACTATGCCATTCATCATTAAGCGCCACCGACACCGACGGAGAGACGGCGGGTTCTAGCCTTTAGAACTAATGTGCGTATTTTGAAACGCGCCGTAAATGCAGTGGTGCACCGCCGAGCAGAACCGCAGCACGGAACCGCCGCTATTGTTTGCACCTTCCACAGCGGTCAAAAAGCCGTTCTCGACATCCATACTAACCAACATTATCATTGTCTGTCTTTCTCTCTCTCTCTCTCTCTCTATTTCGCTATAACTCGATCGACCACACACAACAGGAACATCCAGTGCGGTTCGCTGCAGTGTAAGGACGGCGATCGGACGCCGGTGGAGGACTGCAGTGACCATCTTTACTCTAGGGCAATTATTTCAATTAAGGGAATCGAGTATGAATGCAAGTGAGTATAGCCTTCGCCGGTGTGCCATTAGGCGCTGCCAGCCAATTTCCCAACCGAACACTACTAGACAGTGGCGCGAAGAAATGATGCATGTTCTCCCGTTGCTCCGTCCTATCATCACAGGTCGATAACCGGCTCGTCGACCGGGGCGGCCACACCGCCGTTCGGGTTGGTCCGCGACGGGACACCGTGCGGCGATAATCTGATCTGCGTCAACCAGACCTGCGTCAGCATATTCCCGTACATCGACCAGACCAAGTGTCCCAGCAATCACAACAACCTGGAGTGCTCCGGAAATGGGGTGAGTTACCAGCAGCGAATGGTCGTGTATTACCAAAAAAAAAAAGAAAACCGGCACTGATTACATTATGCAGTGCGCTGATGACAAGCGCATTCGAATGGAAAGGGTAAAATGAAATGATATTTTCACTTTCGTTGGCAAGATAAACAACCCATGAAAATGCTTCGAAGAACTGTTACTAAATACAACAATTTAACCCATGAAGAACCTACACAACTCGACGTTTAATGATTTTTGTTTAGACCGAGAGTCGTCTCGAGGTTGTACTAAATTTTTATCAGTATCCAATGAAAAAAAAAACACGAATCATTACCGACAACCTCTCCTACATATCACCGGAAACCTTAGATGATAAAGTATCCACAATCAAACGGTTGTCGGCTGTCCGTATTCAAACTTAATTTGTTCCGCTTTCCGTCGGCTTTCTCCGCGTAATAATCTTCCGTGTGCGTCATCGTTGCCACAATGCCGAGGATCCGATTTCAGCAGTTTTTAATGGCATAGGTTTCCATTTCGAGACTGATATAGTTGGAAACCTGTCAACCGCGTCTGGTTTTCATCGTTCACGAACGAAAATTTCAACTCTAGTCGCGCAAAGTGGGAGGGTAATGTCAGAGACACAACCGATCTGACGTGAACACAGGCAGTTGAAATTGGAGCTCATCATTTTCTGTTTTAGGCACCCTTTCTTTATTTTTGAGGCTCTCAGTTGGCTGGTGACGCTACTATAATGACATAATGTACTCAAAAGTGTCCCAAATTGATGCTGATTGTGTCAACTAATTGAGTAGAAACATTTCGATTGGTTATAAGCATTTGGTAAAGTACCTCCTAATGTTGTCATCCGGAAGCTACAGCAACTTGGATTATCTCCATTGGTTAACCAAATGGTTGCCTCTGAATGCGCTGCATCTATCAGAATTGCTACCGCATATTCAAATTTGCTCGAAATGCCAACCGGCATGTTTTTCCAAGGAAGCCACTTGAAACCACTAATATTCGTTTCATTTATCAATGATACCTGCACTTGCATAAAACCGTAAAAACCGTTCAGGTTATCTTAAAATGTTCACCTTTTCGGATCATATTCCCGCAACAACGGTGAAGGTATTTGCATTATTCGGTTTCTAAAAAAGCTCCTAGTACACCGAAGACTTTTTAATGCGATTTTTATGCGGTTTTTTTTCACACCCTGGTTGTTTCGTCTAAAATGTTGTTGATTTCACTGACATATCTGTTGATGTCGCCATAACCGATTCATATAAACGAAATTGCTGTTTCGAATGCTGCAAAAAAGGCAAAACAAAAATCTTCTTCATTTCAACAAAAAAAGGTTCCATGTTGAAATTTTTTTCAGTTGTGAAGTGGCGGTAATTGTATTTTCTTGAAAGTGGATCTATAGCATTGGGCTTATCAGAATAAGCTTTTGAAAACGGAATTAGAAATGCTCCTCCAGCGAGCCATTCTGTAAGTGGAGTAAAAAAATAGTTGTTTCAAATAACAAAATCGTATTCAGTGGCAGACCGTAACCGTGAATACTTTTCTTTCATATCTGCATTTTCCAACTCCATCTCTGTAAGCTAGCTCTCAGAGAATGACATTACAACAGTATTGAAAAACGTAGACGCCTCTGAAGGGCCTGGACCTGATAGTATACCACCAATATTTTCAAAAAAATCTTTCTGAAGAACTTACACTAACACTACAACTACTTTTTAACTATTGATCGTTTCATGTTGAATAACGTAAATGGCAATTGAACGTCATTTATGTCTGTTACGGTCCCGGGTTGGCGGTTCAATGCATAGGGCACTGGTCTTACAATCCAGTAGTCGTATGTTCGAACCCCGACATGGAAGGATTCGTAGTGTCAGTAGAATCGTAGCACCAGCCATGCAATGGTTCTGTACACTCTGAATCGGCTGTGAAGTCTATTGAAACAGAAGGTCAAATTCCACCACAGGAATGTAATATCAAGGCTTTGCTTTTTATGTCTGTTACATAGTTGACGTTTCATGGAAGTGAAAGTATGCGGAAGAGCATGAGAATTAATTGTAAAATAAATTTTCCATGTACTGAAATTTTGTGCTAGGGCAAATAACCGCTTTTGATATTTTTACGCTTCGTCTTTGACTCATAACTGCAGTGCAGTTCAAATTAAATTGCGTAATGCTAAATTCGACAGTTCAATTTGAACCTCATCAGCCAAAGACGAAACGGTGCCCTAGCACAAAATTTGGCCAACCCCTAAAATGATCAAACTTGCATCGGCCAGGAAAAAAAAGCGAAAACACGTTTTCGTTCGGCACGTCAGTGAAGACATTGCACTCCGTTGCAAAAAAAATGGAGTTTTCTGCAAATAACATAAACTTTACGTCTGCTTAGCGAACTGCCGAGTTTAGCATTAAACAGTTCAATTTGAACTGGTCTGCACTGATAATTCGAAGGCGAAACGTAAAAATATTAAGAAATTAGAAAAGCTCTTCCAGTGAGCCATTCTGCAAGTGGAGCAAAAATTTCTGAATGCCCTCTGAACATTTTGCTGGTTAATACCATCATAATCGATTGTTGCATTTCTATACCATCTGTTAGTTTAGTGTTAAAGCTGTAGGCAGCTACTTAGACAAAATTTCGTTAACGATTTATTAATTTAGTTGGTTTGACGTAAAGTCGCCATAACTGAGTTTTGTTTTGCAATGACTGAGTGGAAACAGCCAAATGAGCTTGAGCTTGAGCGACCACCCCTGGTTGCTACTCCGTTACTGATTGGGATTTACTGAAATTGTACAGGGAATTTCTAGATGATCCAACCTGGGCCTGGTAAATCATCCTGGGCCTGGTAAATCATCCTTCAATGTACATCTTCTGGTAACCCCAGAATTCATTGATCAGTACCGGCGCCGGCCAGGCCCGAACGTAGATCGTCTAAGGAATGGGAAGGGATGTTAGTCCAACACTTGTTGTTACTAGAGGCCGTATATACTACAGCGCACTCCACAAGTGTCACGGGAGAAGGGTATTTGTTAGTAAAAATTTCAGTATTGGTATTATTCGCGCGCGACTCAGTATGTTCCGGTTTTAAGATGCTCGGATGCACCACTAAACTCACTGACTTCCCGAGTGAACGTTTCAGCAATATCCTATACTAAAGTCCCGGGAAGTCTTGATTCACAGCTCTTATTCGAGAAAACTGAAGAAAAATTAGCAATACTATCTCGAAAAAAATAAAAACTTCCCTATTTGTTTTATGAATGAAATTACGTGATACAAAATAAACGAGTGAATAGGATTTAGACAAAATAGTTGATTCATTGCATTGACATATTCTAAACAGTTGTTATAAAATCATTTTAAATTACCAAATAAAGGTCAACAGATTTTACGCGAGTCTTGATTCTGTATTATTTCCGCTTTATTGTTTTGATTATTTAATTAATTGGTTATATTGGTTGATCTGGGCAGGCGGCTACCGAGAAAAACATTAATTTATTGTTTGAAATATTAATATCAAGTGTTTTTACCTTTTTTTTACAATGTATTCAATATACCGATACATGTTATCTCTTTTATTAACTTTGTAATATAAACGGATTTGCGCAATGGTTGATTTTTATCATTCATTTTATAATCCTGAAAAACAACCAATAACATGGAAGAAGAAATCATTCCTAATAAAACTTTTCTCCGAAGCTAGACGGAAATTGATAGGTTGAATAAAGAGATGATTTAGTAAAATAGAGTAATCAGAAGAAAAACATTGAAAATATCTGATAACTGAAAGGAAAAAGAAACTCCTGCAATTGTCGCCTTTTACGACATGGAAGCAGGAACCCAGTGGATCTATTCTTGGTTCATTTTTTCCCGCCGGATTCCATACGGCGTCTAGGCTGGTACTGTCCGGAGAGAGATAATAGGTACTTTCAATCTCCTAGTGGACCCCAGCCCCTCATATGTTGGAAAAGCCAAATGAATGAGAAACTCTCACAAAAGATGTTTTTTTTTTGGAGACAAGATACGCTCACAAACAGGACTGTAACCTGCATTCTTATGCAATTTGTGTATACGCGTTTACCATTCCCGCCACCCTGAGCTGTGGTAGACACAGTTCTATCTCAAAACTGCGTTGGTAAGCGTATATCGAACAACGGTCCAAATCCTAGCCGCCTCACGAGCGGTACCATATGCCCAAAACATCTTCTCTGTTCATTAGACAACAAACACTAGGCTTCTCGCTCTATACCTATTTGCCGCTCAAGCACTGAGTAGGAGAATATGTTAATAATGGCTTGTTACTTTCTCGACTATGCCAGTCGCTTTAATAGATTAGGGGCTGGGGTCCACTAGGAGATTGATAGTACCTATTAGCTCTCTCCGGACAGTACCAGCCTAGATGCCGTGTGGAATCCGGCGGAAAAAAATGAATCAAGAATAGATCCACTGGGTTCCTGCTTCCATGTCGTAAAAGGCGACAATTGCAGGAGTTTCTTTTTCCTTTCAGTTATCAGATATTTTCAATGTTTTTCTTCTGATTACTCTATTTTACTAAATCATCTCTTTATTCAACCTATCAATTTCCGTCTAGCTTCGGAGAAAAGTTTTATTAGGAATGATTTCTTCTTCCATGTTATTGATTGTTTTTCAGGATTATAAAATGAATGATAAAAATAAACCATTGCGCAAATCCGTTTATATTACAAAGTTAATAAAAGAGATAACATGTATCGGTATATTGAATACATAGTAAAAACGTGATTAATCCACCTAGCAGTGAGATGATACCTTTTTTTTATCAATACGCATGTGTTTTTGCATTGATATTCTTAGGTGTTTTAGTTCTCATGACATTATTTTAATTATCGTCGTTTTAATCGGCAAATTGAGATTTTAATCACTCATTACCCTGTAATGCCGAAACTGCAAAACATATCGAATTTCAATCTTAGCGTGTGACAATCGATTGAACATTCCATGAGATGTCGAAGTAAGTTCCACTTTAGAGTTTTTCGTCATTATTTATGGTACTTCCAGAGCCGGTATTCAGGAATTAGCATAGCCCAAAATGATTCGAATGGCCATAAATTATTACGCCAAACAATTTACATGAAATTTATAAACTCATCATCTGTAATTCCAGAATCGGATTAAATTCACCAATTTTGTATGGGACCTTAAGTCCTGTAATATTTGTTTTTGAAGTTCGATTTGGTCTTTTTTGAGTAAATGATTGGGCTTTGAGAATCGATTCGATACTGGAACCGGAATTCTAAAATCGGTGTAGCCGAAATCAGTTAAATTCACCTGAGGAGTGAGTAGACATCTTTGAGAAATTGTAGTGCGAATTGAAATTTGGGGATACATTCCGAATCCAAAAACGAATACCGCTTAAACTGAAATAAATTTATTTGGTGATCGACTATCCAAATCTGCAAACCCGATAAACCTGATTAATTTTTGTGTAATGGACATTTTTATACTAACCACCCTTCATTTTCTAAACCAGAAGTCGGATCTGACTAAAAAGTAAGAGGTTTTATAGGATTTTAAGACCTCTCATTTGAATCATAGACGATTCTTAGATTTCATTTTAATCTTAGATCGGTTCAGCCATCTACGAGAAAAATTAATTGCATTATTTTAATTTCGTTTCACATATCATTCTGTTGTTCCGCAATCAGAAGTCGGATCCAAACGTAATTCAGGAACCTTGTTTGGGAGTATACGACTTTTCATATGAATCTGAGTTTGTAGAAAACGGTTGAACCATCTCCGAGAAAATTGAGTGAAATTATTTGTCACACACGCATTTGCTGATCTCGACGAACTGAGTCGTATGGTATATGGAAGTCATGTTCTTCCAGCATTTATTGCTGTAAATAGTTTAAATCAATATAATTATGGAATTACTTCCAACTCGATAATGCTGGTATCATCTGGTTTACATATGCCAAATTCGAAAGATTATGTTGCCAAAAATGAACCGTGCTAAAATTGGTCCGAGGCAAATTGTCATAAAAAAGGATGCTGTACACAGTCTTTTTGGTACTTAGAAACAATTATATGTAACAGTATAAAAAATCGTGTTTCATGTTGCTCCCAAGCATTGCTTTTTCATACAGCGCTCAAAATTCCTTCTACTGGAATAAGGCTTACACAAAAATATCGATATCTCCGTTAAAAATGGACGGATTTAAACAATCTATGGCTTGTTGGATAGGTATTACCCAGCGAAATCTAAGTCTGGAAACATATTCTGTTTTCAAGGTCAAATGTGATAGATACTGTCAAAAAACTGAAAATTTTGACATAAAACTTCGTATAACTCAAAAAGTAAACATCCGATCTCAAAACCATTCAATAGCGTTCTGGGTGACGGGAAGACCTTTCATTTGCGGCTAGTTTGATCAAAATCGGTCCAGCCATCTCTGAGATCTCGACCTCTTAGTTGACAACACACATACAGACACACACACATACACACACACACACAGACATTTGCTCAGTTCGTCGAGCTGAATCGATTGGTATATGACATTCGGCCCTCCGGGCCTCGGAAAATTTTTCGAAAGTTTGAGCGAATTCTATACCTATTTTTTATATATATAAAAAAAGGTAAAAACACTTGATATTAATATTTCAAACAGTAAATTAATATTTTTCTCGGTAGCCGGCTGCCCAGATCAACTAATATAACCAATTAATAATTTTAATAAATAATTAAAATAATAAAGCGGAAATAATAAAGAATCAAGACGCGTGTGAAATCTGTTGACCATTGTTTGGTGATTTAAAATGTTTTTATAATAACTGTTTAGAATATTTGAATGCAATGAATCAACTTTTTTGTCTAAATCCTATTCGCTCGTTTATTTTGTATCACGTAGTTTCATTTATAAAAACGTGCTTAATCCACCTAGCAGTGAGATGATACCTTTTTTTTATCAATCCGCATGTGTTTTTTTGCATGACTAAAAAAAACGCGAAAGGTAGATGCATAAACGAGTGACTGCATACTCGACAGCCGGCTGTCCGGAGTTTTGTCAATTTCGGAGATTGACTGTTTCGTGCATTATATTGCCAGCACAAAGTAACACATAAAACCATAATACTTTAAAACATTCTTGGTAGCCGGCTACCCAGAGCAATAAACACATGATAACATTATTAAAACATTTACTAACAAAGTATCCTCTCCTGTGATGCACGTGGGAATGCAGAGGATTCCTCGGTTCCTAGTAGCAACATGCATCGAACTAACAATCCTTTCCCTCCCAAGTAGATCTGCATTCGGACGTGGCCGGCGTCGGTATTGATCAGCATGCATGGTTCAATACAGTTTGCACAGTGTGAAACAATGTGTTATTCCCAAACATGTTACTTCAAAAAATCATTTTGCAATCTCAATTGGTCCAGATCAATAACGGAGTAGCAACACACGGGCGGTCTCTAATTCTAATTCTAATTCTAATTCTATGCCAGTCGCTTTAATATATTAATAAATTTTTAATAGATTTAATAGATTTTTTCCTCAAAAACCAACCCCAACCACCATTTCTAGGCTCCCTAATGAAAATCGTATTTAATTACATTACATTGCGACAAATTCCGAAGAGAATAACAAGACTAATTGCATGCATACTTTGCTGGGAGAGTTTCATTGTTCAGTTGCACGAATGAAAGCTCATTGAAGGTCTTTTTAACGCGTTTTTTATTCGTTTCGCGGCTTCTTCTACGCCTATTTCCGAAGTTACGCGGATTTCCGAAGTTATGCGGTTTTCTTGTTTCGTCTTAGAAATGCATGAAACATCGAGATCTGATGTTATCCCGAAATTATTTCTAAGTCAATTCTTTGACACTTAGAAAATTTTCGATTTAAACAATTTTTTTTTAGATTACACCAGATCTCAACTTATCACGTATTTCTAAGATATTTTGTATATTTTTTTTGTTTTGCGGGTTTTTTTACGCGGATTTCCAAAGTTCCGCGGTTTTTTTTTGCGCGGTTTTATTACGCAGTACGTATCGCCCGCGTAAAAAGAAACCTCAGTATTTGTCATTGCTCAACTGTTACCCGTATGCGATGCGTGTAATTCTTGGATGTTATTGCTAAACTGCCAACACCCTTTAATAAAAATGACAGTTTAGAAAAAAGCTATGAGTTGTTTTGCGATCGCCGGGTTGCGTGCAGATTGAAAAATAGACTGACGACATAAAAATTTGCGAAAAAGCAATCAGAGCATTATCAATCAGCAAAACGATTTCCCGGATAGAAAAAGCCTGTTCGAGTTCCGACTCTACAGTATCACTATCCCAAATTTTTATTTCGCTGACGCTTTTGTCAGTCTTGTGTGTGAAAATTAAGTACCCTGTTAAATACATGGTAAGTTAGGTCGCTCTCTAACAACATGCATTCATCCGACCTTTAAAAATCAGAGAGGTAGTTGTAACAAAATAAAAATGCCGAGATTTTCACTGCCATGTTCTCGGTGATCACCATATCCACTCTCTCGAGCTCGTTTGAAGTACACTCTAGGATCATAAAATAAATTAAAATGACTCATGGCAACTGTTTAAATTTTCCCAAGTTTTGCCTTGGGCTCAACAGTGCATTAGCAGCTCAGTTTGAAGTTTAATGTCAAAGATGCAAAGCTCAACCTAAATCACTTGCAAAATCAAATTCGTGTGTAAGGAGCTATAGTCAGAAGGGTTCAACGATATTCCTGGAGTGAATGAATCCTTTCTGTATTGACCTTAAATAGGTTTTAGCAGATTGTTTGGCATCCTTTATTGGGTGCCGAATTTACTTCTGCTCGTACAAACTGCGAATTGTTCTGCATTCATTTATGTTTTGTGCTGTTTTTCCACCTCACCCACTTCACAATTCCCTACCATGTTCCATTTATACTTTCCTTCCCATAACGAAATTGATGAGAAGCTACGGCAAGGCACTAATCTCCCAATAGCTAGGGGAACGTGCCAAAGGAGCCAATTAGTTCTGATTCCTGACATTCGTGTTATACTTCGAACAATAAATGAAAATAATTATTATTCTGAACTGAAAAAAAACTCAGTTTGAACTGCCACTATCACCAAGTAGTTCAACTTTAATTAATATTTTGAATCCGACATTGTAATGCTTGCTTGAATACAGTAAATTATGTACAGCTTCTTTTCCGATAGAAAATCAGATCTCACAGTTGAAGAGCCACAATTCTTGACTAACCAGTAGATTATCTATCATCCCTCGCAGGAGTCAATATTTCTATTAATTCCTAAGATTTTGACAATACTTTGATAGCGAGATGGAAACGACCGTTGACGTTGTGACGATAGATTTACAATACCATTATTGACTCGTGTAAGGGCCGCTATTAACAGATTCTGCCCACTTCGACTAATCAATGCGCATTTCTCACGCACCGTTGGCTGTTGGATTCTTTGTTAGTTAAATATACTCCAAACAAAGTGTGTGTGGGTTGTTTTCTATTGTGGTGTTTTCTTACCTTTTTATCTTATCTATAGTAGTATTTCCATGACCATAAATTTCGTTTCGAGTAATAAAAAATCACCACTGGAATCGCTATCACCGAAAGTCGTTTGCTTGAAAGGGTGATATCGTTGAAAGTCGTTTGACTGCGGGTAATTTCATCGAGAAACATTTCACCGCAAATAGTTTCGTCGAAAGTTGTTTGACCGAGAGTCGTTTCACCGAAAAACATTTCGCCGGAATTCGTTTGTTCGAAAGGATCATATTGTTGAAAGTTGTTTTTTTTTTGTTTCGATTATCGAGGTTTTAACCTTAAGGTCATTCGCCTCTTCGGATCAGAAAAACTTTCTGACCCTATGTGCGGCGTTGGAAATCGAACCCAGGTGGGTTGCGTGAAAGGCATGGACTTACCCATCACACTATACCCGTCCCCCGGCAAAGTTGTTTAGCCGAATGCTATTTCGCCGAAAAACGTTTCGTCGAAAGTTGTATAGCCAAATGTCATTTCGTCGAGAAACGTTTCGTCGAAAGCGTAACTTCGTTGAAAGTTGTTTAGCCGAATACCATGTTGCCGAAAGTCGTTTCGTCGAAAATGTAATTTCTCTTCTGAGATTTTTCAATTGAAGATAGCATACAAAGCCTAAATTTTAAATATGATAAAACGACCGTGTATGAAATTTAGTATTGCATTCGAGTCTAGCAGTCTTTTCAATTAGAACAGCTGCTCTACTACTTGACAGTTCGACTACTGATTTTGAGTATGATGAGTTTCACACGAGAAACGATAAAATATTTATTTTGATAGAAATAAAACCGTCCGGCGAAAACTACTGATCTTATTCAAGTGACCACTAAACTCGACTATTTCAGATATACAATTTGACCTCAACAAACAATTCTTCGTTATTTGAAATCAATTCCGATATGAATGTACGTTTAAGCGCAATGTCTTTCAGTGAAATGGCTTTCGGCGAAATGTCCCTGACCCATTGAAGGTTAGTTCCATGATATCGTATTTTTGGTATAATTCCATTGAAGCTAATATTAAAAAGGCAGTTTAAAGATCGGATTAAAAATCTATGAAAATAATAGTGGCAATAACTCATATCTACCGTTTTTATTCATACCTTCCGCAGGATTGCACGAACACCAACAAGTGCTTCTGCAAATTCGGCTGGACAGGACCGGACTGCTCGATACAAGCTCATATCACAACGACGTACGCATCCCCAGTGACAGCCTCCACACCGGATGGTCTCTCGGCCGTAATGGAAAAGAAAACCACTCGCTACGGTAAGTTGGCCACTAGTTCCAGTTTGCTGTTCATCCCCTCTCACCACTCATTATTAACACATAACCTGCCAGACAATGAATGATTCATACTCTGTTTGTTTATATTTTTCGTTTGTTCTATTCTTTTTTGAAATTTACATCTTTGTATATGTATCTAGGAATATTGCAGTTTATTTTATTTTCGTTTTCTATGTACAACTATTTTCATACTGTAGGTTTTTTGCAACTTCAATCATTCATGTTCCGTTCCGTCTTCAATCAATAATAATATTCTTTTCAATCAGAGAAACACATGTACAGAAGTGGAAGATTCTACTATTTTTTCCACCGAAACGAAGGTAAAAAACACGCAAACGATTGAACTCCAGCTCACAGCGTGGCTCGTGTGATGTTGCTTAACATCTTAGTGAAACTGTTCTCTTCATTTTCTTCTTATTGGTCATAATTCGTCAAGTAGATCTTTTGCTTCTTCAAGCGAACGAGTTCGGTTTTTATTTTGGTATGAAAAAAAAAACAAAACCCAACGTAACCGAGCTCTGTGAAGTTAGCTTAAAGAAGAAACTTGACACTTCCAGATGACTTCCAATTATAAAAAAAATACAATAATAACATTATGACAATGGTAATCGTTTACTCTCAAAATCCAATAGTTTGTTCCCCGCCCCCCACGAAAAAAAAGTAGTTTGTAGAAGCTTTGAATCCCATTAGAAAAATAGTAACTTTGGTATCTATCATCTGTCAAATCAACTTCTAACGAATTTATCAGCAATTCAGAACAGGGGCTTCTATATTCAACGATTTCAAATGGAATATCTTAGCAAAACATCAATTCGAATGTTAGGTTGTTGAAAATAGAAACGCTACTTTCGTCTGACTTGCTTTATAACGGGTACAACGGAAACAAAACGGTTCCTGGCATCATCCTCAATCCGCGTAATTCAGTTCTTTATCAATTCATTTACTATCATTTTTGTGTTTTAAAAATATCTTTCCATTCAAACGCATTAAATAAAATTGAAAACAGATTCCGATCATGAAAAATAATCAACGAAAATTTCATTTTCTCATTTTACGCGCACCTGGCTTTTCGTCCCGCCATTTTGTTTTGACTCTTTCTCTCTCGTTTTTTTGTTTTATTTGTCTTCGTTCACTCACCTTTCACCACTACCAACCAACCTCCAACATTTTGGAATTGGTCGACGTGCGGTTGCTGCCATCTTCCTACTCAACACGAAATCGAAACCGTGTCTCACCAACCTACCCACCAACACATGCACATGAATGAATTGAAACCAAAACAACAAAATAAACAATAGACCATGATCAAGGCAAAGTCAGCACTTTAGCCATGGTGATCATGCTAGTGGTGGTCGTGAAATGTGTCTTCCTCTGTTTCGCCCTAATGGCTGTCTGCTACAGGTACGAAATGATGATAGTAAAAAAACAAACAAACAACTGTTGTGGTTTATCAGTGTGAGATAGATTCGGTGTCAACGTCTTTTTTTTACTATACTATTTTCCAACTGATCGGTTTTATGGTTTTTGTTTCGATCGGACACAGTCCACTAATCAGTGAAGGCAAAATACAAGAAATCTAGTACTCATTTGTTTATTTTTTTTCCGGTCAACAGTCGCCATTTTATTTTTGTTGTTGTTGCCGCCATATCAAAGCAGTACCAGATTGAATGTCAGCCAAGTCGTCTCCTCTAAGAACAGGGTAACAAAAATTTGCCGAACATCATCGCATAGTGTGTAATATAGTGTACAGAACAAAAATAGAAAAAAAACGAAACCGTGCTGTCAGTTCTAAGTGGTTCAAACTTCGTTTTCCTACTACCCAATAAACTATCAAAACTGCATACATACGTACATGTGCATATAAAATACTCGCTACCGTTTGAAGTGACTATGTGTTGGTGATATTTTTTTTTTTGTTGTCCATTATTCGTTTCACTTTTTTTGGTTCCGCTCTTGCCCCCATTTACTGTGTATAATTCAGTGTAAATCATGTAACCACACCGCAATTCGATGTCCACACAGTTTTACTTTCGATATACTTTTATAATAATTTAATATCTGTACACTTTCGGTTCCGGTATCTGGTGATTTTGTTTCCCGTATTTGTTGTGTTTCCCGATCACCTTTCTTTCTTTTGCCGTCTTTGTCTCTGTGTGTTCGTTTCTGTCGTTCTTCATACTGTTTAAAATAAATATACAACCAATCAGCTCAGCTAAGCCAGTGTCTATACTACCAATTACACCCAGTCGATGTCAATTTAATGAGCCTAACACAGAAAGTATATGTATATATATTTTCGCCAGCTAAAATAATCATCCAACCTGCGTTTTTTTACTTTCACTGTTTTGTTTAATTGATGAGTTCATTTTCATCCTCTGCTGTGACCACGGTTGTGAAGATTAAAAATTCTACCGATACTGCTAGATCCTTGAACGACATAAATTATGCATCTGACGATATATTTAAATGAAGTATAATTAATTTGGAAGACTTTCATAATAAATAAAAAAAAAATGATAGACCCCTTAACGTTATAAACTAAATGATTTTTCGTACTTTCGATGTAATGAAAAGCAAATGTTTTGAGGTTTTCCATCTTTCCATGTTCAAATTTGGCCGTTTTCGGAATATGGTTACATTTCCGAGCAGTTTAACGGCAGAGCAATTACACGGCACAGGGACAAGGGCTGCAAGTTCATCTCTCTCTCTCTCTCTCTCTCGGTTTTTTTTTCCTGTTTCCAATCCATCACTCGTAGATCATTTGCTGTAAATTTGGAAAGTTTACACGACGAAAAATTGCCATACTTGAAGTGAAACATTCTATTTCAGTCATTTAGGGTCATTTTTTCAGCTACTTTTTTACGTTTCTTTCTTCTTAGACTCGTCAGCGCATAACACTTTATGTTGAACTGTAATGTCACCCAGCAGTCCAACATAAACCTCTGAACAGACGGAAATGTTAATGCCATTTGCAGAATGGTTTATGTTGAAACTGTTAGATGACATTACAGTTCAGCATAAACTGTTATGCACTGACGAGTCTAGAACGAAGCGTAAAGAAAAGATTCTACTTGGAGTTGTCTGGAGTCTTGCCAAGTGCGACTCAGGAAAAAAGTGTCGAGTGGAATTGTAAATTCTACCGACATTCTCAAATCTTAAAACGACAGAAAGAAATTTTATTAAGTAACACCATTTTTTACAAAAATCTACCATTTTATCCAAATGAAAACGTTTGTGAAGATTTCCATGAAAACGGCAAACCTTAACGTTGTAAGCTGTATGATTTTTCGTACGTATTGTAGTAAATTGAATCATCAAAATCGAAATGCGTACTGAATATTTCAGTTTGGCTATCTTGAAATGTGTTTCTTCACATTTCCGAACAGCTCAAGGGCAAGGCAGTTCAACGGAAAGGAGACGATTCCTGGTTCTGAATTCAGAATCTGAGTTCGGGACCAAGATATGTGTTTAAACTCTAAACCTGTATTCTGCACATGGAAATCTGAATCTAAATAATAGACCTGGATCTGGCTTCTGTACTTGAATTATTTACCTGAACTCTGCAACTGGACTTGGATTCTGGACCTGGAACCTGTGTCTGAATTTAGTACCTAAAATCTGAACATGGATGCAGATTCAGGGAATTCGGAACTTGAATTCAGGAGTTGGATTCTGGATCTGAATTCAGAGCATGGATTCTTACCCAAAATTCTGAATCTAGATTCGGGACTAAGACCCGAATTTCGGGCCTGAACTCTGAATCTGTTTTTTGCATCTAGATTCTAGATCTGGCCCTGGAATCTTGACCTGTATTCTGCACCTGAACCTGGAATTCTGAAACTGAATTATAAACCTGTATCTGGGTTTTGGACCTGAATCCTGTGCTTAGATTCTGAACCAGGGCTTGGATTGTATACCTGGAATTCGTGATCTGAATACACAAACCTGAATTCTGGTTGGATTTTGGATCTGGTTCCGGTGTCCGGATTCTAGACCTACATTATGAATATATCAGGTGTACAACTTTGCTTTCACCGTTTTCCGATAGGTGGCTGTACCGGCTGAGGCAGTGACAGTTGTTCTTGTTTTCGTATTGTTCACACTCGAAAATGTTTGTTTATGTGCCCAATTCTCGCCATTTGCGGGAAGTTTTACTTTTCTGTTACAATTCGAAAAAATGCAGCTAAAGCGCATCGAATGCTCTCAGAAACTTACGTTGATGCTGCTCTGAGTAAAAGAACGTGTCGGGAGTGGTTTCAACGTTTTAAAAATGGTGATTTCGATGTCGAAGACAAACATGGTGGTGGAAGAGAAAAAACCTTCAGAGATGAACAACTAGAAGCATTGCTTGATGAAGATTCGTGCCAAACCCAAGAAGAGCTTGCCGAATCGTTGGGAGTGAGTCAGCAAGCCATTTCAAAACGTCTCAAGGCCCTGGGCATGATTCAGAAAGAAGGAAACTGGGTGCCGTACGAGTTGAAGCTGAGGGACATCGAGCGCCGTCTATTTGTATGTGAGAACCTGTTTCAAAGACAAAATCGTAAGGGGTTTTTACATCGAGTCGTAACCGGTGATGAAAAGTGGGTTCAATACGATAATCTTAAACGCAGAAAATCATGGGGAAAGCCAGGACATGCTTTTTCATCGAAGGCAAAACCGAATATTCACGGCGCCAAGGTTATGATTTGTGTTTGGTGGGATCAGCTCGGTGTGATTTACTACGAGCTCTTAAAACCGGGTGAAACTATCCGGAGATCGCTACCGAACGCAGCTGATGCGCCTTAGTCGCGCGCTAAAACAAAATCGGCCACAATATCAAGAGCGACATGGCTAAGTCATTTTCCATCGTACCTGGAAACGCTGAAATGGGAAGTCCTGCCCCACCCGCCGTATTCCCAAGATGTCGCCCCTTCTGACTTCCACCTATTCCTTTCGATGGTACACGGCCTGGCAGATCAACATTTTTAATCCTTCGAAGAGTTGAAAAAATGGATTGCTTCATGGATGGCGTCAAAAGAGGACTCCTTTTTTCGAGCCGGGATCCGAAAATTGCCGAAAAGATTATAGATAGATTCGGGATCAATGTTAGATTTGAATTCTGGACCTGTATTCTACCTCCGAACGCTAGATCTGAGCGAATTTTTCGAATTGATTGCTGGGCCTGAATTTGTCATCTGTACCTGGATTCTGCACCAGAATTATGTACCTGATTTCTGAACATGGATTATGTACCTGGATTCTGTGCCAGAATCTTAACTCAAATTTTGAATATGGATTCTGGATCTGAATTCGAGACTTAGGTTCTGGAGTTGAGTTTTGAATCTGGATTCGGAGCCGGGATACCAACCCGAAATTCTGAACCTAGATTCGGGATTGAGACCCATGTTTTGGGCTTGCCTTCTGGATCTGTATTCTGAATCTGAGTTATTAACTTGGACCTGAACCTGTGATCTGGATCTGAGCTCTAGGCTTGAATTCTGCACCTGGACATGGATTTCGGACATTAAATTCGTGACCTGAATTTTTCACCTAAATTCTGGATTTGGATCAGACATCTGTACCTGAATTCTAAAATTGGAATCTGGGGTTGGATTCTGCATCTGGGTTTGGTACTAGGATAATGGACCTGGATTTTAGACCTTAGTTATGAATCTGGATTCGGGATCAATACCCGAATGTTGGACTTGATATCTGAACTTGTATTCTACTCTGAATTCTACATTGTGCTTGGATTTTGGATTTAAATTTTGGAACTAATATTTGAAATAATAGATCTGGCATCTGTATCTGGATTCTGAATATAGATTCTGGGATTAAGTTCTGGATCTCGTTCTTAATTCTATCTGTATTCTGTACCTGAACCTGAAATTCCGAACATAACTTCTGGACCTAGACCTGAATTCTGCAGCTGAGCTGAGCACCTGAATTTGGATTCTGTACTTGAAATTCGTGATCAGAATTCTGGTTTCTGGACTTGGATCTGGCATCTAGATCTGAAATCTGGACTTGGATTCTAGACCTGGATCCAGACCCTGGATTCTGGAATCGGAAACAGAATTTCAATTTTGAATCTGAATTGTAGGCCCGTATTCTACACCAGAATTCTAGATCTAGTTCTGCACACTTAAATTTTATTGCTGAATCTCGGCAAAAAATGCCGAGATTTGCACAGCCGAGAGATCGATAATCATCTCGGCAAAATAACAATTACTGAGAATCTCGGCAATACCAAATTTGTGAACTGTCAATTATTACCGAACTTGTCAGCAGCATTTTTGCTGTTACCTCGGCAAAAGCGATTACGATCGAATAATGAATTGCCGAGTCAACAATAATCGAACGTAGAAAGGATTTTTCGTTATTATTGTACGAAATAAATATCACAAAATCTAAGGCTACGGAAAGGAGGTGTTTTATTGATGTCCACTTTAATGCGGTATACAAAAAAAAAACAAACCTCAAAAGGAAACATCATGGTTAAAGACAATTATTCCCAGTGCTCCTCAATGCATCTACCTGGAAATAAGAAGACTTTTGTAAGAATATATCAACAGCAGAGTTTTTTATTTCACTTATCTTTTCAAGAAATATAAGAATCTCTTACCTTCATCTAATATATATTATTTTCCCGCTCCACCAGCAATGGCTATGTGGTGCTTTGCACATTCGACAAGAGACATTAAATGACAAGTGTTTCACCGAGTTTCAGTAAAAGCTAACACACTGTTCGAAATCTCGGCAAACAGATTTGCTGATTTCGGTATATTTGTTGTTTACTGACAATCTCAGCATTATATTTTTCCAAACTTCGGCAAAAGAACGCACTTTACCGAGATATTAGAATATTACATTAACGAATTTCGGAAAATAGCATATGCATTACTGAACAATCAGTAAAATGTCGTGTTGCCGATCTAATTCGGTATTTCATTTTGCCGAGCTCAAGAATCTGTTTTAAGTGTGTGGGTTCTAGGCCTGTATTCTGCAACTTAACCTGGAATTCTGAACCTGAATCATGGATCTTTACCTGAGTTTTGGGCTTGGATTCTCTGAATGTGGATTCTGGATCTGGATCTGTCATCTGTAGCTGGATTCTGGATCTGAACTCTAGACTTGGATTCTGCACCCGAGTACTGAACCTTGATCATGTATTTGAATTGTGGAGCCGAATTCTGAATCTGAATTCGAGACCAAAACCTGAATTTGTGTTCGATATCAAGAACGAGAGTTAGGAGCTAAACTCTGGACTTGTATTGTACATTCGAATTTCAGATATGGAGTTGGGTTCTGTACATGTACTTCACATAAACCTGGAATTCTGAACAGGGGTTATGGACCTATACATGAATTCTACAGCTAAATTATGGGTCTGAATTATGCACCTGATCTTGGATTCTGGGCTCAAAATTCGTGATATGAATTTCGAATTGGGATTCTGATCCATCATCTAACGTCTGTTCCTGGAATCTATACCTAAATTTTGAACTTATATGCGCTAGAGTTGGATTCTGCGTCTGCGTCGGGAATTGAGTTCTTCACCTGGACTTGGATTTCGTGCTCTGTACATGGATTCTGAACGTCGATTCTGCGCCTGGATTATGAATCTAAATTTTGGATCTAGACTTAAACCTACCTGGACCTGGAGTTTCGTACATGGAATTGCATTCTGAATCTCGAATCCTGGACCTGAATTTTAACCTGCATTTTCGATCCGTACCTGTATTCTGCACCTGAATTCAACACCTGAGACTAGGACCTGAATTCTTAACTTGGATATATTTTTTTGTTTTCTGGAGTTGAATTTCGATTCTGGATGAACCGAAATAATAGGCTTATGGTGCGTTGTTTTCCTCTTTGAAGCGTATTGATTACAAAAATTTTATAAAACGTTAATTTTGTGTTATTTCCGGTTATGTCAAGCTCCTCAAGCGTCGGAAAGTCGGAAGAATAATGAAGCAGGAAAAAAATTATTTTATTAGAACGAGCCCATTCCACTCAGCCAAAACAATGCGTATCTCTCACGCAATTCATTCCGCAGCCCAACACTCTGATCTCGCAAGCCACTTGGCGCATGTTCAAATCTGAAAGAATTTTCAATGTCAACGGGATCGTAGTCATATAATTATTCTTTACATTTTAATATTCGGCTGTGAAGATCATTGAATTCTGAATTAATTGGTTTTGTTTTAAAGCCATGTTTTTTGTATGAAAATGAAATATATAACCAATCTCGTTAGTGCGTCTTTCAACTTAGTTTTCATATCATAGTTCACTAAATTTAGCTCAGTCGTAAAATGAGAGGCGAACGTTTTTTCTGTTCAAGAATACTTTTTATTAAAAAAATATTTAAATAATACCACTTTTTTCAGTAGAATCTAATCGAACCTCCAAGTGTACGCTGATCACTGGCATCAGAATAACATTATCCTTATCGATTATTATCCATAGATCTGGTACATTCCTACTTCTTGAGATGGCGTTTCGCCAGCTTTCTCATCTCAAGCGGTTCATAAATAAATGCCAAAGCAATGGCAATTCAGACATCGAAGGCAGTGCATAAATCCGGTCCCATCGTAAATAGTAAATTCCCGAATCGTTCGACGTATGCACATAAAACTATTAGCAGAAACGCCAGAAAGGAAAAATTATCGACTAAAATTGTTCCACTCTCTCAATTGTGCAGCCAGCCGCACTAAATCACAGCTGACAAGCGGAGTTCCTGCCCGGTGGTTGGTTGCAACCCCTTCGTGTGACCAAGGGGTACGACTTTTCGCAATATATCTCCGATAGTAGTCAATTGGAAGCACACAACGCTACGAATCATTCGGGGAAATACATAACTATGTTTCGGGTTTTTTTTTTCGATCGTAAAATGATTGCCGGTCCTAAGCCGAGAGACACGCTGGTTCGATTGAGGGTAAAATATTTTAGCGTCAGGACTCAAATCGGAAATGCGCGCAAAATTTAGTAGCTTTCAAACAATTTGTTTAGAAGAATGAAATTTAGAAATTGATTTGCTTCGACAAGAAACAATTAGCTAAAGACAATGGTATTTAAAACGGTTCAATTCAACTCAACCGAAATGCGATAAAAATACGCATTGTTCTGTCTCGGTGGGACGATTATGAATTTGAAAAAAAAAACTGTTCGATTTTAGGAAAAATGTTTTTTTTTTTCAACAAATACGACCTTTTGCGAAATACCGATTGATTCCGTTTTATTTTTACATCCATCGGTGACGCTGGTTAGCTAACCGCAATGTTTGATCCTGTAACAGATTTTCCCAACCGGAAAAACAAACCCATTTTCCGGGGTCCTTTGGTGGACAGTAAAACAAATGAATATAAATGGTTATTTTTCGATGTCAGTACTGATAACATCCGTACGTGGAAAACACTGTTGGAATGCACCGTGCAAGGAAGGAAGTTGTGCGATAAGTTGTTCCCATATATCATTCGATAGGGGGGTTTCTGCGTGTCCAATCAGCCAACAGGATAAGCGTACCTTTGTTCGGTTCATCAGTTCCCTCCTTGCAGCTCGTAAATTGCAACTAATTGTTAGAGTGGGTTGGATAGATTTGAAGTTTTTTGCATCTCTTTAGAAGCTCTGCTTCAAATCAAACTTTAATTCAAGTTTAAATTTTTCGGTGATATTGCTTCCTGGGATTGAAGCAATGATATTCACTTAAACTTTATAGCCACCCATTAATTGTGAATCAAGTAAACGGTAAATTGATGCGGAAGGTCAACTAATCTGATGACAGTTTGCACTGTGCTATGGAATAAATCTACACCCAACTAGAAAAATGCTCATTTATTCAGTAGTTTTTACCCAATTTTGAGTTCGATGTGATTCTTTTCTTTCATTCACTCTTTCCATTGATGTCAAAAAACAGATGCAGATGTCGAAATTAAGACTCTGCCTGCTAGGAAGAAGATTCAGATCAGGGATGCCATATCTGTAGATTTATAAAATAAAATATATTTTGACAGATTTTTTCGTTTTTTTTTTTTGTTTGCTCGCTAAATCTACAAAGTGGAGCATTTAGTAGATATTTAATTTTTTACCTGGCATCTGTTATTAAGATTGTTTGGCCCACTCCAGGTTTAGTTGACTCGGGTATTCTGTTTCATACTTGTATAATCTACACCAGAATAAATTTACAGAGAAAATTTGCCATCGTGCATATTTTGATACCAAGCAAACGGAGCAATTGCCGATTCAAATCAGTTGTTTTGTATATAATTCTAAATATTAGTAGGCTATGAACCGGCGAATGGCGGTATTGGTAACCGCAAAACGTTGTTTTGATTCATAGATCGTAGCAAAAACCTAAACATTGCATCAATCACACAATCAAATTTATGCGATCCCAGTACAGATTTTCAACTTCAGTATAAACACACTTTAATTCCGGGTATTCCAAGCCGATCCGGATCCGAATGACGTGGCAACCCCAACCAACCCGACGCGGCCCCCTAGGAGATGATAATATAGTTGACCCGGCAGGTGAAGGCCGACCAGCGGTATCAATTTATGACCGTGGGAAGTGCTCTTGAATTTAT
Source organism: Malaya genurostris (assembly GCF_030247185.1). Taxonomy (NCBI): domain Eukaryota; kingdom Metazoa; phylum Arthropoda; class Insecta; order Diptera; family Culicidae; genus Malaya; species Malaya genurostris. The sequence goes on from NC_080570.1 coordinate 150,671,991, forward strand.
GCATTTCGGATGCATGATATATGGAACTAATATGTTGAATGGATCCGGCTCGGTGCTGGTGGTGGGAGAGGTCCGGACAGGTCAACAATAAAACCGTATGTCGGCTGCTGTTGTAATAATTAAGGAAGTGTATCAAATGTCCGGATGATTAAATGCTAGAATAGGACGGGGTTCTTTGGGTGCTTTGTTGCAGATTTAAATTACAGTAGTTGAAGATAAACATTTTGAACAGCTGGTGGAAAAACGATTATCATGGACACGGTTTATTGTACGCACAGATAGGCAAATGACTAATGAACCAAAACAACACCTGAAATTGCTGTACGTGTAGTGCACACATACAGTTGAAATGTTTTACGACTTGTCGATTTTGAAACTTACTTGAATGGTTCATATTTTTTTCGGGAGTAGTTCCTTTCACCGAAAACGATTTCGCCGAAAGCTGTTTTGCCGAAAGCCGTTTTGTCGAAAGCTGTATCGTCGAGAGCCGTTTCGCCGAAAGTAATTTTGCTGTTTCGTTGGAAGCCATTTCAACAAAAACCTTTTCGCCGAAAACCATTAACAAACAACATGACTTGTTTCAATAGACTAGGCATCATCAAAGAGGTTTGTTTCAATGTTTCTCGATAGATGAATCAAACTAATGTCGTTTTTGCTGGATGCTAAACCTAACCCAGTTTCCACTCTAACTGCTGTCAAACGGTTTTTTTAAGTCAGTTTCGAACCTAGTTTCAACGTTATTGAACTGCTCATTCGATAGAAAGCCGTTCGAAGAAATGACCCTGATCCAATGGTCAAATAGGCCTCCATCCCTTCAGTGTAATGTTGATAGAATTATAGTAAAACATTTTAAGAAAGTTTCATCAAATTTTCAAGTCTATCGAGAAAAAAACTCTAGAAGTTATGCCCTTTAACCTCCTCTTATCTCATACTGCAAAGAGACAAAGGTTCAGCGTCAAAATTCTGGAACATACTAGCGACATGCGCTTGTAAGGAGACTCAAAAAAAAGAATCCGTAAACAACGAAGTTTCTGCAGGAAACGTACTTTATGGAGCTGGAATCGATGATTCAGTGCGTTTCTCTCGAAAGCACAGTTTTATATTCCGTGTCCGTCATCATTTCAAAACTACTTTACCAATTATTCTCAAATTTAGTACACTCTACTTATAAAATACCCCACTTCTTCTTCTTACTATGGGAAGGATTTACAGCTACAAAATGGGGGATTTTTTCGTGGAAATCGCCACATCAAAAATTTCATAACAAAATAACAAGAATCAAACAAAAACCTAGGGGTCTTGAAAACTAGGGTGGCAAGTGACCGGGGAAAACGGGAAAAAGTTGGGAATTTGGTTTCACTGGGAAAACCCGGAAAAAAATCCGGGAATTTTAGTCCAAAAGCCGGTAAAAATATTACAAGCTTAAATATTTTTCTCGTTCAACGATTTTTAAAGGTTCAAAAAGCAGTTTTAAATCAGTCAGAAAGCAACAGAGCTTTTCTTTACCTTCAAAAATGTTGGTCCTAAATTCATCATAATTTGTCTCCGTAATGTTATCTTGAGACAATACTTTTCTACTGCTCATCTTTGTGTGAGATATTGATTAAAACAGGAAACAAAATTGAAAAAAATGTCGATTTTGACTTAATCCACCGATTGCAGGGAGTATAGAATTTCCTTCTTTGCGAGCTGAAACTGGTTTGAGGGCTGAAAAGAATCGTAGAATTGTTTTAGAATATGGTTTGATTTGTTCAGTATATCTATGTTTAATTTCGACTATCACTATCGACTATCGACTATCAATTCAGTTTGAGCTTTTGGAACTGATAGACTCCTAACTTCAAACATGTAATGATTCAAATAATCTATTGCTGTATTGATATCAGCCGAATTGCCCAAAACCATTTTAGGATTTACATTGCTTCCGTTTTTTCCGTTAGATTAGCTCTAAGGTGGTAGAATATAGAACTAATTGAATCAACCACTGCTTTATTTGAAATCCTGAATATTTTTAGTGCATCAATCTGAATCAAAATCTGTTTGGGTAATCTTTTTTCTACAAAGGTTACATTATTCTTCTAGATCGATTGTAGAAGGGTTTCTCATAGAAGATAAACTAGTTGGGCTAGTCGGAAATAAAACTGGCTAGATATAAGCGAAAGTTAACAATGAGCAAAAAGAAGCAAAAAACAGAGCCAGATGTTTGTGACTTAATTTTTTTAACGTCAGAGTACTATCAGACCAGTCCAACAACACTAGAGATCACACTTTTTCTTCAGTAAACTTTCACACTTTGTAGTAGAGCTGATCCGGGTATGCAATTTTCATAAACCCGTATCCGATCGAAAATAAAGAAATCTTTGCGCCAGAATATTTTTCTTTTCCTAACCCGAACCCAACAAACCCGTACGCGATGTAAAATAAAAAATCTTCACTCATACCCAACCTGAATCCGACAATTCGTCTTGTTTTCCCTAGCCTAAGTCTTTCAGGTTCGTTATGCGCACTTGGATTCTCGAGCTAAGTTCTGAACTTGGGTTCTGGAACTGTACTCCGGACTAAATTTTTGACCTGGATTTCGCGCTTGAATTCTTTAGCTGAATTCTGAATCTGAGTTTGGAACCTGGATTCTGAGACTAAGCTTCGAACTGAGTTCAGAACTTGTATTTTTGAACTGTAATCCAGACCTGGATTTTAGTTCGTGGATGGAACTAAATTCATAACCTGGATGCTGGAACTAATTTCTTGATCTGAATCCAGAACGTGGATTTTGATTCTGAGTTCCGGACCTGGACTGTGAAACTAAATTCTGGACTTTGATTTGGAGCTGAAGTCGAAATTCTGGGCCTGGACTCTGCAACTAAATTCAGGACCTGTATTCTGAAGCAGGGTTCTTGAACTGAATACCGGACTGAATTGTGAACCTAGAACTGAGTTCTGAACCTGCACTCTGTAAGTAAATGCTGAACCTTGATTCTTGAACTGTAATCTTAAACTGAGTTCTGAATCTTGATTCTTGAACTGAACTCAACCTGGACTTTAGAACTGAATTTTGGAACTGAATTCAGGACCTGGTTCTGATTATAACTGGGTTCGGTACTTGAACTCTTAAACTGAACTGCGGACCTGGATTTTGGGACTGAATTAGTTCCGAACCAGAGTTCAGGAAGTAAATGCGCACCTGAATTCTCAAACTGAGTTCTGAACATGAGTTCTGGAACTGTGCACCGAACTAAATTATGGACTGAGCTCTGAATCTGGATTCTGAAACTGAGTTTCGGACCAGGATTTTGAAACTTAATTCTGGACTTGAAATCTGAAACTGTACCGCAGGCCTGGAGTTTAGTTCCTGGGTGGAACTAAATTCATAAACTAGATTCTGGAACTCATTTCTGGACCGAAATTAAGAACGTGCATTTTGAAACTGAGTTCCGGACCTGGATTCTGGAACTGAGTTCCGAACATAGGTTTTGGAACTGACTCTGGGTTCTACATTTAAATTCAGGACCAGTGTTCTGAACTCGTGAACTGAATACAGAACCAGGAACTAAATTCTGCACCCAGAACTGAGTTCTGAATCTGAACTCTGTAAGTAAATGCTGGGCCTGGATTCTGTTATTTTGAACCGTAATCTTGAACTGCATTCTGAATCTGGGTTCTGGAACTGAACCTGAACCAGGATTTTAATACTAATTTCTAGACAGAATTAGGAGGCAGATTTCAGGCTCTGGATTTTGGAACTGAGATCTGAACCTGGATTCTTGAACTGAGTTCTGAATATTGGTTTCGGAACTGATCCTGGGCCTGCATTTTAACACTAATTTCTGAACTGAATTAGGAAACAGAATTCTAGAACTGCGATCTGAATCTGGATTCTGCGACTGAGCTCTCGGACTGATTTCTGGACTGAATATTAGGGAACAGAATTCAGAACTTGGATACTGCATCTGAATTCAGGACCTGGATTCTGGAGTTGAATTCTGAACCTGGATTCGAGAACTGAATTCTGTATTGGATTTTGAGACTGAATTCTGAAGTTGGATAGTTGAACTGTATTTCGGAGCTGAAACCTGGTTTCTTGAGCTGAATTCTGGATCTAAATTCTTAGCCTGGACTCTGGCATTGAATTTTGAGCCTGGATTGGGGAACTTAATTCTGGAACTGAATTCTGAACTTTTTTTTTTTATTTATAACAATTTTTATTCAGGCCAATTTGCGTATAGCTTTACGTGGCCGATTTACCCATGTTTTTGTTACACAATATAATTTTTTTATTGTTGGATCTCGTTGTCACCCTTCTTCTAGGGGAAGAGGAGCTTCCATTTCCTTCTATCGAAGATTGGAGGTCATTTTGTCCGTTGCTCATATCATCCATTGCTACATCGTTGGAATTGTGAGTGGTTTCCGTTTCCTTGTTTCCATTGTTGATCGCAGTCTTGGGTTCATTTGCAGTTGCTGTAGATGCGCTTTGTACATTGATTGCAGTTGATAGTTGGCTAGATGGTGAAGGTGCTTTTGAAACAGGAGCACTGCATTCACTAGTTTCCGTTGTTGGTTGGTTGTCCTTGTTTTTGTTTGTTTTGTTTGTTTTTGCAGTTTCAGTGCAAGGTTTGCCGTAGTGTGCAGGTTGTTCACAAAACTGACATGTAACCAATTGATTTTCATACGTAATCAACGTTTTACACGGATGTATCCCGTCTTGACCACAAATGATGTAAGATGGAATTGCTTTACGTAGTTGCATACGTACCACTCGCACGCCATTCCGGATACCCGGGAAAAATTCCGCCATACTTCTTTTTCGATGGAAAGAACTTCACCGTACTGCGACATACATTCCCGAACATACCCCTCGCTGGTCTGCGGGGGAAGGTCATGCACGCGTACTTCTATGGCATTGTCCACCATGTACACAGGGATTATATATTTAACATTGTCATGATCAATACTGTGCACCCCGTTATTAACCGAAGCAAATGCAATTGCATCTTTTTCACGTTTAAACATAATGTACACACAGTTAGACGCCTTGTTGAATTGAATCTCACTTACATCATTAACGTTTAGATGCATTCGTTCCTTAAGCAAGATTTCAATTTCGGTTGCTGCAGGTCTAACTTTGCAGCGCTTGAAATCAATACAAATTGAATTTGGCCTTGTAGGCCAAGTTTCAGGCTTTGTTAAATCGTATTTGCCCATTTCGTACACTCTATTGTTCACTGCACTGTATTGTCTTTGTTTCTGTCGTCGCGACCGTAAAAAATTTTCGACTGTGTCGTTTGCGATGCGAGCACGAACTGAATTCTGAACTTGTATTCAAACTCAAACTATCGCGGCAGATGAAGAAGAAGTTGCTACGTCAAGATAGTTTCCTGGACGGGAATATAAACTGCAATTGAAACAGTAAAGATGGCAGAGATTTTTAAATACATTAAACTGTGGACACTTACAAAGAATAATTACTTGGTGACTTGAAGGGCTCAAATTATTGAAAAAAAAACGTCGGCTACCTTTCCTCAAGCAGCACAATTATTCAGTTCGATGTTTTGGTTGGATTTTGCATCTTGCCACTCCGCATAGCATCGTCGAACAACGTTCACAGCAATAGAAAAAGATTGGGCCCTCGCCAAACGGTACGTTAACATGATCAATTGTGACTTGCATATAGTGCGAGTTAGCCTCAAAACCAATGCTGCAACCGTTCCCCAACACAAAGCTGATATAATTTACCAACCTCCGCCTCGCCAGTGTCCACCACACTAACCGAAGTTTGCAAAGTTTATGTTTTACGAACTGTCCGAAAGCATGAACAAACTTTCGGCAACTTAATCCCATCTTGAATAATTACTATCTCGTGCAAAATTTGCATAACCCTTTTCGCATTCACCACACCTCTAGAGTGCTAAACAAGAATTCGGAAAATTCTTCCGGGCCTCCCTCACCCGAGATTAACATGTGGAAATGTTCTTTGGCCCATTCCGGCTGTCTTTTTATTTTTCGTACTGGATCAACCTCCCCGTCATAATGAAGGAGTAGAATGAAGAGGGAGAATACTAAATTCGTTGAATATGTGCAATCCTTCTTCCAAACGACTCTGCTAGAATCAACAACATATGGTGACAAAGTTGTTCCTAACTCACCGACCGGCAACCAACCCTTTCATCGCAGAATACCCGGGGTGAAGTGTGGGAGGGGGTTGATCTTTTGAAAGCTATACAGCATTTTCTTGCAAGTTTCAAGTTGAATATGGTGCAAATATCAAATGCCTTCACACTCAGGTCCAAGCCAAGGGCTGGACAGAAGCCAAAGTTGGCAACTTTTCGGCCCCTTCAAAAGAACCGACCACCGACTCTGTGGACTCTGGACCGGGCCCGAGCCCGGGAAGGAAACAAGATGTAGAGCATATTTGTGCCAAATCCTGGTCTCCCGTAACCAGCAGCTCATGTTTAGCATAGGCTGAGAGAGAGAGACAGTGGTCAGACTTGGGAGAAGTTTCTGTTTAACTTCCTTCCTGGGTTATGCACCAAAAAAAGGGCAGATGACAGTGTCCTGGATGCCCGCGCGTGTGTGAATGCTCTCAAAACTGGGTTTAATTCAATAATAACATTACGAGCAGCACATGCATGCACATTTGGGGGAGGTGGGAGACCAGTTTGAAATGAATTATGCAAATTTTCCTCTTACTCGAAGGTCGGAGGTTAAACTAAAAAATATTTATTTCCTGCGATTCCGAGGTAGTGTGCCAGGTTATCCCAAGGACGACGATTGTTGTCGTTTGTTATCCGTTTGTTCGTCGAACCGCAAAAGTTTTCCCCAATCCATACATGAGCGAAACTTTCTCTAAGCGTCCATTTCCACCGTCGTCCACCCTTCCGTCCTTCCCAGAAAACGGCTTCCAAGTAAATCTACCATCCTGCTATCGTTACATTATCGGAAATAAAGGAATGAAAATTGATTTATGCGTTTGCTTCCTTGAAAGTGCTATTGTAAAAGTTATGATTTGCAGTTTGCTGCGACTTGGGAAAAACCGGATGCGAACGCCCAGTCTGTTTTTTTTTTTTATATTTGGCTTTCAAGTTGAAAACAAGTTCTCGGGGAACTATTCGCCTGACAAAAAACATTGTTTGTCTTTCAAACTGTGATACAGATTTAATGCGGACGAAGATTCAATGTATTTCAGTTGGACAGGAGTTCGAATGTTCGAAAACATTCTTCGAGCGGTATATTTCTATTCCACCAAAAAAATCTTGCAATTGTTCGTGGAACATAGAAGAAAAAAGTTTCATGCCACATTACTTTTGTGGCAGCCATTTGTGAAAGAAGTTTAATGAAAAATCACCACAAATCCCGTTATCAAAACGTTTCTAGTTAGACAACGGGTTGAGTCAGACTTCCAGGCAAAAATTCGACAAGAGTTGGCAACAACCCTGTTACGACAGTTGACTTTCATATCTCGTCCGATATATGAGTCAACCAAACGAACTAGAGGCTCTCTTAATAGCACGAATTTATCCCGTCGTAGTTGACTTCAAATGGGTTCGTTTTCGACCGCCTGGATATCCAATTGAAGTTTTGCACCTCTATATCAAGGAGGCACATTCGCTTCAATTGAATAAAGTAACTAGTGTGATAAACGTTCAATTCCTCATGAAGAGTTAAGTGATTGAATTCACTAACAACAACATTTTGCTCTAGGTGGAGTACATTATACACAGAAAAAAATTATGAGATTTACAGATTTTATGGCACAATTCTTAAGAACGCAATCCGTAAAATGAACCTAAATCAAACATACACCACCTTTCAAGTAAGTTTGTTTCAGCAATTGAAATATATCAGAATGCATTAAACTTGTGTTCGATCAATTGTAAAAATGAGTCTTAGAGGACGTAAATGTAAACAATTTTTTCTAGTTGTGACAATTAAGTGATGCGACTGATTTTCTTGCAGCGCTTGTGGTGAACTGGCTACCCTGCTATTTCTTTCTCCTTCCCCGGAATCCTTATCATCTCCATTGATATATTTAATATGGCTCTAGCATGTTTAGTTCGCTTGCTGGGTCGTGCTTAGTAGACGTGTGCTGGTGGCTGTGCGATAAAACTTCATTTCAATCGAATATTATTAGATAAACATGAAATTTCTGGACGTTGACTGTCAGCATATCCCTTCTCATTCGTTTTACCTTCGTTGCTGAAGCTCCCAGAATTCATCGTCAATTGAATAACCGTACGTAGTCATTTGAAGTTTTGCTCGCTCAGTTTATAGTGCCAATCAATTTACCTGATTCATTTTCTTCACTGTGGGTAGTGAGCAAGTACAAATGAATTGGCATAAACATCAATTCGATAACACAAAACGCTCTCCGACCATAATAATAAATAGAGAGTGGCGGTTCTCGTTTGAGTTTTCAATTATCATCAGCAATTTAAAATCGATAATTTCGACTGTTTGAAATGTATTGAGATGTATTTCGAAGCATAAAAAAATAAAAACTGAAAGTGGGAACAACTAATTTATTTTTATTTTGTAATTGATATTTCAGTTATCAGTTATTGGTTTACTTTTCATCCGTTATCTTGAATCAATTCGAATGTTTACATGAACCTCACTTGAAGGCCACTCTCTCATTCAAACTGACGGTGATTAAACTGAACTTCGGTAGAAATAGAGAAACGAATGAAGGACGAGACGCGATGCCTATTCGGTGCGACAGCGAATGTTGTGTGTTAGAATGTGAAGTTTACTGCAGTAGAGTGATCGTCAGTGCGCGCACACGTTTTGTGGTGCTCGTCACGAAAATGGAGAAACGAAATCTAGAGCAATGCACCGCGATTAAATTTTTTTTCGCTAGATTGGACGAAACAGCTTCGAAAATGGACGCTAAATTTAAAAAAAAGTGTGATGATAGTGCTCTTAGTCGTTCCCAGGTCTTTCGATGGCATAAAATTTGATAGCAGAGGCATGAAAGTATGGAAGACGAGTGTGAACTGACGCAAATCCACAGCGTGTGCGCGCCCTAATCCGTCTAGATTGGCGTCTAACAGTTCGAATGTCGGAGCTGGATATGAACAGTGAAACTGTCAGACTAATTTTAACAGACGATTTTGGGATGAAAAAGTTGAACGCAAAGATGGTTCTAAAGAACATTTCTGAGAATACCGAATGGCCAGCGCAGAAGATTGTCAGAGTATTTGTACTCTAATTGGATCGCCGTGTTGCAACAGCCACCGTATCCGGTTGATAAGTCAAAGGAACCCATTTTGAAATGACTACGAATATACAGGCGACTGCGACTCACGGACATCATAATCGGAGCGTTCCAAAAATGTTATGAAGCATGGAAAACGTGCTGGAATCGTTATGTAGTTGCCCCAGGAGATCCCATTTTGAGGGGGATGGCAGAGCTGTTGAATATTTTTTTTTAAAAATACGGTTTTTATAGCATCAGTCTTATTACTTAGTTGTCAAATCTCGTACACGGAGAATTATCTGTTAGACGTCTGTGGTTTTGATGAATTCACCCGAAGAGCCATGTCCCAGTACGGAACGATTTTTTTCATCACTGTGAAAGAATTTCGAGGGTGGTGTTCGTTTGTTACGCATACGCTCGAGGAAACCTATACCTTCATATTTGATTTCCACTCAGAACACAACGTAGCCATGTAAACCACTGGTCGCGTACGGCAATCAGCTGATCATTTGTCAATATTATCAGAAAGCTATTGACCTTAGTATAGTTGACATGCAAGAAAGAAATCATGTACACGCAGGGACAACAGTACATAGGCTCAAACCCATCCTAGTACTTTCGGGGATTGACTTAACAATAATGATACATTTTCATCACAAAAACCATTATCCATCAAACCAATAAATAACAAGGTACCAGTGAACTGAACACCCAAACAAAAAGAAGTAAAAAGGGAAAAAAACGATGTTTTCCCCAACAACACCGTCGCCGAATCAATGGACGAAAGCGTGAATAGTAAACTTAGGCCCCACCCTCCATAATATGCTGGATAGCCATGAGAGTACATCTCTTCACATGAAAAGGGGCAAGATCTAGCATGTTGGGTTCACGTAAATGAGCCAGAGAAAAATTCCGAACGAATAAAAGAATCGTTTCCGGTAAATAATTCAGTTTGGTTTAATTTTTGCCGGAACAATTCTGGCAGAATCCATTCAGTTGTTCTTTACGTTTCGTCTTAGACTTGGACTTGGCCAGTCGAAACTTCAAAACTTCAAAAAGCACAGCCTTTGTTTTACATTTCTTTGGTGGAGTTTGACTTTCTATCTCGACAGACGTCGCAGCCGATTAATAACGTACTGATAGTTGTTCAGCATAAACTGTTCGGCACTGACGAGTCTAAGACGAAACCTTTTTTTCTGTTTTCATTTATTTTTAATTGAAAATCTTCATCAAGCGCGATTGTGCTGAGTTTGTACCACCAAGCCGCACATCTTTAGTTCGATCGTTTGCATTAAACAAATAACAACACGTCAGTCAATAAGTCTCCAATCTGACAAAGAGATGGCGTCACTAATTTAAAATTATTTTAGCTTTACCTCAACAAAAACTTCCTTTAGATGGCACCTGTGAAAATTTCATACTAAACAAACAAAAAATGCGTGATAAGCACTATCCGGGTTCTGCTTCAAGCAAACATATCATTATTTATTGGTATAATAAATTTACAAACCTTTGGAAATCGTACAAAAAAATTCATTGCATGAAAATGGATAATCAGAAAGTGAAGTTGTAGTTGATAGCTACCAACGTAAAGATATTAAAAGGAAGTGTATTTTCTAAGATTTGCTTGAGAATTAGAATATGAAAACGTTATTCGCAAAGTAAGTGTCGCGCTTTCTCGCAGCTGATTAAGTACAACTAATCGTTACGATAGTTCAATTCCATGAATGTAAGTTCGAATTGCTGCTGCGTGCTCCATATTCGCCAGATATAGCCCCCATTGACTATCTTCTGTTTTCAGATTTAAATAAAATCATGCTGAAAACAGCTTTGCCACGAATGACGAATAAAACTAAATCGAGGCATACAAGTAGTAGTGTGTTGAAACACCGTTGGAATTCTTGTATTGCTTTGAAAGGATAATACAGTGATATTTTATTTATTTAGTTCTTTCTTCGGCATGTACCGGACAGATGATGTTTAACATAAGTGTTGCCAAAAATTAATCAAGTTTAAGAAAAAAGCTTTCTTGTTTTTATCACACCAAATTAAAAAAATAATAACGTAAACTTTTTTTACGAACCTTTTTCTTGGAAAGAGGTTTTTGCATAAATTTTGCATCCACTACAATAAGGGTATTTTTGAAACGGTTTTGAAGGATAGATTCCGCAAAACGATATTCGAGGTATTCTTGAAATCCAAGATGGCAATTCGATGATTAAGATCGTTGCGAAATCCAAGGTGGCGACTTTCGGTTTATCGATATTCCTTGAAAACCCTTACTCATATTGTAAGGGGTTTTAAAGGAATATCAATGAACCGAAAGTCGCCATCTTGGATTTCGGTTTGACCCCAAACGTTGTCTCCCAGCTTATACTCATCAAACCAATGCAAAATAACGTAAACCTTTTTTATGAACTAACACGATTTATGGAATTCCCACTTAGTTCGTAAATTGAGGTTTCGGTGTACTAAAAAAAACGATACGCCTGCCAATGCCGATATGTGCTTCTGTGACTCAGTCGGTTAGCGGACGTACTTTCTATTCTAATGATTCTCGGTTCAAGTCGATGTCGCAGTTGATTTTGTACTCCCATGTCAAACTTCTATTTCAAGAGACTTAGCAGCCGATTTGTAAGAGTACAAAGCAGTTGCGTGGTTAGTGCTGTAATCCAACGGACAATAAAAAGAATCCGGTCAGGTCTGGAGTCGAACATACGCCCACTGTTTTGTGAGACTAGCGTTTTACTTTCTGAACCGTCGACTCGTACTTTTTATCAGGTGTACAACTTTGCTTCCGCCGTTTTCCGATGGGTGGCGGCTGAGGCTGGTTAAAATAAATAGATGATAATGCCTTTAAAGTGAGTGTGTACAGTGCCTAACGAATTGTCATCGCCGTTTCAGTGACAGTTGTTCTTGTTTTCGTGTTATTCACGCTCGAAAATGTCTGTTTATGTGCCCAATTCTCGCCATTTGCGGGAAGTTTTACTTTTCTGTTACAATTCGAAAAACAATGCAACTGATTGAATGCCTTAAGAAACTTACGGTGATGCTGCTCTGAGTAAAAAAACGTGTCGGACGAGGTTTCAACGTTTTAAAAATGGTGATTTCGATGTCGAAGACAACCATGATGGTGGAATGGAAAAAACCTTCAAAAATGAATAACAATTTACTACGAGCTCTTAAAACCGGGTGAAACGCTTCTTGGATAGCGTCAAAAGAGTACTCCTATTTTCGAGCCGGGATCCGAAAATTGCCGGAAAGATGGGAGAAAGTTGTCGCTAGCGACGGACAATACTTTGAATAATACATCTGTAAGCACTTTTTCGCAATGTAGTTGAATGAAAATTTTTGTTAATTGGATTCATCCGGATTAATCAGGTGAAGAATATTGATAATTGTTGTTAGTTAGTTTTTGACCAAACGAAACGGTTTTGATTTTACCTAGTCCCATTTTTAACAATTTTAACCCAAGTTAATAGGAATTCTTCGTTTTTTTGCAGCTTCGCTCTAAATGACGGTTTGTAATTTCTAAGTACATCTCACCCTATTGTACCGGAACCGGAAGTGAGATCCATACAAAAGTCGAAAGCAATCTATTTGTATGAACGTTAACCCTTTTATTCGAGTCCAAGTTTGTCGAAATCGATTCAGCCGTTTCCGGGAAAATGACGAGAGTACCGTTTTTGAGTTTTCGACTACTATTTCCGGTACTTTCGGAACCGGGCCAGCTCCCGGTATAGCTAAAATTGGTTCGTTTGGCCAACAACTAACATAACCTATAAACTGAAACAGCTTTGAACCAAATTTAGTACAATTTTTACCCGTATTAAACGGAGAAAACAGATTGGAAAAATGACATACCGCATAGACGGGACTCCTAACCGGGGAGATTGTTTACCAATTAAACTACAATGTATATGAAAACACATGAAGAGATAGCCCAATTGATTAGAAGAACCGAACATGCTTCGCCATACTTGGCCATCACAGCATTTAATTATAGTCCTATTCCTATGTAAATGTTATGTAAATGATTAGGAGTTAGCTACGGGTTCGAGTCCCGTTTCTGCGGTAACATTTTTCGCGGTTTTTCATCACATAATTTCATTCGAATGTCATTTTTTTTTTCATTCTGTTTTCCCCGTGTTATATTGATCAAATAAAAACCTAGCTCAGAACGGATCTATGTCTTAACAAGACTAAAACAAATCATTGAGAATTTTTACGTTTGCTGCACTATCTCTCTAGATGACGGGTTGCAATTTCATACACAATTAACTTTGTATTTCCGGAACTGGAAGCAAAATCAACTTATGAAAACGTAAAACTTTCTGAGAAATTGGCGTGATCTTCGATTTGGAGCACACAAACACTTTCCCGGTGCTTCTGGAACCAGAAACGATGATCCGGTATACCCAAAATCAACGTATTTAGTCTTCCATTTACCATGACATTTTTATACTTATCAGCCTGTAATTCCGGAACCGGAAGTCATATCCGAATAAAGTTTGGTAGGCTTATATGGGATTGAAAGACCTTTCATTACTTAACTTAAGCTTGTGAAAATTGGATGAGCAATCTCTGAGAAAATCGAGTGCACTTTTTAAGTTCATTTTGCACATTTTACCCCGTAACTCCGGAACCGGAAGTCGAATTCACATTAAATTTAATACCAAACTGAGAATGAATCTGAGTTGAAGAGAATTGGTTAAGTGGTCTCTGAGAAAATCTAGTACGCCTTTTTCATTTTTTTGTCGTGAACACGACTGCGCCTTTTCAAAATTTACCTTCTGAGAGAAGGATTAGTTTTCTAACGTATCAACAAAATTTTTGGTACATGCCATCGGAAATATGATCACCAATTTATAATATCATTTTCAGTTAACTCATGACGCCTTTCTTGTACCTGGGTTGGTATAAAAGGTTAACATTTGATATATTTCGTTCATTCTAGCCTGCACAGTTCACTGAGCAGGTAGTAAAACAACTGCATCATTCCGGTTGGTTCAGGTCCAGAGTTTAGTTCCAGTTCCAGTATCAAGAATTCAGTTCAGTATCGAAACAATTGCGGGACGTTCACAGAGTCAGTTTCCCTTCTAAGAAGATCGATGGCGTCATCCTGCTGCTGGTCGTTTGCATTGGAGCAAAGTACAACGAAAAGTGGACAACGATGGAGAACACTATGCAAAATTAGCCCTTGTAATGGTTTCTGATATTATCTAAAGAACTATAACGATTGCTTCTTTACAAATCGGAGATAGAAATCATCAGTTTAGTGCAAATCTAGAATAATTTGATTAGCTTAGTGCACTTTTTGCAGTGAAAAATTCGCACTAAACGAGTGCGAATAAAACCAGCATTTCACTGATTCGCGTTCGAAAAAAAATCCGAACAATGTTTAATATCGTAGAGCATTCCACTGAATGCTAGAATTAATTCATTTTAATAGTCAACTGAAATATGGAATTGCGAAATGAAATAATCGACACCAAAATTCTGTTTGTTGTCATTTTTTTTACTCTCATTTGCACATTTTCCACTTTACTCCCGAACCGGAAGTTGTATCAGGGTAAAATTCAATAGCAAAGATGGGACCAAGACACCTTTTATTTGAATCTTAGTTTGTGAAAATCGGTCCTGCCATCTCCGAGAAAATTGAGTGCACATTTTTGTTACATACATACACAAAGACAGACAGTGATTGCATCGCATTTCTATATGAAAAAAGGCAAAAATGGTACATCTCTGTGAAACAGTGTTTAAAATTTTTCGAATATATTGGTATTGCCAGTTTATGGCCAAAAGGTTCGGTTTTAGTTATTCCGCTTCCCGTTTGCCGATTTCGGAATTACCGGAAATAATGATCGAAAACTCGTTTTGATTGCTCAGGAATTATTGAACTGGTTTTGGCAAACAAAGTACTAATTCGGGCAAAATTCGGGTACAGAAAAAAAAGTATTTTCGATCCGATCGGGTTCGGCTTTCCGAATTAGCTTACCCGACCATCTCTACTGTGTGTGTGTGTGCGGCATAATTTGTATTGACCATTCGCACTAATTTAGTAATTAATTCGGAATCCGATGATCAAAAAGGCAGTTCTTTGTAGCATTCTAAATTTCAATGTAGTTGAATGAAAATCGACTATTAATTTATATTTTTATATTTAATTCAGATGCCGTGTTGTCAACGGAAACATTCTCAACTGCATATCAATTCCCAAACTGTTTTCTTTGATTAGAAAAGTAATTAAATTATCACTCGGCTCTCTGTCCATTAGCAATCAGGACATTGAGACATTCAACACGTCAGCAGCTTCCAATAACGCTTCTATTAGTAGTAGTAGTAGTAGTATGACACAATTTAAATCCCATCTTATGAATGCCAAAACCGTGAGTGTAAGCGAGATAGCAACAGCACATCATTCGTCCTCTGCTAGTTTATACTTCGTGCAGAAACTCATTTTCGATTTTCATCGGTGATACATAATTTGATTGTCGCGCGCTGTCTCATTTTAGTGAAACCTGATCGGGCGGGAATCAACGAGCCAACAGGAAACCGTCGCTCGCCGAGGGACGAAACCGATGCGAAACGGGTCCGTAATCAATTTCCATTTGTTGCCAACTGTTTGCAGATGATTTTGTGTGGGCGAAATCCTCGCGTCTTTCTCGCAAACATTGAACCTCAGATTGAGTCTAATCAACTTCGCGGTAATTTTCCGTTGAACTGAATGGTGCCTCAATCATCAATGTTTAATCAGTGTAGAACTGAATGTGACGATGCAAAACTGCATTCAAAAAAAGTATCACATTCTATTTAAATAAAAAAAAAATGAATGCTAGCACATCAAAAAGAGTGAAACTAATTTTTGTCGAGTTTTCCATCATAACTTTCGAGCTTCAATAGTCAAACGTACAGCAATAAAGTGGAACTTCAATGAGCACTCGAGCACCGACTCGAGCACCGACTCGAGCGACTTCGGGTCCCATTCAGAAAATATTTCGTTGATGACAATTTTATTTTCTTCTTTTTTTTCTCGATCCTCTGTGGTAACCGGAACGTGTGCAGTAAATTCATCATCGCGCGTTTCAATAACGTTGTAAATCAATATGAAATTATTTTCATCTCGTTGCAAACAGCATCAAAAAAAAAGGAAAATAAAAATAATAATAATAAACAAAGTCCTCATCCGTCGAATTGGCACCGATTGGGATTCGATTTTTAATTACCATCCAAAGGGAACTCGCACACACACACACACACGCGGCCCATGCAAATGAATTCCATATTATTTTAACACTTTAATTGGGTTCCGGACCGGTCGGTCAGTATTTACGAGAGATTGATATCGGTGCTGCTGGAACAAGTTGAGTAATGGGATATCGTGCATAGGTAATTGGGTTGGCTTTGGAAATCATGATTATCTCGCGTCATTAAAATTAATTGCAGTATTCCATGTACTGCATGGAAAGTGAATATTATTTTCTACTCAATGAACCGTACATGTTATAATCAGTACTCCTGTTTCTTGTGGCTTGGCGTGGCTTGGCGTGGCTTGGTGTGATGGGGTTTAATTCTGTTCCGAATCGAATGGTGGTGCCAATCACACACTGGACCACTGGAACACCACCTATGTGTTAGGCAAATAAACCGAAAACAAAAAAAAAATTAACCGAAGAACACGAGGCGATTCATTTTCACACAAATCAAAACCGACTGATCCGTTAATCATCATCAGGAACACTAAATTGCCATAACGGAATAATCGATGATGCTCAATTGATGGAAATAATTGCAACATCAAATCAAAAAATATGCTTACTTTGAAAAATATTTGAATAATAAAACCCAACCGAGTGATGGATGGAAATAACCTGACAGTTTTAAAGTTCAATCGCTAATGAAACATTTACAAACATTTAGTAAGCAAACAGAATTGATGAAGCGACTTTATTCAATGATAGATACTCAAACATTGAAGAACGATCGATCGATCTTCAGACTGGGCAGGTAGAGAATCGTTGTTTTGATTCCCCCTTTCAAGACCTATTCCAAGCCCCACGGTAATCCCAGAGGAATACAGAAAACAGATGTTTTTCTACATGCAAATAACTTTACTCCAGGACTTATGACCCATTTCGTATACAGAGTTTTCGTTTTCGTGTTCCGAAGTCACGGTTTCATCGACCAGCCCGCCATGATGCAATGCTTGCATCAAATGGATTTAAATATTACAGAGAAAATGTCCGATCCCTTTCAAACGGCAAGCAATCGATGCGTATTTAGTTTATTTCGTTTTCAACACCAATCGTATCCAAATGTTAAATCTTGAAACTCAAAGAAAATACACGTAGAAATGTGGTCAGGTTTTAAACACTTACAGCTCAGTATATTTTGTATCAATTATTAATATTATTTTATTATTTGATTAGAAATATTTCTAAGTTTCGATTTAAATGTATGAAGCCACGTATTTTCAATTATAAATGATTGAAATTTTGATTAGTAGCAAGCAGTGTCCTATTTTGTCTGCTAAAAATCTCCGACATACGAGATTTCCCTGCCATAGATGACGGTTTTTAAGGTGTAAGCGAAATATTAAAGGGAAAGCATCGCTCTGATTGGTCAGTCGGTGCAAAAGCGAAGCTGTTGGAAGCACGCGAATCTATAAATAGAAGCGAAATTATAGCTAACGTTTCAGTCCTACGCGTAGCATGCTAAAGGTAGTTTGTTGCTAGAGATCAAAACAAAAAGGGCCACAAAACGGTTTTAAGCTTTAATTGGAATGATCTGATCTTGTGTCATGCAAGCTCGGATGAAATTCCATGTTATGTCGTTTCGCCTGAGAAATTGACAAAATTGGAGTGCTTAAAGTTCATTTCTAATTTCCATAAGATGAACTCGAATGATAATGAGAAAAAGTTTATCGCTTCAACCGAAATCGCAGAATGGTAGAGAAACTTAACGCTATAAAAAAACTGCTTGCATACAAAACTTGAACACAAGCTTGGCGAAGAGAAGCTCAAATATCGAAATCGCAAGTATGTACAAAGATATAATTGCATACATATGGGATATTGGTGTAATTTCGTTGGCTATAAAACAAACAATGTTCGGTGTTGGTTCCTAATCAAGATCAATCTAAGCAGACTCTCTTGTAATTGCAGATTCAATTTTGTAACGATTGATTGAACTGTTTGATTGTAGATCATTTGGTTTCCTTGTTCCACATCAATGGCTCGAGCAACCCCATGGGGCTGATCCTTGTAGTTTTGTTCCAATGATTCGATTTTTGATTGTTGTTAAAAATGACTGCAAGGAATAGCCTCAGGATGTGTATGTTAACCTATTCCAAGCTCCACTGTTTGGCAGCTGTTTACAGCCCCGCCTCAATGCAATGTATGCATCAAATGGATACAAATAGTACAGGGAGATTTCCGATTCCTTGCAAATGGGAAGCAATCGACGCATATTTTGTTTATGTTCTTCAGTTTTGTATAAACAATTACCGTTTCTCAATTTTACCATCAATCCAGCTTATATCAAATGCCATATTGCTCACCAATCGTATCCATATCTTTAGTCTTCGGAATCAGCCAATCACACTCTTGGAACATAGTATTATAAACATTTGAATATTTGTCCTACATAAACACTAATAATTCGAATTGAAAGATTATTTGTACTCAAACTTTTCTCATAAAACGTATTTTCATTAGGAATGAGATGAATAATTTCAATCTAAGAATATTGATTCCAAACATGTTACAGACTGTTGTAATTATGTAAACATATTGACAAAAAGTGTGAATAAATTATAGCCAATATCAAACTACACGAAAAGGTTTAAATTCACTTCGTCAATAAAGACGTTAAGCCGAAATAATTAACCTTTTTGTAGTATTTGTGATAATTTTCGCATCAAAAATGAGTTATTGCATACAAACCAATTTGCACCCTCTCATTCTGCTACTAACGCAGAAGGCGATAGCACTCAGTCGACGCTGTCGACTGTTGACCAAATGTCATCATAGACACACTGAAAGACATGAGATTGGAATTTGTGAGCATATAAATATCTCACCTTTCGACGACCAAAGATTGCAGTTTATCGGTTTCATCATCATCAATATCTTAACAAATATTGACTCATTTATTGAGTGATACTTTATATTTACATAAGCCAAAAATTGTGTAATTGACACTTAAATTGTTAATGAAATTTCCCCGAAAGCCGTTTCACCGAAAGCCATTTCACCCAAAGCCATTTCGCCGAAAGCCGTTTCACCGAAAGCCATTTCATCGAAATCCATTTCTCCGAATGCCGTTTCGCCGAAAGCCGTTTCACCGGAAGCCATATCACCGAAAGCCATTTCGCCGAAAGCCATTTCTTCGAAAGCCATTTCACCGAAAGCCATTTCAACGAAAACCGTTTCGCCGAAAGCCATTTCTCCGAAAACCGTTTCGCCGAAAGCCGTTTCACCGAAAGCCATTTCTCCGAAAGCCGTTTCGTCGAAAACCGTTTCACCGAAAGCCATTTCACCGAAAGCCGTCTCACCGAAAACCATTTAACCGAAAGCCATTTCTCCGAAAGGGTCATTTCGCCATATAAGTCGTTTCATCGAAACTGAAAAGTTTTTTTTAACATAAAAATAAATGATAGTCACAAAGGGCCAAGTCTGGGGAGTGTTGCGTGTGGAGCAACATCACATGACAGGATATACATATTTTTCACAAGTTTAAAGAGTTTCTTGTGTGATACAACGGTCAAGTTGAATGACAACAAATGATGGAATTAGTTTTGTTTTTTTTTTCTGGCAAATGTTTTCCAACATTAATTCACTTGGTTTTTGCGACATCCAAATCGAAATGAACTGAGAAAAAACTCTCATCACGGGTGAGGTGCATTGTGCAAAGTTGGGAACACAGAAAGACACAGTTTTTACTTCTGCCATCAGCCTTGTCGATTGCAATTAACTCCTGCTTCTCAGCAGCAAGAGTTGGCGAGAGGAAAAAAAACCCACCGGGCAAAATTTGAAACACCTTGAATTTAACGCGAATCCCTTTTCTGTCCGCGGACAAAGCGTTTAATTTGCATAGTTAATGCAGCCGTGGAAAAACCCGGAGTAATGGCGCTGCTGAAAGCAAGTAAAAATCCTCCGTTCCGAACCGACCACCGGATGCACTGAGGTACGGTCGAGAAAAAGTTCTCGTTAACCAGGACGAAATCCATATAATCATTAGCATATAATTGAATGAATAAATTAAAATAACTTAATAATTTTCGCCTCCTGGTCGGTCGAAAGGGGCGACGACCGAAACCACGGCGATTCTCGCGAAAAGAGTTACGGCGCGAAGCCACGAAACGATTGAACTCGCACGGCTACGGTCCTCTACACTAATAGGGTATTTCAAACCGATGCAATACGATAGACTCGCTGGTCTGTTACCTGGGTAGAACCGTCGCAAACTAATTACACGGTTGAAATGGAGTACACAATTCCTTGGGTATTATTATGAACACTTTTAACCAAAGCGAAGAAAATTAATTTAGTGAGTGAACTCAGTAATGGGTGAAATCGGCGAAAGCGTTGAAAATCTACTGGTTTGGTTTTACTGAGAATCGCTGCTAAATTACCCATTTTTTTATGGTTCTCCATACAAAATCTGACATGTTTTGGACTGCATTCGAATGAAAATGCATGAAATCCATTCTATTGTTGAAAACAATTTTACTATGATTACTCATGTTCAAAAATAATTAGTTACGATAGTTAGATCAGAACACGTGAATGAGTATTTCTCATTTACCGTGTATCTCTTTGTAACTTGACAGAGTTGATTTGCAGATATGTCTGCTAGTCTACAAATTTCCTAGGAAAGTTTTCAGTCTGTAGTTTTGTTTACAGATTTCTGCAAATATTTGATAAAAGTTTTACAATGTTGACGACCCTGATCCCTGATTTTTTTTATAATTGGGCTGGATTCAAGTTGACAGATAATTCTGTTCAAAATAAAAACTGAATTCATGGACTTGTTATATTTTCTTATTTAAATCCATTTTGGTGTCCGGTAATGGCTGCAACACCCTAAAATTTACCGAGCCTTTCGGAGAGTTAAATTTTCGCATTCAAATTAGCCGTGGTATTCGTTTGTAGTAGTCGTCGAAAAAAAATAACGGTGTAACAATCGCCGGAGCCGCGTGGCAAAGCAGCGGCCCGCGGTAACAAACGCCGGTGGCCAAATTTATTCCAATTATAATTCCTTTCGTTTGTTTTCCTTGTTCCATCGCAACGGTCCTCGATATGCATGAATCTGTATAATTCTGCCATCTTGTGATGGTGAAATATTCACGGATCGTCAACGGAGCCAACAAAGAAAAAAAAATACTAAAAACGCTGCATTGTTTCAGCATAGCGTTAGTTTATTTTTAGGTTCTGAATCGTGAAACCGTTCCGTCAAGTACCAAATAACATAGAACAATACAGAAAACCAACCATCTGCCATCCTTTCGAATTGCAGAATTCATCTTCTTGCTCGTTATTTTACCTTCCGTGCATTGGTACATTGGAGCTGTCACCTAAATGAGCCCAACCTGGCAGTTCTACATCCGAAAAAAGTTTCCGGGCTATAGAACAACTTTAAATCGTGTTTGAATTCTTATTTTTTGGGAAATTATCAGTCACTCGGAAAAGGTCTGTTTAACACTCGAATCCAATAACGGACGATGTCGTTTGACACTTGAACTTCTTTCTTTTGTATTTCCTACTCACATAGGACAATTATGCGAGTTATTAGGAACTGAATAGATCAGTGGTTCCCAAACTCTTTCGATCGATTGCTCAGTTTTTATATATCAATTCGATGTCATTTAGGTTCCTGGAAGTGATCTTTTACCAATAAAATCAAATGTTAAATCAAAACCTATGTGACCAATTTTCAATTTATGATTAGAAAATAATTTGCAATAGAGACACAGTAATATCTCATAAATCAGTTAGAAAAAAAGTAAAAGTTTGATAAGCATTTGTGTGCAGAATCTGATCACAAAAGTGATAGTGAAATTTGAATCACACCGTCCGTGCAAAGTCTAAACATGTTTGGAATTGTTTTTTTATTTGATTTTTCGTTTCGTCGTTGACTCATCAGTGCGTAGCAGTTTATGTTGAACGGCTAGCGCGAACTAATAGTTCAACATGAACAGCTAGGCTGACCCAATGCTACTTGCAAAGCACTTGTTGCTATTATGTCTAAACTGACGTCTCGGACGAAACCAAATTCGGCTACTACTTTTTTTTTAAATCAACTCTCTGACACTTTCGATTTCGATGACATTTTCGATTTTTTCGAAAATAAATTTAATTTTTATTACACCAGATCTCGAATTTTTATGCATTACTAAGACATTTGGCATAGACAAAAAAATTTTCGATTTTGGAAATCTCAAAAATTTTTTTTTTCAATTTTGCGGTTTTTTTTTCTACTCCAAGTCCTAAAATCGATTTTTTCAAAAAACATTTTTTTTGTGATTACACCAGATCTGGACGTCTCATGCAATTTCGAGATATTTGGCATCAAAAAAATTTCTCTAGTTTTGCGGATTTTTACACGTTTTTTTTGCGCGTTTTTTTTACGCGGTACGTAAAAAGAAACCTCAGTGTACAAACTTAAAAAAAAAACTGTGTAAAGCATACAAGTCGAAATTCGTTAAAAATCGCTGTTGCGTACGATTTTGCATGCATGAATTATCATTGTATGCAAGCTCAAACGCAAGAGCCCATAAACAATTGCTGGACTGCGCAGAACGCCTCTATAGGCAAATTGCTACTTGATAATCTCTTTACCAAACAAATTTCTTACACACATTGAGTTCTCTACTTGAATGTCTGTTTTCTATGCTTTCATATCAACCGAGAGAAGTCTTAATTGTTTCCACAGAATACTGCAATAAAATTATAAACATAGTAAACCTGATCACGTTTATAGTATGTTTGAAATGCTCACTCAGTTTTGCCTTTGTCTACATTTTTTCTATAGAAAGTTATTAGAACTGCTGGAAGAACCAACTTTCGAACGGAGTCTTGTAGACCCATAGTGTTGTATACCATTCGACTCAGCTCGATGAGATCGGAAAATGTCTGGGTGTTTGTTTGTGTGCCCTTTTCAAAGATATTTCTACCGCCTATTTCAGAGTTTAACAAGCTTAGGCTCGTTTGAAAGCTACTATTTGGCCATAGGTCAAATTCGAAGATAAAATGACTGTTACTTTCGATTCCGGAGATTTAATTATATAAGTGGCGTAACCGACAAAACATGTTTTTTTTATTACTGTTCAATTGTCTCAGAGAATGCTAAGCCAATTCCAACGAGCTTAGGCTCCTATGAAAGCTACTATTCGGCCATTGATCAAGTTCAAAGATAAAAAGGATGTCACTTTCGGTTCCGAAGATATAATAGTATAAGTGACATAACCGACAAAATCCGATTATTTTTTACCGCTCAATTTTCTCATAGATGGCTGAGCCGATTTGAACAAGCTTAGGCTTGTTTGAAAGCTACCATTTGGCTATTGATTAAGTTCTAGGATTAAATTAATGTCGCTTTCGGTTCCGGAGATATGAAAGTATAAGTGACGTAACCGACAAAACACGTTGTTTTTACCGCTCTAATGTATATAAGGGTGCCAATATTTTGGGATCACATCTAATTTCGTAAAGCGCCCTTGTTGAAAAGTTTAAGCATCTCGAAAAAAGTTCCCATGCAAAATTTGAGCTAAATCGGATATGGGTAAGAGGTGCTACCTGGCGGTTAAGGTTTGAAAATTTTCGATCTTGAAAAATCATCATGGGGGGGGGGGGGGAGTACATGATATTTCAGAAATTGAAATTTTTTTTTCTGATGTTAAACGTCTTAGAATTGAATGAAACGTCAGGATGTAATCCAAAAAAAAAATTTTTTTTAAATCGTCTCTGAGAAAAAAAAGGTACCAGTTGGCCATTGATTAAGTTTTAAGATGAAATGACGGTCACTTTCGATTCCGGAGATATGATAGTATAAGTATAAGCTGATAATGTAATCATGAGACTGTTTAAACGCCAAGAGAAAGGCATTATCACAGCACTAGGAAAGGTTTTTTTCTACTAAAACAACTTATCTAATTTCACAACTATTGCTACTTTGGAAGTACGATGTACCTTCCCATCATAATTTGTATTTTCTCGCTCCTAGTAATCTTACGCCCTTCAACAGACTTCCAAAATATTCGATGTATCATTTCCCAAACGTGAACGTAGGATTGATAACTTGAAGATTATAGAACTTGTGACATTGGCGGTTTTTTGTTGTATTGTCAAACCGGTGCTAGTGTCTACTGTCGTGTAATTAGACTGAAGCAATCTCTTTCATTGAGAGTTATCTGAAGCTTATTTCAAGAAGAATTGTTTACATTTCTCTGCGAATTGCAGACTCTCTCCAACAAGTTGTATGTAGGAAACGAATTTTGTTCTACTCGGACATTCAGGCAGCTTTACAAAGCACTTATTTTAGGGCTGAGACCAGTAGGTCGCGTATAACCACGTGGCGCGCTCTGCGTATTAGATTTCTCTCCAAGCTCTCTCGCAAATGTGCAAAATGACTCTCGATGTGGTCGAGAAAGTTTTGATATTTTCGGTTACAAGTTTGACTACATCACATAAAATCCAATAAAGCTACCACTTGTTTGGTAGCCTTTCTGAGCCGATTTTATTTCTTTCTTTCGTTACATTACCAGGAAATTGGAGCAGAAAAAATGACACCGCCGTAGAAGTCGACTTACCTTCACAAAAACAACATTTACTTTATTTTTAACGCGACAACATATATGTTTTTATGCACTAATCGCATCTAAATTAAATTATCTAGACATTGTCAGGATATATTTTTGATCCATGCTTTTGAAGGCGAGATATTCAATGAAGAAGTTGAAAGTTGCTGTTTTCAGCTATGCAATTCTTCCTTCAGAAAAACTTTCAGACTTTTCCGACCGCTAAAGTCAATGAATCATTCTGAAGTTTTCACAGAATAATCTGAACTAATTTTCTAAAAGATTATCAGTTGGGTTTTTTGATATTCGTCACCGTTTTTGAGAAAATTAGATTTGAAGCGTGAGAATAACCATCTAAAACATACTGGCCTCAGCCCTTAATGATTACTTCCGATAACGATCACTTGTTGAACTGAAACCGAAGAGTACAGTTTATTAAACTCGGTACGCGATCATTCTGGTATTACTGGAAATCATTGTACTGACGAATTGGACAGAATAGAGCTTAAAATGACCGGTTTTATTGGTCTCAAAAACATAGAAAGCGATGCTCAAATAAAATCATTTTTATCAGATACGAATCCTAACATACATAAGAACCTATTGAATATTTTCCAACCAAATTTCAAACTCAAATCTTGGTGCTGACGGCACGTTGAGAACATAATTGTAACCAGGCATAATTGATGTTATTCGTGTAACATTTGAAGGGATTTCAAATTCAAAAAATGGTATAGAGACGCAAATCTCCAAATAACAGAGAAAGTTTTAACGGAATAATCGGAAGATTTTACTTGTTATAACAGGTCTCAGTTATAAAAATTATTGCTGTTTAATTATTCCGGTACAAAAAAAAGAAAAGTAAAGGTACTGTATTCCGATGCGGAACTCGGCCATCCGTTTCAATAGACTTCGTAGCCGACTCGTGAGTGTACAGGATTGTTGCATGGTTATGAGTTATGTTAAACTAAAGGGTTGCCCTCATACCTAAAGGGTGATTTTTTAAGAGGTATAGGATTTAATTTAAAAAAAAACAAAAAATTGATGAAATCTGTATAAAAACGATAGAACGATCAATATAATTTAATGTTTGAAGATGATTTCATGCAAATGTTGGCCGCGGCTCCGCTTTGGATGATCCATGGGCAAGGTCCAATTTTGGCACACTCTCTCCAACATATCGACCGGTATTTCACGAATAATGCCACCAACCCATAATCCACACCAAACAGTGACTTTTTTTGGGATGCATTGGTGGTTCTTGCAATGCTTCTGGCAATTTTTCAATTGAAAAGTGGATCTTCCTCCAACTTTGGCAGCGCTCATTCATGATTAAATTATAGACCAAAAGACAATACATTATTGAAGTATAGACCAAACTGAACAAGTTTGACAACGACACAAGACACGATATACGCGTGATCTGTCAAAAATAGTGTTGCCGAAAAGATACCAGCAAAAAAATCCCCCTCTAAGTTAGCTTTAACAAAGATTCTGTTGTTCTGGTCTGTCCTCAGATATTCTTTGTCGAACAGGTGGCGAGACTCACTGAAATAGATGAATAAAACAAAATGGTCTGAATTGAGAGAATGTGTTTGTTTTGAGATAATTCCAGAATTGGGTAACAACACAGCACGAAAAAAAACATGTGAATTTACATCTTGATAGATGTAAAGACTGTCCCAGAAAGTATGGACGCGCTTTGATTTGGCTGTAAATAATTAACAAGTGTTAGATATTTAAATTTTATTCGATATACTGATAATATTAGACTACAACAACAGAATATTATTCTCAACATTTGCTACTTAGCCATTGTAGACTAGCTGGCGCACCTTCTTGCGAACGTTCCTCATTAAATTCTGTACAGACTTCTTGGCGACAAGTTTTGACACTTTTTTCCTATCGTTTTCGAACTGTTGAATGGTTTCGGCTGCCGAGACATGTCTCCTAAGATGTGCCTTTGTTAATGCCCAAAACTCCTCAATTGGTCGAAGTTGTGGGCAATTTGATGGATTCATGTCTTTTGGGACGAAAGTGACATTTTTTGTAGTATACCATTCTACCGTTGATTTCGAGTAGTGGCAAGAAGCAAGATCTGGCCAGAAGACAACAGGATCCTTGTGGCTTCGAATCATGGGTAGAAGTCGTTTTTGTAAACATTCCTTGATGTATATTTTGCCGTTCATTGAAGCAGTGGTGATGAAGGGTTTCGAAATCTTACCGCAGCTACAAATTGCTTGCCAAACCTTAAGCTTTCTTACCAAATTTTTCGACTTCAATCGATGTCTCGGACTGGTTTAACACTTGCCCTTCTCGCACCGTATAATATTATGGTCCCGGCAAGAATTTGTAATCGAGTTTCACGTAGGTTTCGTCGTCCATGATTATGCAGTTCAAATTTCCAGCAAGAATCGTATTGTATAGCTTTCGAACCCTCGGCCTGATCGATGCTTCTTGTTTCGGACTACGTTTTGGTTATTTCTGCTTCTTATAGGTTCGAAGATTCAAACGTTCTTTAGCACGAAGAACATTTGTCTTCGAAGTGCCCACTTTTTTGGCCACATTCCGAACTGAAACCTCCTTGTTTTGCTCGAACGCCTTCAGTATACGTTTATCCAACTGAGGATTAGCAGTACGAATTCCTAATTTGACTATCA
The DNA here is from genome assembly GCF_030247185.1 of Malaya genurostris. NCBI lineage: Eukaryota > Metazoa > Arthropoda > Insecta > Diptera > Culicidae > Malaya > Malaya genurostris. The sequence continues at coordinate 150,699,643 of NC_080570.1, forward strand.
TTTATTTTATGTCTAACGCTTTTGCTGGGCTTAAAGAAAAACGGCTTCATGGCTGGGTCGTTTTCCAGTTATTGAACAGTTATTTCGACGTGGTATTCGTGAGTTGTTGGAATAATAGAAAAATACATTGCATTCCAATGAATATACTTGGAATAAAATATCTCACATCTATTACTTGAAATCGACATGTATTTTCATTTAAAAAATGAAGGATTATTAACTGTCACGTTTAGAAATTACAAAATTTATTTTTCTATTTTTTTAGCACAAGTAACCTCTATGTTTGTGAAATTAATCATTTCGATCCAATGAAATTCAACGGATCAGAAGAATTGGCCACTACGAAGAAACATGAAATGGAGGTTGTCAAATTTTTATGGCATGACCAGCGAATCTTCAAGGAAAACGTTATTTTAATAGGGTGCTAGAACTTTTTTCCGACTGGGAGGCCCAAGTCGCACTTTTCTTAAAATTGAAGAGTAGAAACTGTTTTTCTTTGCTAAACATCACAGAATCATTACATAGTGAGTGCTACGATCCTGTATCGACACTTAGAATCCTTTCAGTTAACAAACATACGGCAGGTGACTTGTACGATCAATGCAATGTACATTAAATACCGACGGAATAAGCTATCTAAATCAATAAAATGCTCAAGCTGCTACATACGATCTGACGTTTATACCGGACACTGATCTACTGATGGGCGCCATCTTCTGCAGGACTCTTGAAACTGAATTCAAACGCTAATGCAAAACTTTATTCTTTACGAAAAATTTCGTATCTGCTTGGTCCAGTAAATGAAATTTTATTTCATTCATTTTGCTCTTTCCCGTTGACTGTTGTTTCCGGAAAAGAGGCACATTTGTTTGTAAACCATTATAAATAGCAAAGCCAACAAATGACATTTAATTATGTCGCTTCAGAACGATGGTCCACGGTTTTTACTTCTTCGTATAGACCGAATGGACAGAGCCTGCTGATGCGTAAAATGCATCAAGCGAAATGCGTCAGTTTTATGGGAAGCCATTACATGAACGACGAATTCGAGAAGAGTACGCCTCGACTCGAAAAGAGAAGGAGGAGGATCCGTTTTTACCGAGTGGAAAAATTGAAACGATGGAATCCTTTTGCAATCCAGTGATTGCATGCTAATTTCGGACTGCTGTGTCTTACTGGTAGAAGGCCGATCCAACTTTCTTGGAACGAAACTCTGTTCTTTCGGGATTTAGCTAAAATATTCTATCGAGCAACGGGCGAACGGATTTGGTTGTTTACGTTCGGTGCTGAAACCTTTTTCCCCGCGTTCAAATTCGATTCCAGCTAAGCTGTAACTTTAAGCAATTCAATCGGGTTTGGGATAGATTTGAAAGCTAAACTGATTTGTTCAACCAAACAACAACTAATCCGGACCAAAAAGAACGAAAAAAAAACACATACAGGTTACCGTGGGGGCCAAACGGGACCATGCGTTTCCATGCGAATGTCAATACAATGGTGACGCAATCCCCACGGTGATTTTTACTCTAACTCGACAATCGGAAAATTCGTTATTTGTTTTAGAATTCCCTAGCATATTTGATACTTGCTTGCCAGCACCACCGTAGCTACGAAATCTGCTCCCCAGCACATAATCCCCCGAATTGCTGCCTCAGCACATACATGAGCACTCCTCCGGAAACCGAAACGCATGTAGATGTGTCAGGAGATTGCATCCGACCAGCGACGTCGCGATGGTTGCAGCGACAGCTGGAACTAAATCGAATCTGAATTCCCGGATTTTTTTTTCTCTCCCACAACCAAAGCCCTCGACGTTTTAAATTTTTTTTTCTGTTATCTCCGACACAAAAAATAACCTCGCAAGCCTCTACACGGAATTCAATTTCCAGCTTCCAAACATTTTGCGGTTTTTTCGTCAACCGTGTGAGCTCCCATCCATTTATGTAGTATGTAGGTACGGTTGCTGCGGCCAGGTTCTTTTTTTGGTTTTGTATGCGCAACACACACTCTTCTACTTATCATCTCTCCCGGGATGACCGCTTTTCCGGTTCTCGGGATGTGTGTGTGCTGTATGCCAAACGAAACTCCCGACTTGTCCCATCCAGGGAGGGTGCGAGGAAGGCCGGATAGAGAAAAAAAAACTAGTAGAAGTTCAGAAGAGGGAAAACCTATTTAATTATTCTTCTCTTTTAGCATGTTTTTCACCTACACTCGTTGCTCCGAATTCATTGAGTGAGAACATGTTAGTCTGCGTGTGTGTATGTATGCTACCGTGTGTTTGTGTGTGTGCGGATAATTTGCTCTTCTTACTCAATCAGGACGTGCTGGCTTAGCGGAACTGTTCTAATTATTTTTTCTGCCCACTTGAAGCGTACTTCGCCGTGCTCACGTGGTATTATTACTTAATTGCTTCTTCGGAGCGTGGCCTGTTTTGTACGCGAGCCGTTCGCAGGAACAAGATGAAAGGATCCGTCGCTAATCGGAGTCAGTAATAGAAATGTTTCGGTGGGTAATTTTGTTTGCGAAGTTCCAGTATCCTGGGGGTCGGAAAGAGGGAAAAGGCGCGTGGTTGTTTGCGCTGGCAACCGGGGTTGGTAATCGTAATTGTTTTGTGTTTCTGCATTGGCATGCATACTTTGTGCCGAGCTCTTGAACCTTGGGTCTTATTGGATTTTATTAAGAAAATTATTCGGATTTTTTTCTCAACGACATTCGAAGCCATTTTAGCTTTCAGCACCTTAGGATACGAAATAAGAAGGTTGAATTTCTTGAGACATTTTTTGGAACTGGAAATTTCATCAATTATTTTTTAAATCATTGTAACTTGTTTCTGCTTACGGAATTTTCAAACATGAAAACGCGGAAGAAAAAAGTTTGAAATTTCTGTGCAATCGAAATGCTTTAAAGTAAATAAATAAATTTTGCAACTTAGTCGAAAACGACTTGTATAGTCTTGAAATATAAATAAAAGTTTTGTGCAAACTTCGAGAAAAGTTTCTGCGTAAAAAAAGACTACTTTTTACAGGTTTTGTTGTAGTCCATTGAATACAAATATATTATATACACATATGGATCACTCTGACGAATAGCATTTTATTCGAAAAAGACAAAACAGTAATCCCCTCTCGTGTCAAAAAAGGGTACTTATTCAAAAATGATCGCTAAATTATTCTCATCGTGCACCGTAAATTGAAATGTCAAAAACTAGTCAGCAAGATGTCCAAAAAAAGGTGTGAACATTTCGACAGTGAAGTGTGTTGTTTTTTTTTTTTGCAAAACTGAATGTTCACAGTTCGCTTTCACATCTCATCCAAGTTAGTCGATAAAACAAAACCGCTTACGTTCGGGACGGAAAAAAACCAAGTACAGTATTGTGTAGTGAACAATAGAATAGAATACAATTATTGTTGACTTCAGGCAGTGCAAAATTCGACTTTCGATTTGAAGGTTTGCTTAAGGAGCAAATGCATCTTGACATTAAACGTGTGCATTTAACAGTTCGGCTGAAAAGTTCGTATCGTTTAATAGAAACACACATTTTTTTGCCAAAATTCGTTTTTATTATTCAACATAATTGCCATCAGAGGCGATACAGCGATTATAACGATCTTCCAACTTTTCGATACCATTTTTGTAGTACGATTTGTCTTTTGCCTCAAAATAGGCCTCAGTTTCAGTGATTACCTCTTCATTGCTTCTAAATTTTTTACCAGCGAGCATTCTCTTGAGGTCTGAGAACAGGAAAAAGTCACTGAGGGCCAAATCTGAAGAATACGGTGGATGAGGGAGCAATTCGAAGCCCAATTCGTTCAATTTCAGCATGGTTTTCATCGACTTGTGACACGGTGCATTGTCTTGATGAAACAAAACTTTTTGCTTCTTCAAATGAGGCCGTTTTTTTGAAATTTCGTCCTTCAAACGCTCTAGTAACGCTATATAATAGTCACTGTTGATAGTTTTTCCCTTTTCAAGGTAGTCGATGAAAATTATACCATGCGAATCCCAAAATACAGACGCCATAACCTTACCGGCCGATTATTGAGTCTTTCCACGCTTTGGGTTCGGTTCATCGCGTGCAGTCCACTCAGCTGACTGTCGATTGGACTCCGGAGTGAAGTGATGAAGCCATGTTTCGTCCATTGCTATATATCGATGAAAAAAATCAGTTTTACCTTTTTACCTTTTTTTATATATATAAAAAATAGGTATAGAATTCGCTCAAACTTTCGAAAAATTTTCCGAGGCCCGGAGGGCCGAATGACATATACCAATCGATTCAGCTCGACGAACTGAGCAAATGTCTGTGTGTGTGTGTGTGTGTGTGTATGTGTGTGTGTCTGTATGTGTGTTGTCAACTAAGAGGTCGAGATCTCAGAGATTTTTTTTTCATAAATACGTTTATTTCTTAAGGCAGTTTACATAAGTTTTTCTTCGCCGTAGCATCACTTTTACATAATATTCTTATCCTAATTTAATTCTAACATAGTCACAACGTTTTGCATTTATTAAAACATATTCTCTTATTACTTAAATATCATCTTAGGTAACTCGTCATTAATTATGAAATCTACTCGGAAATATTATTTGAACCAAACGATTAACTTCTATAAATTATAAAATAAGCTGTTATTTTCAGACATTTTGTTAATAATTTCATAAACTGTTTCGAGTTTGTTTGTATCATTACATTATTTTTATTCTAATTTAGCTATTGGTTGAACTCATGGACGCAGCTGGGATCAGAACTAAGTCTTGAAAGGGGCCTTTATTAAATTGAAACTCCAGTTTTCTTTATGAAATGATAAATAAGTTTCATGTATGAAAGGTCACGACAAGCAAGAATGTCTCGAACTGGGACATTGGATAGTCTACCTTGGGTACGCAAAGAATTTATTAGTTGAGATCTGACATCACGATACTCCACGCATGTCCAAACGACATGATCAATATCCCGATAACCTTCTCCGCAAGCACAATGATTAGTCTCGGAGAGCCCAATTCGAAGGAGATGTGCATCTAACGTGTAGTGATTGGACATGAGTCTGGACATCACACGAATGAAATCCCTACTCACATCCAGTCCCCTGAACCATACCTTTGTCGATATTTTCGGAATAATTGAGTGCATCCACCGACCCAGATCATCTTTATCCCAAGAAGCTTGCCAGCTGGCAAGTGTTCTTTGGCGAGACGAGCTATAGAATTCGTTGAAAGCAATTGGTCTCTCATAAATTTCACCCTCAATAGCACCACGTTTGGCTAAAATATCGGCTCTTTCATTGCCAGGAATGGAGCAATGAGCCGGGACCCAGACTATAGTGATTAGATAATTATTGTTCAATATGTCGTTCAGGCACTGTTTTATTTTGCCCAGGAAAAACGGTTCAGTCTTGCCAGTCATGTTTGAGCGAATGGCTTCAATTGCACTCAGACTATCTGTGAAGAGGAAATAATGGTTTGGAATTAATGTGACGATTACACTCAAACTATAATGAACTGCTGCTAGCTCTGCTATATAAACAGATGCAGGTTCTTGAAGCCTAAATGAGGCCGAAACATTATTGTTGAACATACCAAACCCTGTCGCTTCTTCAATTCGCGATCCGTCCGTGTAAAACATTTTCTCAGAGTCAATATGCCTGAACTTACTTGAAAAGATCTCAGAGATGGCTGGACCGATTTTGATCAAACTAGTCGCAAATGAAAGGTCTCCCCGTCACCCAAAACGCTATTGAATGGTTTTGAGATCGGATGTTTACTTTTTGAGTTATTCGAAGTTTTATGTCAAAATTTTCAGTTTTTTGACAGTATCTGTCACAATTGACCTTGAAAACAGAATATGTTTTCAGACTTAGATTCCGCACGATAATACCTATTCAACAAGCCATAGATTGTTAAAATCCGTCCATTTTTAACGGAGATATCGAAATTTTTGTGTAAACGACTTTTCCCCTTATTCCAGCAGAAGGAGTTTTGAGCGCTGTATGACAAAGCAATGCTTGGGAGCAACGGAAAACACGATTTTTTATTCTGTTACATACAATTGTTTCTAAGTACCAAAAAGACTGTGTACAGCATCCTTTTTCATGACAATTTGCCTCGGACCGATTTTAGCACGGCTTGTTTTTAGCAACATAATCGTTCGAATATGACATATATAAACCAGATGATGGCAGATGTTTTTTTAATTATACTGTTTTAAACTACTTACTTAAATGCTGGAAGAACATAACATCCATATACCATTCGAATCAGTTCGTCGAGATCAGCAAATGCGTGTGTGACAAATAATTTCACTCAATTTTCTCGGAAAATTTCTTTTCTACAAATTCAGATTCATACGAAAATTCGTATGCTCCCAAACAAAGTTCCTGAATTATGTTTGGTTCCGACCTCTGGTTCCGGAACTACAGGATGATATGTGAAACGAAATCAAAATTGTGTAACTCATTCTTCTTGTAGATGGCTGAACCGATCTAAGATTCAAATGAAATCTAAGAATCATCTAAGATGCAAATGAAAAGTTTCAAGATTCTTTAAAACATCTTGCTCTTCAGTCAGATCCGACTTTTGGTTTAGAAAATGCAGGGTGATTAGTATAAAGATGTCCATTTCACATAAATTAATCAGGTTTATCGGGTTAGCAGATTTGGATAGTCGATAAAAAAAATTAACTTTTTTCTGTTTTAGTGATATTCAGTTGTCGATTCAGAAGGCACCTAAAAATTTAATTCGTGCTATGATTTCTCAAAGATGTCTTCACTGATTTTCAAATATTTTGAAACAAATGTAAACTATACAGCTACTCAGGTGAATTTATCTGACTTCGGCCATACCGAATTTAGAATTCCGGTTCCAGTATAAAATCGTTTCTCAAAAAAGCCTGATCAAATTTCAGAAACAAAAATTCAAATTGAATTGAGCTTATATACAAAATTAATTAGTTTTATACATACATACAAAAATTAATGAATTTTATCCAATTAAGCTTCAAAGTTGTACTCAAAACTGTTGTAATTTATTCGTCATATGGCCATACGGATCGGTTTGGGTTATGCTGGTTCCTCAATACCGGCTCTGGAAGTACCTTAAATTACCGTAAACTCTAAAGTGGAACTTACATATCATGGCATGTTTAATCGATTATCACACTTCTAGATTTAAATTCGATTGTATTTGCAGTTTCGACATTACAGAGTAATGAGTGATTACAATCTCAAATTGTCGCTTAAAACGACGGTCATTAAAATAATGTAATGAAAACTTAAACACCGAAGAATATTCATGCAAAAACACATGCGGATTGATAAAAAAAGGTATCATCTCACTGCTAGGTGGATTAATCACGTTTTTTATATATATAAAAAATAGGTATAGAATTCGCTCAAACTTTCGAAAAATTTTCCGAGGCCCGGAGGGCCGAATGTCATATACCAATCGATTCAGCTCGACGAACTGAGCAAATGTCTGTGTGTGTGTGTGTATGTGTGTGTGTCTGTATGTGTGTTGTCAACTAAGAGGTCGAGATCTCAGAGATGGCTGGATCGATTTTGATCAAACTAGTCGCAAATGAAAGGTCTCCCCGTCACACAGAACGCTATTGAATGGTTTTGAGATCGGATGTTTACTTTTTGAGTTATACGAAGTTTTATGTCAAAATTTTCAGTTTTTTGACAGTATCTGTCACATTTGACCTTGAAAACAGAATATGTTTACAGACTTAGATTTCGCTCGGTAATACCTATCCAACAAGCCATAGATTGTTAAAATCCGTCCATTTTTAACGGAGATATCGATATTTTTGTGTAAGCCTCATTCCAGTAGAAGGAATTTTGAGCGCTGTATGAAAAGGCAATGCTTGGGAGCAACATGAAACACGATTTTTTATACTGTTACATATAATTGTTTCTAAGTACCAAAAAGACTGTGTACAGCATCCTTTTTTATGACAACTTGCCTCGGACCAATTTTAGCACGGTTCATTTTTGGCAACATAATCTTTCGAATATGGCATATGTAAACCAGATGATACCAGCATTATCGAGTTGGAAGTAATTTCATAATTATATTGATTTAAACTATTTACAGCAATAAATGCTGGAAGAACATGGCTTCCATATACCATACGACTCAGTTCGTCGAGATCAGCAAGTGCGTGTGTGACAAATAATTTCACTCAATTTTCTCGGAGATGGTTAAACCGTTTTCTACAAACTCAGATTCATATGAAAAGTCGTATACTCCCAAACAAGGTTCCTGAAATACGTTTGGATCCGACTTCTGAGTGCGGAACCACAGGATGATATGTGAAACGAAATAAAAATAATGCAATTAATTTTTCTCGTAGATGGCTGAACCGATCTAAGATTCAAATGAAATCTAAGAATCATCTATGATTTAAATGAGAGGTCTTAAAATCCTATAAAACCTCTTACTTTTTAGTCAGATCCGACTTTTGGTTTAGAAAATGCAGGGTGATTAGTATAAAGATGTCCATTTCACATAAATTAATCAGGTTTATCGGGTTTGCAGATTTGGATAGTCGATTACCAAATGAATTTATTTTAGTTTAAGCAGTATTCGTTTTTGGAGTCGGAATGTACCCCCAAATTTTAATTCGCACTACAATTTCTCAAAGATGTCTACACACTCCTGAGGTGAATTTCACTGATTTCGGATACGCCGATTTTAGAATTCCGGTTCAAGTATCGAATCGTTTCTCAAAGCTCAATCATTTTCTCAAAAAGGCCATATTGAACTTCAAAAACAAAAATTCAATAAAAAGATCCCATGCAAAATTGGTGAATTTAATCCGATTCTGGAATTACAGGATGGTGAGTTTTTAAAACTCATACCGATATAGAAGATGTAAATTGTTTGGCGTATTAATTTATTGCCATACGAATCATTTTGGGTTATGCTAGTTCCTGAATATCGGCTCTGGAAGTATTATAGATAATGACGAAAAAATCTAAAGTGGAACTTACTTCGACATCTCATGGAATGTTCAATCGATTGTCACACGCTAAGATTGAAATTCGATATGTTTTGCAGTTTCGGCATTACAGGGTAATGAGTGATTAAAATTTCAGTTTGCCGTTTAAAACGACGATAATTAAAATAATGTCATGAGAACTAAAACACCTAAGAATATCCATGCAAAAACACATGCGTATTGATAAAAAAAAAGGTATCATCTCACTGCTAGGTGGATTAATCACGTTTTATTTCGATATAACAGCTCCAAACACTGCTCAGAATCATCAATTCGTTGTTGTTTTTGATCGATTGTGAGCTCACGCGGCACCCATTTTGCACAAAGCTTTCTCATATCCAAATATTCGTGAATAATATGTCCAACACGTTCCTTTGATATCTTTAGGGTGTCAGCTATCTCGATCAACTTCACTTTACGGTCATTGAAAATCATTTTGTGGATTCTTTTCACGTTTTCATCGGTAACAGCCTCTTTTGGACGTCCACTGCGTTCATCGTCTTCGGTGCTCATATGACCAGTACGAAATTTTGCAAACCACTTACGAATTGTTGCTTCGCCCGGTGCAGAGTCTGGATAACACTCATCAAGCCATTTTTTGGTATCGGCGGCACTTTTTTTCATCTAAAAGTAGTGTTTCATCAACACACGAAATTCCTTTTTTTCCATTTTTTTTCACAATAACAAAAGTAGCTTCACTCAAAATGCAATATCTCACAAACTAATAATCAGACAACTGTCAAATTTATACACGTATCTTTTGAAGGTTGGTACTAACTGAAAATGGTATGGATTTAATTCTAGTGCCGCCCTCCATAGAAACGATACGAACTTTTCAGCCGATCTGTTATCTAGGTTTATTCGTAATACCCAGCCTACCCAATGTTAGACTGTATGGCTTATGTCGTTTTCGCTAGAGAAAACTGAAACTGAATCAAGGTAGTTTCATCAAACAAAAACTTTTCACGAAACTGTGTTGGTTTCGCACTTAGCAACAGGGATTTGAGCAAACCTGATATAAAAACCAGGTTCGAAACTGACTTGATTTTCAGTTCAACAACGTTGACATTAGGTTCGAAACTAGCTTCAAACAAACGGTTTAACAGCAGTTAGGGTGGAAACTGGGTTAGGTTTGGCATCAAGCGAAAACAACATTAGTGAAACCCGTACAAGTGGATGCAAAGTAAAACTTTTGTCTGCCTGTCTGTAAAAAGTGTAATTTTGAAGTATTGTTTAAACAATAAGTGGAATTATTTTTTAAAACATGTTTTTTAGGAACCTGACCTTAAAAATTGTGTACACTCTTTTGCCGAAACATTTATTTATGAGGAAGCAGTTGTCAAAGAGGGTGCCGCATTTACTCACGGTGGACCGAGAACGAAATCGAAAACCATGACGAAATTGCAGAAACTGAGCTTCGAACTGCTGCCGCCGCACCCGACATATTCACCGGATTGGGCCCCCAGTGACTACAAGCGACTATAGCCAAAAGGTTTTAATGTCACGATGCTCAGTAAGCGAAACTGAATATTTCGTGAATGTGAACAACAACACCAGGCTGACAAATTGATAATACTATTCATAAATTATGTAAACTAGCAATTTGTTTGAACTGTTTATGCACTGATGAGTCGAAGATCATCTATGAGCATCATCTATGATTGTATGATTCGGCCAACTACCACAAATAATCAAATATTACCAAACACTTCCGATTCATCTTTCGACCAACCGTGTACCGAGCAATTAGGATAAAATAGCGTTGCTGAATAGCGGCTTAAATGTCGCTATAAATTTCATACATTATTCAACCCGAACCCGAGCCGGAGTGCGTGACCTCAATCATCTGGTTATCAAACAACACTCCAACGCTACGGTGCCGTGTCCTGTCCTGTCCTGGCTAACCTCTCAACCAAAACTATCGTCGGTTTGTCGGTTATTAATTAGGTATTAATTATTGATATCGTTCATCGGATACAATTTCTCTCCAAGCACTCCAGGCACTGCGGGTGCAACAAGCTTTCATAATTGTGACGCCTTTTGTTTGCGATCAGTGGCTGGAAGGCGGAAAGGGAAGAATGGCACTCGGCTAATTTCTAGCAAAGGAAACAGAAACGCGCACAACTAAGCTTGCAACAAACTGAACGACCGACCGACCGACCGACCTACCTTTTCCATTTTGGTGAAAGGTAATTAAATTCCTGCATACCGGAATCGATATCTGTCGTCTGCCAATCTCAGAAGTCTTCACTGACTGACGGTTGCATTCAGAGCCGTTTTACAGTTTTAGCAATATTGTTTTCTCATCGTCGGTTCCAGGTCCGTTTTATCTTTCGGAAAGGTTCTGTTGTGGGATTGACACCTGCCTGTTAGGAGGCGAAAATTAAATATTTGGTTGAGCTCTAATGAAACACCCTGGTCTGGTCGGTCGGTTCAGGAAGGATGTGATGCTCACACGCAAATCGGATCGAATGTCTCGACAGGCTCGACAGGACTAATTACAATCAAATTAAATATCAATATTACTGTACTTCACAGAGCAGTAACTGGAAGTATTGATTGTACTTCCAGCCGAGCGTTAAAATTAATTTGGAAAATGAATTACTTTCGGACTGGTGAACATTGCATCTGTGTACTGTACGGAGATGTTACCTCCGAAGGACCTGTTTTGAAGCCATTCAAGCTTATGCAACTATCATTTATGAATTGCTCTCACCAGTGTTGACAGTAAGTGAGAAGCAAATTATCTTGATGATCGGGTTACGATAAAACACATCTCGAACAACACCGTACATGTACACTATGGTACCAATAAAAAAAAATTTCTCTAGTTTCGTAAAACGGTAGTGCTGGAAAGTTTAGGCACAGCTAAAAAGTCCCTATGCAAAATTTTAACTAAATCGGCCCCGCGGTTTCAAAATTTCGAAATTTTTTATCATGAAAAATCACCAAAGGAAGGAGAAGAGGAGAAGGGGGGGTGGGTGGTGGTTATCTCATGCCATATTTCTGCTTCAAAATTTCTGTCCGCAATTCAGATTCAGAATTTAATTTCGGAATTCAGGTTCAGAGTTCTGAAACTGAAGCTCTGGAACTTTAGACCGAAATCTAAGAAATAACTCAGATTCAAAATATAGTTGTATTTAATGGTGGTAATATAATTACACTTTCTTTTATTATGCTACAACGATTGATCTGAGTTGTTTGATGTCTTCACAATAGTTGCTCGGTGTAGTTTGAAGATTTTTTTAAACTTAAAAACCATGTTCCAAAACTCACTGTAAAGATACACAAAAAACTAACTTTTTTATTTGAAGAAATACAACTTTGAAATCTTCCACAATATTGTTGATAAACTCAAATACAATAACTTTGTCGAAGACATAAACTATCTGCCTCATATGGTTTAGAAGATATGGATGATTTCATTTAATACTATGAAAAAAACATTGATTCCAAGTTTTTCTTTTTCTTATTTTTACTATCGTCCATATCTTCTAAACCATATGAGGCAGATAGTTTATGTCTTCGACAAAGTTATTGTATTTGAGTTTATCAACAATATTGTGGAAGATTTCAAAGTTGTATTTCTTCAAATAAAAAAGTTAGTTTTTTGTGTATTTTTACAGTGAGTTTTGGAACATGGTTTTTAAGTTTAAAAAAATCTTCAAACTACACCGAGCAACTATTGTGAAGACATCAAACAACTCAGATCAATCGTTGTAGCATAATAAAAGAAAGTAAAATTATATTACCACCATTAACAGCAGTGGTGCTAGATACATTAAGGAATGAGCCATCGTTCGGACCTTGTGTCGGTTTTTCTTTAATAACATTTTTTACAGATGTCGGATTATGTTACAGTCTTCGAAGGTTTTCTTCCTCATTAAATTTCCTACAAAAATTACATGCCCGCTGATTTTTTGAGTATATAGGGTGACCCCCAGATGATTTTTTTGTTAAAAGTTAGTTTTCCCATACTAAATCCCATACAAACTTTGAACCGCGGGCGCGAAAATATAGTTTCTCCTATTGAGCTAAAATTTTGCATAATTTCTATGGGACCCAAAAGGAACACGAAAAGTTTGGTGGAGCTGAAATCAATATTTTGTCCCACCCTAATGAGCATATTTCCGATAGTATGGAGTAAAAGTTACGATTGCTGCCTCAAATACAACAAGAAATATGTACGATTAAGTTCTACCCATTCTTGCACAGCGTAAATTTTGAAAAGTAAGTAAGTATTTACGAAAAAAAATTCTGCATGACATTAGATTTCAACGTTTGTACAATTCAAAGACATTTGGTATTAATAAAACTGTAAAGTTTTCGATGTTTTTTTTTTAATTTTTCGAAATGACACCAGATCTTGACCAATTTCATCGAACATTTTGAGACTAACTAATGACAAACTAGACCTAACCATCAAAAAGTAACAAGAAATCGTCTTCGATGGACACTTTTGTTGTTCTTTTAGTGATAGATAGAACTTGAATTTATCTACCTACACAAACTGCTTGCCAAATAAAAAAATGTTTTAATGATTTCTGCTATTCTTACCTCTTAAACATTCTCTAGAATAGAAAATTTTGATAACGGCAACGAAAGGCTCATGCTTCACTTCGTTAGGTTATAGCATAATTTCCTGTGCAGAAAATATGTAGAACACCCGGGAATAGATTTGAAGTGATTTTTTCTGAAAGAACGTGGGTTTTCAGTTTGGTACTAAGGTACTGCTTAGCGGTTTATATTACACTGCTAAGTCATTTTCATTGACTCAAAATAGATGGGGAAGACGAAAAATAAGTGTACATGAAATTTCCGAAATCGGTTTTTAATGCAAAAAGCCTTAGAATTGCATGAAACGGAGAGATTTAGTGTGATCTCGAAGAAAAAATTTTTTTTTAAATCTACTTTCTGAGACTTGTCTTAGAATTACATGAGACGTCGATATTTTGTTACCTTGAAAAATAGTTTTTTTTTTTTTGAAAAACCATCCCAGGCGATTTTCAGAACAGAAAAAAAATTTTGATGCCGAATGCCACGAAACGTCAAGATTTTATGTTATCTTGAATTTTTTTTAATCGACCAGGATTTTAAGATTTCCAAAATTCAATTGCCAAATGCCTTAGAATATTGTCTAAAACGTGGAGATCTAGTGTCATTTCGTTTTATTGTTTTGAAAATATTCGAATCTCTAGGACTTACAGAAATTTTGAGATTTTCGAAATCGAAAATTTTTCTTCAATGCCAAATGTCTTAGAATCATATGAATGTCAAGATTTTGTGTTAACTTATTTTTTTTTTAAATCGACGAATTTTGAGAATACAGAATCAAAAACATTTTTTTTGATGCCGAGACTAACTAATATAAAAGAAACCATACCTAGCCATCAAAAAGTAACAACAAACCGTCTTCAACGGCAATGATTGTTGTTCGTTTAGTGGTAGATAGAACTTGAATTTATCTACCTACACAAAGTGCTTGCCAAATAAAAAAAAAATATTAATAATTTTTGCTACTTTTTACCTCTTAAACATTCTCTGGAATGGAAAAATGTGGGCAACGAAAGACTCATGCTTCCATTCGTTAGAATATAACATAATTTCCTGTGTAAAAACATGTAAAACATCCGGGAATAGATGCGATGTAATTTCTACTGCAGAAAGGTGGATTTTCCGTTCGGTACTGCTCTGCGTTTTATGTTGGACTGCTAAGTTATTTTTATTGACTCAAAGATAGATAGGGGATGATAAAATTTTATATTAAATTTCCGAAATTGAAATATTTTTTTTATGCCAAAAATCTTACAATTTCATGAAACGTCGAGATTTAGTGTCATCTTGAAAAAAAAAATATTTTTAGTTTAGGACTTATCTTAAAATGGCAAGAGACATCGATTTTTGGTTATCTTGATTTTTTTTTAATGGACTCGGGTTTTGACATTTCAAACAATGGAATATATTTCAGAAAAATCGATTAGGATTTTGAGATTTCCAAAATCGAAAAAAATTGTCAATACCAAATGCCTTCGAATATTGTCTGAAACGTCGAGATCTAGTGTCATCTCGAAAGTATTTTTTTTATTCGACTTTCTGGGACCTATAAAAATGTTGAGATTTCTGAAATCGATTTTTTTGTTGTTGACGAATGTCTTAGAATTACTTGAAACGTCAATATTATGTGTTATCTCAAAAAAAAAATTCATCGACTGGGGTTTTAAGATTTCCAGTCGAAAATTTTTTTTTGATTCTAAATGCCTTAGAATTAAATGAAACGTTTAGATTTTGTGTTATCTCGAATTTTTTTCTTGAAAAATTGACTAAGATTTTGAGATTTCAAAAATCGAAAAAAAAAATTTGATACCAAATGCCTTAGAATATTATCTGAAACGTCGAGATCTAGTATCATTTTGATTTCTTGAAAAAAGTCGACTCTATGGGGCATAAAATTTTTGAGATTTCCGAAAACGAAAATTATTTTTTGATAACAAAAAAAAATGTTTCGGAAGATCGACGGATTTTGAGATTCCAAAATTTAAAAAAAAAATTAATGTCAAATGCCTCAAAATTCAAATATTTTTTGATACCAAATGTTTTAGAATTACTTAAAATGTCAAGATTTTGTGTTATCTCGAAATATTTCTTTTTTAAATCGGTTGGAATTTTAAGATTTGCAAAATCGGAAAAAAAATTCGATGCCAATACTGTCTAAAATACTGTCTAATGTCATATTGATTTTTTTGTATCCGACTCTATGAGACCTACAAAAATTTTGAGATTCCCGAAATCTGAATTTATTGTTTGATGCCAAATGTCTTAGAATCAAGATTTGTGTTAATCCAGAAAAAAAATTTTTTTGATCGACGGACCTTGAGATATTAAAATCTAAAAAAAAAATTTGATGCCGAATGTCTGAAACGTCGAGATCTAGTGTAATTTCGAATTTTTTTGTGAAACAAAACTCGACTCTATGGGACTTGTAAAGATATTGAGATTTCCGAAATTGAAAATTTTTTTTTGTCGTCGAATGTCTAGAATTGCATAAAATTTTTTCTTGATAAAACCAGATCTTCACTTTTTATGAAATTCCAAGACATTCGACATAAATCTTTTTTTTTCCGATTTCAGTAATCTCAAATTTGTTTCTATGTCTCCGAGTTGAGATTTTTCAAAAACAAAATCTAAGACAATTGGCATGATGAGTCTAAGACGAATTGTGTAAAAACAAAGCGATATGTTTGCTAGTTTTGTTCTTATAGTGTTATTTCAGTGTAATAAAAAATGCATAGGATTTGCATACCTTGTTAAAAATCATCTTGAAAACAAGTGACATTTGGATGAATTGACCGGTGCAATGATTCTGAATGATGATTTATTTTATGACTCTAATTTTACCCCACTCTGTAGCATCTGATAATTAATTTGACAAACTTTCAATCTACACCATCCAACATGCAAACTCGGCCGTTTATTGTGGATGAGGAACTTTTAGTTTCACCAGAGCACATTACCTCATCTACATTCTAGTACACCTCCTTCCAGGAAGCTTTACTTTTCTGTTTTTTTTTACTCTCTTTTCTCGTTCCACCTGGCGCAGCAGAGTTTCCCAAACAAACATTATTCTTTCATTTTATTAAAACATCTATCCGCAATGTTTCTCCGTCACAGTAGAGGTATTTTCTCTCCCCCTTCCCCCCTCATTCATTCCAAAATTACCCAGCAAAATACTAGCCGGATCGCAAAAGTTAGACAACAACACACCCCGTTGAAAATGAGTAGTGCCGTAAACCCTTTTTGCTAAACAAAAAAAAATCTTTTCCTCTAGCGCACACACACACACACCCGGGTTCCGAACTATTTTTTTTGTAGAATCAACAACTCTAGTCAAGCAAGCAACCAACTAACCAACCAACATCAGAGAAAATAAATCAGATTACCATTGTCATAAAGTAGAAGAAAAAGTAGCTTCTCTCTTCTGACAAACGAAAAATTATCCTTTCTAGCGACTGCAGCGCTACTATCGTGTTTGATCGAAGGGAAGGCCCTTGCAGCAAAAAAAAGAACACACATCGATTTCAGCACCATGTTTTTTTTAATTCTCAGCTCTCTTCCACACCTTATTTCACAAATATACTTCAAACGTAAATGTAGCTCCACCATCCACCAAAAAAAAAAAACAAAACCTATAAACCTCGCCGCCCACAACAGGTGTGATGAAATTAAACGAGTTTTCTTCTCTCTTTTTCTCTTTCTTCTCGTATTTCGAACCGAATGTTGACCGTTACCGCGTGTACTATAACTTTTACACACACACTCTAAAAACAAACGAAATTCAGCAAACTACCACGGCTCAAACACGGTGTTTCTAGTCGGTGTGTTAATGTCGGTTGTTGGGGGTGTTTTTGTAACGTTTGCTCTGATGGCTTTGTGCTACAGGTCAGTTGTAGTACATAATAACTTCTCCTTGTGCCTAAGGTTAGTGATTTTCTTCGTTTTTTTTCTTCCAACTCTTTTACTTTTCCCATTTTACTAAATGCAAGAAAACAATAGAATTCAACCGAAAAAATAAACCAACAAAAAAAACCAGTCTAACCCCTAACAACAAAACGTAGTGAGAGAATGAAACTAACAACTAGAACAAACAAGCAAACAAACAAACAAACGAAAAAACATAACAAAACAAAAAAGACTCACAGAAAGTACTCGAGAGAAGAAACCACAAACAAACCACTATAAAAACATTTAAAAAAAAAAATTAGAATCATACATGTATCTCTATTTACCTGTCTTTGTGTTACTCTAAGCTAAACAAAAAAAAACAACTATCTATAATATCTAGTGCAGTTTTCTTTCCGTTTTGTCTACTACAACTCTCACTATCTGTGTTTGTTTTTGAAGTAAATATCTGAGTGACATCTATCCAGTCCTGGTTTTAAACGATCACAAACCAGTCTGCTTTGTTTCTTTTTTCTCGCGGCGATAATGATTCGCTGTTGTAAATTGGAATCTTTGGAATTGACATTGAAATGTAATCCATCTAGGGTAGGCAGTGCGAAATTGTAGGAAATTTTTAAATTTAAAAACTTGGAATTTGTTAAATTTAGGAGACTTGTCAGCGAACGGGAACCTGACAGCACTCCGAACTATTACCACAAACGAATTTCCAGACATGACAGTCACGATCTTTTTTTGGCACACATCTACGGTCCTCCGAGAAACTGGCACCAATGGTGATAAATTGGTTGCACTGCTGAGTTCCCATCATCATATTCATAATGCAAATGTCAAACCGTGAGAACTCTTTCGATTCGTTAACTTATTGGTAAACATTGAGATTTTATATTTTATTTCAATTATTTAAAGTTCGTCTTGCGTTTATTTACATTAACCACAAGCGGACGATTTACATCCGATGCGCATTATAGCAGTTAAATGAAAGTTTGAATACATCCTTTTTCCGTTTGTAGTAAAGCTACATACAATCAGTCTTTTTAGCGCTGAAGAACATCGGAAGGCTCAGGATTCAACTTCCAGGTTTGTGACATTCTGCCATGTACCACGAAAAAGTCAGAGCAGATTACATAAATTATGTGGAAAATGTAAATCAATGGTACGAATATTTCAAAGAAATAAGCAAACCTCGTTCTTATGAAATGCTTCTGGAATGGAAAACCGTAGCTTATGTTTTTCGGTCAATTGTTCAACTTTTCGATCCATATAATTGTTGCAAGAGGTTCGTAAAGTGTGATATGATATTTATTGAAAGTTTCTTCTCACCCGACAAACATTTTGATTCTATAATTTTAACAGCAGACTTTGACTTCAGAACTTGATTCGAGTGCGACGTAAGGAGAGACATTAAAATGTCAGCATGGTAGGCATTCTAGTGCCTGGCTGCCTCATGCAACAAGGGACACGCCTCAAATGATACAACTGTGTCCGCCTGAATTTCGTTCTGATTTCGGTTCTGATGAAGTCATCGCCGTCAGCCGTTTGCCCGACTGTTGACAGCCGAAGGACCAGATCCGCATGTCAAAATAAGCTTTCTTTTTTTTCTAATTAATAAAATTGTTTTAGTTTGGATGTTAGTTTCGGATCGAAAAAAATGGTTTAATTCTAGTCTATATACTTTATTTATAAAAAAAGTCCAGATTTCAAAAGTTTTCCATCTGCTATGAGAGGAATATTTTCGGAGTTAAGAGAATTAGTTCGTTTCATTGTGGTTCCATAGGCTCTGTTGGTGACCACCTATGTCGTTACAACATGAGCAGTCCGTATATCACAGAATTCGCATCATTGTGAATATAATCAAACAGAACTTTGAACATTTGCTTCGAGCTGCATATTTTCATTCCATTTGGAGATTTCTCTTCGTCGATGATCTCAAAAAAAGAGCCAGTGAGCCCCGTAGTTTACTCGAGGTCTTAACTGAACTTTCTTCGTGCATTTTTCTCTCTCATTTTTCCTAAACTAAACAATGTTGATCATCAAATCCCTTTTACGATCTTGTATAGTACCTTGTCTCGATATTTCACCCTATGACCAAATCAGCTACCTTCAGAAAGCGAACTTGGTGTTTTTCCATAATTCATTTAGCTAAAAACTTTACCTAACTGGCCAGTCAATGTCGTTGGGCAGCAGATTGAAGACCTTACCATTGTCGTCAAGCGCCGTCCTGAACGTTTACCAAATATGCCAATCTGGAAGCAGCTAAGGATATACAGATCAAATGTAGTTGGTAATTGCTTTTATTTGTCAAATTCGATTACCTTAGGAAGTTCAAATATTGAAACGGAGATTACACAGTAACGCGATACACAGTATCGAAATGAGTGAATTGTTGACATTTGATTTCGTTTCACTCATGGCACACTTCAACTTGAACTGTTTACAACACAATAACTCTCGCGCTCCCCCAAGCGGTGAGTGCGGTCATTTTAGAAAGTACCGGGTACGAACCAGATTTTTTTTAAATTTTTGTAGGCACATACATGTCTTTATTATTTATCTTTGCTATTACTCTATTACTTTCAATTATTTCCTGTCAAGATTGGAAAAGTCAGCGACTCAAAACTAAACAGAAAACTGTCTGAGGCAATGTTAAAACATAAACTTTAACAACTGTGACGAATGTCTGCGAAAAAAAATCTTTTTTTTAACGTCTGTGTAAAAATGCTAGTTTACCGACAAATCTGCAGATCTGGCATCTCTGGTGAAATTACCCGAACAACGGGAATCATTTCATACATACAACCACAAATGCAAAGTCGCCATTTTGAAATGTATTTGTTTACATTGCAAAACATCTACTATGCCCCTTGAAATGTCGATATAGAAGAAAAGCAGAAAGAGAAAAGTAGAACTTTATTGCATAATCAATTACAATTGGAAACCAATATTTTCGATACTACGATAGCTAAAAGATCCTACGAAACGGTAGTGCTAGTGATAAAACTTTTGCTTAGAATAGTCTTGAATACTTAAAAAATATAGGGATCGTTTTAGCTGACAGGAGAACTTTATACAAACTGCGTTTGGTTTACTGCTGCCGGATATTGTTCCTAGTCATATCACCACTAGACTATAGTTGACAGTTTGCAACGCTTATTTACGACAGCTAACGAAGAATTTCGAACTAGTACATAGCTAAATTCTTCCAGCTATTAGATTATCGGTAAGAAAAAATCACACTGTAGCAAACCGTACTGGTGTAATTCATCACAAACGCATTGCAATGGATATGAATAGGATCCTACTCATTTTTGAGCAATTTTTTTTCGAGCGTGTAGATGATTCATGTGACTATAAAAAGGTTCACTTGTAAAATAGGAAGATTCGATTGTTGTTTCTGTGCATAAAATTTCAAGCACATATCCAACTTCAAACTTACTGTGCGTCCATGTTCAAGTTCAACCCGAGTGCCGTACACGAATGAACACAGTACGTACGCCGGGCACATGCTAGGTACGGTTGAACCAGCGATAGAGGAAAAAAACAGAACAAAGCAAAAACAAAACAAGTTCGATAGTAATCAAAGTGAAAGAAGGGTGAGTATAGTAGGAGCGAAACAAAACTGAGCGTGTGGCCATATTAGTTTGAACCGTGTACGTAGTACCGTGTTCTTCCAATTTTTTTTGGATCTTGTACTAGAATGATCCAAAGTTTGATGAATGCGGCTCAACATCCAATAATCACGAAACCTGCAGAAAATTAATATTGAACGATTTAGAAGATACTGGAAGGTTTAAGTTGGATCATTAATTTTAGTGATCATTCAAGCCTTCGAGCATAACAAGTGCTTGACGTTCTTAGAGTATTAGAAAACTCATACAAAATACATTCCAACGGTAGCAAGTAGAGTAAATGTAGCACCTACAATGACAGTTTTCATTTTTTTTCTTGAAAACACATTTGTAGATATTGTTGATAAACTTGTCTATAGCAGGCCTTACACGTGACAATATTATTGTCAATCCAAAGTATTGTCAATACCGTCAATCCAATTGACTTGGTAACTGGAGTCCGCATTTTTCGAGAAAATCAAGCGTTTGGAGCTTCAAATATTGCAAATGAATATTAAAATATAGAGATAAGAGATTATTGCACATATTTAACAGTTTCTCTCTGGAGAGAAAGTATTGTTGGATTGATGAGCAGTTTTGATTTTTTTGACAATATTTTCGTCAATCCAATGAAGTTTCCATTACACGATCAAAAGTATTGTCAATACTCCTTGTATTGACAATAATATTGTCTCGTGTAAGGGCAGCTTATCGATAATTTCTGAAATGGACATTGTGGTAATCTGGAACCACTGTTCACCGATGTAGGCGAGCGTTATTCGTGTACAAGTTCAGGGTTGAACATGACTTGAGAGTTTGGTATAAGAATAGAACTTCTGCGAGCATGTTGTTCGGTTTTTTCTTTAGGAGGCTGATTCAAATCATTCGTTAGTCCCACGACAAAAGGGCCTAACTGCAAATGACAGTTTCTCTTTGTTTACTTTTTCTTCTACGATTCACTGGATTGATTTCATATTTATCGTCTTACTCTTCGTGAAACATTCAAGTTAAAACCACAAGTTTTCGATTTATGTTGAAAACTTTCGAGAAATTGCAGTAATGGCTCCGTAATAATAATAAAAAAAAGTGAACAATGAGAGGCTCTCATGCGCAGTAGGGCATTTTTGTCGTGGGACTATCGCAATATACATCTTCGATTGGATGAATTTGAAATTCCGCCCATTTCAAATGTTGATCTAGCACATTTTATTCATCCGTCAAAGTAAGCCGAGGTGCCAGTTTTTTTGCAGATTCGTCTGTAAATTTACAATGACGTTTTTGTTTTTCGTTCAATAGACCGATGCTAGCGCGACATAATTTATAAAGCATCTACCAGTTGGCAAACTTTTATTGAATTTGCAGACTTGTTCACTTCTGCCCAAAGACATTCGAAACTTTCACCGAGAATCTCTGTTTGTTATTGAGGAAGGCCAGGGGTCTGAACATTTGTCTTCACATTTCTGTTCTAACTCGCAGACTGACAGACATTGCCTGAAATATTCAATAGAGTCATTTGAAATTCACAAAAAATGTCTGAAAATTACAAAGAAAAAAACAAAAGTTTCGGAGAATCAGTTTAACATATTTTTTCTTCGCGTGACACTTATTCATCAGAGACTCTGCTTTCAGCCGAGATGCCAGGTCTTTTCTGAGTGAAGCTGAGATGCCAGGTCTCATCTAGTGAGGTCGGATTTTTCAAATTACTCGATTGGCATATTGTTGCAAAACTGAAATGTAGAGGCGCTACTTGTTTAGAGATGATACTTTCAACAAGAGCTGTCAAATCGGTAGAAAAATTTCTAATTTCTCCACCTTTTCAACGATTTCTTATGAAAACGGGCAAATTCATTTGAAAAATCATAGTAGAAGTTGAAGAAAAAGTTTTTGCTCTGAGGTGGTAATGTTGATCTTAGTTCATTGTGCGAAATCTATCGTTTATTCAGAATGGAACATTAAACTTGGTTTGATACCATTTTTGAAATGCCTGTAAATAACAAATAAAGTATCCAAAATAAATAGTACTCGATTGCTATATATTCTAGTACTCGAGAAATCAACATTACATTGGTTTCTGTTTAAAAAATGTTGATCCGAAAAAACCTAACCTTACCCAATTTCACACATTTCTGACGATTTTCCATATTTAATCGTAGTTCACACTAAAAAAATAGTAGTAATCACTTTCAAATCGATTTTCTTCTACTCCCAGTGTACTTTTATTGCTGATATCTATTTGTACTATTGAATAAACGATAAAAATGTTGCAAATCACTATTGCCGATATGAAAATTTTCGAAGGAATCCACCTTTTCTTGGTTCCATTTTACATTGGCTGGTGTCGCTACAGGTAAATCAGCTTTGCGACAATGTGCCAATTGCTCAATAAGCGAGTACAATTTTAAATCCATTCGATTAAATTTTAATCGATTATCTGGGTTATAAATCGATTACTAAATTAATTCTTCGAAGAAAGTAATTAGGTTTTACATAAACATGACATAACCTCACAAAATGAACATTTTTTTGACAGAGGTTCAATTTTTGAATTAAAAAATTGCAAGTCGCCTCACACTAAACAGAATTATACAAATATCGCTCCTTGATGCTGGAAACGCATACAGAGCAATCTTTTTCGTCATTTTTCAATTTTTAATTTGCAGTTGCAAAACAAACCAAAGACACGGCAGCTTGCTGTCAAAGATGAACTTGATTCATCGGCAGTTCATTTGTATCGTCATCGTGTGAAACCTAATTGAATGATTCGATCGATTAGGTTTTGCACGATGACCACTCGAATGAACTACCAATGAACTGCCGATGAATCAAGTTCACCTTTGGACAGCTATCAGTGGTTTGTTTACATATCTGTTAACACGTATTCAAATTAGAATGAACGCAATGAACACAAACAAACCAGCTGTCAAAATTGATTCATTTTGTTAATTTTTGTGAGGTTATGTTATGTTCGTGCAAAACCTAATTCAACTAATCAAATTGGTATTACAACATCCCTAGACAAGTCTCTTCAAAGCAGAGTTGCCAGGTCTGCAGATTTGTCAGTAAATCTGCAGATCTCGTATATAGTGCTGCAGACATTGTTTGTTGCAGACTTTTGAAAATCGAGTTTGTCGCAGACTTTCGTCAAAAATTACAGACTTTTGAAATCGCGTTTGGTTTTTTTTTTTGCTCGTCCAGTCAGTTTAGCGTATAATACTTTGTAAAGTAATTGCTGCCTGCAGACATTTTTTCGGATTTACTGACTGTTGCTACTTTGTCAGAAGATATTTGAGATTTTTATCTGGCATCCTGCATCCATCTCTCTGAAGCTGCTGCATTTTTTCTTCAGCAGATTTTTAAAATTGCCCATTTTTGAACTCCTCAAACCGTTTCCGTGCGTCATACTTCATAGAGCACTTCAAGAGATCAAGATGTTTTACCTGGCATAGGTCTGAAACGAATGATTCTGGAATGAATGCTAGCTCTCTGTGCTGAGAATCATTGAAAAGTATAAATTGATAAATTGAAAATTTAAAGAACAAAAATACAGTTTTCAAAAGACGAAACATCTAGAAAAGGGTCATCTGCTTGGTGTTTTAAGTAGTTCAATTTAGTAGCCCAATAATAAGATACTCGGCGAAAGCAGACAATAGAAAAACCATTGCCAATTGACGTAACATGACGTAGAACAAACGCCAATCGGGCGGTATTTTTGGTTTTGAAACCTGTCTCAGTAGACCGCGATTCTGATTCAAGTGATTTCGAGCTTCCGTGCCACCGCACACCAACAAGTGACGACTTGCATCAAAGCTACTACAAGAATACCATCAGCCCGTATTCAACAGTGTTGTGAATGCTCTGATAGAGTCGGTCAGTCAAATGCGAGCACATCAGAGGAGGCCATTTTGGAAGGAAAACGCGAGTCGCTTATTATTAGTGTGTGTGGATACTGACGGTTGTTCAATATGATGAAGCCACTGAAGAATTTGCACTCACATCGTCATTACTAGTGAATTTAAAGAAAAATGATAACCCAATCTAAACAAACATTCCTCTAATAAACGCCACTCTTTAAAAGGTTTAAAAACTCCACTGTGACACAATCGATTCGAATCAAACTATAACAGAACGATTCACCGTATTTCGGTTCAATCATGATAGATATTTTGTACTACGTTTCTTTATTTTCTCTAATGCTTTTAGAAATACAATCTTTGAGTTTGATACATCAGAGTTTCTGTATACGCTAATAACTATTTATATTTCA
The DNA here is from genome assembly GCF_030247185.1 of Malaya genurostris. Classification (NCBI taxonomy): domain Eukaryota; kingdom Metazoa; phylum Arthropoda; class Insecta; order Diptera; family Culicidae; genus Malaya; species Malaya genurostris. The sequence continues at coordinate 150,724,964 of NC_080570.1, forward strand.
ATTTTTCGGTTTCACATTTATCACACAATTTGCAGAACAGTCACAGAAAAAAAAGACTTTCACATGTCAATCCTATACTAAACATTTTGTATCAAAAGTCCTGTCCACAGAAGAAAAAAAACTGGTTGATTCCACAACCAACCAAGCGGCCATTCAATTGTTATTATTGAAATAACTTTACTCAAAAACTCTACAAATAAGTGTAGTTTCGTTTCCAAATTCAACTCAAAATTCCACCAAAAAAAATCCAAGCAAAACTGTTCGATAAAATCCAGAAAAAAATGCCCTCAATCTGTCTCTGTTTCCAACTTTTGTAAACTGTCTCTAAATCTACCCCATCTCTCTTTCTCTCTCTGTCTGTCTGTCTGTCTGCATGAGTACTCAATGTTTAACTGTCTGTTTTGCCATCGCAAAAAAAAATACACTGCTTCTGACATGTACCGTTTGGAAAACAAACGAAAGACCAAAGATCAACAAACGATCCCGGATATTGCCTCACTGTGTTTGCTGCAAAACAAAAAAACTCATAACCAGATGGCGCAGTTTCTTCACCCCATTCAACACAAAATCTCATACTTACTGCACAATTACATTGTTTTATTTTTCGTTTTAGTTTTGGTTTTTGTTTCTTCTTCTTATGATTATTCTTATTATTATTGCTATTCGGTATCGATATTTGTTGTCAGATCAATCAGAAACATTAGAGAACGAACGAACTCTTACTCCTTGCAGTACAACACATATTGCTCTCTAGTACAAAACCAGTTTCTCTATATATATATATATTATATACGAAGTACGATTTTCCGTTCCAATATATGGCTGTGAGTACTTTTGTGAAACTAAACATTCCTATCGTATCTATTCAGGTAATACATTAAAAAATAAGTCGAACAATACAACCCTTCAAAATACAAAACCCACTGTAAATATGTAACTAAATGATTTCATCTATTTCTTCTTTTCTCACTTACCTAAAACTATGTTATTACTAGTTGCAATTATTGACTTGAAAAGCCCACCTTTGTGTTTGAGATTCTTTCGTAACCAACCAACTCCTTCATACGTTAGGTTCTTGGAATGCACTTTCAGTTTCAGGCGAATGGCTTCTGTGCATGCTAACTCTTGTCGTTGACGTTTGTTTCATAGTTTTTGGTAGAAGAGACGTGCTTGCAACTTAATTTTTTTAATTAGTCTAGTCTAGTGTTTGTGTGTGTTTTCTAGATAGTGCAATAAAGATATGAGGAAAAACTTGAATTGTCTGAATGTCGCAACCAAAGTAAAGCAAATAACCAACTGTTCACTGTAAAATGTGGAGAGAGAAAAAAAACCTTTAACTAGCAGTGCAGAAAGAATTGGTTGACATCTATGAGACTGCCGCAAAAATTTACTGATTAGGGACTGACTGATAATTCGAAGAAGAAGTAAACGAAAAAAAAAAACGATAGGGAAAAACTGTCTGCTATGAAACAATTTGATTTACTTTTCAACAATAATATATATCTTATTAACCTAAAAGTTTAGAAAAATTAACCGATATATCCGATTAGTTTTTTTATCTATATACTCTACATGCGGGCTGTCAATGCTCGAACCTAAACCGCCATATTTTCAACCGAAATTGATCAAATGTTTGTGATTTTTTCCTGCCGCCTACGACTCGAACGCAAATGATTCAAAAACATAACAAACGAAACAAAACAAAACAAAACCAAAAACGATTTGCCACCAATCGTTACACCTGCGTCGTTGTTTTTGTTGTTGTTGTTGCTGTTGTTGTGGTGGTGGTTGTGATTGATCCCGTTCGAAACACGTTGAAACACGCGAAAACCAAAAAACGAAAATCAAAAACGAAAAAACTATAACGCGAGCACAGAAAGAAAACCACTCGCCTTAAATACGACCCACCGTACGTGAAGAAACCGATGGCGAAGTACGTGGGCGGGGCCGCCAACGCCAACCACCACTCCCAGGATGACATCTCGCTCGAGGGTTCCAATAAAATGATGTTCGGCAACCAGACGACGCAGTTTAGGTGAGTAGTCCCAATACCAGTCCGTCCGATGTGAGGGCGGCTCTGCGGTCGCCGGCCACTAAATATCAGCTGACAGAGCAGGCAGGGTTTCTAACAGGGTCGACCACCGACAACGATGACGACGACACTGACGTTGAAAAAAGAAAGAACTGGCTGGGCAGGCTCGGGTGACTTCCGTGTAGCGTGGGCAGACAGATAGATGTAAGAAGATTTTCGTTTAGGGGCGGTATTAGACTGTCAATTGAAATGTTTCAAGCAAGATTCAGGGACTACAATTCGGGGGTATTGGGTTCGAGTCGATTGTGATGAGAATATGCTGAAGTGTATTTACTGGAAATATCGCACCCACGATGATAGTTTCAAAAGAGTTATTCTGTTTAAAAATAGTTCATAAATAACTGACAAACTGTGTTCATTTTTATTTTTCATTTCGAAGACCGTTTAATTTTTATGATATCAATATTATATTTTATTATTCTTTATAGAGTTCAGAAATAAGAATGCACATATCTCAGCGAAAATCGGATAAAATAATTTCAAGAACCAAATCCGGATAAAAAATGTAAATCAAAATATGGACTTAGATTTTCCAGTCGAACTAATACCCAACAAAATAACAGTTTAAATAAAAATAAGGGAAATCCCACATTTAGAAACAATCCACGGGATGGTACAATACCGAAACAGAACGGCTACGGACAATTTCGCCAATTGTTCAGTAATCAATATATACCGTTTTTCGAAATTCGTTCGTTTAACGGCTTTACTGCTTTTTCGTCAAAGTGTATCTTTTTTGCCGAAAAATGGCTGAATCTTTTGCTGAACTCTTCAATGATTAACAATTATCCCGAAATCAGTAGAAACTTTCACCGAAATCTGCCGATATTTCGAAACATGTGTTATCTTTTGCCGAAATTCGGTAAGAATCTATGATCTATTCAGTAAGTATAGTAACTACAAATTATTGTTGATTGTTTATCGAAAGCGTCTTCTGTACGTACGCGAAATATAATTAATGTGATGTATTTAGTTGTTTGTTTATGCAAAACTAAAATAAAATCTTGGATGTTTATGATGTAAAACGACGGAATTATATTTTCGCTTTCAACTACTGATGTCTCAGTGATTCATGAATTTCACTTCGTTGCTGTAATGACTGACGCTTGCCAAATTTAAGATTACCGAAACTCGAAGCAATTTTAGCTTTTGCCGAATTCATTACCGAGGTCTCGGGGGTGCAAATCTCAGCAATTATTTTGCCGAGATTCAACGAAAAAAAAGTTTTCACAATCGATTTTTTTGCATCGTGAATATATTTATCCTCTTTTTGAACTGTAATTTTTGAAGTCATATTTCGTAATAGAAAAATAGATAAGATCCTGGAAAGCGATTATTTTCCGACGAAAAAATCGGTCGTGTTTTTATACGGTTTTTGCACTGATCCCACTGCCGGATCTTGTATCGGAATCGCTGTGAAAGTCTCATTTTCAAACTCTGGAAAATCTGGACCAAAGCTCTCCATTTCCAAAGTTAAGTGAAATAGCTCAACTTCCAGTATAGTTTGCTTAGAGAAAGAGTTCAGGGCGCTATAAGCTAATTAAACGGAAATACGGAAATTGAAAGGCAAATACAAAAAAAAATAGTATTCTGGTTCCGTGTGGTAAACTTTTTTGTCAAATATTTCTGCGATAGTTTATTCAAAGAACAACTGCTGCACGGTTAAAGTAAAGTACCCAATAATGTGTATTATTCGAAGTAAAACGTTTTTGACAAATTCTCCTGCGACAGTTTATTTAATAGAAAAAAAAAACTGCTGCACGGTTAATATAAAGTGCCTATTTTAGTATATTACTCGATCAACTTCCAACAAACCCTCAATTTGATTCAATGAAAATGCTCAAAATACGGTAGTTTTATGGTTCCGTGTAGTTAATCTTTTTGATACATATTTTTGCAGCAGTTAACTTAAAAAAATTCTTCATGGTCAAAATAAAGTACCTATTTTTGTGTATTATTCGATCAATTTCCGACAAACCCTAAACTTTTTAATGAAATCACAGAACATAAGGTAGTTTTCTGGTTCCGTGTGGTTAATCTTTTTGACACATGATCCATAGAAATAAAATGTAGCTCATTGAAAAGTTGTTAGATTTTTTATATTATTTTTACTAAAATCGAATTGAATTGAGAAAACCTTTTTTACACGAAAAATTTGAAATAACGCGATGTTTTATTTAATTCTCGCAAAGTTTAATTTACGCACCCTCGAATTCGCGCGTAAATTAAGGTTCCAGTGTTTCTGCTAGTTGGTCCAGTGATCTTCACTTGGTCTTGTATAAGTCTTAGTGGGGAAAAAGTGTGGTATTGGAGTATCATTCCCTAAGAGGCTAGAAGTTTGTGAATCATCCACGAACTCTTTCAGGCTCTCTACTGAGGACTTTCTCCATTCCACCGTTTTTATAACATATTCAGACTATACTCGTTCGCCTCTACCAAGGCTTTATATTTTTTGAAGAGCCATTCCACCTCTACTTTATTCATTTTTCAAGTCTGGAGCTAAAAACATAATTCGCGGAGCTTCCAATTGTTTCCAGCCATTCCAAGACATGGATAAAGGCAAAATTTATGTTCCTGAATTGTTGACCTGGATTTTGGACCTTTGCTCTAGCCTGAACCTTTATTTTGGACCTGGATCTGAATTTTGAACTTAGATATTTAACCTGTATTTTTATCCCAAATTCTGGACTAGGATTCTAGACCTGAGTTCTAGACCGGGATCTTAATTTTATTCCTGGATTCTAGACCAGAATTCTACACCTGGGATCTGGATTAAATATCAAACCTCAAATCCGGATTCATTGTCTGTATTTGGAATTAGGGTTGTAGTCTGAGTTTTGTATTTGGACTCAGAATCAGAATTTTGAGCCTAGATTTTGATGCAGAATTCGGGACTTTGTAACTGGATCCTGGAGTCAAGGTCTAATTTCTGGATCTGCATTCTAGACCTGAATTCTGGGCCTTGGCTCTAGACCTGAACCTTAATTTTCTAACTGAATCTGAATTTTACAAATATATCCTGGATTTAGATCCTAAATCCTAAAACAAGATTCTAGGCTTGAGTTCTGGACCAGCATCTAAATTTTGAGCCTGTATTCTGGACCAGAGTCCTACACCTGGCAGCTGGAGTCTGGATTAGAATTTTAAACCTTGATTCAGGCCTAAAATTTGGAACCAGGATTCTGAATCTGATTTTTGTACTTGAATTCAGGAGCAGAATTTGGAACTTTGGAATTGAATTTTTGAACTAGAATCAAGGCCTCATTTCTGGACCTGTATTCTAGATCTGAATTCTATACTTGGATTCTGGACCTTAGCTCTAGACATGAACCTTGAATTTGGACCTGGATCTGAATTTTGAACTTAGATATTCAACCTGGATTTTGGTTCTAAATTCTGGACCTGGATTCTAGACCTGCAAGCTTCCGGGCCGGAAATCTACTTTAGACCTGAAACTAGCTTTTGAACCTGGATCAAGGCCTAATTTCTGGATCAGGATTCCATACCTGGAATCTGAACTTGGGTTTGAACCAGGATTCTGGATCGAAGCTTTGTATTTGGATTTGGGACCAGAATTATGAACCTGGATTCTGAAGCAGAATTCGGGACTTTTGAACTGGATTCTAGAGTTGATCACCTTCCAGAATTAAGGCATATTTACTGGAGCTATGTATTCTAGAACTGGATTCTGTACTTAAATTCTGGATCTTAGCTCTAGACCTGAACTTTGATTTTGGGCATGGATTTGAATTTTGAATATTTAACCTGGATTTTAATCCACAATTCTGAACCGGGATCGGGATTATGTTCCTGGACTCAGGACCAGTACTCTTCACCTGGGAGCTGAATTCTGGATTAGAATATTAAACCTTGATTCATGCCTTGAATTTGGAGCCAGGATTCTGAATCTAAGTTTCATACTTGGATTCGGGACCAGAATTTTGAACCATGATTATGGAGCAGAGTTCGAGACTTTGTAACTGGATTTTGGAATATAACACGGATTATATACTTGGATTCTGAACCTGGATTTTAGAATCTGGGCTGGATTCTGGACCAGAACTCTCAACCTGAGTTCTTGGCCCTAATTTGGAACCAGGATTCCAGACCTGAATTTGTCACTTGCATTCGGGGCCCGATTTCTCGAGCCGGATTCGGGACTTGCAACCTACTTTGCACCCGGATTTTGGACTTGATTTTTATCCCGAAATTCTAAAACTAGCTTTTGAATCAAGATCAAGGCCTAATTCCTGGACCAGCATTCCATAGCTGGAATCTGTACTTGGATTCTTGACTTTAGCTCTAGACTTGAACTTTAATTTTGAACCTGGCTCTGAATTTTAAATATTTAACCTGGATTTTGATCCTCAATTCTGAACCAGAATCCTACACCTGGGAGCTGGAGTCTGAATTTGAATTTTTAACCTGTATTCATGACCTGAATTTGGAACCTGGATTCTTTAGCAGACTTCGGGAATTTGAAACTTTCTATCCCGAAACTCTGGACGTAATTTTTGAACCAATTTTTGAATTTTGTAATTGGATTCTGAACCTTAGCTCTAGACCTGAACCTTGATTTTGGACCTGAATCTGATTTGATCCAATATTCTAGATCAGGATCTGGGATCTGGAGCTGGATCAGAACTCTGAACCTGAATTCTTGAGCTGCATTTGGGACCAGGAATCTGGAGCAGGATTCGGGGCTGGCAATCTTTTTAGGACCTGGATTCTGGACTCTATTTCTATCCCAAGATTCTGAAACTAGTTTTTGAACCTAGATCAAGGCCTAATTTTTGGAAGCTTTTCATACCTGGATTATGTTCTTGGATTCTGAACCTCAACTCTAGACCTGAAATTTGATTTTTGGCCTGGATCTGAATTTTGACACAGATGTTCAACCTGTTACGTTTTTTTTTTCTTTTTCGTTGTTTATTTTTTGATCATTTGAGAACTTCGATGCCAAATTTTGAAAAGTGAAAGCATTTGTTATGTGAAAAAAGCGTTTTTATTTATTTTCATTTCGATTATTATTTATTTTGGTTGGTTGTAAAGCTATAGTTCCGAGCTTATCTATTAAAATAATTCCATAAAAAAACCTGGAGGCGTCAAATCGGGTGATCTCGGGAGCCAGTCAAAATCATCTTTTTTCGATACGACTCGTCCGAGGAACAGTGGTCGTAACAAATCGAATGTTTATCGAGCTGTATGGCATGTGGCACCGTCCTGTTGAAACCAGCAGCCATTCAAACCATTGGGCATAAAAAATCATTAATCATGGCTCGATAATGATCGCCATTAACAGTTTTCGTTGCTCCATCTTCGTCTTGGAAATGATAAGAACCAATTAGTTGAAATTTTCAGTGACATAGAACCGAAAATTTTGCGATTTATTAATTTTAGTTTGACGTAAAGCCGCCATGACTAAGTTCAGTTTTTGCAATGACTGAGCGGAAATATATATTGGAGAAGCCAAGTGAAAGAAAAACTAACAGAAAAGATGAATTTTTGGAAAAAGATACGCTCTGAGACAGGACTCGAACCTGCGTTCTTATGCATTCCGTGCATACGCGCTACCATTTCGCCACTCTGATCTTGTTTTAGTCACTCTAAAACGCGAAACAGACATAGTAGCAACGTACATCGAACATGCTCTACATCCTGGCCGTCACCCGACCGATACCTTATATCCAAACATCTTCTCTGTCCATCAAACAGTAGTCCTCTCGCTTTATACCTATTTCTCCGATCAAGAATTGAGTAGAAGAGTGTATTTATAATCGCTTGTCACCTTCTTTAATGGTGCCAGTCGCTGGCTGGACATCGTCAGCGACAGACCCCTATGAAGGTCCAGCCAGCGACTGGTACCTCTGACAATGACCCTGTAGTTGACGAGAAACAGCGTCTACTTACAGCGTCAGCCGCCCGCTCCGGGTCAGACTCTGTCGTGGGCCGCCCCTAATATAAGGAATATACGCATATTTTTCCCTTCCCTGTCATCGTCCGACCAAAGATCCCATTAAGGTTACTAGCGCCGTAGTGAGTAAGGATTAGGAGTTTGGTATATGATTTATTCAGCTCTTCTGACCGATCTGTTAGTTTCATAGCGTTCAAGTTTTCCGTCCCATCATAAACAGTTCTGCTAGATCCGTTCCAGCTGAGCTTAGAATGATTCATTGGGGTCATTGCTGGGACTTGGTTCGTATGAGCAGTGCACGTTTTTAATGCTGTTGATAAAGAAACGTCCTTCTATTATCATTAAGTATATTCTGTTTTTTGACTGGTTAACGAATAACGGTGCGTATTCCCGTAAAAAGAAGACTTCAGTGTACTCTTTCGACGCCTTACTGAGACCGTAAAGATTGTTTCCAGGGAAATTTTTTAGACTGAATTTACTGATCTGAGGATGTTAAGTTGGGGACTTTTATATTTTATAATGATCGTTTTTAATCATTTTTAATTTGAAAAGATGTTTATCTTACTAAAAACTATCATCGTGCGGGTGCGTAAGAAAAATCTGCATTTAGAAAGAATAACCAAATTATTATCTAAAACCTAAAAGATAAAGTTCACGATGCCGAAAACAGTAAACCTGTTTCAAATTTTGATTCGAACACACCAGGAAAAAACGGTGCGCCTACCTTGATGGGCTTTCCTGCCAACATGTAAACTGACACCATAGCAACCATAGAACCATGTATAACTGGCGAATTGGAAAACATCAGAATCAATCTATAGAATCGAGTATTACTTTGGGCACCACCCCGGTATTGATAAGATTGATATGGGTGGAATAAAATTTCGCTTTGATGTTTGCTTCTTTTTTTTTGTTTTCCCCTGTGAAATACGTTACCTATGATCTAAATAATTCCAGAGCAGGTGCGTTCGATGTATTTTGATGCGATTGCCCAGGAGAAAACTGAAAATTCCACCTGTCGTGTTGTTTGCTTTCGCACTAGAACCCGTGATGAATCACACTCCGAGATATGAGAGCAAACAGTTTTTGAAATAAATATCGATTCACAGATCAAATTACAAGTTAAGTATTAACGAAATCAATCTGGCAGAATTCGGCCGTAGTTATTGTGTTATGAAAACCAAAAAAAAAATGAGAAAAGAAAAATCCTAATCGAATCCAACATTCAGACATTCAGGCTAAACATTTGCAATTCCTTGAAAGTTTGCCAACTTCCCGAAGATTATATACAACACACAACCCTACGAACATTTCTTGCATGCGTCCGATTCGTTTTCTATCGCCGCAACCCAACCCATCGTCATCGATCATAACCCCTTCCTCCCCCACAGCAGCCAGCCCCTTTTCTTCATCACCTACCACCATCAAGAATCGCCATCAGCCACATCAGCATAATTCATCGCATTTCTCAGTTCAGAGCAAATAATTTGTTCTACGGGTTTGAAGCAAAACTAACCAGAAAATTATTACCGTTCTCCGTTCCGGCCTGTGTCGTTATAAATGTCATCACGGTCAAAGCAAAGCGAAAAAAAGCTGGACTTTCAGCAAAAATTACAATTATCACCATCGTCGCCGTCGTCGTCCCGCGTTTCAGTACACAATGCCGACGAACAGACGGACGAACGGGCAGACGGATGTATTGCCTGGACTGGACGACAAAGTCGATCATTAATCATAGAATTTTATTACTCTCCTTTGGTTTCGCCTCCACCGAGTTGCGAACTCAGCAGTGCTGATGCCAGTTTATTTTTTTTTCTCAGAAATAGATCGCATCTTTCGCCAATTCAGCCAGTGCCTACTGCGAAATAAAGAACGGTGTGCGTCTCCATCGGAAGACGGAAGTCGGAAAGCGTCTCACATCTCCATCGAAAGAAAAAAAAACTAAATAAAAGTTTCATTCCATTTACGTACAATCAGATAAATCCCAGTCAACTCAACCGAAAAAAAAACTAAAATCCGACTTAATTTGGAACCGTTTGACAAACGTCAATTTTTTGTTGTCACTGTCTGGAGCATGTCCGGAAAAAAAGATAAGCGTTTGTTTCTTCGCAACAAAACAACGGAAGCTGTTGGATAAACTGTTCAGTTTTAACTGACTTCCCCTTCCAGATCAACCACAAATTGTCCACTTGACTCCGAAAATTACCATCTCTTCGTCCACCACCCCAAACCGGGATTCGCGTTCCCATGATGTTTCGAGGGATTAGTAGCCGAATGGCGGTTCATGGCGGCCGGGAAAAGCCAAGCAGAAACATCAATTTAATCAGCTTTGTGGTTGCTCGTTTTTAGCCCACAAACAAGTAATCCGGTTCTTTTTTTCTTTCTTTGCAACTCTGTGTCATTTCACTTCGTATCGTTCGTGTTGTCGAAGGAGCCGATGGTTTTTTTTAGGGGGTGTGCGTGCGTTGTTGTTTTGGGTTTCTATGGTGGTCGCTAAGAAATGGTGATGGCCACACTGATTAATTATCACACCGTTGGAGGAAGCAATTCTTCTTGCGAGGGTCGAAACGGAAGCGTTTTTTTCCTTTTTGGCAGGAACCGAATTAGTCACCGAATAACAAAATGGATGGAAATTATACGAGTCATTAAAGTTACCTGAGATGATTTTATTTCCTTGAAGAATAATTATCAACTTTTGTTAATTTTATTGCGAAGTGAATATATACTGCGACCAAAAGTAATTTTCCAACGTTTTTACCAGATTTAATACTTTATTATGGAAACGTAGTTATCGAGTCAATCTCGATTTCTACAACTGAAACGAAGCCTTGCTCAGCAAAACCGAAGTATAGATCGAATAACGAGGCTGTCAGATTCTAAATTATATGACAGGTAGAATAGAAAGAATTTCCCATTCGACACTCTTCATGCCGTTTCTGCCTGGACAATTCTACCTGAAATCCGTTGGTGGCTCCATCTTTTAGAAAGCGCTGGAAATTGACTTTTAAATCAAATGCTTGTTTGTAGTGAAACAAGGCTCAATATTCTCCTGCTTTGACGTAAACAGAGAAAAACGAATGGTGTGCAATTCACATTTGCTACGAGTGCCAAAAATCACACATTTTCAAAATAAAGTTAGAACATAAGTCTAACACTATTTTTTCTTAAGTGTGCATATATCGTTTTTTTTTTGTAAACTTTCAACTGAATTTTGCGGCTTTTTAGGCAATACGGGATTAAAATAAATATCATTGCTTTCAGCACCCAACGTGTCGACGCCATTGGTTCAAGTCTTCTTCAGGGGCGTTTCAGAATATGTTAGTGCAATTACAATTTTTAATGAATTTTCATTAACAATTGTTCGTTCATTCTTATCTATGTCAATAGTAGATACGGTGGAGATTCAGTTTCTGATATAGCTATTTGTGTTCTATGATACACAGAAAAAAATTATGAATTATGTCATAATTCTACAAACGATACAATTCATAACTACTTAACTTTTCAAATGATTTTCAATATTCCACTCTTACAGAATTCTACAGTATCCGAGTGTAATTTGCAATCGGCTGCCAAAGTGCCACTGTATAAATTTATATGTATCAATTATTCATCAAGCAAAAAAATCATCAAGCATATATGGGCTTCTGTAATTCGGTCAATTATCTGACGTGCTTTGTGATCTAATGTTTCTCGGTTCAAGTCGCGCTGTTGCTGTCGATCTTTTGTTTTTTTTATTTCATCCAATTCAAGCCAAGTAATTTTCAAATCACACAGTTTTACATGTTCTTGAATATGAATTTGTGTGAAATATGACGCTTCAATGATGTGCATCTTAGGAGATGTACAATCACTAGATTTTTTCGAACTATGTAGGATGCAAAAGTTACCGACGCCTTTTTATTTTAAGCATATAACTTCTGATTTAGTGCACATTCTGCGGACACTGATTAAGAAACTAAGTTGATTAATTTGATTGAAAAGAGATATTATCAATTTAGAAAAGCGATAAATTTTGGTCATTTTAAAAAAAAGTGTTCTGTTCCAAGAAATTTCACTAAAAATATATTAATGCAGTTTTTCAAAGAAAAAACTTTTTTTTTCTTTTTGAAAGCGTTTTGATTTGACCGGTCTTCCACGTTTTTTCTTAGCCGGAGCATCTCCTGTATGAGCAGCTAGATGTTTGGCCAAAACTTTGGCTTGCTTTCTCGATAGCAGCCTGCATATACTGACAATTTTTCTCGATTTGTCGAAAAAAAATGGAGTGCCGGTAACCGAAATCGGTACATTTTGAAAATGATAAAACAAATCTTTGGTTGCGAAAATTTTGATAGCATCCGGTATTAAATCACGAAATAGATGGAATTTACCTCATAAAATATTCAATCCACTCACCTTTCCGATTGATGTTCTTCAATTTATGAAGCCCTATCTAGACAGCTATTGATACTTACAAGAGCGTTTTTTGGCGAGAAACTATGACTAAATCCATTAAATACTGCTGCCCCTGATGAAGACACAAATCAATAGCATCGAAACGTTAGTCGTGTCAAACAAAAAAAATATTGGTTTTCAATCCAGAACGGCCAGTGCGGAAGCGGATCATTTCAGACGATAGACGATTGGTCAAAAGTCGAGCACAGTCGTCCCGTCGAATGCCCTTTGTCGAAAGCTGTTTCGCAGAAAGTCGTTTCACCGTAGACCCGTTCAAGTCGTTTCTACGAAACTAGCTCCGTCGGAATCCGTTTCGACAGAAGTTCATCTAGCTCAAAACCAGTTTTGTCTAGTCATTTAGTCTAAAGTTGTTTCGCTTAAAGTCGTTTCAACAAAAAAAAGTTCCGTTTAAAGTTGTTTCTCCAGAAGTCGTTTCGCCGAAAGTTAATCTCGCTGGAAGTAGTTTTGTTCAGTCATTTGATTGAAAACGGTTTAGTTGTTTCGCTGAAAATCGTTCCACCGAAAACCGTTCTGCATAGAGTCGTTTCATCGAAAGCCGTCTCCCCGAAGTCGTTTCGTCGAAAGTTCATCTCGCTAAAAGTAGTTTTGTTCAGTCATTTGATCGAAAGCGGATTAGCTGAAAGTTGTTTCACCGAAAACCATTCCGTATAAAGTCGTTTCACCGAAAGTCGTTTTTCCGAAAATTGTTTCGCCGGAAGCACATTTTACGTAAAGCAGTTTTGTCCAGTCATTTAACAGGAAAGGGCTTAGTCGAAAGTTGATTCACGGAAGTCGTTTCACCAAAAAAACCGTTCCACATACGGTCGTTTCACGGGAAGCCGCTTTCCCGAAAGTCGTTTCGCCGAAAGGTCATCCCGCTGAAAGTAGTTTCGTTCAGTCATTTCATAGAAAACGGTTTAGTCGAAAGTTATTTCACCAAAAGTCGTTTCATCGGAAACCATTTAACCGGGAATTCATTTGACTGAAAGTAGTTTTGTCCAGTCATTTCATCGAATGCGGATAAGCTGGAAGTTGTTTCGTCGAAAGCCGTTCCGCATAAAGTCGCTTCACCGAAAGTCGTTTCCCCGGAAGCCGTATCGCAGAAAGTTCATTTTACTGAAAGCAGTTTTGTCCGGTCATTTAATAAAAAACCGAACCCGTTCACCATAAAGTCGTTTCGACGAACGCCGTTTCACCGAAACGGTTGAGTCGAAAGTTGTTTCGCAGAAAGTCGTTTCACCGGAAGTCATTTAGCCAGAAGTTTAGTTTGCTGAAAGTAATTTTGTCCAATCGTTTCATCGAAAGCATTCATTATGTGAAAGTTGTTTCACCGGAAACCGTTCCGCATAAAGTCGCTTCACCGAAACTCGTTTCGACTGAAGGTCATTTAGCTGAAAGTAGTTTTGTCCAGTCATTTAATTGAAGGTTTCTCCGGAAGTCGTTTCGCTGGAATTCGTTCCATCGGAAGTTCATCTTACTGAAAGCAGTTTTATCCAGTCATTCTATCAGAAGCGTCGTTTCTCTGAAAACCGTTTCACCGAAAACCGTTCCGCATAATGTCGTTTCTCCGAAAGCCGTTTTACCGCAATTCGTTTCACTGGAAGCTCATTTCGTTGAAAGAAAGCTTTTGTCCAGTCATTTTATCAGTCTAAAGTCCTGCCGCAGAAAACCGTTCCAACGAAACCCGTTAAAGTCGTTTCATAGAAAGCCGTTTCCCCGAAATTCATTTCGCCGAAAGTTCATCTCAATGATAGCAGTTTTGCCTAGTTATTTCATTGAAAGCAATTTAGTCGAAAGTCGTTTCATCAAAAGCTGTTTCGCAGAAACTCGTTTCACCGAAAGCCATTTCGCAGAAAGCTATTTCACCGAAACGCGTTTCGCTGATTCTCTTCGCACCGTTTTAATGTTCGGATTACGATAGTCGAACCGTTTTGTTTTGCACTAACAACAAGTGCGTTTTACATTTAAAGTTCGGTCATTCGGGTTATTTTCCATTCGTATTTCCTTAGCTATGCAGTAACACTTTTCCTCTTTCTGGGGAAACTGTTTATCTGAGTTAGAAATTTGTCTTAGTGTAGTAACTTGTCATATATCTGCTATCATCCAATAGACGGTTTCTAATTGTTTTCATTCGAAAAAAAGTAAGGACGCATCGGGTTCCGGCTTCCAACATGGTCTAATATGTTGTATATAGATAAACAATTCTGTGCTAATGATTTGATTTGGTAAAATTTATAAAAGAATTTCTAGTCCAAAATAAGTACGATTTCCAACTAGAATACGACTCTATGTTTTTCTGTTGGAATCGTTATCGACGGTCATCCTTGAGTCCAAATACAAGAATTCATCATCCATTTCGATACTTATGATGAAAATCGTGATGTTTCATCTAAAGCGTCACTTCCTAAAACGTATTTTGTTGAAAGACTACTCGATTCGACAAGTTGTGATCTTGTGTCCGATGTATGTTTCCACCATCGTCACAAAGCAACGAATACTCACTATATGAATGTTATCTGTATAACTGAAATACTCAACGTACCTTCGACAATGGTATGACTCTGGCTACGCTGGTAAAGATATTTTATAACAGAATAATACTGTTTCCGATAGACTACTTAATGACATAGGTACATTTTAAAAGAAAAAAAAACATCGTTCACGGGAAGCAACACAGTAATTGTAAGAATCACCCAACAACAACGTCAATTTTTTTTCTATATTCAAAATAAATATCACACCACACACGAACGCACACCTTACGCATCACAAATAGATACAGAAAGCAGGAATAAGATTGTCACTACTGTTGAAGGTGGGAATAGTGGTGTGACTGTCAAATTATTCTGACTTGAAAGAAACGCAGTATGATATTCATAACATCGTTGAACTCATTCCAATTTGCCTGGATTCGACCCTCAGTCCGATGTATGTTTCCATCATCACCTCAAGGGGAAGCGAGAAAATTGTTTTATTTTAGGGATAAGGAAGCAGTTCGGAAAGTCAATTATTTGACTGTCACATCCTGACGGGAAAAGCAACGAAACCACTAGCGACAATCCTATTCCAGTGTTCTGTATCTGCAGCAAAAAAATGCACCATCAATGATATCATCATCATCATCAGCATCACCATTCGAGTAATCACGGAACAATTTTGCATGATATATCTCATCAGGAGCACACCATCATTACGACATCTTATTTCATGCCACACCGAACATTGAACAAATTTGCATCGTGAAAAAAAATACACGCACACGCACACGTACACACACATACACAGACATACATCCGAACACCAATGATTGCTGTGAAAATTTTCAAGCTCAAATCAAGTTATCTAGTCAAATGCCAGTTATAGCATATTCAAACATTTATAAATATACATATATCGTTCGTTTTCAAATCTAGCTTACCTACATGATTACTGTTACCTATTATTACTTAGTGTGTTTTAGTCTGCCAAATGACTTTGTCTTAGCAAAATCAGTTAAAAGAATTGTGTGCATAAGCAAGCAGCAACCCACCACCACAAAAAAAACGAAGAGAACGCCAGTGAGACCATGTTTATTTTTATCAAGCTTGATCCCCGTGATCCACCAGAAATGATTAGCAAAATTGCCTTTATTTTCTTAGGAAAGTTGATATACTATTAGTCAATAAAAAGCAAAGCGCTCCGGCGAACTTCCGGGCTTCGTGTCATTCGGGCAGCCTAATTCAGTTTGCCGCAGCGCTTTCCCAATAATTGCCCGTTTCGTTTTCTCGATTTCTTGTTACTAACGAACTTTTTTTCCATTTTACTTCACTCGGAACCACCCCCTTGAAGGGTTGATCACAAATCTCTCCGCAGAATGACGGGAACCTCGGGCAGCGAAGACGATCCGACGCATTCCGGTAAGTGACGCTTTGTTTTTATTTTCTCCCAATCCGTAGAATCGCGCGTAAGGTGACAATCAAAAAAATAAACAACCAAAAGCATTTTTTCCCCGCCACACACACACAAAAACAACTTTCACCTTCATCATTTTTATTGCCACCATTTTCACCAGCAATTGAACATACTGCAACAACAATAACAATTCAGTGATAATTTATGCCAACTAAAATGAAAAGAACGAAAGCAAAAAAAAAAAGATATCCCCAGCGATTTCTGTATTTTTTTCTTTTTGTTTCTGTTGGGACGGTTACGGACCGGAAAAATAACCAACACTTCCCTCAAAGTTGTCCCAACGACAACAAGAATGGGGAAAAAAAGTCCCAAGTTTTCCGCGAAAAGAAAAACGTTCTCTCCCTATCCCAACGCCTCTAGCCTCCTCCCACCCAGTTCTGGCTTGTTTTCTTTTCGTTTTCCCCCCGCCACGGAACTCCTAATGCATTTCTCTGTTTACCGGTCCCCCCTAGCTGGAAAGAAAAGTTCACGCACATTTATTATGAGTTCTTCAGGTCGAATGTAATAAAATTTGGTAACTGCGAGGTCCTCATTTCAATCGTCAGCTGTTTGGTTTGTAATTATTTCCAAAAACAACGTTTATAAATTATAATTTTTCAACTTTTTCGTTGAAAGCCATGGTTAACAGAATTGAAAAATTGCCACAGTAATTCAAATTTATATTGCCATTTTTATTAATTACTTTGCCAGGATTGGTCTTATTTTGTTTTTTGGATCCTTTTGGAACTTTTTGATTTTGTTTAACAAACCAATACTTAGTCCAAACTCATTACAGAAAGTTACACTTAAGTTTTCACTTAATTTCGAATCTATTTTTTCATTCTCTCCTTCTATTGTTGTCAAAACACAAAAAGTCAATCCACCTAACAGAAAGAGTTCTATTCTAACCCTATAGACTATGCTACTAGCCACACTCGCTTGTGATTCCTGTCAAAATATGCAGTGTGAGATATCCTCTTCGTGAGGAATGGTTGTCTGGTTATTTGGAACGACAATTTGATGAACACATAGTTTGTTATACGGACGGTTCTCTGTTGAATGGTCGTACTGGTGCTGGTGTCTACTGTCGTAGAATGAGAGTAGAGCAATCTCATTCACTTGGTGGATACTGTGCTGTGTTCTAAGCAGAAATCTACGCGATTCTGTGAGGGATATAATCGGTACTTTATCAGAGAATCTGTGGTAAACGAAATTAGTTTTGTTCCGACAGTCAGACGGCTTCAAAGATACTCAGTTCGAAGGATTCACGGTCGAATCTAGTGGTTGCATGTCGAACTAAACTACACTACGTATCCGGGCTTTTGGTTCTCCATACATAGTTGAGTCTGTGTATGCGGAGCAAAATTAAAGGATGTTCTATCGTTTCTCAGCCAACGTGGTAGGTAGCTATAGTCAAAGGGGAAATCTTTTCTTTTATTTACTCCTTCTATTGTTTTCAAAAAAAAACAATCAACCAGGCCACCTAACAGAAGAGTTCTATTCAATGATACAAAACTAAGTAAACCGCATTCAATTTAAAATTGAATAGTTGTGTAAACATAACTTACTATCGAGTGGATATAACTCACTTAAAAATAATTTCCAAGGGGAAAAGAAGTAAAACGTGAAACAAATCACTTAACTAGTTGACAGATTTATCGGAATTCAAAACTGTGCCGGACTCTGGATTCAGAACAAATTGTAGTCCAACTGGTTCGTTCCACGAGGGGATTCCCATTATTTTTCTAAATAAAAAAAAATATATATATAGCGTTCTTCAGTCGCACACGTGCCATCGCAGCTCAGAAAGAAACATGACTCTAAATTATGACAAGAAATATTTGTTGACCATATTTGTTGACCCTATCCAAGTAGTCACAAAGTCGTATGTATGCTTTGTAAACACGCGTGTAAATAGGGGTTAGATAAAAGACTTATTGAAGGATGATTTTTCAAAAGGTATAGCATTTGATTTTTAAAAAAAACATAAAA
Organism: Malaya genurostris; assembly: GCF_030247185.1. NCBI lineage: Eukaryota > Metazoa > Arthropoda > Insecta > Diptera > Culicidae > Malaya > Malaya genurostris. Next base: position 150,743,326 of record NC_080570.1, read on the forward strand.
AAGGATTTTTTCAAATCTTTATCTATTTACCAAATGTTAGACGTTGTAAGTCGATTCATTATTAATTTATAGACCAAACTGAATAAATTTGGCAACAGTACAAGGCACAATTCACGCGTGATCTGTCAAAGAACAGTGTTGCCAAGAAAATACAAAAATCACCCGTTAAGTATTCATTTGTTCAGACAATTGCGGCAATATTAAGTTGGCTTTAAGTTTGGCTAGCAAAAACAAAAAAAAAACGCACCAGCTTTCAAAAGTTTGTAAATTCGAAACAATCGAAGTTTCAAAAGTTTATAAAAGTCTTCAGACGATGAAAAAGGTTTGCACCTTTTCGATTGATGCTGTTCAATTTATGATACAATAAAAAAGTCAGAAAAAAACTTTTGTGTTGATTTTCACGCAAACTAAATTTGTTTTGGGTACAGCAAAAAGTACAAACGTATCTTCGCTTTAGTATTCGGCACAAAACAGAACGTGCTGCTATTACACACACATGACATTTGTCGGAATGACGCTATCTGCTTTCTGTCAAAAGTTACAGTGGGGTGCCGGTAAACGAACACCTTTCCCTATGATTGATGGATTTCAATGTGATTTCACTTGAATAAGATTTGAAGTGATTGACATTTGCAATTGAAATGTCAAATCAAATGCGGCAAAATTAAGTGCAAAACAGTGTAAGTCCAGTGTGTCGATTTTTATCAGTGTACCTAGTGTTAAAAAATTTGTTTTAATGATGAATACAAAGACGGTCTTCGATCAACTCGGTGTGAGTTTCAATATTTGGCTAGCATCCTATTTAACAATCAAATAACGACAAAAAGGCTCGGGAAATTATTCCCCAATCGGTTCTAAAGTTTGTCATTCTGGTATCTAGACCATAAGCAACATATTGAAGCAGAGCTTGCACTTTTCAGAACTAAAAAATTGAAAAAAAAAACATCGAGTGGGAACCTAAGTAAAATCACCATTGAATGATTCCGAAACAATTTCTCATATTGGAAAAACTTATCAGACAGGTGAAAGGTGAAACACATGTTTTACACAATTACCGAATGGAAAAAATAATAATGCTGCTTAAAATATAACAAGAGACATTTACGATCAAATTCTGCCCATTTTTGTACAGACTGAATTTTTATTAGGTGCCCCCCCATAGTAAAGTAAGACGTAGTCCTACGTAAAAAAAACGGCGACCTTGGGTTTGTTCTATAAACCGAAAAATTTAAATCGAATGTCACCTTGAATGAATATGATAGCAAATAGAATTTAAATGAAAACCAAGTTTCTGATAATGAATGGGCAGCAACTGAAATATTTACCGTTCAAAAATGGAATACACAAGGGAACGAAATTGAATCCATTTGATAGAAACTTTTTGTTGAGGTGGGCTAGAATAAGTATTCACCGTTCACCATTCTGTACATTGTCATTTTCGTAGATGGATAGTGTGTGCTCCTATTACCGAGAAAAAGACGTTCCATTAAACAGAGTCACCGTAACTAAAACATGTATCCCACCCACGTGTGTCTTCCATAAATTTCAACATGTATTTGCTCGAAACAATCCCAAACGATAGATGCTTTTGGGACACACCCGCTGAAGCTTTACCGCTTCACCGAGAATCAAATCTCAAGAGTAATTTTCTAAGCTGGAAAGGAAACTTTTTTTCTTTCAAAGAGATGCTTCCATAGTTACCATTTTAACAACGCTAACCTACTTGCAACGCGCTTCTTAATTGTTTCGCATTCACACTGAAGTTTTAAGCTTCTCCCTTTCGCACCTCGCCCCAAATCTTGAGCCCCTCACAAAACCGAAACCGACGGTGATGGCAAAATTTCTCGAAAAAGCCATACACCATACAGCGCATTGATGCCATTTCTCCCTCATCTCACGACGACGATGACGACGACGACGAAGAGCAATAGCGATTAAGAAAGATGTCGATGCGATAGTGCTCGGGAATGAAGTACAACGCCATCTAGTACAAAATGTTCTCGTTCGCACAAAAACCATCCTTTCTCGCTTTATTACACTCATCGCCCGTTATCTTCATTATAAATGTCTGTGAGTGGCGAACAAGCTCCGGCACTGCCTGGGAAGAACTTCTTTCGCATCCGGTGCTTCATTGTAAAGGGGAGAGGAGGGGAGGGGTAAGATGATGATGATAGTTGAGGGATTAAAATTATTAAAAACTTGGCTTCTTCTCCCGTTCCCGACTAGGTGGTGGTAAGAACAACACACACACATACACCCTCTCTAAATCTAATGGGAAGAACTTCTTCGAGCGTTTTAGTGGCCGTATTGTTTCGGCTTCCAGTCGCTACTATCCGTTTTAACAAAGCGGCGACTGAACAGCTCTACTGGCAATCCCAGGCAAGGCACTGCAAATGTGGGAAGATGCTGCAGCAAATAGAGAAACCTTTTGCAAGTTCTAAAATGGCAAAGAAAACTGGTTATACTCGTGTCCAAGTTTTAATCAACGAAAATTGAATCCTGAACGGTTTCCCTCGTTATTCAGGATTTTCTTTGCTCTCAACCCGGCAGGTTACAGTGTCGTAAGCGAGGCGTTTACTTGAGTTGAGTTTTTTTTTTGAAAAGAACTGACCACTAGATTGGGATCAACCCCTGTGTGTATTCGAATATAAATACTTCAAATGCAAAAACAGAATAAAAAGACGGGTGGATAATAGCAGAGACATAAATGGATGTCATGAATACAAATAAAACTGACATGCTTCCTTTCAAACTTCTGAATATTGAAAATCGATTTGTGAGAGCTTCACTTATTTGCTCCCAGAATCGTAACAATAATATGTAATAGTATAATCGAGCTCTTATGTTAACCTCAAATTATACTCATTATCAATTATTATAACTACTCAATTTTGACGTATTCATATATCGTTTGCACTTGAGTGTGAAGTACTCAAAGTTTGAATAATCACTTCTAAACGTGGAGAGCGTATTTGTACCTGCTTGTGAGGAATTCTGGCAGCCGGCAGAAGCCTGGCAAGATTCTGGCAGCTGTCAAAATTTTACAGGCGGAATTGCGCCATTCTCTCGCCGCGTCACGTCTTGCAAGTTCACTATTCCTCCTGTTCTTACTTTTCGGATTCATTTGATATTCGTCCATTTAGCATGCACATCAAAAACTTAAAACAACTCTTGAGAGCTGGTAAATGCAGTGGCGTCTCGTCCTCATGTGCACCTAGTTCACGGAACAATCGGCCAAATTGTAGGAATTAACTGCGTCCCCATCCGCATTCAATTAATTTGTTGATTTTCAGATTTTAGGTACCGAATATGAAGTAATGAGCGCTTACTGGTCAATGACAGAAGAAACGATCTTCTCATATCGCTTTACCGTAGCCAAAACGTGGCGCTCTGAACTTGAGCACTTTGTCTTGTTTACCGAAATTGCGTGTATTTCCACTCTTCTCATACACATCCAACATAAATTTCAAGTATCTCTTGTCGCTGTGTTAGTGTCTTTTCCATGCACATGAGTTTTGTTGTTTTCGCTGTCACGTTTGGCTTTGTGAGAACTTGTATGCACACCTTCAGGAGAGGCTTCAGTGGATTATGATTATGGCAGTTGTAAATAAGTTGCTATCTCAGTTGCAACGTCGAAGCGGTTTTATTACTGGATTTATTGACAAATTTGCTCGCCATGCAGAGCACCGAATTCTTCTATTGCATCGATGATACGAAATAAGTTTAATATAAAATTCCCACCCAAAAGTACATTATTTCATTGTATTGAAAAACACACGCGAATATCCATTACTCAAACTTTAGTCCTAACTCACAACGAATCGTTACATATGATTTCATAAGCAGTGCACAACCCGTAAATTTTCATTTAGGGGTCATCCTATTTTGTGCATAGGGCACATAACCGATTTCTATACTTCATGTTTCGCCTTCGACTCGTCAGTACATAACAGTTTATGTTGAACTGTTATGTAACCTGAATCGGCCAGTGTAAGTAGAAACTCGTTTACGCTCGGCACGACAGTAAAAACGTTGCACTTTGGTGCAAATAAAAAAAGTGTTCTGTAAGTAGCAGAAACTTTATGTCTGCCTAGCAGTTTATGTTAAACTGCTAGGTTACATAATAGTTCAACATAAACTGTTATGTACTCACGAGTTGAAGATTTGCATATGATGTTCGATAATGCAAAAGCTTCGTTATTGCCCTTAATATATATTTTTATAACAAAAAAAAATAAGCCAAAGGTACTAGAAACGTAGAATCAATTAAAAAAGGGTTCTGTCAGTCTTGTATGGCAAGAATCCGGTAGAAACATAATCGTTAATACCCGCTAGGCCAAAAGTTTCTACCGGAAACGATTGTTGTATATTGTTGCCAGATTCTGCCAGATACGTCTGGTGGGGGAATCTGCACGCCACGTACGAGTTGGTAGTTGTCAAAGTATCGTACACGAAACCGGAAAACTACCTAATTTTGAATACTATTCACCTTACTACGAGGCTCCGGTCACCTATTTTTAGTTAAATTGACTTAAAGTAGTTTCCATAAAGTACACGCAAAAATTTACTGAAAGGTGAATTATATCTAAACAATAGTAGGTTACATTCAATCAGTTGTTGAGTTTTATAGACTCAATTTCTGGATTGAATTTGGTTTATCTAATTTTAGCTTATTAAACGGAACTCTTGAATTTGCTCTTTGTGCTTTGACAACAAACGAATTTCGCTCCAAATCGTATTCGCATTTGGCAACACTTTCTCCGAGATTTGAGTGAAACTTTCCGGACATGTAGACTTTGTCAAAAAAAGCTCACTTTGTTTCTCCAAAATTCTAGGCTGTCTTTTGAAAAGGTTCCAACTTTTTTAATCATTTTTTGCTCAAATAGTTATTGTCGAAAAATGACATCCCGATCAGATGGGAATAGGAGAATTATAACAACTGGAGTAATTTATTTCAGGAATATTTTGCAACAAATTTTGAAATATTTCTAGCTGGTAAGCTGTTAAAATAACAAAAATCATAACAAAAATAACTGTAACGGGAACAAAATCGTAACAGATTTTGAAACGTTTATATCACAATTATTATTGAATTTGATAAAACTACAGAAGTCCGAAACCAGAAATTTATAACAATATTTGTAAAGAATTAGATAGCAAATTTAACACAGAAAAACTATATCCCAGCTAACTTTTAACATCTTTTCAACCCAAAATTGTTGAATGATTTTTTTTATTAAATGAATCATTAATTGGGTGATCTGATTTCTTCTTTTAGTTTTTTGAAATTCTGAGAATTATATTTCGATATAAAGCAACGGAAGAACTCATTTTTTTTTAATAAATGAACGTTATCATAAGTCTTGCAACTTTCAACTGTTTTCATTTGTTCAATATCTCAAAATAACACAAATTGTTATACATATCAACTGTTGATATACTTGTGTTATGATTTTGTCATGTGCATCTGATCGGGATATTATACAAAAAAATGTTAGTAATTTTTTACAACATCAGTCAACTTTTCGAATGAAAATGCTGAAAAAAAATCCTTATTGAGTCCTGCACTGATAAAAATTGACTTTAAAATCGATTTACAAGAAAAAAACATTTTTGATTTTGATGAAATTTTGTCCCAAGATAGGTTATGTTCCCTACCCGATCAGATGGTAATAACAGAATTATAACAACTGGAGTAATTTATTTAAGAAATATTTTGTAACAAATTTTGAAATATTTTTGGCTGGTAAGCTGTTAAAAGAACAAAAATCATAACAAAAAAGACTCTAGCGGGAAAAAAATCCTAACAGATTTTGGAACGTTTGTATCACAATTACTACTGAATTCGATTGAACTACAGAAGTCCGAAACCAGAAATTTATAACAATATTTGTAAAGAATTAGATTGCAAATTTAACACAGAAAAACTATATCCCAGCTAACTTTTAACATCTTTTCAATCCAAAATTGTTGAATGATTTTTTTTATTAAATAAATCATTAATTGAGTGATCTGATTGTTGTCATGAGTCTTGCAAATTAAAATAAAACATCATAACTGATTTTGTTATTATATTGTTATCATAGGTTTTAACTTTCAACTGTTTTCATTTGTTCAATATCTCAAAATAACACAAATTGTTATACATATCAACTGTTGATATACTTGTGTTATGATTTTGTTATGTGCATCTGATCGGGATATCATACAAAAAAATGTTAGTAATTTTTTACAACATCAGTCAACTTTTCGTATGAAAATACTGAAAAAAAATCCTTATTGAGTCCTGCACTGATAAAAATTGACTTTAAAATCGATTTACAAGAAAAAAACATTTTTGATTTTGATGAAATTTTGTCCCAAGATAGGTTATGTTCCCTACCCGATCAGATGGGAATAGGAGAATTATAACAACTGGAGTAATTTATTTCAGAACTATTTTGCAACAAATTTTGAAATATTTCTAGCTGGTAAGCTGTTAAAATAACAAAAATCATAACAAAAATAACTGTAGCGGGAACAAAATCGTAACAGATTTTGAAACATTTATATCACAATTATTATTGAATTTGATAAAACTACAGAAGTCCGGAAGCAGAAATTTATAACAAACGTTGTAATAAATTAGATAGCAAATTTAACACAGAAAAACTTTATCACAGCCAACTTTTAGCATCGTTTCAATCCAAAAATGTTGAATGATTTATTTTTTTAAATGAATATTTTTTTAGTGATCTGATTTCTTCTTTTAGTTCTTTGAAATTCTGATCATTATTGTTCGATATAAAGCAACGGAGGAACTCATTTTTTCTAATAATGAACGTTGTCGTGAGTCTTGCAAATTAAAATAAAAAATCATAACTGATTTTGTTATTATATTGTTATCATAAGTTTTAACTTTCAACTGTTTTCATTTGTTAAATATCTCATAATAACACATATTGTTATACATACCAATTGTTGATATACTTGTGTTATGATTTTGTTATGTGCATCTGATCGGGTACCATATTGGTAGTCATGAGTCATGCCCGATATTAGTTTATGGTTACTTTTTTCCTTTAAAAATGCCCATCTTGCAACATATGGAATGTTCACAGGGAAAATAATTACCTATCTTGGAAAACAATTTCATTGAATTCAAAAATGGTGTTTTTTCAGATATCGATTTTAAATTTTGAAAGTAGCTTTTTTCAGTGTAGGATTCGAATAGACGAATTTCGCCCAAAATCGTGTTTGGATTTAGTAACACCTTGTCCAATTTGAATGAAACTTACTTTATAGACCTATAGACTTTATCACAAAAAGCCACTTTGCTTCTTTTTTAGACTGTCTTTTGACTTTTATTTTACCAATTTGTTGCCAGAAAATAAAGTCGAGAAATGACGAATCCTAAAAATTGGGCTATTGTTGTTCACAAAATCAGTCTAATTTTAAAATAAAATAATTGAAAAAATACTATTTGAAAAAAATTGGTCATAAAAGTTTGACCACTTTCAGAGTGTAAATTGCACAGAAAAAAATAATGAAATCTACACGAAACGTAATGCCATGATACTTTGGAAGAGACATCAATTGAATCAAAAGTTTGATTGAAAACCATCATCGATGTAAAAGTAAATTAGAATGCCTTGATTATTCAATACGTTATACAACATGTTTTAATTTAAGTATATTGAAAAGTAAAGATCTGAGGAGTAACTTTATATTTAATTCCCTGCATCAAATATGTGCATGAAAATAGATGAGAATATTTTTATCGGTGCAAAAAGCCACGCAGACAAAAATATTTACTTCTGTTTTCATGCATATATTTGGTGCAGGAAATTAAATATAAAGTTACTCCTCAGATCTTTACTTTTCAATATACTTTAAAAGCGAAACTAAGCGTAAATTAAAATATTCATTTAAAAATCAAGGCATTCCAATTTACTTTTACATCGATGATGGTTTTCAATCAAACTTCTGATTCAATTGAAGTCTCTTTCAAAGTATCATGGAATTACATGTCGTGTAGATTTCATTTTTTTTCTGTGTGTGATAAAGTCTACATGTCCGGAAAGTTTTATTCAAATCTGAGAGCAATCATTTGTTCGACTTGGCGTGAAATTCGTCAACAATAAAAACAGCGAATGAAAGAGAAGATTTAAAACTGCTTTAAATTGAGCAGAATGTAGCCCATTAGTAACTATTTTTTAATTTTCCTTGTAGAGAGCAGTTGTTGTACCGAAATCATCCGTTTTCTGTATCCAAATTTACTTCGGCTAACATTTGTTTTTTTTTCTAGTGAATTATTTCTTCATATTCGAGTAATTTTTTTTCCCTACACAAACAACACTTTTTTTTGTCCCAAACCCAATCCTCCGGGGAGAAATAAAAACCCGTGAATTGTGCATGTAAAAGTAGCTCCCTTCTCCCATTAAACCTTCCGATGCGGGAATGCGACACTCTTGGGGTGTAGGTAGATGATAGATCACTGAAGCGAAGCTATTCACCATGCGCCTAATCCGATTATGTTTTGCCTCTCACGTATTTCGAGAACAATACTTGTAAATATTTGCAGCAATGAACGCCCCCACGCATTTTGTTCGCCATTATTTTTGCATCAACTGCCTTTTTACATTCCTATCCGCCAAAAACCAAAAAAAAAAATCATACCAAACTCTGATATGCCAATTTTGAAGTTGACTTACCACCGTTTTTTTTACTAGTTTCATATTGAACAATTGAAAAAAAATAATAATATTAATAATAAAAGATCACCTCAGATTAAAACTCAGTGCCAATGATTTCATTTAATAAGCACCTTTTTCAATAGTCCGGTTGAACTACTGAAACTCGAACCGCAACTTGGTTTTCTCTCTCTCTCTCTTCTTTTCCCGTTTTTGTCGGTATTTCCCCCCCGAACCAAATGCCAAAAAAATGCCGAATGCCGGCGTGAAAAAAAAGGCGAAGAAGAGACAGTATCATTCATCGATCTACCCCCAAACAATATCTCGAAACTTCCAGAAAAGGGCATACTTAAAAAACACGGATTCGGTCTAGTGTTGGCCGATAGCAATAAAGAAAAATGGCCCGACGACACACAATCCGATAATCTCGAATTGATAGCTCAGCAAGAATCCACTATTCCTCCATCAGGTGGCCAGGTGGGCCCAGCGGCCGTTGGCCCCGTGTCGGACGTCGAGCGTACGATGAAGAGCCTCAATGGTTATCACGAGGATATCCTCGAAGCCCTACGACGATCGGCCGCCCAGGTGCCACGCAGTAGCGCCAACACACCGTCGGGCAGCATCAGCGAAGAACTGCTCCGTAAGACCCTGTCCGATTGCGTCGCCGGAATGCAACTCGGAGCGCCCAATGTCTACCCGACGGAACGGGAGTACAAACGTAGCAGTAGTTCACGGACCGGCTCCAAGGAAAACATCTGCGATCCTCAGCAGCACATCCTCAGCGATACGGGGGCTACCTCGGCCCTGCTGCAACATCATCGCCAACAGCAGCAGCACCCTCAGGACGAAGACGATACACCGTCGGTCGGACCGTTACGTATCCGAAATCTGGAGGACCTCATACGACAGCTGGAGCACCATTCATCGCGGCACATGAGCCCCAGCGGGTCCGAGGATATTCGGATGTCGGAGACGGAAGTCGATCGTCACTATAGAGTAGATAGTTCAGCCGCTTGTAGTGAATCATCGCATGGGTATCCGAATAACAAATGTATTAGCAGTCCGGAACTCGTGTCACTAATCGTTGGTCCACTTTTTTTTTGCAGCTCAAACCAGCAACTAGCTCAATCGCAGAAAACTGCCACTATACTGCCGCCCTACAGTAGTCGCTGTCGTCCACCGCGATCGGACGACGAATCCCGGTTTTCGTACGGTGGTGGTGGCGGTGGCGGTGGTGGTGTTATCCCCGGAAGCAGCGGTACCGGTCGTTACCGGCATCCGGCGAGTCGCCACCCCGCCCACCAATCGCACTCACCCCATTCGCCTCACTCGTTTGCGCACCACACCCACCATGGGCATGCCCACGGGCATTCGGCGCACGCGGGCCACTCGTCGCATCACTCGTCGCACACGCACCTGCACCAGGACGACGAGGGGATCTACGAGAGTGCCGATCCGCACCCGGTACATCCGATTCACCCGCACGATCGGAACGCCATGAGCGACCAGCGGGATACCAACGATAGCGAAAGGTAGGTGTTCCGAGTAGTAGTCCCCAGGTGTCCGATAGAGCTTTTGGCTGCCACGAATCATGCTTCGTCGTATCGTTATCGATGCACCTTCCTTGTAAATAAATTGTGCACACCTAGTGAGAGATAGAGAAAGAAAAAAAAATGAGGGAGAAAGTTTTTCGTTCTGGTTGATTTTTGTCTGTTTTTTCTTCAAGTTCTTATCTTCTAGTACACGCTTCTTATTCACACGCGATCGAGAGTCCGTCCGTTACGACGACTCTTTATATCGTTTCTTTTTTGTTCTGTTCTCTTTTTAGTTGAATCCTGAACACTCCTCCCGAACCACCCATGTTGCTGTTGTTTCCCGGCCAGGTGGTTGACGTTTGTAGTAGGAGAGATGTTTTATGTGTGAAAGAAGAACCAAACGAACATACATTGCATTGTACTGTACAGTCGGACTAACTTGTCGGACTTCAACTGTCACTTCGTAGAAGCATAAAACAGTTTTCCGCTCACCGGTCGTCAACCACCATCAAAGTAGTCGCTTACGGTAGTGTTTGAAGTGCATCATCACTTTATCAGTTCGTTATGTAGGATTTCTTCTGGTCTTTATAAGTTTTATTCGTTATTTTTGAAAAGTGTAAAAACACAGACACATAAAAACCCCGCACATACTTACGACCACACACCACAAACCCGCCAGCCTCCCACTGCTTGTGCTGGGCAAGCCGAACGCAGCCGGTCGCTCCTTCCGTTATCCTTCTTACGATTACTCTTGATTTGGTTAGTGCTCTGAAAGACCAAAAGAAAGTTTTTTCAACCATTTGTTTTTTCTTTGTTTGTTTTGGTATAAACCACCACGAAATTGCCCTGCTGCCAATCACTGTTTTAGTGATGAATTATTTCAAGCTCAACAACAGTTAGCCCGATGGGCGAGTGAGGACGTGGTTTCCGTGGTGGTAATGGAGCAAGGATCGGATTCGTCCCACGCGCAAGGTCCATCATCAGCCAGTACCATGCACGGCCATATTCAACAACATCCATCGCATCAGCAACAGCAGTTGCATCACGACAACCCTATAACTACCACCACCACCACCAGCAACGTCAATGGAGTACAAGCAATGGGCAGCTGTCACAATATCAACAGTTTGAACCACCAACAACTGGTGAACAGCAGAGACTACTATCCTTCGCCACCCTCCACCGAGACCGAGAGCAGTGGAAGCGTAATCCAACCGTCGAGACGTGGACCCATTATGCCCGGCCCCGGACCAGACGGAAATCATATAATGGAGAGTACAGGTCGCTATCCCGAATATAAACACTGATAGTAGCTGAACGGGATTTGATCTCGTCACGCGTCATAATCCCCTTCTAGTAGTGAAACGTAACACACATACACATGCACATACACACACGTAAAGTGTTTATCATCGAGTCGAATTTATACTACTGCAAAAGAGCGCCTACGGAGAAACATGTGAGAACATAAATCTGAAGAAACAAAAAAAAAACAGTTGTAATATATGTGCGCAATAAAGGAATAACCATTTTCCACACAACAATTAAACAAAAAAAATTGATTGATTGAAAACGGTATTTGAAAACAAACAAACAAATGAAAAAAAAAGTAACAAAGTGTTCACCGTTATCGTCTCACCACGCAACATTTTCGCTAAGCCCTCGGAATCATCGTAAAACAAAAATCAAACCAAAACTGTATAGGACATAACAAAAACAGAAGTATAAAATAATAATATTCCTCTTTCCCATTTAGGCATTGAGAAATATGTTTAATGGCGACCTGTTTTTACCAGGTCGATTGAGACATAAAATAAACACACACATCCACACGGAAACCGCGCACCACACGTCACTTCTTTCACCGCATACCGCGAAAAAAAAATAAAAGAAAAAATACAATTCGCCATCATCGACGATCAGCAAGCAGGTAGAGAATAAAAAACTGAATGAATCAAAATAATTTTTACAGAAAACAAAAAAAAAAACAAAACAGTTTATATCGCAACACATAACACACAGAAATCGCAGTAGGCTGCAACCTGGTGGATAAAGCGAGTAGTAATGAACGATATTTTTACTGGAATACACAAACACACAGACATAAACAAACAAACAGATAGAATAGCAAGCAAGCACGTGACAAATAAGCGATTAGTTGGAAAACAAGAGGCAGAATGGTGCTCGCTGACGATATGGCGCTAGGGAAATTTATAGTTGTTATAAATTATAAAACAAACAAACAAAACAAGAGAGGGAAAAAAACTAATTGGCTTCAACCATACCACAAACTAATACCTAGTTAAACACGGAACTACTCACTGCATCTAGCACACACCCAAAGCGTTCTAAGCGCGCATTACGAATAAGGTCGTTCGGGAAACTCAAAACTAAAAACACTCACACACAGAAAAAGAGGAAAAACAAACGTATATAGCTAGAATAAATCGTGTAATGTAACAGGAAAAAAAAAACAAAACGATCAAATTTCACGGAACATCAACTTTCATCCACATGTAAAACTATAGCTAAAACATGAACATAATGACAACTACACTTCATAAACAACGCGGCAGACGCGGATTACAGCCTCCGGAGTGGGGGCCCATTTCCTGCCGTGGCACTAAGTTTGACAGTTATTGCTCTAACCGGCCGGTGTTAATGGGGTGGTCCCGCTCTGGAGGCCATAAACGTCAAAAAACAGCGTCAGACCGTATGCTCTACAGTAAAAGTGCAAATCAGATAACGGTGAGTGTATTTTTTTTTGTTATCTTCAATATGGCACTAATTGTTTGACCCCCCAGAGGTGCTGGTTTCCGTCTGATTGAAAAGCAAAAGGAATCTGGTTGGATATCGAAAGACAAAATCCCTTAAAATCCCATTCGAAGAAGAATTCCTACTAGAAGACTACTTTGTTTTCATGAATCGATCCATCAATGCCGAACCAATTGAAATTGTAAAATGACAGTAAAAGAAATGTTACTCTCAGTCCCGCTCACAAATTGTGAGAACGAGATTCAGGTTCGGTCGACAACGCAAAAGCGACACAGTAGCTTCAAAATCGACTTGAGCAGTGTGAACGTACTCAAATTGCATTCCAAAAAAATATTCGGTAAAATTCACCCATTCAATCGATCATCTCCAAACTTTCAGGGAATGAAAACGAAGATATTATTAAACAATTGAAGTGAATACATCTTACTTTACTATAGGGCGCCTTTTCAAAATTGAGCCTCTAAGAAAGTGATAGGTTTTTGGTCGTGTATTTGTATTGTTTTATTCATCGTTCGGGGCTAGTCCGAACACGGGATTAAACCTGAAAGCTTAAGGTTCTGCTTACAATCTTAGGAAAACAGCCATTGTTGAAAAAACGCAAAAGCAGTTTTCTCTGCTACTGCTTGATGAATCTTCAAAGGAAATACATCAGTTTATTTAGAAAAATGTGCCCAACAAACTGATATTTCTCTTTTGAATTTCCGCTCAACGATAGTGAAGAAAACTGCTCTTGTGTTTCGCAACAATGGCCGTGTTCTAGAGAATGTAAATTCTCCCATAAATATTTTCTAAACCAGCAATTATTTCGATCTATGGATTGACTTTGTAAACGAGCCTTCATGTAACAGACAGATGTCATTAAATTGGATGACGCTGAATCAATTTAGTTTGGCTTCAATTGTGTTGTTTCAAAAGGTGTACGTTTTTTACTGATTTTTTTTTTTCGAAATTTTCTGGTGCTTTGAAATGTTAATTTCGTGCTGTATCCAGTGATTATTGAGTGCTTTCGATCACGTGGAAAATAAAATTATTATTGTGTCTGGAAAATGAATTGTATGTGCGGGGCTAAGCCGGACCAAAATGTGGGCCTCAATCGGACACATAATTTTCGAATTGAAATTCTTAGCGGATTCTTAAAACATACCTAAAACTTGATATCTGTATATTTCAATTACACTTCTTATTAGTTATTAAAACAAGATTTACTATAAATTCAATCGTAACGTTCATTATATGTAGCGAAACAATCAAACAGTCTTTAATAATGACTCTAAAGTCAGTTTCAACATCAACTATTTGGTACTGCAGAGCGTGAAGTTTCGAGGCAATACCTACGTTCACAGCGAGCAGAATTATGTCTTATGCAAGGTTGAAACCAACAGACAATTTTTTTGCGCTCATTAAGTTATCTTAAAATTGATCGCGCCCTACTGTTTTCGATCCTAATTTTTGTGCTTAGCCCCGGTCTCCCCTATCAACATATTTTCTTCTCCACGTCATCGAAGATATGATCATCAATTTGTGATAGAATTTTCGGTAGTATGAGATAACCACATGTATCTCAAAGTGACACGTTTTGGGGTTTGAGCGGTTAGAAAAAAAAAGAATGTTCCCTTTCTTTCTTCATAGTGGAATTTAAGGGAACTTTCATTTTTTTCAAAAACAGTCAAAATTAAAGCTTCCTAAAATATTTGATAAGTAATGAAAGTAAAAAAAAGTACGGGTGTGTAATGTCAGAGACATAACTGGATGTCGTGAATACGAATAAAACTGACACGATTTCTTTACACTTTCGAATTCGAATTGATAGGTGATCAATTGTGTGAATTGCGAAACTGACCCCCTTTTCACTACTAAAATTTTAAACGATTTTTGACGTCGATTATCTCATTTTGGATTTGCATATTTCACTGAAAGAAACTATCAAGATGCTGTACAGGATTCATTTCTGCCTTTTAGAAGGACCAAATTCTCTACGATATTTAGCACAGTTCGAAACATTTTTCTCGAAAGAAAAGTGAACGAAACAAATCAAATTATTTTGGATTTTCACCAAACTGATGATTTCTACCTTCGATTTGCAAAGAAGTAATCTTAATAGTTCTTTAGATAACATTTAGAGCCATTAGAACGACTGATTTTATATAATGTTGTCCACTTTTCGTTTCTTGTTTTCTTTCTCTCCAATGCAAACCACCAGCAGCTGGTGGAATAGTTCTTGCTTGAATTGAAAATAGCTTTGCATACAAACCGACACATCCGCTCACAGTGCCAAATGATGCGAAACTTTTGATGAAATAGTGAAAGAATTATGTTGCTGCCATTAATACAAGTCGAGATATTCACGATTACGTTCTGCCCATTCTTCCATATGGCTAATTTTGAAAAGGCGCCCCATAGTAAAGTAAGTCGTATTTACCACAAAATTGACACTTCATTCATTCTAGCTTACCTAGTTGTCTCGTTCAGCTCGGACTGGAATCCAGGTTCAGAATCCAAGTTCAGCTCTGAAATTAAGTTTCAAGACCAGATTTTTTTTTTCATTTCCTGAATCCAGATCTAAAATTTCGTACATCGTCCAGAATCGAGTTTCGGAATTCTGGAACTTAAACCGAAATTGAGAACTTGATTCTAAGCCTGGATTTTGCAACCGAAATCTGGAATTAAGATCTGTATCTTGATGATAAATTTGAAACTAAATATCGGAAATAATTTCTGAACTTGGTTGGTGGTAAGTTCAGTTCCGAAATCTCAGGTCCAGAATTAAGATTCATTGATATCTAAGAAACTGACCTACTTTAACATTTTCTGTTTGGTCCGACTTTAAACACAGTTGATAATTATTTCCACGAGCAAAATTCAAAACAAATCAGTTACCCCTCGTTTGGCAAACAGCGCACAAAGTAGTGATGGGTGAGCGATCACGAGTTCTCATTTCATTTGAACCGACTCGTAGCAGTGAGCGAACGAACGACGGCTTTTCAAAATTGAACCGCGGCTCTCAGCATTAAAAGTTAGCCAAACCATGAACCGTGGTTCATCCGTGCTGCCGCTCAAATTTGACAACCGTGGTATTCGTATAGTATAAACTGATTATGGATGAGCGCTCACGAGCCGTTCAATGGTTTTAACCGAGGCTCTCAAAATGAGCCATGTCTCTCAGCATTAGCGAAGTTCGCACTGCAGAAACTGCACAAAGCTAATTAAATTATTCTAGATTTGCCCTAAACTGATGATATTTACTTTCGATTTGCAGAGAAGTGAACCTCATAGTTCTATGGTTAATATTCCGAGTCCTTTGGAGGGTCGATTTTGTAGAATGTTCACTTTTCGTGTATTTTGAGCAATATTCGTGTATTTTGAGCAAAATACTGATAATATTAGACTACAACAACAGAATATTATTCTCAACATTTGCTACTTAGCCATTGTAGACTAACTGGCGCACCTTCTTGCGAACGTTCCTCATTAAATTCCGTACAGACTTCTTGGTGACAAGTTTTGACAGTTTTTTCCAATCTTTTTCGAACTGTTGAATGGTTTCGGCTGCCGAGATATGTTTCCTATGATGTGCCTTCGTTAATGCCCAAAATTCATCCATTGGTCGAAGTTGTGGGCAATTTGGTGGATTCATGTCTCTTGGGACGAAAGTGACATTTTTGGTAGTATTCCATTCTACCGTTGATTTCGAGTAGTGGCAAGAAGCAAGATCTAGCCAGAAGACAACAGGATCCTTGTGGCTTCGAATCGTGGGTAGAAATCGTTTTTGTAAACATTCCTTGATGTATATTTCGCTGTTCATTGAAGCAGTAATGATGAAGGGTTTCGAAATCTTACCGCAGCTAAAAATTGCTTGCCAGACCATAGCTTTCTTACCAAATATTTCGACTCCAATCGATGTCTCGGACTGCTTTAACACTTGCCCTTCTCGTACCGTATAATATTGTGGTCCCGGCAAGGATTTGTAATAGAGTTTCACGTAGGTTTCGTCGTCAATGATTATGCAGTTCAAATTTCCAGCAAGAATCGTATTGTACAGCTTTTAAACCCTCGGCTTGATCGATGCTTCTTGTTTCGGACTACGTTTTGGTTGTTTCTGCTTTTTATAGGTTCGAAGATTCAAACGTTCTTTAGCACGAAGAACATTTGACTTCGAAGTACACAATTTTTCGGCCACATCCCGAACTGAAACCTCCTTCTTTTGTTCGAACACCTTCAGTATACGTTTATCCAACTGAGGGTTAGCAGGACCCTTTTTTCGATCCGTTTTCGGTTTATCCTCAAAGGTGTTATCCTCACCGAACTTTTTTTTTTTGTTTCGATTATAGAGGTTTTAACCTTAAGGTCATTCGCCTCTTCGGGCCAGAAAAACTTTCTGACCCTATGTGCGGGGTTGGGAATCGAACCCAGGTGGGCTGCGTGAAAGGCATCGACTTACCCATTACGCTACACCCGTCCCCCTCACCGAACTTCCTGATTGCATTTCGCACGGCTTTTTTACTAACTCCTTCCATTTTTGCTATCTTTCTCAGTGACAGTCCGCGTTCTGTGCACCATTTGTATACATTTTTTCGACGTTGTTCTGCTGAAAGTCCACCCATTTCGAAACAAACTAATAAAAACGAATAAACAACTGCACGAGCGGTTAGAGAAGAGTGTAAACAACAGGACGCAGTCATAAAAATTGACAGATTCTGAACCATTGCGAAATGGCAGCGGTTTTTGGTTGCATCCATACTTTCTGGGACAGTCTTTAAAGAGAAATCTGGGAGGGTGTTATTTTTGTAACTCGTTTAAATTATTGTTAAAATTGTCTCACAAAAATTCGAAAAAGTCATATAACTCTCAAACACCAAAACGTAGCAACATACTACCTTCAGCAAAACGATGGCTGTAGTTTACTTGTTTATCATGTACATCATTTATATTATAGTTTATACGATTCTACTAGCACTACGAATTCTTCCAGATCGGGGCTCGAACATACGACAACTGGTTTGTAAGACCAGTGCCCTATGCATTGAATCGCCAACCCGGGACGATTTCTCTTCAAACTTTCCCTATTTTATGACCTTTCAGAAACAGTATAAGATTACCGATTTATTAATTTTTAGTTTGACGTATAGCCGACGATGTCCAGCCAGCGACTGGCACCATTAAAGAAGGTGACAAGCGATTATAAATACACTCTCCTACTCAATACTTGATCGGATAAATAGGTATAAAGCGAGAGGACTAGTGTTTGAGGGACAGAGAAGATGTTTGGATGTAAGGTATCGGTCGGGTGACGGCCAGAATGTAGACCATGTTCGATGTACGTTGCTACTATGTCTGTTTCGAGTTTTAGAGTGGCTAAAACAAGATCAGAGTGGCGAAATGGTAGCGCGTATGCACGGAATGCATAAGAACGCAGGTTCGAGTCCTGTCTCTGAGCGTATCTTTCTCCAAAAATTCATCTTTTCTGTTAGTTTTTCTTTCACTTGGCTTCTCCAATATATATTTCCGCTCAGTCATTGCAAAAACTGAGTATAAGATTAGTTTTAATGGATCTCACATCTGCTGAATATTTATAGTTGTAGGTTGACTAGTTTTGACGAAAAAAACAATAATAACTTTTGAATGGTAGCTTCTATTGGAAACCTTAGTTGAGCAAAATTGTGCGCAATAGCTAGCTCGACAAATCTTTGGAAGTCGATTTTCTCGTGAAACTCTTCACAAATAAGTTAGAACAAAAAAGGTGATTTTTTGAGAGCCACCCTACTTTTACTCCGAAAAATTAATCTAATTCGATCAAATGAAGAGGTAGGAAGATGGCTTCTTCAGTTTCAGAAAGTTTGAAACCCTAATGATGTTTTACATAAAAAAAACTACAAGGATCAGCCCCATGGGGTTGTTCGAGCCATTGATGTGGAACAAGGCAACCAAAATTTCTAATGATCGACATTTTCAACTAATCGTCACACGTTTGGATCCGCAAATGCACGAGAGTCTGCTTAGCTTGATCTTTATTAGGAACCAACACCGAACACGCGAACCCAGAATATAGACTCTATTTGTCGTGATTTGTATTTGTTTTGTAGCCGAAGAAATTACATCAATAGCCCAAATGTATGCAATTATATCTTTGAACATACTTGCGATACGGATATCGATATTGAAGCTTCACTTCGTCAAGCTTGTGTTCAAGTTTTGTATGCAAGCAATTATTTTTATAGTGTTTCTGTACCATTACTACCATTCTGCGATTTCGGTATGCCGGAGATTTTTTGCAGGCAAAATAGGACACTGCTAGCTATTAATCAATATTTCAATGATACACAAAAATACATGGCTATGAACATTCAAATCAATACGTAGAAAAATTTCTAATCAAATGTTGACATAATATTAATAACTGATACAAAATTGACTGAGCTGTAATTGTTCAAAACCTGACCACATTTCTACGTGTATTTTTCTTGAGTTTCTAATTTGCACCCCTATATAGAAAACAAAAAAGTGCTCCACATTAAAAATGCGGCAGGTGAAACCAACCTTTAGTGAAAACACCAACTACAAAAAATAATATTTTAGAGCGAAAAAAATTTTTGTCTCGCTAATTTTCCGTTACGCAACGGGTTCTATTTTACGCCATAGTCCAGTCTGTCATTCATCAGTCCAGTTCGGTTTTAGCTAGAAAATGTCCTTTTGACATTTGAGAATAAGTGAATTTGTGAGTCAATAAATATCTGCAGCGTTTATTAGAAATCTCAGAACTGAGCGATGAATCTGCAAATATGGCATCACGGGTTTGCATATACTGAGCTTATTCAGACCAGCGATGCCAACCCTACGGATTTATCCGTAGATCTACGGATTTCTGTCTTATCTACGGATTTACGGATGAATCATATGAAATCTACGGATTTAGCATTATTTTACCAGAACCCTCCAGATCCAGCATTATATCTCTAGATATCAATGGAAAATAATTAAATATTGTTATATCATCTCCTTTTTTTGCTTGTCCGATTAGAATAGTAATGATGCCTCTATATAAGCCACCGATCAGTCATTGTTGGAGCTGTTCAGTTTATGTAAATGTACGAGCATAAGTATACTTGAAATCAAATCTACGGATTTGACCTCAAAGAAAAGTGGCATCACTGATTCAGACCCTGTTAGCTTAGAGAGAATTCAGTCTTCAGAGAGAAATCAAATGAATTGGACGAGATTCGAAGCGGGTGTCATACTCACAAAAAAGTACACTGGGGTCTCTTTTTACGCGATTTCTTCTGACGCGGGTTTTTTTTACGCGGTGTTTTTCGGCATCAAAAAATTTTTTTGAGATTACACCAGATCAGATACGTTTCATGCATTTCTAAGATATTCGGCATCCAAAAAATTTGTCTTTGGCTTATTTGTATATGTGTATTGAAAGATTGTGCAAATAATTTTCCCGCAGGAGTCTAATCAAGTCTAAAATGCGCAATATCTAACGGTTAATTTAATCGGAAATTTGTCCTGGGTTGTCCAGTCGAAGATTTTTCTATTTAATTTCGTCATGAAGAACTACTGGACCCTTTTGGAGCAAATAACTGACTTGTAGGACCAGCGCCCTACGTATCGACCCGTAAACCCGGGGAAGTTACTATGTTTTGATTAGAGTTAGAAGTGTAGAGTCGACGAAATTGGCAAGATAAACATCCAGTAACTGTCGGCTCCAGAATTCTTTGCAATTGAAATTGAACATGTTCTGATTTTTCTTCGATTAGAAATTACGGAACTTTGAAAAAATGTTGTCAACGTCGAATAAAAAATATACAAATAAATTCGACTGGTGATGACGTTCGAAAAATTCCAGAATCTAAATTTTTCAAATCCTTAAATCATGTTATTTGATGTTGGACCGCAACAATGCAGCAATCGGTACGAGGCCAAGAATGATCGATTCTGATGCATTTTTGTTAGACTATTTTCATACTGTGAACTACCTACAAACTCAACCGTTTCGCTGATTGCGTCACATCACACTGTACTTTGCAAATGGACGCGCCGCTGTCACTTACACATTACACTGCCATTGGCTACACGAACACACTGAAATATAGACTAACAAAAACACACACACACCTAACTTACCTACATTGTACTTTCTGTCATGAATGTACCAAATTTTGTACTGAAAAACATTGGGGGAAATAAAAACTATGTGTCATAAAAATGCTGCACACTAGCGAAAATCAAACAAAACGTCTTGAGGAAACGCGTTGTTGGGTTCACCTTTTTAGGATTTCTACCACGAGGTAGGGTTAGGAAAATTTGTAAATTTTGATTTGAATTAGAAATAATGTCAATTTTTATACAAAATGAGCTGGAAACGAACGGAGAAACTAGACAAAAAATCAGTAAAATACGCTAGGCTTTTGTCAGAAGAGAAAAAAGAAAAATCGGTAGACTTTTTCGAACACGTTTTCTAAAAATGAACTAAATAATTAAGAATAATGCACATTAGTCAAACAGACGGAACGCGCGGGAGTGTTAGGAAAGACAGTTGACATTTTTCATCTCAACTAAAAAAAACAGCATCATCTCTTTATGTTACCTGATGTACCCGGGACGGCACGGGACGCGACTAACTTTACCCAGCATGCATTGCGTACTCACCTACTCACCACATACATATTCACATCCCACACCCAAAAAAATAAATGAATCAGTGTATGAAAATCTCTGTTACCAAACAAAAAAAAAACAAACCCCGTGTCTCGATATAATCTAATTAACAAACGCGTACGCGAGCATGACAAAAAAACCGCATGTGAACGAAAAACGAGAGCGAGAAATAGAGAAACGAAAACAGATGAGAAACACATGCCGGAAGAGAGAAGATAACCTAATGTTAAGTAATTTGTAAGGAAAACCGTAAACGTCATTCTAAAATAGTTGTATATATTTACAGAAAAAAAACAGCGTAATAGCATGTGGGAAAACTAAAACTAAAGGGAAAATTAATACAAAACAAAGCAGTGTTACACAAAAAAAAAAACAATT
Organism: Malaya genurostris; assembly: GCF_030247185.1. NCBI lineage: Eukaryota > Metazoa > Arthropoda > Insecta > Diptera > Culicidae > Malaya > Malaya genurostris. The sequence continues at coordinate 150,765,341 of NC_080570.1, forward strand.
CAGTAAACGGATATAGTTTAAGTTAACTGTTTGTAAAAAAACTGAGAAAAAAAATTGAAAATAAAAACTATAGTCATAAATAAAACTAAGACAAAGTCATAAAAAATACACTCACACATCCATTGAAACCGAAATGAATAATTAGGAAAACAATAGCCATACATACTGAACGTTATTGAAGTATTGTTTTCCCTCGGTAAAAACAGGATTCGTTCCTTCAAAATGTTTCGGGCGGATTTCGGGATTTCGTGTTTCGGTTGGTGCCCCCCGTATTGCGGTGATTTATTATCAAATAATAGCGAAGCTGCCGCAAACCAAAAAGGGGTCCCTAGCGCGACATACTAGTAACAGGAAAAACAAATAAGTAAATTTCATGCGATTGTAAATAGTTACTGTGGAACTACAGAGTTCTAAAGAAGAAAAAAAACGTAAACCAAATGTTTTTAAAACATATGATGCATTTAGGCATAGCAAATCACAAACACACACACACGCAGACATACACACACAGAAGATGTTCCGAAATGAATCAGCAACAGAATAAATGGAATGTATAAAGTGGAAAAAATAAACTATATAATCGTTTTATATTAAATCAAAGGAAGAAAAAAACCCAAGGAAAAGTGGTATTTATTAAAGAAAAAATGAAACAAAAATAGTTAAATAAATCAAATTAATAGATTTTAAATTATTAAGATAAAAAAAAACAAGTGACCGAAGGCGTTAGACATTAGTTAAACCAGTGAATGAAGAAACTTAAGAACAAAAAAAAATCGAGAGTAAAACAAAAAAAAATCATCAAAGAAGAAGATCAGAGTCATAGGTAGTCAGCGCATTTCACGCGATCAGTTCAATTGGAATCCATAGCATCAATCCTTGGTTGTTGTTCCTTTTAATTCCGAAATAAAAACCCCACGTAACGATACAATCCTTCCCCCATCCCGTTCCTATCCTCGCGTACACACGCAGCCATTAACAGCAGATCAGTTCTGTTATCAAGCAATTCTAAAGTTCATGGTAAAATATGACAGAGACAGCGATAGAGAAAGAGAGAGAGAGAGAGAGAGAGAGAGCAGCAGGCGGGAGAAAAAAAAAAACAGTAGAACAAAAATAAACATTATAATAATGCAAACGTCGAACAGAAAACCGTAAAGAAAAACACACTTTTTTAATTGAAGAGACGTCTAGAGATAAAAAAAACACACACATCACCGCAGCTGTAAACCGGGAAAATGGAGGTGTATTTCAAGTTTAATAACTAAGCCCATATGTAAAACACAACACAAAGAAGAAGAAAAAGAAAAAAAGAACCCTGCAGATAACAGAAGAAGATGAACAAACAAACAAACAAAAAAAATGTAATGTTTTCCGTTGAACAATTCTACTGTGAAGCCGAGCAAAATGCGATCTGTTTGATTTTATACGTAGATAAAACCTAAAGTTTTCTAAATTTGAGAAGAGTATGTTGGAGGCAGGAAGATGAAGAATATTTCGAAATGTGAAGTCATGTGTTCACTTTTCCGTTGCTGTACAAAAAAAAACATAAACACACACACACAAAAGTGACATGGTTTTGTTAAACTAATTTTATGATAGAGAAATAAAAGTTTATAAGTTACTAACAAATGAAAATCGTCAAAAGTAGCGTGTTTTCGTATGACATTTGATGAAATTCTGCCGAAGGTTTCCAAAATGCTTTACCGCATTAGCATTTTTCTTGAGTTCATGAATATTATAGGATTCTTCATAAAGTCCCTGTATCGAGAATGATGACATCTCAGTTGTAATTTTGGTAACAAATATTGTTGACAATTCCTTAAGCTTTCTTTATATTCAATTTGACACGTATTGGACGGTTTTTCTTTTCTTCTTCACTTCTGGGTGGCGTCACCTCACATGAGATGACACCGATTAATGGCACAGCAACTTAGGCTAAATTGTCAGTTAATTTTCGTTCACGGACTTACTTGTCACTGGACTACAAGCGAAAGCCTCGCTGTGTGACAACGTGGAGTCGTCAAAGTACGGATGAAAATCTTTTCTTTCTCGCGAAATACTCAAATTTTCACCGCACTAACTCGAAACAACGTGTTCACTCGTTGAGGGTTTCACCGGAAGTACAATTATTTCACGATTAGGTCGTTCTTACCCTAATTTTATATATTGGAAAGAACATTCAGGACATGAACCACAACAAAAATTTGTATCCAAGTTTGCCTCTTTCGAAAGTATACTTGCATACGCAAGCACGAATCGAGATTGCGCTAGTCAGCACTTAGTTGTGTGGCGTGCATGTTTTCACTCAGTCACTTTCTTCCCAGTGAGTTTTATGTAGCTTCATCGGTCCAATCTTTTGCCCGATTGAACACAGTATCAGCTAGATCGCAGCGCTGCGATCAGGCCGCAATTGGAAAATTTTGCACCACTCAATCGCGGTAGCCTCAAAACGTGTTGACATTATCGGGTCTACGTTGACCCTAGAATCAGAACTAATTTGGTACCGCTGGAAAGGGTAATCAAAACTCTACAGAATGGTATTCCAGGGTAATCTTGGTTTTGTAAATCTTAATTGGTCACGAAATCATTGGTAGGTTGGTCGAGTTTTGTGGGGAGTTGGTCGGAATCCTGTTAATCAAATGAGGCGCTTTTATAACGAAAAATGCCAAAAAATCGATCTAACAATGTCCAGGAAACAAATAAAAGAAAAATTTAAACCAAGTCGTAGAAATAATGTATGTCATATAGGAAACCATTGTAACTTTTTTTTGTCTGTAGTCTACATTTGTTTGACGAATAAATAAATAAATAAATCAATACCATTTAGCGTAGGACAAGGTGCGCTTTGATATTCGTGAAATGTTCAAGATTTTTTAATGAAATTAGATATGCTAATATTGATGATTATAAGGGGAAAATGAAAATATACCTAAATAAACAAAAATAATTTAGAATGAAAGAAGATGCGAATCATTGAAAGTTGAAAATTGTCGATAAAAAAAGTACGGATGTGTAATGTCAGAGACATAACTGGATGTCGTGAATACGAATAAAACCGACACGATTTCTTTACACTTTCGAATTCGAATTGATAGTTGTGTGAATTGCGAAACTTTCCCCCTTTTCATTACTAAAATTTTCAACGATTTTTGACGTCGATTATCTCATTTCGGATTTGCATATTTCATTGAAAGAAACTATCAAGATGCTGTACAGGATTCATTTCTGCCTTTCAGAAGAACCAAATTGTGGAATTCTCTACGATATTTAGCACAGTTCGGAACATTTATCTCAAACGATTTTCGCACAGCGAAAAATGCACGAAGCAAATCAAATTATTTTGGATTTTCACTAAACTGATGATTTCTACCTTTGATTTGCAAAGAAGTAATCTTAATAGTTGTTTAGATAACATTTAGAGCCATTAGAACGGCTGATTTTATATAATGTGGTCCACTTTTCGTTTCTTGTTTTCTTTCTCTTCGATGCAAACCATCAGCAGCTGATGCAATCGTTCTTGCTTGAATTGAAACTAGCTTTGCGTACAAACCGACTCATCCGCTCGCAGTGCCAAACGATGCGAAACTGGTTTAATGCGTCTTCTCGCCCCGACGTCTGCTTTCATCCAACGCACAAGAAGAAATGATGGATTTTCGCATTTTTTTGCATAAATATCTGTTTATTAATCTTATTTTTGTGTATTACATCAACATTTTACAGTACAAGTGTTTTGACCCTTTGGCCTTTCATCTTTGTTGTTCATACGATTCGTTATTAATAATAGGTGTTTTAGTTACTCTTGTTTTACATACTAATGTTTAATCATAATATTTATTTTAATTATTAATAAAATATCTACCTACTTATAACTATCCCTAACCTTATACGTACAAATTTTGAATTATTTGTATTTCAGAGATTGAGCACCTCTCTTCAAATTTCGTGCAGTATTGTTCGAATTTTTGTTCTAGTATATCCAAGGAAGCCATCTCATGTACTTCACTAGTCCTTGTCCAAGGGGGTAGATTTAGAATCATCTTTAAGATCTTACTTTGAATGCGCTGAAGCCTAAGTTTGTGTGTTCGTGCACAGCCTCGCCAAACAGGGACTGCGTATTCAATTGCGGGGTAGATGATTTGTTTATAGACAGCCATCTGATTCTTCAGGCAAAGTTTAGATGTTCTACAAATCAGCGGATACAGAGACCTAATGAGTATGCTGCATTTTTGAACGATTTTGTCAATATGTGACTTGAATATCAGATGTCTGTCAAAGGTGAGTCCTAGATAGATAACTTCATCGGACCATTGAATGACCTCATCACCGAATCGTATTCTGCATTCGTCTGATGGAACAAGTTTTGGAGATCTTGAATGTGGAAACAAGATGACCTGAGTTTTTGCTGCATTGATCACAATTTTCCAGCTTGTAAAATATTCAGTTAGTGCGTCCAGACCTGTCTGTAGTTTATTCTTCAGAGCATAAATGACACGACCTTTGTAAAGAATGGCAGTATCATCAGCAAATTGTGACAGAACACCACCACCTGGAAGAGGTGGGATGTCTGATGTGAAAATGTTGTATAGAATGGGACCTGGGATACTTCCCTGTGGTACACCAGCAGGAATAGTAAATCTTTCTGAAAGTGCATTATTCAGAGAAACCTGGAAAGCTCTATCTGCAAGATAATTTTTGATAATTTTAATAAGATACATGGGAAAATTATACCTATGCAATTTAAACACCAGGCCATCGTGCCACACATTATCGAATGCCTTTTCAATATCCAATATTGCCATGGCAGTCGTTTTGGACACTGATTTGTTTTGCCGGATGACGTTGTTAACCCTTGTGAGTTGGTGGATGGTGGATCTTCCTTTCCGGAACCCAAACTGTTCTTCCAGAATTATATCCTGTTCATCTGCGAAAGCAAGAATTCGCCTCTGTATTGACTTTTCAAACAGCTTGGATAGGGCAGAGAGTAAGCTGATGGGCCGATAGCTCTTGGAAAGGGAAGGATCTTTCCCCGGTTTCAATACTGGGATAACTTTAGCTAACTTCCACTTTGAAGGGAAGTAACCAAGCTCCCAGCACCTGTTGAAAATTTTAGCTAAGAAGACAAATGAGCGAATACTCAAATGTTTCAGCTCAATGTTGAATGTGTTGTCGAAACCGGGGGCCTTCATATTTTTGGATTTTTTCACAATAGCCATCAGCTCATTCGCAGTGACTCTACTTTCCTCAGGAACTAAGCTGTCTGGTTGGTCAACCTCAGCTACTCTATCTGCAACGGCTCTTTCATGTGGACTAACAATGTTGAGTCCTAAATTGTGAGAACACACAAACTGCTGGCCTAGCGCATTTGCCTTCTCTACTGGTGTGATTAAAGGTATTCCTTCAGCTGCGTCCTGGAGTGGCAGCAAAGGAGGAATAGGCTTCGGTTTTTTCTTAAGCACCTTCGTTAAGGACCAGAAGGGCTTTGAATGTGGGAGAATTTCTCGAAGCTTTTGCTGGAATCCTGTTGCGAAGCTCAGATATCCTTTCCTGGATTATCCTAGTTAAGTTGTTATAAGAAGTCTTCCTGTCTAGGATGCCAGTTCGTTGATACTGCCTCCGGTAGATATTTCGAAGTCGGATGAGTTTGTTGGTGACACTGTCGATTTGAAGAGAGGAACTCGGCATATGTTGTACTGGAACCGTCCTATCACGAGCGACTGTGATTGAATGCTGGAAGGAAGATAGGGCTGCATCGATTTCCATCGGGGAATCAAGTGGCAGATCGATATTAATAAGTTGGTCGGCGATTTGTTGAAATTGGACCCAATCGGTGCGATAATAGTTCCTCCGAGGTTGAATAGGCACTGTTTCTGGTGAAGATCCCAACGTCAATATTACTGGAAAGTGGTCGGAAGAGAGCTCGTTGAAGACAACCGGAGAGCTGTCTACGGCGATGTTGCTGATGAATATATCCAAAATGGAATGAACTCCCGATCTGGAAAGTCGCGTTGGTTGATCCGGAGCGAGGATGTTGTATTGTCCAGCTTCGTAATCTTCGGCAAGTACGAATCCGTTTCGATTCTGTCTTCTGTTTCCCCACAGCTCATGCCGTGCGTTCAGGTCCCCAGCAATGATGAATTTGTTCTGTCGTCGAGTGAGCATAGCCAGATCTCGCTTCAATGATGCACACGTACCATCTCGAAGATTGGTTTGTTTGGGGCAGTACGCTGCAATGATGATGATGGGTCCCATCGTCGTTGTAATCTCAATTCCGATGGCTTCTATTAGTTGCAATTTAAAGGCTGACAGAAGCCTGTGCTGAATGGATCGTTTAACGGCAATGGCAACTCCCCCTCCTCTGGTAGTTGTCCTGTCGAGCCTGTGAATCCTGTAATTGGAAATAAAAATAGAAATTTCAGGTTTAAGATGAGTTTCAATTAAAATAGCAATATCGGCATTCTTCTCTTGAAGAAAGTCGGACAATTCAGCAGTTTTGCTCCTGAGTGAGCAAGCATTCCAATTTACTATAACCAACTCATTATATTGCATATTCGATGATGAATTTGCCTAAGGCGTTGATTTGATCTAACCGCGTTCTCCAGTTTCGTAGTTTTGTTGTCATTGTTTCAAAAATGACGATCAGTTGTTCAGCAGAGAATAAATCACCAGAGTCATCCTTTGCTTGTGGTTGATTATTGCCCCATCCAGGAGGGATTTTTGAGGAAGATTCTTTTTGTGATCCAGCGGCCGAATCTTTTGGATTGCTGCGAGGAAGTGGCGGCAAATTCGGAATATCCCTCTTCGGTGGGAGCCGTGGGAAATTAACTTCATCCTTCTGTGGAACATTCTTGCGCGTTGATTGTTTGCGGGACGCCTGTTGTCGAATTTTTGTGAACTCAGCACGTTTGGGACACGATTTGCTAGTAGATGGATGGTCGCCATCACAGTTCACACATTTTACAGCGATGTCATCTAGTAGGCAATCGTTGGTATTGTGTGGTTCGGCACATTTCCCGCAGCGACTTTTCATGTGGCAATTCCTCGCTCCATGGCCGTAGTTCAAACAGTTCGTGCACTGTGTGACATCCCGATGTACCGGTTTATACTTTTGCCATTCGATGATTATGTGAAATAACGATTTAATCGTTTTCAGTTGACTCATGGTGATGGAGCCCTTCTCCAGATGAATCAGGTACAGTTGATCTCTAAACTTTTTGTCCGTATTATGTCGCTTCATTTTAAATACCATCAAAGGCTTTAGTCCAGCCTCCGACAGTGCCTGCTTTAGTTCGGCTTCCATCATGTCGGGTAGTCCTCGAAGTACAACCTTCATAGGTTTGTTGGCGGCAATATCGTGTGTGAAGTATTCCGCTTTTGTCTGCTTCAGATAGCATTCCACTCCTTTGTAGTGGTTCAAAACCGGAACAGTTATTTTGTAGCCTTCAGTACATAAACGGATTGTTGCCTGTAGTCCTTTGCTGATCAGTGTGTTGAAATCCGAGCGTAGAGTTGGTGGGAAGCCCTTCAGGTAGAAATGGGGCATTTTTTCCTTCTTCTGCAGTTCCTCTTCGACATCTACTGGTAGATCAGCATATTGGTTTTTACTCAGCAAACGGTCGTTTACCTGTACATCACTTGGCTTCAGACGCTTAGCATCCTTTGGATCCTTCTCGGATCTATGGCGGTTTTTACTCATAGCTTGGGTAGGTAGACAACTGCGAATAAAAAATAAAACAAAATCGAAATTAGTTGTAGTAGGTTATTCGTCTATCCACATCGAGTGTTAGATGACGAATGATGATGATCGATTTTCGACCACGGTTCCCCTTTTATAACGTTCAGTTGAAGGTATATGCCTGACTACCTCAAAATCGTCGTGCTTGCGCGAAAAACCCAAGCAAAAGTAAAGAGTTTTCCGCGTTGTTTTGAAATTTTCAGTAAACTTCATTTTTGAGTTGTTTGTGTTTCTCTCACACTGTTCAAAATATCCTAAATTCCTGATCATATTTTTGATGAAATGGTGAAAGAATTATGTTGCTGCCTTTAACACAAGTCGAGATATTCACGATTAAGTTCAGCCCATTCTTCCATGTGGCTAATTTTGAAAAAGCACCCCATAGTAAAGTAAGTCGTATTCACGACAAAAGTTTATGTGAGTTTGGGAATCACTGAAATAGATGATTCCTAAACTTTATTATTAAAATGTCATCAAAACGAGAAGAAGTAAAATGAAACCCAATAGTAGCGCAAACGCTGGCGAAGGAAAAGATAGCAGTAAGAGCTGTAAAAAGTTAGCTAAACTATAAAATATGCTTTCGAAACTAAGCCTAAAATTTCTAAAAAGACTAAAAGGCAAGTATCAGAGTTTCAACGGATCTACACAATATAAAATTGACAACATTTTCCATTAATGCATTTGATGTGTTTCATATATTTTATCAAACTCGGCCAACTTACCCCATCCCTGGTTCCGATTTTTTTTCGCATATTATTGTCAATAGCTTTTTTGAAACAACAAGATGTGCTCAAAAGTTGTATCTTCAAGACAGCGCAAACCACTGATCAAAAAGTTCAACCAGAATGAGTACAGAAATTCGGAAAGCAAATTTCGGCCAACCAGCTCCAATCTCCCTTTCATTCAGTTCATCAAAATCTGGCCACTTTCTAGATGGGAGCCATTCACGCCACACAAGCATGTGGTGGTTAGCATAACTACGAAATTGACAAGAACTTTCGAAGTATGCAAGTAAAAACTTGAACACAAGCTAGTAACGTTAAGCTGGTTGGTGCCTTTGATGTTCGTTTAATAACTAGCGTTATGGTAAGAACATTTTGAGCGGAGACGCAATGAAAATTTTCGAAACATTTCTTTCTTGGTTCCATTTTTCATTTGCAGGTGTCCACTACTGGAAGTTGAGTTTTGTAGCAATGTGCCAATTTTGGCGCTCTCTCAGAAATTGATACCAACGTTTTGCTCGACATCAAGCAAAAACGGTATCGGTATAGTACGCACGCGCCACTCGTGAATTCAAACCCATTCCGTCAGAAACATCTGATCAGCTTAAGCCAACAACCGATGAGTGTAAACAAACTTCCAGTGGAGGCAAGTAAGAATTAACTTGTTTTTTTTTGTACATAATTAAACCCACACTCTAGATCCTGCAGGTGATCTTCAAATATCTACCGGTGAGAGATCGCATTGTTGCATCAACAGTCTGTCGTTTGTGGGAACAAACGGCATTTTCATGGCCTTGCTTGGAAAATGTGGAATTATCTGTCGAATCTTCAGCCTGTCGGAATTTCACCTATCAATTTCTGGAATCCAGCCAAAGACGGTATCGGAATCTGAACTTGCGTTTTGATCAACCCCTGGATTATGAACAGCTGTTGCATTTGGTGCAGATCATTCGTTGGTTCGCTGAATCCCTGGAACGATTAACAATAGAATGGTGTTTACCAACAGCTTTAGATTTGGAAGTAATACTAGAGATTCTCAGATCAATTCCAATGTTAAAAGAGCTTTGGATTTTCGATAACAATGGTTTCGAAGGAGAGTTATACGAGTCGATCGAATTACCAGTTTTGTATCATCTGGAAACAATGCGTGTACCGATTTGTCTGATGGATTCTGAGTGTGATTGGTTTAAAATGGCACCCAATATAAAGCAGCTGGATGTCGAATTTAATGGAAAACAGCATCCTTGGGAATCAATCAAGTCATTGAATGGCAAGCTTCGAAAGTTTCGTATTCGAACAGAATCTAGAAACAATTTCCGACAGCTTTGGACATTGAAACCGGTCAATTTGCAGGAGCTGTACATAATTCGGTACAGTCATGATCTATTCGAGCACAACGATTTCACTGTTCCCGAAGTGAGCCGTTTCTTTTCGCAGTGTTCAACATTAACCGTCCTCAGACTGGAAGTCCATGTGTCAATTGCAGTTCTGCAGGCCATAGCTGATAACTGTTCGCAGTTGAAGTCTTTGCTGCTCTATGAAAACGATGACGGTTGGCGGGCACTCTCAATCACGAAGCAGCTTAAAAAGCTAGAGTGTTTGATACTGATGTCCACGTTTTTCGATCGATATTTTCCATCACTGCCAGAACTACTTTTACCTAGTGTTAAAAACCTGGAACTGACCGAACCGGATTTAGTGGATGTACCTCAATTTTTCAATCAGTTGAATAGAATAATGCCCAACTTGGGCAGTCTAAAGCTCGTACACTACAACAAGACATGCGATGAAGCCTACGAACCTACTTTTCTACGGTCTGTGCTTCGATCAAAGTTGCAGAAATTGGAAAGGCTGATACTGTGCGAAGATGTACGTGAAATATAATCCACATGAAAAGGGAGCAATTATTTTGAACAAATGTCTTATTTCAGTCATCGGGGTTTCCTTCTCATCTCTTCAATCAACTGAATCTTCTGCCCAATTTGAAGGAGCTAAGGTTGATTTACGGCACTCTGCTACCATGGAGTCGTTCTGCTATAGTACCCGGTATTCGAAGGCTTTCGTTGGATGTTCCGGTAAGTTCTTATTTCTTTCAGAGTACAGAAGATTGATTGCTCTTTTAAACGTTTTTTCTTCAGCTAAGTAACTTCAGAATGCGGACTCTGTTGAAGCTTTTTCCGTCGCTCACCAGGTTGGACTTGTTTTACTGGAACGATCCAGTAGATTTCCATCTCCAGGAACTACATCGAATTGCTCCGCAATGTGATTTGAACTATCTCAAAAAACAGGCCTTCCTGGAGGACTGACTTTGAATTGTCGAAGGTGTTAGTATCAATTACTTGGAACATAGTAAATCAAAGAAAAATTTCTTGTTAAAAAAACATTGTGTTGGCTTATTCCTACTTAGTCACGTTACGATTAATATCCTAGAGACCAGAAACATTCTTCATTTACTAAAGCGACTTATTTTTGTTCCTGTGTGGTTGAATGAGATTGCATATCGAAAGGCGTATCAAATGTGGCTCTTATAGAGCGCGCAACACTTGAACTTACCCGCTTAAGATAAATTCCGGCAGTCGGCCGAAATCAACTGGATTCCAGCAATAGTCAAAATAGCGCTTAATGGTCGAACTGAGTCATTTTGGATGCTGGGAATGTTGACATTGTACTAAAATACCGTGAATAATGACTTTATTAGTTGTTCTCTGATTTGTTCTTTCAAACATGCTTATATGAGCCAGCCTAGTATAGCTTTTCCATTCTAAGTTTACAATCGATTGAATGCCTATCCATTTTATGATTTCATATCATTCGCTTCGCTCTGTTAATGTTTGCAGAAAATAACCAATTAAATCGATATAGCTAAAATCAAACTCTGTTGTTTGAAACAGAGTACCAAAATTAAACTCCGGTCAAGGTGCATGTGGGATTAGATCTGGAATCAATTATCCTAAACCAAAAATTCAGTAAAAATTTTGACTAGAAATGATTCGGATTCAACTTCCTCCTTTCGATTATCATTACAAACGATAGATGAATTTTTCAATGGTCTCTTGATCAATTCATGGAACCTGTCTGTTAAGCTGAATTCAATACACTCATCGTTTGAAGGCCCATTTATGTAAAATTACTTGAGCATTCATTTTGATGCTCGGCTGTCAACAACAGCTGCTGTATTTTGGTTGGTGTGTCTACTGTAAAAATCGAAACACCTTGTACACTTCATTTAAGAGGAGCACTCTCAACGACGCGTGAAGAGGTTGTTGTCCTACTCAAAGCACTACATAGTTGCAGCCGTGCAAACCGATTATGAATTGACCTAGCAGTTATGATAATCGTTATTTTACAGGCGTTGGTGTGGTACTGATTTTCTTTACACTGACTAATTCGTTTAGATATTCTTTGTTATAGTCTCATGTAATAAGAAAACCATCAGTTAGAATGAGATCTACTGGCTCTGTTCAATAGATTGACTTTAAGTGTAAGATGAAAATACGGTCATTCGCTTCGAGTTTTCGCGTCGCTACAACAGCAGTATTGAACAATTTTCAAAGTAGATGGGGACGGCTATAGTGTGGTGGGCTGCGTGAAAGTCAATGCCTTCCACGCAGCCCACCTGGGTTCGATTCCCAACCCCGTACATAGAGTCAGAACATTTTTCTGACTCGAAGAGGCGAATGACATTATGGTTAAAAAATTTATAATCAAAACAAAAAAAATTCAAAGTATTGTTTCTGTGATATTGCTTTTAAGAGTCGAAGCAAAAAAATAAAATATGATTTTTTTCACAATTCGTTGATTAAAAGTCGTGTAATCGGTCAAATAATGACGACTCTACTAAAGAAATGACTATTGATACAAATGCTCCATAAAGTGAATCTGTATGAAAACTGATCATGAAGAATTCCGAATTCAGACTATATATGTCGCATTTTTTTTATAACGGCCTATAAACCATCAGCCAACATCCACTTTGAAGACGATCGCCTGGTGAACCATTGCAAATAGAGGGTTAGCACCAGACGAAAGAGGAAACTTTCCTACTTTGTTCAATGTTACGATAAATTCTCAGCGAGTACCGAAATTATTCGCCGCTACAAAAATGTGACATTACATTTGAATTAGTTCATTTATGCAACTGTAAGGCTTTCCTTCTCATCACTGGCATAAACACCATCTCGTTCATTCTGTTGTTTCACTCAAGTATATCCCATTGTTAGAGATGTCGGCCACCAAGCATCCTGTCAACATTCATTGTGCAGGGAAACTATTGACCTTTTAACGACAGTTCAACATGTAGATGCCGCTGTTGTACAAACGATGATGTTTTCGAATGAAGCTGTCAAAATACATAGGAATGTTTATTCTCCAGTGAATTTTTATTCATTTGTAGTTGAAATTCAAATAATCAAATAATATTCCGTTTGTAATTAGGAACAAAACATTGATTTCTGTCCATTAGAATTTCAACCAACATTTTTAATATTCCGCTTGAGAAAAAATCTAAGTTTTTTGCTTTCAGAATGACCTACAGATTGATAATACACTAAGGTCTCTTTTTACACTGGGGTTACGTACCGTGTTAAAAAAATCCGTGCAAAAATAAACCGTGTTAATTGCGGAAACCGTGCAAAAAAAACCGCGTGGAAAATTTGAAGTAATAATTCCAAAAACTGTAGATTTGAGTATTTGTTTGTTTTGTTTTAGATAAAATGTAACAGTTTTTTCACAATAAAACGGAAATTTGAAAACCAACCTAAGATTACGAGAAGGTCTAGTCATACTTGATAAAACACATTGGATGCCAATTAAAATTAGAACACTTATGAAACAAGTTGCACGATAAGCAAATTAATCTAAATGGTTCATGCTGTTTAATGACTTCTGTTTTCAAAAGAACGATAATACGTACAATTTAGAACGTTCGACTAAAGAAGTGCTGATAATACCACCCATAAACACTTTCACTGCGAATAAAGCTTGAAAATAAGTTCTTTTCAATTCCGAAGTTGCGATAAACACTAACGATATTAATAGTCATTTTCAAATAAACTGAGTGGGAAGACATGGGTATTGGATGAAGATCTATGCACGCAGAGAAAATTAAAGGGGAAGAATTCATAGAGATGAATATGGATCAAATTAGGAAAGGTATTACTATGTGTCATGCTGAAGTATATCATGGGTAAAAAATACTGTACTGCTCGATATGATGAAGAGTTGAAGAGATTAGTAAATCCGACTATTTCTTCAGCGCTACGAAATTCTCGATTATATCAATGACGGTGCTGATATCATACACCACAACTGAGCGGAAGAGACGTTGTCGCATAATTTACAACAGGAAATGAAGAACTGGAGACTGATTATTAATTTTATGGAACAACAGTCCATGATCTCGTGAATTGTTGAGTGAATGATTTAAGTTAACTTTCAAACTTTAAATTAGCTCTCATAATCGTTTTCCCACAGACAACCTGTCCCTTTTCTAAATTTTTTCTCAAAAAACAAATGACAGTGCTTTTTAAATTCACATCAAAAACCGTGTTAATTGCGAAAACCGTGTAAATAAAAACCGTGTTAATTCCGGAATCCGTGTAAAAAAAGTCGTGTATAAAAAAACCGTGCGCAAAAAAACCGTGTAAAAAGAGACCTTAGTGTATTGACTTTACTTGTTGACACCGCTTTTAAATAAATAGCCTGGCCATTTATCCCCTCCCAGTAGTTGTTTAAATCTTTAATTTTGATTGCGAAAATTGATGACATAACCTCACTTAGCATCGATATCTAGATATAGTTTAATATTGAAGAAATTAAAGGTTTACTTTTAATGCAAAAGTTTTACCCATTTAGTAGGTTTGTTTAAGGAAAAATTACTATGTTAGTAACTATTTCCGCATTTAATTCTCGATTTCTATATTGCTCTTAATTTCTCGGTCCAAAAAGTTCGTTTTCTTGGTCCAAAAAGTGAAACATAGAAGGTTGATTTTAGTTTTGCGTTTGAAAGCCAATCAAGAATTCGGTATTCGCCGTGAGTTAGTAAAGAAAAGTTTATTCATTCGTTCCACGTTAAACAATGGTACACTGACGTTGAAATGAAATGCAGAGGCGCTGCTCGTTTAGCGATAATACTTTCAGTTTCAGCAAGAGCTGTCAAACCGATAGGATAAGTTTAATTATTTGAACCTTTCTTCAATGTTGCAAATATTCTTCGTGTAACTAATTCATTCACGCATCCTTGCTGTGATTATACTGCCTTCGAATATGCCAGTCTCGAACAACGTTAAACTATTCACTGCTCGAAAGAGAGAAGGGTGCAAAAGGAATAAGCAATAATCGTAGAGAACCCGAATATACTAATCCATTCTTCGCTGCTGGTATACATCGTGCATGTTCGTTTTATACATTCGTTTGTCATTCGTTCATTTATTTTATTCTTCGAATTGGTTCGAATAGCGTCACGGCGAAGATCGTTGATTTCCATTCTTCGCGAAGCATTTTTCATCTAATAAAATCATCATATCTCGTTCGCTAGCAGTAATGGGAGAATGCTGGAATATGGTTCATCACATACACATAAGACTATGGCAATAGTGCGGGGGGAAACATGTTAATTTGCATGTTACAAAGACAGCACGAACGATCATCGCGAATTAGGTTTGGCGATGATCGCTGTATGGATATTCGTTCGATATTCGCGTTAAGTCATTCGGGGGTATGTCCAATGCGAATAACAACTGCAAGGAATAGATATTCGTGCAAGTAACGAAGCAGCGTCGGCTTCGTTCGCGCCCGAATATACGGACAAGTCCGAATACCAGAACGATTATCGAACAAAGGCGAAGGAAAGCGAGCGATGATCATAGACATTCGTTGTATTTTTGATATTCGAGCAACATTGCCTTTCTTTAGATGACGATGATTGAGTTTTACACGGGCTCTTATGGGGAACTCATATAATTATATTGTAGAATTTTAGGATCTGTTACAAAAACTGTTCATTTGAAAATGTTTAGGATTTTAAATTAGTTCATGATTTCGATGATAGAAACGAATAAAATCACTGCAAAATCATCGCAGAAGTGGAAGAAAAAGTTTTTACTCTGAGGTGGTAATGTCGATCCTAATTCATTGGCAAAAACAATTGTTAAATCAGAATAGAGCATTATACTTGGTTCAATATAATTTTTCAAATACCCGAGAATAACAAGTAAAATATCCAAAACAAAATGGATCGGTACACCTACGTTCAAATGGAACGCAGAAGTGCTGCTCGGTTAGAGATAATGCTTTCAGCAAGAGCTGTCAAATTGGCAGAAAAATTATGTATTAGTTCATGATTTTAATCATTTCTAGTAAAAATGGATAAATTCATTTGAACAATCATAACAGAAGTGGTAGAAAAAGTTTTTACTCCGAGGCACTAGAAAAACTAGCAGTTATCACTTTAAAATCGATTTTCTTTTCCTACGAATTAATTGATATCAGCTGTTTTTCGAAGAAGGGCGAATCTTGAATAAAGTAAACATATCGAATTTCTATCTCCTACGAATAGATGCTTCAAAATCCTACAAATTGGCCCAAAAATTCGGATTATTCAAAAATCTCAATCTTAGTAATACAAAGAAATATAAAGGACGGACCTGCCAATCCATTTGTTTACGCAAGTTTCGCCCTCCGTGCTCCATGCCAACAAACAGGGCGATACTTCAATTGCTAGAGAGGAAGGGCGAAACCATTTATTTATTTTCGTTATTTTAGATGGTTTCCGAAATAGTAATAACTACTGGAAATAGTAAATCAGACGATAAAATTACCCGCATGTTTGTCTTAGTCGCGGAAACCAGCAGATTTTACGAAAAATGCGCATACACGTAACCTCATAATTCACACAGGGAGCATAGAAGTAAACAAATCGAAAAAGGGTGAAACTATTTTTATGTTGGAATTGAAAACCCGAGTCGAAACATTCATCGATGCATTTCTCCGTTTGCTGTCAATGTTAGATTCATCCTTCATTGAACAACAGTTGATTTGTCGTGGGATTATAGAATTTTCATGCCGATTTGATAGCTCTCGCTGAAAGTATCATCTCCAAACCGAGCAGCGCCTCTGCAGTTCATTTCAATGTTAGTGTGCCAATCAATAGAAACGGCAACAGTGGAGAGAACGACTTCGTTTCAAAGCTGCAAACTCGAAATTTTGGATTATCATGAACAAGCTTTCTACCAGTTGTGAAATATATCATTATTCGTTAACTTTTGAGAGTATTAAAAAAATCTGTTGATATTCTTAATTTACTTATGTATATCTGTTATCTGTGACACAGAAACTTTGCTGCAGAGTCGATTGAAAAGTTTGTGGCATTATATAATAATCTATTGGCATATTGTCGCAAAACTGAAATGTACAGGCGCTGTTTCTTTAGAGATGATACTTTCAGCAAGAGATGTCAAATCGGAAGGAAATTTTTGAATTGCTTCACCTTTTTAACGATTTTTTTAAATAAAAACGAGCAAATTCATTTGAAAAATCATAGCAGAAGTTAATGAAAAAATTTTACTCTGAGGTGATAATGTTGATCTTTATTCATTGTGCGAAAACTAATGTTTATTTAAAATGGAGCATTAAACTTGGTTCAATGCCATTTTTCAAATGCCTGGATTTAACAGATAAAGTATCCAAAATAAATGGTACTCGATCACTATGCATTATAGTACTCGAGAAATCAACATTACACTGGTTTCTGTTTAAAAAAAAATCCTAACCTTACACAATTTCACACATTTCTGAAGATTTTCCATGTTTATTCGTAGTTTACACTAAAAAAAGTAGTAGTAATCACTTTGAAATCGATTTTCTTCTACTCCGAGTGTATTTTTATTGCCGATATCTATTTGTACTATAGATTAAATGATAAAAATGTTGCTGGTTGTGGTTACTACAGCCGATATGAAAATTTTCGAAAGAATCCTCCTTTTCTTGGGTCCATTTTTCATTGACAGGTGTCACTACCGGTAATTCAGTTTCGCGACAATGTGCCAATGAACATAGCAACCCTTCATCATTCTCGATCATTCGATCATCTAACGGTTTCTTACGTCTGTGTTGGTGCACGGAGAAAAAACTATGGTACTATCAACCATATTGAAGATTACTTCAACCGAATTTCTACATTGAAATTTGCACAAACATGTTTTTGATTTACTTTGACTGACTATGAACTTCGAAATAAACTGAAATACAAGGTTGTTTTTAGCTCCGATTTTAAGGTATTTTCAACAAATATTCGTTTGGAACAGCTATAATGGTGGTTGTTCCAGTTTAGCAGTTGAAAACTCTTAGGTAAATTCAACCATACTTCACAATTTATTTCAAACAAAGTTTGGATTACACATACTGAGATTTTTTTTTCTAAAATGACCAACAAAATAGTGAGTGCAATCATCACTTCTTGTTGATTCAAAGAAAAAAATTGTTCGAAGGAAATGAGAAGTTTTGAGGTAGAACGCTCTATTTTTGGTTAAGGGAAATGAAATGAATTTTATTTTTACGTTTATAAAGGGTGATTTTTTAAGAGCTTGAGAACTTTTTTAAACAATAAAACGCATAAAATTTGCAAAATCTCATCGGTTCTTTATTTTAAACGTTAGATTGGTACATGACATTTACTTTTTGAAGATAATTTCATTTAAATGTTGACCGCGGCTGCGTCTTAGGTGGTCCATTCGGAAAGTCCAATTTTGGGCAACTTTTTCGAGCATTTCGGCCGGAATAGCCCGAATTTCTTCGGAAATGTTGTCTTCCAAAGCTGGAATAGTTACTGGCTTATTTCTGTAGACTTTAGACTTGACGTAGCCCCACAAAAAATAGTCTAAAGGCGTCAAATCGCATGATCTTGGTGGCCAACTTACCGGTCCATTTCTTGAGATGAATTGTTCTCCGAAGTTTTCCCTCAAAATGGCCATAGAATCGCGAGCTGTGTGGCATGTAGCGCCATCTTGTTGAAACCACATGTCAACCAAGTTCAGTTCTTCCATTTTTGGCAACAAAAAGTTTGTTAGCATCGAACGATAGCGATCGCCATTCACTGTAACGTTGCGTCCAACAGCATCTTTGAAAAAATACGGTCCAATGATTCCACCAGCGTACAAACCACACCAAACAGTGCATTTTTCGAGATGCATGGGCAGTTCTTGAACGGCTTCTGGTTGCTCTTCACTCCAAATGCGGCAATTTTGCTTATTTACGTAGCCATTCAACCAGAAATGAGCCTCATCGCTGAACAAAATTTGTCGATAAAAAAGCGGATTTTCCGAATGGACCACCTAAGACGCAGCCGCGGTCAACATTTAAATGAAATTATCTTCAAAAAGTAAATGTCATGTACCAATCTAACGTTTAAAATAAAGAACCGATGAGATTTTGCAAATTTTATGCGTTTTATTGTTTAAAAAAGTTCTCAAGCTCTTAAAAAATCACCCTTTATTTTACACATAAATACATTGCTTCAAATTTTGTAATTACATAGTCGTAAATAAGTGATCCCTTCTACATTATGTAGATCTATAACATTACTATTATTGTATTCAATGTTACTTACTACTACTGATCTAGCTGTAGTGCTTATTTCATACGATTGCAAGTGTTCGTTAAATTTGTTTATTATATATCTCTCGCAGAACAGCAGAAGCGCATTATCGTTATTGAAAACTATTTCTGTTATTTTGAAAATATCAAAGGTATCACTGCATATTGTACTATAAAACGACCCTCTTTTATATAGTATTCCACATTTATAAAATTTAGTCAAAAATTTTATGGATTCTTCATGAACATTAACTGAATTAAAGTTAATATACTTCTGTTGTTCAGGCCGGAATTGATAAAAATATATTTGACTTTCGTCGTATGTAATTTTTAAATTGTAATTCAATGCTACCGGCATCCTTAAAAAAAACAATTCCCTGATTGATAAACACACTTAGCACAGTTCAGCTAACACTTTTTACAATATAAAATCATTTCAAAAACAATGGAAACTGAGATGACAAGAAAACTAAACACAACCAAGAAGAAGCGAGCTAACGATAAAAGCAACCGAAACAAACTGAAAAACTGTTTTGTTTTGGCTTAATTGGTCAGGTTGGTATTTACCTAACCGAAAATTTAGGTTATTTATACTCAACACATATGTTGATTCAAAGTGATATATTATATTGAACTGATGTGATATGTGCATCATCCAACAAGCTGAATTTTGTTTGGGACAACTTCGAATATGACTTAAAATAACCTATTTTTTGGTGTAATCAAACATTTTCAATCTTACAACAATAATATTAAATGATTTGAAACTTATTGAAATAATTATTTGGATCAATATGAATCTTTGGTTTGAAACAGACAATTTATAATTTTGATTCAATAAACATTCGACATTGAATTTCAACAATACAATTAGTTGTTTCAAACTAGGCCAATTCCTCTCTGTGTGACCGAAAAAGTATCTCGCGAATGTGTTTCACAGTTAATATCGCCCGGTTCGATTTATTTAGCAAAATTTTCGTGTGATAAGTACGTTTTTTTCATTCTATATTTTAGAAGTTAAAAAGAATTGTGCAATAAATACTGCCTCAAATGTAGAATAATACGGTTTCGCGATTCGGTTGATCGGTTTGATTGGGTAATTTCTAGGGTGATGTTTGTGAAGAATTTGCCATGGCTGAGAATACGTGTTTCCGTTGATCTAACCAGTACGGAAAATATTGGCGAAATGCCACTACCGAAGGTGAAAATTTTGTTTGTGAAATTGAAAGTGTTTTCATTATTTCGTAAAGTGCAAATTTGAAAAATAAATTCCATGGTGAAGCGTGAAGTGGTCGAAGCAACCATGGCTGCCGGCATCTGTGAGAGTCAGGGTGTAATTCACGGGGGTTACTCGGGCAAGGGGATGAAGTTTAAGCAGGTTTGTGTAAAATGTGAATTAGAGATGGGCAATTCGTTCCTGAGCTGTTCCAGTGAATCGAATCATTGAAGTGAGCTGACAGCTCACAGCTATTTTCAAAAGAACCGCAGCTCACCAGCTCACTCATTTGCTACCCAGTTCACCGCATTATGACGAAGGGAACACGCTACGAGTTGAACGGATCTTCGGCTCTTGAAGAGATTCAATTTAGTCGACATGAATTAAAGATAAATTAATTCGCATTACATTCGCAAATCAATGATTCAATTTCGATCATGCGTATGAAAGAAAAACGGCGCACAAAATGAACCTTCAGTTCAAACTGAAAGAGCTGATGAGCTGATACATCGAATCGATTCACTTTGGTGAGCTGATCGGTTCGAAGCTGTTCACCAAAATGAGCTGTTTTGCACACCTCTAATGTGAATATCGAATATGAGATAAGGTTCAGTGTGAAGTGATAGCCATCGTCGTTATTTTCGAGATGGATTTTGCAGCAAAACAGTACAGACTAAAGAAGGTTAGTTACAGTAATTATAAAATAATCATTTCTTTCGATTTTACCAGCATAGCAAATTTATTGCATTAGAGTTCAAATTATCTTTCGGTTGACGTTTATACGCATTGTATCGAACTAAAAATGTGGTCGTCAAATGGTGAGATAACTAAGCCCTCACAAGTTCCTATCTCATGCCTCCCCGAGCGTCTATGATGACATTTGGTCAATAGAACGGCGTCGACTGGGTGCTATCGCCTTCTGCGTTAGTAGCAGAATGAGAGGGTGCGAAATGGCTTGTAGGTTGAAGCCCATCCTAAAGTGCAATGTTTATCATAGTATATTACAACATATAATTCTGTTGTTTATTACATAATTTATTATTATTATTATTATTATTATTACTATTATTATTATTATTATTATTATTATTATTATTATTATTATTATTATTAGAGCGTAACTTACACTGCGACATTAACTGTTATATTGTATCATAGCATATTATTTCATATATTCTTACATTATTTTATGTTATTATATAATATGTTGTATGGTATTATACTGCATTGCATTATATCATATTATATTGTATTATATTATATTATATTATATTATAGGGTTTGAGTAGTACTACGTACCTCTGGGCAAAATATAAATTTGTTTTCCTTATAAGTTATCATTTTTAAAGTAATCTTTTGACTAAATATCAAGGTCGTCACAAGGTGAGCTTGGTCCTCATTGGTTCCTGTTTAATGCTTACACGTGTGTCTGTGATGAAAATTGGTCGATGGAATGCGTTGATGGCAGAATGAGAGGATGAGAAATGACATATAAATTCAAGTAATATAATATCATAGCATATCGCAACATACCATTTTTTTTCATTCTATTATTTATTATATATTTCATTGTTCTATATAAGATTTGTTTCTTTATTATTATTTTCATTATTATTTTTATTGTTACTATTATTAATTTGTCATCAATAATAATAACATTCATTATTTTTATAGATGTGTATACTATTATTCTTATTAGCAGAGAAATATTCTACTTCCTGCAGTATTGAGAAGACAGAAGAGCAAAACTGACACTATACATTAACTGTTGTTTTATATATTGTTTTATAATATATTATATTATATTATGTTATATTATATTATTTTGTAATCTATTGTATCATTTTATATTATATTAATTTCATTACACTGTTTCATTGTATTTATCAATATGTATAAAACATTTTGCACGGGGGCGTAAAGGGTAGGGAGCATCAGGGCATCGGACGAATTGATGACTGGACGAGGGATTGTGGATAGCCAGCCCAAGTCATTTGAAGGAAACTTGTTTCCTTCTGAAGGTTTGAAATGAGTTTGACGCGCCCTTCTCAAACAAACCATCAGGCGGGTTCAAGCATGTATAGCGATATGCTTCATCCATGCACTGGATATTATGGTTGGAAGAGCATCTTTTATTCCCGCGGAATACGAGTAAGTAACTCTACTTACATATCCGCCCAACCCTTTTTGTTCGCTTTTCGGTAACAGCTATAGTAAGAAGGTGAATGGATGAGTCATATCGGAGCTACTGTAAGTCTACCCGCATCCACTGGCAAGTCCTTGAACTGATGGTGGCTTCACTTCACATCACATCACATCACATCACATTGTATCGAACTAAAAATGTCCCGTAATTCTTCTATTGATTTGTCAGCAGAACGGATCTTCAATTTAAACGAAATATTTTCAGAAACAATTATCCCAAAGAAGTAATCATTCGTGTATCCACATTCATCTCCTATACTAAAACCATTAGTTAGATTGGGATCTACAGCACCTATTCTGAACCTTGATTCAAAAGGTAATATGAAAATTGGTATATGTTTGTTGAATTATTTTTTCAGTAATATTCCTTCGTAGAGGCGAAGCGACAATTCGTTGATTGGAAGTCGTGTAATCCGTAGAATAAAGTGGTGACTCTACTATCGATATTGTTACACCATGAATACAAAACCCTAGAACATTTTTATTATTTTCCCCCATTCATATACTTTGTTAAAATCATTGATCATTAGAAATCTAAGAAAACTTCATTAAATGATCGTTGATTCTAGAAAAAAAACATCATGCTTCCAAAGCAATCTGAAACATTGGCCACACTGCCTGAAGCTGAACTAATTTAAACTATAGCAAGCTGACGAAGCAATTCTGGCACCCTTCGCTTTGTTGCCGCCCCAACAAAACAACCAACATCGAGAACTTGAATTCGACGATGATTTCTGCCATTAGGCAATGAAAGTTGCTCCACCGAGCCACCTTGGTTAATACGGCAAGTTCCCGGGTTTCAGCCGGCCTGCTTGGTCTGGCTTATTTCCTGCTTGGTAATCGCAGCTGTCTACCAATATAACATGATGCTGGCCGCCGGGTGATGAAATGCGAAACCTCACTCAATTCATAGCCAATAATGCCTTTCTTTCGAGCGTACGCGAATTATCGCACCTTTTTAGGCCTTTCAGCCGAAATTTGAAGCATCTCAACGCATTTCCGAAGCCATAAACGGCAAGATTGTTTATCTTGTTTTCTCGATAACTGGACTTGTTTAATGGTGTAGGCTCCTCAAAAGGTGGATCAAACGATAGGTGAGTTCAGCGTGGAAAATTGTTCTCCATACTTGAAGATTGCGCGGTTGAGGTTAGGGGTGCGGATTTTTGTTCGCGGGTGGAGAACAATGAAATCCATCATCCATCAGTTCCTGCGCTCACATTTCGTTACGTTTCGCCGGATTTGCTTGCCTGTGTGTTTGCATACATGCGCCTTCCAGCGCGACGCAGACAAAAATTTAAATATGTCACAAGAAAAAAAACATAAGCAGCGTACTTTGATTATACCAGTAACGGTTCTTCGCTTATAATTTCGCTCAAGTCATCGAGGCGCGCGCGCGAGAGAGAGAGAGAGAGAGAGAGAGAGAGCCGCATGCGTGATGGTGACGGTTGGGATCGTTCAGTTTATTTTTTTGGGTCAAATCATTTTTGCCAGAGTCTTCCGTGGTTTGTTTGTTTCTTGACACTTTTCTTGAGAGTGCATTGCGTAAGCTCTGCCGTTCGTTGTTGATATTCAAATTTGAAAGTCTATCTCAAGAATCGTCTATTTATTTACAATTGCGTATCTAATCTCAATGAAACCATTACATGAACGTAAAAACCAATTTTGCTATAATTCAGAAAAGAGTATTTAAACAAACACTTTTCTTATTAACGCCGAAACTTGTTTCTATTATTGTCTTAATATGAGTCCAGTCAATTTCGATTCTCAGTATTATGTTCAAGTTATGAAATTCTGAAACATTCGACAATTAAAAAATTATTCTACTATTATCCTATTATCTACTATTATCCAGTGTTCTGTTGAATAGCTGAAAACTTCTTGACAAGCGGTAACACTCTTCGTATTAGTCCAAATATGATTGATGTTTTTGCAATATATCAACTAAATCGAGTGAAGATCTCAATTTGGTTAATACTTCCAAAAATATGTCCGATTTCTCTACGACGGCTTCAACACAAATAGCTTCACTGAATCACTTTCATGAATGAGCATGAACTCAGCGAGGCACCTTTCGCCGATGATAACGCCAATAGGTGAAAAATTTGTTACTAATTAGTTGCGGTAATTTTGAATTTGTTGCTCCATTTTTGCTAACTTTATATGAACTCAAAAAAAATATATATTGAGCACAAAATTCAAAGTTACCGTAACTAATTGTCAACAAATCAGCAACAAATTATTCACTCGGCTTCGATTTACTTTGAAGCATATTTGAAAGGGGGGCTTCGCTAACTTCATATAAATTTAGCGAAGTACTCAACAAAATAAAAAATAAATTGAGCAATGAATTTGAAATTACCGGAACCAATTAGCAGCGTTGTCATCGGCGAGAGGTGCCTCGCTAAGTTCATGCTCATCTTTCATGATTCTGATAGAATTTACTAAAACTTTGTTATCTTGTCCATAAGTTTTTTTGTTAAAAATGTGGTAGGATTGCTGTCCAAACACTCCAATGACTGTGACCTTTCGAAAGCTTCTATAAGTAAATATCGAATTTGAACTTTGAAACTGAGTCTGAAAGTATGATGTTGAGATCGATTCAAGAAACTGTGGATTCATGGGGTCGAATATAACCCAAGAACAAGGTGACCGATCCTTCGGTAGGTAAGTTACCGCTCATTCTCTATTATTCCCTCGACGAGAAATTTGGCCTGAAATAGTTGATCTCGCAAGAAATTCGTATTCCAAACCCTGATCTCCAATGAAACGACAGATTCGAAGTTGTTGTATAAGTAGGAGTGCGTTTGAGAAATGTAAACTAAGTGTAATTGAAGCTCACAACGATCCAGTGGAACTCTTGCCCGATATGGCAAGCAGTCTTAACAGTTCATTGGGCTACAACCTATAGAACTATAGATAGTTCGATCTTTTTGCGACAGAAGAATATATCTTCAAAGAAAACATTCTCTGTTCGTTTTCTCTTTCGCTTTTATAACATAGCCATTATAGAATTTTCCTCATGAATATGAGCTTAGCGAAACACTTATCTCTGATGGAAATGCAAATAGGTGAATAATTCACGTAATCAATCATTTTTGTTGCTAGTTACCTAGTTGATCAGTAATTGCTGTTTTTTCTTCATTTTTTCAGTTAAATTTGGTAATTGAAATAAATAATAATATAAAACATACAAGGGGCTGGTAAAGCGTGATGGGAACGTCGATGTCTTTCATGCAGCCCACCTGAGTTCGATTCCCAACTTCGAAAGTTTTTTTTTTCTAATCCGTAACTAACTGTAATCTATTCGTAACTAATTAGAAACAAATTATTCACTTAGTTCCGATTTGTTTTCAAGCTTATTTAGGAGGGGTGCTTCGTTAACTTCATATGAACTTAGCGGAGCGCTCGAAAAATATGAACCACAAATTCAGGCGTTACCATCGGAGATAGATGCTTCACTAAGCTTATGTTCATGAATTTCTTCGATGTTAAAAAATGCAGAGTGCTGCGATAGCAAAGCTGAATATCAAATGGAAAACTGCATGAGAAGATACCTTTTTTATCGATCCACATGTTGTCTGCATCTGTAATCGTTTGTCTCTTAAAAATTGTGACTGGTCATCCATATTAAATAAGTTGTAAAATTTTTTTTATTAAAATAACTGCAATAAAAAAAAATATACATATATTTTAATATATATTTGAGTGATATGCAAATTTTGTATTTTCAGGGGTTGTAGTTGAAGACAGTTACAATCTTTTTAGTTATGGGAGTATATGGGTTAACACACATTCATTTCAGAGATAATGCAGAATTTCCAATATAAAGTCTTAACACACCACAGTCGAACTATTAACAACGATGTTGCCGAAAAGGAACCGTGCTAAAAACCAATCGAGCCAAAACACTATGCTGAAGAGTACTGTATTTAATCTTTCAAACACCAAGAAATGATTGTATTGAAAATTGTGTCTAATTTGGATTTCAAGCGTAATTTCATCGTGCTTCTTTCAAAACCCCAACTATTAGGATATTGCAAAATAATCGACAACGCAAAATACCGATATCTCCGTGAATGGTTGACGGATTCTTACAATCTACGTTTTGAATTCGAAACCATATTTAGTTTGGTAAAAATCGGTCCTGCCATCTCTTCATTCTGCACACACACATACATGTGCTCAGTTCATCGAGCTGAATCGGTTGGTATATGAAACTCGGCCTTGGAAAAGTTTGCTTAAGTTTAAGGATCAAGAGTAAACCAAGTTAACTTGTGTTAATAATGTGTGTATTACGTACATGTTATTTAGTACGTATGTCATAGATATATATATATATATATATATATATATATATATATATATATATATATATATATATATATATATATATATATATATATATATATATATATATATATATATATATATATATATATATATATATATATATATATATATATATATATATATATATAAGGGTGATTTTTTAAGAGCTTGAGAACTTTTTTAAACAATAAAACGCATAAAATTTGCAAAATCTCATCGGTTCTTTATTTTAAACGTTAGATTGGTACATGACATTTACTTTTTGAAGATAATTTCATTTAAATGTTGACCGCGGCTGCGTCTTAGGTGGTCCATTCGGAAAATCCGCTTTTTTATCGACAAATTTTGTTCAGCGATGAGGCTCATTTCTGGTTGAATGGCTACGTAAATAAGCAAAATTGCCGCATTTGGAGTGAAGAGCAACCAGAAGCCGTTCAAGAACTGCCCATGCATCCCGAAAAATGCACTGTTTGGTGTGGTTTGTACGCTGGTGGAATCATTGGACCGTATTTTTTCAAAGATGCTGTTGGACGCAACGTTACAGTGAATGGCGATCGCTATCGTTCGATGCTAACAAACTTTTTGTTGCCAAAAATGGAAGAACTGAACTTGGTTGACATGTGGTTTCAACAAGATGGCGCTACATGCCACACAGCTCGCGATTCTATGGCCATTTTGAGGGAAAACTTCGGAGAACAATTCATCTCAAGAAATGGACCGGTAAGTTGGCCACCAAGATCATGCGATTTGACGCCTTTAGACTATTTTTTGTGGGGCTACGTCAAGTCTAAAGTCTACAGAAATAAGCCAGTAACTATTCCAGCTTTGGAAGACAACATTTCCGAAGAAATTCGGGCTATTCCGGCCGAAATGCTCGAAAAAGTTGCCCAAAATTGGACTTTCCGAATGGACCACCTAAGACGCAGCCGCGGTCAACATTTAAATGAAATTATCTTTAAAAAGTAAATGTCATGTACCAATCTAACGTTTAAAATAAAGAACCGATGAGATTTTGCAAATTTTATGCGTTTTATTGTTTAAAAAAGTTCTCAAGCTCTTAAAAAATCACCCTTTATATATATATATATATATATATATATATATATATATATATATATATATATATATATATATATATATATATATATATATATATATATATATATATATATATATATATTCTTATATGCAGTGCAACGAGTTTATCAAAGTGGCTTGCACGATTGAGTTCCAAACAGGCTTTTTTAGCAATAATTTATTCTCAAACGAACTTTAAGCTCAACTTTTTGGATGATATCAGTTTTGATCAATTTTTCACCAACGTTTGATGGGAAATTGCTTATATTTTATGAACGTAGATTTTAATTCCCTAGTAAAAAAGTTAGCAACACTGCTTCAATGCATTTGTAGTAGATTGCGCTGCACAAAATAAACAAAACTAAATATTTTCTGTTACAAAAGCAGTTTTCCGGGAAAATAAATAGTTTTACGATAACATCCCATATCCATTGCTTTTCGCGTGTTAAATTAAAGGTTCCTATTTTGCGGGTTTACTTATAGAAGGTACGTAAACCTTCATATCGCAATAATTTCTGCAAGAGGAAATCCATATAGAAATGTGTTTGTTACTGATCAAATGTGTTAGTGGAAATAGGCTGAAACTGAAATAATTTTTCTCGAGCAGTTTAGGGAAAACGGAAGAGTTTTAGACTAAAATTTCTTTTCTTGAATTGCAATTTTAAGCAGAATGAACTGATTTGTTTATTTTTCAACCATATGAAAGATTTATTGATTAAAATTAGGAAAAAAGTGTCAGAATTTGATTTTACGCACACTTTGTTGACATTACTCATACGCTTGCAAAGAGTCTTGCTCCTTAAGCGAATTCTATACCTATTTTTTATGCTTATAAAAAAAAAGTAAAAACAGTCACGCATTTGATGCGTTCGGCTAAATAGTCCGTCTCAGTAAGATAATATAATGCCACTTTCAAGTATGAGTAAATTAATTGAATACTGCAGCACGAAAGCTGCGTGAAAGGGCTATATTTAAATATTCGTGTCAGTACATATTTACATAAAAAAAGGCGTAGTAAACGACACTAACAGAAAAAGGAGTTCCTAATTCTTGATATAGATTTGACAACACTTTTAGAAAGAGAATGGGAGTCAATTCTTTGAGAACATTTCATTAGTCCCGAATAGATGCATGCTCGATGACCAGCATGCGGGCCACCCGCCGGGCCTTCGTAGCCTTGGGGTGTTTCCCGCGGACCCCCACGAACCGAAGAAAGCGACCATAGATATTTAACAATGCCATCTGGAAAACTCATGCAATATTCAATTCACCGACCACCGCCGATCGCCAACTGAAAGCTAGATTTTCGAAAATCCGTGACGACATAATCTAATGATACTATTCTAGTTTTAAGTTAGTCGTTAATTAAGGTTAGAAAATACCCTTGGCATCTTAGAGCTTAAGCAGTGTGCCTCAAAATATATATTATATTATTGAATAAAAAAAAAACTTCGTGGACGCACAATATCGAGTGCATTTTTCTCTAATGATAATTGTTATAATTTAGCAAGCAGCCCTAATCGATTAGAATAAATTAGTGCACGATTCGATTTTGAATAAATTAGTGCACTGGTCAACTGACAAAAAGTGCCATCAATGTTTACATGTTATGTTCGAATTTTAATCCACGAACATTGGTTTAGTTGGTTATAATAGGTAAAAGGTAAAAGGTAGTTTGGTTCAGCCATCTCTGAGAAAACTGAGCGT
Source organism: Malaya genurostris (assembly GCF_030247185.1). Lineage (NCBI taxonomy): Eukaryota > Metazoa > Arthropoda > Insecta > Diptera > Culicidae > Malaya > Malaya genurostris. Next base: position 150,794,916 of record NC_080570.1, read on the forward strand.
ATATATTGAATCTTCGAGAGGGGCAACACATACGTTTTCCGATCTCGTCGAGCTGATTCGAATGGTATATAACGCTATGGGTCTCCGAGGTTTCCTTCAAAAGTCGGGCTTTCCAGTAATTATATTTCCTTTTTATAGAGAAAGGTAAAAACTGTTTTAATCCACCTTTTGGTGTAGTGATGCATTTCTCTTATTACTCACATTGTCATAAATATTGCTAAAAATATTTGTATATAAATTAGAAAGTTTGTTGGAGAATACACTAATATATTTGTTGTTTTCGAATTACCTCTGCGAAAATATCATGTCCGACTTTAAGCAACCATATCTGAGGAACAACTTTATATTTTTGTATAAAATTTACACTGTAGCAGTTTCTAGTACAGAATAATAATTACATAAAATTTGAAGTTTAAGCAACTCATTATTATGTTCAATCCACGTTCGAAGTAAAGAAACGAATACCCCCATCTACAGGAGAAGTTATCCTTAAGTACGATAGAAAAGGTAACCCATTGATCAATTCTCATTGGATTGAATCTTGAGTAAATTGTTAATGTCTTGTCAAGATTCTTGACACTTATTAAACTTATTGGGCTTGTTGGAATAACGAGGTAATTAGCTGCTAAATTCCGCGCTCGTCTTCCTACTCAAGAACGATTCCCGAGAGCTTTACAAGAAATAAACAAACAAAATAAAACAAGCCACGAAGAAAGTCACGTGTACCCGATCAAAACAAAGAGAACTGAGACGGAGACTGAGCGAACAAGAGAGAGAGAAAGGGCTGTGCACCCGATCGTGAAACCATCGGCGGCGGCGGCGACAGTCGGCATCGGCACACACATGCCCCGAAGAAAGTGCCTTCGTGCGCGATTTACGAATCGAATCGAAAGAATCGAAGCAAGCCTTTTGTTTACAATCAGCCATCGGCTATTGTGCTTCGTAGTGCGCCAGCGTCGACATCGGTGCGGTGCGGTTTTTTTTCGGGGCTGTCTCTCGGCGTCTTCCGAGCAGTGGATGGTTTTGTGTTGCGTGTTTACCGCTTTGCTTTTTTCCGGCGGCTGTTTCGGAAGAATTAAATGATACCACCGGTGATTAGTGCTTTCTTCCTCGGTGCTCCTCGGTCTATCGCGGGATCACACGCGATTACGATTGCGATCTGTGTGTTTAAAACTTTCCTCGCTCTCGTCTATTGTTGTTACAGTTGTGCGTCGAAACTGTGTTTGGTGGTGCGTTTTGCCAGCCCTCCCGGGCTTCCGGTGATCGTGTGTGTGTTCATTCAAGTGATGAGTGAATTTTCCGCCTTTTGATCGAATGACAATGTGAAGGTTGTAAAATGGTGAATTCAATGAGGGCACTTAGTTTCGTTGTGAAGTCGGATGTTACAACCGAAAAAATCAGCCGTGTTTGACCGAATGAATGGAAATAAAAGTATTTGAAATTACGGTGTTACTGTGAATTAGTGTTGAAAGCTGTTTGATCAAGTGAAAAGTGACGAATACTTTGCAAAGCAAAATTTATTTGTGGCACGAGATGGCGAGTTTCAAATTGGATTAAACGTTGCATCTGTAATTGGATTCCAAATACTGATTTTGACAGTCATCAAATCTGTGTTCCGTCCTTGTTAATGTTTGGCCTGAAATTCTGTCTTCCACATGGGTGTGATATCTCTGGGAATGGCCATAGTGAATTAAGACTAGGTATGTCAATTTCAAATGATAAATTCAATTTACCGTCGATTTTTTATAAGATCGTATTAGCAAGTGTTTACTTTCTCTTCAATAAATTGCACAATCGTTTCCTTGCGCGTGTTTTAATTTTTTAATACACAATTACACCCGGAAGGGGGAAAGGAAGGAATCTCCCCGGGCCCGTACTTTATCAGGGAGGCCGGAAATTTCAAGATTCAAAATTGTTTTTTCATTTTTCATTCCAAATCAAAAGATTTAAAATCGAAAAATAATTTGGCGGGCGAGTTATTTAGTTGACACAATGTATTTGAAAATCTCTTGATTCGATGATATTATCATGCTCACAATGTTTTTTCATTCTCATGTTTAGGGGCCCGTAATACTGCAGTGCCCTCGGGTCCGAATTTTCTCTCGGCGGCCCTGTTCACAGATAACAATCTTTATAATATAGGGTTGTTTGTTAAAAAAAGATCTTTGCGAATTTTTGAAGCTGTCTCTGAAAACAAAAGCTGAACAGGATATATTTAAGGGGGGAGTGAGGGATATTTTGAATCAAAAAACACTTTTTTTGTAATTTTTTACGGAGAAACAAATTAGGCAAATTTATTCAAACTTTTTTACATTATAAAGCATCATTTAAAGAATATTTAGGCCGATTGCTGTATATTATTATTGAAAAATAAAGCGGTAACAGAGTAATGTTCTTAAATTCACTTGAAGTACCTGTAATTTCTCCCCCCTCCGTCGTTATCAAATTATTTTTGCCTTTCTAATAAAGAAAAGCTATGCAATCACTGTGAAAACCGACTTTACAACCGAGGCTCGGAAGGCCGTGTGTCATATACCATTCGACTCAGTTCGTTGAGATCACAAAATATCTGTATGTGTGCTTGTGACTAATAATGTCACTCTATTTTCTCAGAGATGGCTGAACCGATTTTCCCAAACATAGATTCAAATTAACGGTCTTGAGGTCCCATACAAAGCTCCTGAGTATCATATGGATCCGACTTCCGGTTCCGGAATTACAGGGTGATATGTATCAAAATAAGGAAAAAAATAGTTACACGTTTCTCAGAGTTTCGGTCACGCCATCTTCACAAACTTAGATTCAAATGGAAGGTCTTATGACCTTTTACAATTTTCCTGAGTTCAATTTTGGATCCGACTTCCGGTTCCAGATTTACAAGGAAATATGTGAAAATTTATGAAAAAATATGCAATCAATTTTCTCGGAAATTTCTCTACCGATTTTCACAAACTAAGAAGCAAATAAAAGGTCTTAAAATTCTTTAAAAAGTCCTCGAAAAGTTGGACCAGATCCGACTTCCGTTTCCGGTATTACAGTGCGATTAGTGAAAATTTTCAATTTCATGAGTATTTTTTCACAAGTGATGGGGAAACGAGGTGCACATTTTTATAAAACTTACTGCTAAATTGATCTAGTTGACAGATCTTGTTAGTTAGTGAATATATAAAACTACTTCAGGACTACTAGTCCCCAATTTCCGCCTCCGAAAGCACCGATAATAGTGAAGAAAATCTCCAATAACGGAACTCCCGTCGATTTATCAGAAACGGTTAAGCCGTTTTTCACGATTCATAATTCAAATTTTCAAATTAAAGCTCTCATTGTTTTCAAATATACTGTGCAATTTCATCTTAATCCGACTTCCGGTTCCGAAGTTATAGGGCGATGAGTGTCAAAACAATCAAATTGAAAATGACGATGCAAAACTGGTACGCGAGAATACGTGCGGCTATGCTCCAACCACAGCGTGCTTTGTTCAATTTCGTATAACGTGCATGGTTGCCACATCAAAATTTATAATTTTCAGGTGAAATATATGTAAATTTCTAATCCTTTTATTCTATTTGTACCTACTTGTTAATGTTATTACAAGAATATGATAACGATACTTTTCAATAAAAGTGCACTTATTGCCTTTCTCATATAGAAAGTTTATACAATCACTTGAAAAATTACCCTGTGGAAATTGAACCGAAAGGCTAAGTGTTCTATATAATTTGACACAGTTCATCGAGCTGAGCAATGTGTGTGTCTGTGTGTGAGTATGTGTCAAATAATGTCACTCATAAAATAAAAAAATTCGTAGTCCTATAGGTTGCTATTGAATTTCACACCGTAAAAAAAATTATTCTAGATTTGGCTTAAAACTGATTCAATTTGTAGGCTATATTAGTTACTTACTAAACGATCCGACTTCGGCTATACTGGTTTCAAGTTCCCGGGGTTCCAGAAGTGCCGGAAATAGTGGCCAAAAAGTTTAAAACGGAACTTACTCAATTTTCTCAGAAATGATTTGATCGATTTCCAAACAAAAGTCCCTGTAGTCTCATAGGCTGCTGTTTAATTTCATCCGAATCCGACTTCCGGTTCCAGAACTATAGAGTAAAGTGTGTTTAATCATTTATTGTTACAATGCAAAATAAAGAAAAATTCTTATTAACTTGAGATAACTGTATACAAATTGAAAAGGTTATGTTAGTTCACACCCAAAGAAAGTTTCTTATTTTATTCATGATGGAAAAAAATTCTTCACTGATTCTTCTAGTGATATTTTTGGAAATATAAGTAATATGAGAAAGACATCATTACACCACTAAGTGGATTAAAACAGGTTGTTTTAGAAAGTTGAATTGGTTACCCACAACTTCTTCTTAGACTTATTTTCGGTAGAAGCTATAGACTTCTAGTTATAATTGTTTCCAGTGGAAAATACAAAATTACAACGGCGGATGGGTAATGTCAGAGACGTAATCAGATATAGTAAATACAAGGTTGTTACGGTCGCACGGATTTCACAGTTTTCGCGGAAATTTTTGAAGCTTGTGAGTTTTATGAAACCCTAAAAAATTAAAGATGGGCGAACGTTTCAGCAATTGGTCGAGATGGTCATCTTGATAAAACTAACATTTATTACAAGGCGGTTTTAGCCAATGTTTTCTTCAGGGGACTTTCGATTTTATGCTTTTCGATCTCGAGCGATACAAGTTGCTATTTCAACATTTTGCACTCAAGCATATTGATGTCAGATGGAAGATATCGTCTCAGTGATAATACCTCGAATAATGCAAAGAATGTAATAAATGGAATGCGATTCTTTAATAATATGGTAACAAATTTTGTGTATGATAAAAATCGCATTCTTAAAGCAAAATTTACACGACATGCTTACGGAGCGAAGTCTGACATTAAAAGAAACGAAGAATTTCTGGGATTCCATCCGTGGTGATAAGAAAGTGTTCCAATAGTGTGTTGGTTCCACTATCCAACATTTTCAATTTTTCTTGGAATATGGAAGAAATCCTATGTGAACAAGGGTATAGTATCAGATACTTACAATTTTTAGTTTTTAAAAAAATTGTAACATTTGTTTTTTCAGTGCATAAATTTTCTTCAAAAATTCCTATTGATTACCTACAACTTCTTCCTGGACAAAATTGTAGATTTTGAGTTATAATTGTTCGGAAATAGTGAGGCTCAAAACACATACGCCCTTTTCAAAACCAAATCTTGAGTGAAGTTTTCTTCTCTAAACCAATGAAAAATACTTCGTTTGCCATACCGATTACACACGAAAAGTTTCATGCAAATCGAAGGAAGTTCAACAGTTATTGCAGGCACCCTCGGAGAATTCTAGTTCTAGTGTTATATTTTCCGGTCCAAAGAATTCCGCAAAAGAGGCTATTGATCTGAGCTTCAAAGCTGGGATCACTCGCGGTTCTCACGCTACACTAACTACTCAGAAGGAGGGGGGGAAATTCAACGACCTCGATTGAAACGAAGTGAACCCTTGAACGAGCAACATCCCATCTGGGGGCCGAACATGTCTTCGATTCGAATCTCGATGGCCTGTAGAAGTTTTCCCTGTGTAAACAATCGCTCTTCCGGAGAACCCAAACAATCCAAACAGTTGATGATCGATCGATCATCACGTTCCGCGTCGTAGTTGTTTTGTTCTGGCAGCTGTGCTGTGCTGTGCTGGTTTTATTTTTCCAGAATGGTGCAATTGTGTTTTCATTTGCATGCATGGTTGTTGTTCTTTTCAGCATCTCCGGAGATTCGGAGTTTCTCAACCGTGTAGCATTTGATTGGGCGCAAAATTATGATAGAATCAACATTTACAATTTGTGTGATGGTTTCAGGCGATGTGAGGTGATTAATCATAAGTTCCGTTCGTTTTTCGTTTGTTGAAAAAAGAAAGAAAAAAAAAACTACAAGTGGTAAGCCCAAATGCAAATACAAAAGTCGTTCCACGTATGGCACCACCACCACCACCACCACCGACAGTCAGTCATAAATCATGTTACTACCGGTAGTTACTTACGATCCGTTAAAATGGTAAAAAATAAGCCGGGCTACAGCCGAGTGGCTCAATATTTACCCAGCATAACTGTCGTGACTTGTCAGCAAAATTAAACGTAGCATAAACGATGAAAAATTGCACGAGTCTGCCTCTGGCATTGTGACTTCACCTACTTTTTCTTACGGCTGGGGCAGGGGCTGAGGCAGCCGCGATGTCATTCCCATTTCATCCAATCCAATCGCGAGGAGGTGCCAAACAAAATTTCACCTAACCGCAAAACCATTCTCACTTTTACTGGCCTTGCTTTACCGGATCTGTTGCTGCTGCTGCTGTTGACTGACTGATAAACGTTTTGGGGTGGTGGTAATGATTTGATTTCGTGCAAAAACCAAAAAAAAAATACAAAACGCTTCTCGGCCGAAACCCTGGCCCTGGCGAGGATTAGCGTCAGCGTCTGTCAGGCCCAGGGTTACCAGATATACGGATTTTCAGTATTCTGCTGATTTTCATGTACATTGGTAAAATTTACTGAATTTTGTACGGATTTTGCAAAAAATGCTGATTTCGGACAGATTTTTAAGGAAGTCTGTTTTTCCATAATATAATGATATAAGAGCGTGATCAATCGGTTTAACAATTGGGCCGATTCCGACCGACAAATTTCACTGGGTTAAATCATTGAAAACATGCGCTAGAACTAATTAACTCTTGAATTTCCAGAATGCACCCAAAATGTGTAGTACATGATATAATTTTTTACGATAATAACTCAGTCATTTATTTTGAGATTGACACAATTTAACAACCTATCGATACGGAAACATTTAACTTAAACATTAATGGCAACGTCGTTTCAGTATTTCAGTAGCGTACTATTGAAAAATTGGTTTGAATTGACCTATGTTTTCACGAGCCCATCACAGCATGCCATAATGATGTCATCCTTTAGTCACTTTTGTCACTGGCTGCCTGCGAATAAAACATGTAACTTATCTAGTTACATCCATTCGCTCGCTGGATAGTCACTTTTACGCGGTGTATGGATGTCATTTTCCGTCTGCTGCAGAGCGTGTTCGCTTGAGTATATTGAACACCGATCAGCTATTGATTTTCCAGTAACTAGCAGGCCAATTTAGAGCTATCGGCAATAGATTTTTCGTGATTTGTTGATGGATTTTCCACATTAAACTTGATTCGAAATCATTACTTGACTATTGTAACCTAAAAATGCGTATACGGGAAACTACGGGTTATAAAGATAATCATAGATACTTCTTTTTCATAAAAATGTACAATTGACGATGATATATTGGTAACTGAAGGCTCTAAATTCCTAAAATTAGTTTTAGTTCAATATAATTTAGTAGAAACACCATATCTTCTATTGAAATATATATTTACGAAACCAATCAGTACAAAATGTAAAATTATTAGAGGCCTAGGCGTAATTTTAGACTTAGCATTATAGTACATTTGTCAATAGAGCAAATAGTATGTTAGGCTTCATTAAACGTTTCGGCCATAAATTTCAGGACTCTTGCACAATAAAATTATTATATACAACTTATGCCATATTTGGCATAGACTACAGTATACTATAGTATGGAACCAATGTACTTCGTTACACGAAGAACGTTTAGAATCTATCCGAAAAAAATTTCTACTCTATACGCCAGAGATGACATTTTACCAGAGTTATATACGCTAGAGTCAGATTTTTGCCACACCGAGGATGAAAAAAACGAAGCACCGCACAAAGAGGAAAGCGCACTTCTTCTCAGTGTCGAATAGACAGCATTTGAGTGTGTGCTTGTGGTTAAAACAGCTGGCGCGAGTGAAACACATTCTCTTCGCATGAATCGCTCACACGCGCTCTCGTCTAAATACACCCAAGTGACCACTGGCGCGTGATGGTGAGCGAACACTTCTGTGAACTTCAATTAATAGAGAGTAGATCTGGCCTTGCTATGAAAAATTTGCAAGGAAAACCGAAAATTTTACGATAAATTGTTTTATTTTGCTGATTTTGCGTGTCCACGCTTCATCTACGAAAACCATACAGCAGAGTGCTCACCGGCGTGTACACCTCTGTGAAAGTATCTGCATCCACCTCAGAGAATTTATTAGCTAATGCTCTAGCACTTTGGTGCGATTCAGTGGAAGAGGCAAAAGGAAATAAACAAACGCACCCATGATGCGTGCACACTTCACACAACAGTGGGGTATGAATGTGAAAGAGAAGAGCTCTCGTTGAAGTTGTCAGTGCGAGGGGAGAAATTTTGCTTGCTCTTCGTCACACAGAGGAGATAGACATCTCTGCGTATACGCTCCGTAAACTAAACTGGACTACATTTCCTCTTCCATCATATGAAGCTCGTTGTATGCTCATAAATTTACAAACACTCGAAGAACGTCGCAAAGCTGCAAAGCTTTATTTTATCAAGGATCTTGTTTCTTAACAAGTACTGAATTATTGCTTTCACATACTTTTCTAACATTCCATGCTCCTAGCCGCCTCTTAGAAGTCGTCAAATATTCTCGGAAAAAATATAAGACAATAATAATAATCCTGCTAATATTATGATGCGCATTAACAACGAAAACTGCCCAAAAATTGATATAATTATATCCAGAAAACCAATGAAAGAAAAATTGAGACCAAATCGTAGAAATAATGAATAGTAGATATTAAAAATCTTTGTTACTTTTTTTGTAAATTTGGAAAAATGCCTTCACAATTGCTTATTTTTCAAATTTAAATCTGTTAATGGGAGAGTTGGAAAATTGCTTTTTAATGTCACCATGATCGGTCGTGTATCGTACGCAACTCTGTAATTTTTTCGTTTAAAAAAAAATTCTTCAAAAACCAAAAAAAAACGCCCTTACATAAATTAATCAACAATTGATATAAAAAAGATATAATAGATGTAAAATAAGTTATACGGATTTATACAGATTTTTTCTCCTCTGCCACCACTTCGACACAAGATGGAATACGGAAATTCAGTGCGCAGGATCTGGCATCGCTGGTCAGGCCGCCGATTGGCCAATTGGTTCCCTCCCTTGTCCTCGTTCCATGGGCGCGTTGCTGCTGCTACTTCTGGCTTCACTGGTTGCAGCTGCTTCCACCGCGGTCTTCTTTTACAGCCGATCATTGGAATTAATTGGAGTATGAATTCTGGAGTAAGTGGATTAAGGCATAAATAGTACCGAAGCATAAACGGAGAAAAGTAATGCGGTGATCGGAAATTGAATGATTGATGTTTTCACTGCTCTTGTTATTGTTGTTGTTGTTGTTGCTGCTGGTGGCCGCCTAAGACTGCCGGTTTTTTTTTCTGGGACTGGATCATATCCGAAACCGTATTTCAGTGAGAGCGAACTGGGAAACTTTTTTTTTTTTTGGCAATTGGTTGATCGTTCTGTTCGGAATCCAGTCAGCAAAATTAGCGCTTTCATCCGACTGTGACGGGCTTGATTTATGGATGAAAAACAACGGCTATTTTGTTGTGTTGTTTTGTAAAGCCGGTAAGTAACTACTACGGTAACTACACTGGTGAACAGCTGTAAAAGTTTTACTTCCTACCGGGCGAGTTTTTTGCTTACACCAGTGTTGCGGTGTTTTCAGGTTGGAATTGAAGAAAAAAAAACTGCCTCTTCCAATCACTGTGTTTCAAAACAATATTGTACAATTCCTTTCGATCGTAGGTTATGGTTTTATAATTAATAGTAGGTTTATTACAGTTTTTTTATCTGTCTTCTATCATCAAAGTGTGGTCAGATGAAATTCACTTGAAGGGGACAGATGCAATCCACTCTGCGCACAATTGTGCTAGATCCAGTCAGAAAAGAATAACCACCAACGCTTTGTTTTGCTCGAAACCAAACAAACAAAAAAATATTGCTTTAGATGCCAGCACAAAAAAGGTAGCGGTTACCCAAGCGCACTTGCCACAGATCGTTACACATCGTCAGTAGCGAACCTGCGGGCTTTGGCGGTGGCACCCAAGAGACTTAAATCGAACCTCTTCGATCGACGTTACCCGCGCGAACATGTTAATGGGGCTGATAAACGTGGTTGTTATGAATGCTCGTTGGTAAAATCATGAACAATTTCAACTTTACGCAAGTGGGGCAGGTGGTTCAACGGTGGTGCACGATAGTGGCCCAATCACTGGTTTATGATTGTTGTGATGGTGATTTAAAACACTACTATTTAGTATATTTTCTTCAGTTGAAGTTATTTTACAGTAAGAATCTGTTCAATTCAATCAATCCGATTATGTCTCTGACATTACCCATCCACCGTTTCACTTTTCTCATAATTTTGCTTTTAATTTCACTATAAATTCCGCTATCCACAAAAATTGTTCCGGACCGCATTTAAAGGGCGGGTAGGGTCTAACACTTTTGAAAAATCAATTATTTTGCTCCTTATATTTTCTCATAGTAAAACATTTCAAGAATATTCTGTGAAATTTTCAAGCCTATCGGAACAAAACTTTATTTTTGCTTATCTCATACTGCGAAGAAGTAAGAGCTCGGCACATAGGCCCAAGCCTTCTGTTTCGATTGACTTAAAAACTTGACAAAACATTCTTGAAAAGTTTCATTATAACAAATTATAAACGAAAAAATATGATTTTTTGAAAATATTAGACCCTACGGGCTCCTTCGAGTAATAAATTTTTATCTAAAAGGTATTTTTATTCAGGCCTATTTGCGTGCAAGCTTTACGTGGCTGAATTAGCCGATTTTTTTAATAATGCATTATTTGAAGTGGATCTCGTTGTCACTCTTTTTCTAGGAGGAGAGGAGCTTCCATTTCCCTCCTGCGAGGGTTGAGGGGCACTTTGTTCGTGACTCGTCTCGTCATCCATTGCCGCATCGGTGGATTTGTTGTTGATTTCCGTCTTCTTTTCATTATTTTTACGTTTCGTCTTTGACTCATCAGTGCAGAGCAGTTCAAATTGAACTGCTTAGTGCTAAACTCGGCAGTTCAATTTGAACCGCTAAGCAGACGTAAAGTTTCTGCTATTTACAGAACACTTTTTGTTTTGCAACGAAGTGCAATGTCTTTTCTGACGTGCCGAACGAAAACGTGTTTTCGACTATTTCTGGCCGATGCAGGTATGGTCATTTAGGGGTTAGCCAAATTTTGTGCTAGGGCACATAACCTTTTTCTTCTTTTCGTTTTCCTTGATGTTCGCAGTCTTGAGCTCGTTGCTAGTTGCTGTAGATGCGCCTTGTTGTACATTGGTTGCAGTTGCTGGTTGGTTTGATGGTGAAACAGGGATACTGCGCTTACTAGTTTCCATTGTTGAACGGTTGACCTTGTCTTTGGTTGAAGATGTCCTTTTCGCAGTTTCGGTGCAAGGTTTACCGTAGTGTGCAGGTTGTTCACAAAACTGGCATGTAACCAGTTGATTTTCATACGTAATCAGCGTTTTACACGGATGTATCCCGTCTTGATCACAAATGATGGATGGAATTGCCTTACGTAGTTGCATACGTACCACTCGCACGCCATTCCGGATGCCGGGAAAAAATTCTGCCATACGGGCTTATCGCTGGCCTGCGGAGGAAGGTCATGCACGCGTACTTCTATGGCATTGTCCACCATGTGCACAGGGATTTTGTATTTAATGGTATTACACTCAACGCTGTGCACCTCATTGTTAACCGAAGCGAATGCAATTGCATCTCTTTCACGTTCGAACATAATGTACACACAGTTAGACGCCTTGTTGAATTGAATCTCACTTACATCATTAACGTTTAGATGCATTCGTTCTTTAAGTAAGATTTCAATTTCATTTGCTGCTGGTCTAACTTTGCAACGCTTGAAATCTATACAAATTGAATTTGGTCTTGTAGGCCAAGATTCCGGCTTTGTTAAATCGTATTTGACCATTCCGTACACTCTATTGTTCACTGTACTGTATTGTCTTTGTTTCTGTTGTTTCGATCGTAAATGAGTTTCGACTGTGTCCTGTGAGATGCGAGCACGAACTGAGTAATAAATTGTTTCCATTGTTTTTATAGACAAACAACTTTAAACGCTTTCTGCTCGAAAGCAGATTTTGAAAGTCCGTATCTATCGTCATTCAAAAACTACTGTACCAATTTTGTTCCAATTTTGCACACACTCTCTACATATAAAAAACCAGACCCCAACATTTTCCTTTTCGTTGTTTGTTACTTTGGGGACTTTTTTCCGCTTCAAAATGCCGGATTTTTTCGTGAAAAATTGTAGTTTTCAATTTGAACAACCACCAAAAAATTAAACAGAAACGTTGGGGTCTAGAAAAACTTCTACTCTAACTATGCTACTTTGATTTGTTCACTTCTGATTAGGCTGCCCTGAGATACAGTGGACACCGCGAATCATGATTTTTAAGAAGCGTCTTCAAAAATACCTCTTCACCGACTTATTTCTCAATATTTTTCCACGAAAAAATTACAAAATGTTGTTCGAATGATGCTTTTTGTCATGCAAGACATTTGAGTTTCTGCTCAGATTTTGATGCGATAGAGCGAATTTCAAGAAACAACATTTCACATTTGTGAATCATTTGCTGGACAAAATCATTCATCACATAACATGAGCATGAACTTGAGCGATTTGTTTTGAAGCATATTTGGGAGGGGGGGTTCGCTAACTTCATATGAACTTAGCGAAGTACTCAAAAAAATTGAGCAACAAGTTCAAAATTACCGTAACTAATTAGCATCAAATTAGCAACAAATGATTCACCTATTTGCGTTATCATCGGTGAGGGGTGCCTAGCTAAGTTCATGCTCATTCACATAACGATCTCCAAGTTAAGTAGACTGGAATTTAACTGATCATTTTTGAATTTTCTTCGATCATATCTAACCAGTCATGAAATGATAGTGAAAATATAAGACTATACAACCTAATCATTTGCTGTTACCTCTGGAGTTCCTCAAGGAAGTCACCGTGGACCGTTTATAATATTATTGTATGTCAACGATCTAAATTTTTCGATCAAGTGTATGAAACTATCGTTCGTTCTTGATTTTAAATTATCACATCTGCAGCTGACACAGAGTTTCTACAAGAACAGTTGGTTAATTTAACTAATTGGTGTAACATCAACAAAATGGTTATAAATGCCACTAAATGCTCCGTCATCTCTTTTAGTCGCAAAAAAATCTGTATTCAAGTTCGACTCTAATATTTCACAAACTGTTCTCGAACGCACATCGTCTGTTAAGGACCTGGGTGTTCTTCTGGATTCCAAGTTAAATTTTAAGAAGCGCATAGAGTTTACTATCATTAAAGCCTCTAAGCTCTTCGGGTTTTTTTCCGCGTTACTCAAATATTCTCTGATATACATTGCTTGAAAGCTCCGTATTTCACTTTAGTTCGCTCAACTCTTAAATTTGCTGCTGCTATCTGGTCACCTTATTACCAAAAGGATATCCAACGCATTGAATCGACTCAAAATCGTTCCTCATGTTACTATCTCATTAGATTTAGTTACTATAGAAGCACTAGATTAAAGGAAATGTATCATTTGGATGATTGTAACCTGTTGATGCAAAAGATGAGGACGTTTCATGCCTGCTGGAGAGCAAAGCGATAAATAATTGAAACTGAAATTAAAAATAGTAAATCAGATCATCCTGATGTGGTTTACTTTAAAATTCTTCTTACCGAGAAGAAAAAAAAAACTTGCCGAGCAAGAAGATGTTGAAGCAAAAAAATAGTCTTCGCTGAAATCTGTTTAACTTCTTTCAAAATCACAATTGTAAGCAGTTTTATTTTTACTGTAACTAACTTTTTGCGTACATCTGAAAGTATAAATTAACTAAGGACATCGAAAAAGGTGGAGAATAAAAATGAAATCATATTCATGGGGTTTCTCGTAGTGACATGTTATATGCGGACTTATCAGGTGTACAACTTTGCTTCCGCCGCTTTCCGATAGGTAGCTGTACCGGTTGAGGCTGGTCGAAATACATAGATGATAATGCCATTAAAGTGAGTGTGTACAGTGCCTAACGAATTGTCATCGCCGTTTCAGTGACAGTTGTTCTTGTTTTCGTATTATTCACGCTCGAAAATGTCTGTTTATGTGCCCAATTCTCGCCATTTGCGGGAAGTTTTATTTTTCTGTTACAGTTCGAAAAAAAAAATGCAACTGAAGCGCATCGACTGCTTTCAGAAACTTACGATGATGCTGCTCTGAGTAGAAGAACGTGTCGGGAGTGGTTTCAACGTTTTAAAAATGGTGATTTCGATGTCGAAGACAAACATGATGGTGGAAGAGGAAAAACCTTCAAAGATGAATAACAATTTACTACGAGCTCTTAAAACCGGGTGAAACCATCACAGGAGATCGCTACCGAACGCAACTGATGCGCTTTAGTCGTGCGCTAAAAGAAAGGTGGCCACAATATCAAGAGCGACATGACAAAGTCATCGTCCAACACGACAATGCTCGGCCTCACGTCGCAAAAGTGGTCAAAATGTATCTGGAAACGCTGAAATGCGAAGTCTTGCCCCACCCGCCGTATTCCCCAGATGTCGCCCCTTCTGACTTCCACCTATTCCGTTCGATGGCACTCGGCCTGGCAGATCAACATTTTCAATCCTTCGAAGAGTTGGAAAAATTGATTGCTTCATGGATAGCGTCAAAAAAGGACTCCTTTTTTCGAGCCGGGATCCGAAAATTGCCGGAAAGATGGGAGAAAGTTGTCGCTAGCCAACGGACAATACTTTGAATAATATATCTGTAAGCACTTTTTCGCAATAAAGCTTTTAATTTTGAAAAAAATGGCCATAGGCAGCAAAAGAGACAAAAACAAAATCTCAAATCAGTGTCTGACGGCTAAGCGAAGAGTGAGAGCAGACTTGGCAACTGGCGAAGTTGCCATAGATATATGACTATGTAATTGAATGGTGTGGCGACCGAAAAAAGTGTAGCATGCTCGGTTCCTCTAGTCATGTGTTGTGCTGAGTTTTTCATGTGTTTTCACACGCAGGGTAGTTTAATTGGCAAAACAATTTCCCCGGATAGAAGCTAGGCTAGCGGGTTCGAGTCCCGTCTCTGCGGTAGGGTTTCCCAATCTGTTTTCCTCGTTAGATACTGATCAAATTTAAAACAAATCAATGATTTTTGTCAACAAAACGGGCTAATAATGCATAATGCAAGCTTCAGAAAAATACAAGAAACTATCATAATTTAGAATTGCTTTGTGTCTAGATTTATCTATTCTTGATATGCAGCTTGTAGATATTTTTAAAATTAAACAAATTAAGTTTTTTCCAATACACCAACAATTTCAGCAGACCGGCCGAAAGCGTTAAACTGAAGAAAAAAATTACCAGTAGCAACATTTTCTACTTCACCCGTTTCAGACCACCACCATCGACGGAGTCAAATGCCAAAGCTCACGAAAAACAAATAACCTTTTCCCGCACTTTTGGCATTACCTCAGACTTCCGGTTGCGTGCTTGGGACGTGAGACGGCACGACGACGACGCGGCACGCAACTGACGTGTGTGAGATAACTCGTCGGTGTAGTTTCGTGATTTAACTTTCATGATTTTCTGCGAAGGCAACTTTGTACTGAGTCTGGCAATCTAGCAAACAAAACAGTTTAGCTAAGCACCTTGATTATGGCAATCTGCTAATCTGTTTAAGGTAAAAAAGATAGTAAAATAAAAAGGCTCAGGTGCCTAGTGGCTTTAAATGGTTTCTTTCCGACTTTTTATGTATCTTTTTATTGTTCAGATCGTTGTTTGCACAAGCAGAATAATAAAAAAAATGAAATGTAATTGGTTTGCCAGGGAGCCGGCCACGCCGGGTACCGACCTGGAGTGTGGGATCCAGCGCGGATTGTTTACTCTCATCTCACACAGCAGCCAGCAGCAGCCGGTGGTGTGAGAGGTATGCCTTTCGTCGGTGATAGACGCCGTTTCAAATAAAGGTTAAGCACCCAACTTCATGTTTTGTGTTGGTGCTTGCTTTCTTTGTAAGCCGGTCGTTTTTTTTGGCACAATCCGATCCATTCTGCACACATATTTGCAGATAACTGCGCCAATTAAGGGAACACTTTGTTTTCCGATCCCGTTTTCGTTACACTTCGAAATTTCCAACTGGGCGTAGTAGTTTTTCTTTTATTGAACACCGGTCGATGCGACGACCTTCATGTTATATAGTAACAGACAACCAGCTTCCCGTAGAGCCGTAGTGCATTCGTAACGGATGCAATCACTATTAAATCACCTTACGTAAAATGGCCCAGCTAAGTAAGTTTTCTTTGGCGGCTTCGATCTCCATGCCAGCGGCCCGCGAAATTAATCGCGCAGCCGGCGAAACAATAATTTTGTTAAATTTTGGAAACAAAAATTGGTGTGGTATAGTAAATTCATCGCAGCTTTTTTGTTTTTTGTTTGTTGGCTGCAGTTGTAGTTGAAAGCTGCCCCAGTATAAGAAAGCTAATTAGTTCACTCTGTCACTGGTCAAGACCCGCTGTCCGCTGTCGGTAGTTATGATCGCTCTCTTCGTCAGTAGCACGACGCACGTGCATATCGATGCAGTGACGAAACTATGCATTTACAATCAAAACCGGTACCAGGTAAGTTGGGTACACACCAGGCAACGAAGGGACCTACTTTCATGCAAAATAAATTACGCACTCATGAAACCGGAGGTGCTTATTAATCTGCATTAAATGCAGTGATCAGGGTTTGGCGCATTAGTTAGAAATGGTCGGTGGTTGGGTTTAGTGATCTCAATTTGAAATAATTTGCTGTTGGATAACCGCCGACAAGATATTTCTATCACAAAAGTGAATGTGAAACCTTAGAAACAACAATTCTAGATACACTTTATTTCAAGGGATGCATTTATTCAATAGCACATAAGAAAACTATAAGCTTTTTAAGAAATTGATTCGGAACATGGAATTTTATCCTGTTCAGCATCGGATCTTTATTGTTACACGACAGGAGAGCAAACGACAACTGAATCCTCGAAAGAGATTTTTCGTTGGAATTTCGGTGAAACTTTTCTTTGAGATGGATTCTCTGTGTTGGAATTCACTTCGGTCATTCGGTACGGCTCTCAACGAGAGGGAGCCGCATCTTTTCGCCGAACTAGAAAGAATTTACTTTCGTGCGATGTTGAATCACAACAACACAGCAGGCTCCATCTATAGTCAATAACAGTTTTATCAATCAGTCTAGCTGTATAGCGAAAAGAAGTGTTATTATCAACATTACTTCAAGAGAGGTAGCGACACTCAATTTTAGTATTTGGATTCCTCAATTTCAATGTCACGAACTCGGATTGGGATGGAATTCAACAGGCAACTTATGGGATCGTTATAATCTTATGTTTTGAATGTGGGTATACGAAAACCCATTCTGTTATCTCTGAAAAAAAAAACGAAGTGAGCTTCATTTAAAAAAATTTGACCATTATTTTTGGAGCTTCCGGAACCAGAAACCGAACACCGATTTTGTATAAATAAATTGTTTTGGTCATCAACTTACAACGAACTTCAAGTGTGAAAAACTTAAGCGTCTAGATTCTCCACTTCACATCGCCACTTATAAAACACGTTCTTGAAATATGGACATTTCAACTCATCTCCATGTAATTCCCGAACCGGAATTCGAATCTGAATAAAAATTAGTATTATGAAATGTGTTCAATCTGGGTTAATTCGGGCTACGAAGAGAAGCTCAGTGGTTAACTAAACGGTCAGATTTCAACTAAAAGTTTATGTAATTCACGAATTATTCACCATCTTAAATGTATATCCGGCAATTGGTTAAATTTTTAATGAGCCGTACTTTATGAATAATTATCATTAATTCTCTAGTTGTCTTCAAACCGATGCCAATATGCTCAATTTTAGCTATTATTGAAGTTGTCTAACAATTGGAGATAAAAAATTATAAACTAGATAGCAAGATACAGGAACATGGTTTAAAAAATGAAAACTAACATAAGGAAACCAGAAATGTTAGAAGCTACTAGAAACAAGAGACTGGAAACTAGGCAATAAAACTACTACATGGAATGAAACATCCCGGGTCTCTCACAGAAAAGACGTGAGTAGTTTCTAGATGGCCAAATTTCATGACAATCTATCCGCTAGTGTTTGAATAACAGCTGATCGTGTCAGACGAGTTCTAGTTTTCACAAGCTATGAAAAAAGATTCATACATAGAAGCAGCGATGAAATTGAATGATTTGCAGTACGGATTGATTCACCATCCCCCTTATTCTCCAGACCCGGCGCCCCAGCGACTATTATCTATTTACAAACCTAAAAAGGTTTCTCCAGGGAACAAATTTTCATCGAATGCTGAGGTCATTGCAGAAACGGAAGCCTATTTTGAAGACCTTGCAAATCTTTTTTTTTTAATGGTACAAAATTGACTTTTTCTTTGTTAGGTCCGGGTCTTTTCATTCCATGTTGTACAAGCGGCAGAAGTCCTACGAGATTTTTTGAACTATTGTACAAATCACAGCTTAAATTTGTTTCGAATATTTAGGCAGTAGTTTTTCGTGTGTTTCATTTAGCCTCATTTGTACATAGGGGAAATATTTTTTCGAAAATAATTTTTTGAGAATTTTGGATGCCCTGAAGTTTTGTTCGTTGGTGTTTATTATGAAAGGTGTTGATCACAATCATCCAGCACTTCATGATCGATATCATCTTGCGTTTTCCTCGACTAGGAAGAAACAGCAGAATTTCGCTGCAATTGAAGCGTTGGAGCCGTGCATTACGAGAACTACGGCTGTAATACAAGCAGAGACATGATAATCGTTATTCTCTTGCATGACAACGCTCGGCCTCATGTCGTGAAAATTGTGAAAAATATTTGGAAAGGCTCAAGTGGAACATTTTGTCGCACCCGCCATATTCTCCGGATATTGCTCTTTCTGAATGCTGGTTGTTCCGACGAATGCAACATTATCTGGCAGTTTATTGGTTTACTTCTTTCGCACAATATCGAAAACTGGCTTCAAACTTGGAACACCTCAAAAGACTCAATTGCCAGAGAGGTGGGAAATAGTAGTAACTAGCGATTTAAAACTGAAATTTCATTGTCGTGTGCCATTCTTTAGCGTTCCTTATGAATTCTCTGCTCGTACATTCCTGAATGTTTCAAGGAAACAGGTTTCCTGTTTGAAATTAAGGAAAAAGCTTAGAATTGCATGAAACGTCGAGATTTAGTGTTATCTCAAAAAATTTTTTTTTGAAAAAATCGATTTTCTGGGACATAGAAATAGAAAGTCCCAGAAAGCTGATCTGAATTTTTTTTTCGAGATGACACTAAATCTCGACGTTTCATGCAATTCTAAGACTTTTGACATCAACAGTTTTTATTCGATTTCGGAAATTTCATGAACCCCCTCCCCCCTGTCCCGGGTTGGCGGTTCAATGCATAGGACGCTGATCTTACAAGCCAGTTGTCGTATGTTCGTGCCCCGACCTGGAAGGATTCTTAGTGTCAGTAGAATCCATAGTACTAGCCATGCAATGATTCTGTACACTAAGAATCGGCTGCGAAGTCTGTTGAAACAGAAAGGCCAAATTCCACAAAAGGAATGCAATGCCAAGCCCTCCCCTATGGTGATTTTTCAAGATATATGAAAATTCCACTAAGTGGACTAAAAAAGGGTTTTTTTTAGATTAGCATCACTCTTCGGATCAGAGTCATTTCGCCGAAAGCCGTTTCGCCGAATTACATTTCGCCGAATGGGCCACTTCGGATTCCTGCAATTGTCTTAATATTATAATTGGAATTGATATAAAATAAACACAAATGAATGATAATACGTTAACGCCCGTTTTTTTTGTCCTACAATTGTACTTCTTGAATAAAGATCGATTCATGAACACCAGGAGGGAGTTCCCAAGAAAACTTGTTGACTATTAGTCACTAAGCATCAAAGCAATTGCATAGGTGTATCTACCAAGCTAATGTATGTGGTATGTGGTTTATTAGGTGAAATAATATCTAATGCGGCTTCGCCACATCGATTTGATTCGTGTGCTGTCCGACATCGCTCCCGCTCGTTCGGACCTAACTAAAGCAAAGAAACCTAGCTTTAAATAGACCGTGCAAACGAGGCGGTTACAGGTTTGTATGCAAGAGGCCGCCGCTTCCGACACTTTCGACGAAATGACCCTTTCGGCGAAATGACCCGCTCCCCACTCTTCTCATACAAATAGGCAACGCAAATGAAGAATGCTTTTGTGAACTACTCAATTCAATCTGAATCAATTAATGTTAAAAATGAGCCCAAATTATTGTCCGAAATTATTTAATAAAATAATAAAACATATTTTCATGAGACTATTATGAAGGAAGAGGAAGGCATTTTCACACCACTAGGTGGATTAAGAAGAGTTTTTTTCAGATAATTATGTCACATTCATTTTTCTTGTTTCTTTGTTGAACTGAAACTAAAGGCTCTCTGGGCCTTGTTTCAAAAGTTGGGTTTCAAATCCGATTGTAGTATACATTCAAGTTTCTTTTTATGTGTTTTTCATACGTTTTTTATGTGAGATTTTGCCTAAGAATATTCAAAGTTATGCGGTTTTTTGATTACGAATTTTCAATATTTCTAAGCTTTTTTATACTATTTTTAAAAATATATTTTTTCAAGATAACACCAAATCTTGAAACATTTGGCATCGAAAAAATAACCTTCGATTTCGGAAATCACGTAATTTTTTGAAGTTCCAAAGTCGAAAAACAATTTTTTTTTTGAGAAAACACCTGATCTCGATGTTTCATGAATTTTTCAGAAAAAAAAAACTTGAGTGTACTTAGCTATACCTGACAATGCAACCTTCTCGAATCTGCGGAACAGCTTTGTCGTAAACCTACCCTGGGAATATGAGCAAACTTTCATCTGAAAATGAGCTCTGACAGTACGTAGCGTCGCGTACATGTACACTGTTTTGTAAGCCGAGCATTTCATCTTTCGATTTTTGAGATTATGTCAAAGTTTTTTGATATAGAACACATCTTTATTTTCTATATAGGGGTGCAAATTAGAAACTCAAGAAAAATACAATTAGAAATGTGGTCAGGTTTTGAACACTTACAGCTCAGTCTATTTTGTATTAATTATTAATATTATTTCATCATTTGATTGGAAATATTTATAAGTTTTGATTTGAATGTATCAAGCCACGTATTTTCAATTATGAATGATTGAAATTTTGATTAGTAGCGAGCAGTGTTCTATTTTGTCTGCTAGAAATCTCCGGCATACCGGATTTCCCTGCCATAGATGACGATTTTGAAGGAGTAGCGATATACCAAAGGGTGGTCAATCGATGCAAAAGCGAAGCTGTTGGAAGTACGCGAATCTATAAATAGAAGCGAAATTATAGCTAACGTATCAGTCCTACGCGTAGCATGCCAGAGGTAGGTTGTTGATAGATAGCAAGACAAAAAGTGCCATAAAGCGATTTGAAGCTTTAATTGGTTTGCTCTGATCTCGCGTCATGCAAAATTGGATGAAATCCCATGTTTTGTCGTTTCGTCTGAGAAATTGGCAACTACCCTAGGGTAAATTTTGAGTGCATAAGATTAATTTCTAATTTATTTAAGATGAACTCGATTGATAATGAGAAATAGTTAATCGCTTCAACTGAAATCGCAGAATGGTAGAGAAATTTAAAGCTATAAAAATTACTGCTTGCATACAAAACTTGAAAACAAGCTTGGCAAATAGAAGCTTGAATATAAAAATCCAATTATCGCAAGTTTGTACAAAGATATAATTGCATACATTTAGGATATTGATGTAATTTCGTCGGCTACAAAACGAATACAAATCTAAACAAACAGAGTCTATATTCTGAGTTCACGTGTTCGGTGTTGGTTCCTAATAAAGATCAATCTAAGCAGACTTTCGTGCAATTGGGGATTCAAAAGTGAGATGATTGATTAAAGATTTCGATCATTAGAAATTTTTGTTGCTTGTTCCACATCAATGGCTCGAACAACCCTATGGGGCTATGGGGCTGAGTTTTTCAAAGAATAATTGATTTAAACATTTTCAATGCCTTCCGAATACTTTCTTTTCTGTGAATTAGATCGAGATCGCCTAGTATTTGAACGGAATGACAATTTCGTGTTCGAGTGATTCCGAATCCAACCCGGAACTTGGAGAAATTCCTCTGCACTTGCTAGATAAATCGAACCGATCCCAACAAAACAAGGAACAATTTCGCAAATTGATTACCGCAATAAAATTTCTGACCCCTTACTCGCAACCAAATCTTGGTGGCAATCTTATTTTCACTTTTTGCCACTCATTGTAACTGCAATGACATCATAAATGGCATTCCAGTTTGCGTTTGGTTCTGCACATTCACCTGTTCGATCTTGAATCTCATTCAGATTTCCCCGCCGTAGTGACCAATCGATGTCGGGTGTTTTTTTTCTAGTTTAGAGCGGTTGGAATTAATTTGCAGTCATTATTTCTATTTATGCTGCCTACACCCGGTGAACCTGGGCGCTGTCTGTCAAAAATATTCAGTTGATCGAAGCTAACTGCAGTGGGCTTTCGGAGCTTGCTGAGAAGAGTACTGAATTTTTTCCCATTCAATTACTTTCGTTTTTGTCCCTTTCGTTGCCTTTGGGGACAAAAATCATACTGCAGAAATATTTCCTATTTAAGTGTATTCGCTTCAATTGAATAAAACGAGTAGTGCATTAATTGTGCTGTACAGGGTCCGCCATGTAACTTTTTTTTTAAACATGCAACAAAACGCAAACGGTTCATCCGATTTCAAAATTATTTTTTTACGATCCTTCCGGTTAATTGTGGAATATAATTTCATTCAAATGGCTGCCTCGGCTGGCCTTGCAGTACGCCATACGGTCGGTCCAGTTTTTTTAGCACATTTTCGATTGTATGCAGCTTCTTTTCAGCTATGGCTGCACGAATGTTGTCCTTCAAGGCTTGAATTGTCTCTGGCTTGTCCACATAACACTCATCTTTGACAGCCCCTCATAGATAATAGTGTAACGACGTCAAATCACAGCTCCGAGGCGGCCAAACGACATCCGAATTTCGACTGATAATTTGATCTTCGAAGACTGTGCGCAGAAGATCGATCGTAGCGTTGGCTGTGTGGCACGGAGCGCCGTCTTGTTGGAACCAAATGGTGTCCAAGTCTTCCTCTTCAAGTAACGGGAAGAACCAATCGCCAATCATGGCACGGTAGCACTCGCCATTGACCGTGGCGGCGGCTCCTGGCTCATTTTCGAAGAAAAATGGCCCGATGATGCCGCCAGACCAAAATCCGCACCAAACCGTCACTCTCTGAGGATGCATCGGCTTCTCCATGATAACGTGCGGGTTTTCCGTCCCCCAGAAGCGACAATTTTGCTTATTAACATACCCGCCGAGATGAGAATGTGCCTCATCCGAGAAGATGATTTTTTGGCAAAAATCGGCGTCTGTTTCAAGCTGATCGCAAGCCCAGTCGGAGCGTTCCTCAAGCGGATACACAACCATTTTCGTTCAGCGGAAGGATAAAACTAAGTTTCTGTCAAATCAGAAGTGACATTAAGGTTACCAATGTCGAAATAACCGCTAGTTACGAAAAAATGTTAGAAGAGCGTGTCCATGTGCATCAATACGGAGAAGTTCTTTCCATCGAAAAGAAGTTAAAAATTTTTTTTCTCGATATCATCAATAGCGTACGTTTGTTACGCATATGCTAGAAAAACATTATACCTTCATATGTGACTACCTCGTGAGTTGTTGGTCACTTACGACAATCAGCTGGTCACATGTCAATATTGCCAGAAAGCAGTTCGCGAGAAGCTCAGCGAACTGTCATCTTCAACGATGTTTCTGGTAACAATAGTGACACCAAATAAATGGACGAAGGCGAGAACAGTGGACCAGTGATTCGTTGGATAGTAAAGAGAACTCCTCTAATTTTGAGTTGATATTGTTCAAGTAACAAAATATCTTCAACAAAAAATAGAAATAGGCTAAAATAGTGCTGTATAAATACTGAACAGCAGTGATGTCCGAGCTCAGCACACGAGCTGCTCTATACCTACAGTGTGTGCCTATTAAGCTCGTGTGCTGTGGTTTTCAAACCAGACTCATGAGCGTGTGCTATTTGTGCAGTCCACCTACTGACAAGAGACAATAAGGAGCGGACACTGTGTGCTTAAAAATTATATTATATTATGAAATAAAATTAAAAAAACGGACACTCAAGTCAGCACATGAGCTAGCACATGAGACAGCTCACGAGCTAGCTCCCCATTACAGCTCATGAGCCAGCAGATGAGCCAGCATGGCGAGCTGGTTCTTCGAAGCATACGACTTTCGATCTAGTAGCAACACGGCACACGAACGTGTGCTTCAGACTTCGTGTGCATGTTTTTGAAAAGTTACAGCACACGGACTGTATGAGAGCAGGCTCGTGTGCTGGGCCATCACTGCTGAACAGTGGGAAAATTAGTAAGAGATAATAAAACAGCAATATTGAACTGCCGGCCACGAGTCGTACTGGTCGGAACCGGAATTGCTTAGAAAATTTGGTCTTGTTGAATAACTTGCTTTCAAATACCGGGAAAAGGTACAGCAATTAGATGACTTTGTAAGCAAATTATGGTCTTATTTACAAGATAAAAAATTTCATCCAATAATCATAATCTCTCCATCACCGGCTGGGAAACCGGTTTCCATCTGGTCGGTCGTGTGACATTCACTGCCGAAAAAGTGTGAAATATTTCCCGCCAAAAACCATTCCCCTCTCGCCAGCGGTTTCTCCGTTCGGTGCGGTTTTGTTTTCAAACCACTTTCGACGGCCGATCCGATGCTCCGGGCCAAAGCAAAAGTTCCACGGATGACTCAAATGCCACAATTTACGCGCCCCGTTAAATTAGAGGCATCAGCTTTCCTGTCAGTGAGTCAGTCAATGGTGAGTTTTTCGTTTTACGATGCGTTGTTCAAACAGTGCACACCTTTCTTCCTTAATATACATTTTTTTTGTTCCTTCGCTGCTGCTGCTGTTGCTGGCAGTCTGTCTGTCGACTGTTCAATATTTGAAATTTCACCGAAGCTCATTCACTTTTCACGACGCACTGAATTTTGTGCCTAAACCCCGCACAAGTGCACAAGAAGTATGCGTCTGCGCCCTGCCAGACCGGACTTAGACCAGAGCCCCGACCAGCCCCCCGACCAACCAGCGATGTTTGGCTGCCCGCGGAAAATCATTCGATGCATAGAAAACAAAAAAGCTATGTATGAATTAAATTTCCTCTTCTGTGCCGTTTCAATGATTTTATTTCCACCGTCCCACCGCCGTCGCCACCGACGTTTTCGAATCGGTTCTCCGCCGTTGGCAATGGCATGTTTTTCTTTCACCCGCTTATTTTTTTTGTCTGCGTTTTTTTTCTGTTTCGATCGGGGTCTTTCTGTTGTCCACCTTTGATGTTTTACGCATGTGTGGCAATGATGAAATACGAAGTGTGGCAAACTTCAATTTTCTTCCTCATCATTCCAACGCAACCGGCTTCGAATGGCCGTACTGGCCTAGCGATCGATTTGCCGAGTGTTACGGGGCTAATTTGAAATGAAAAACAATTTACTATTAAGTATTTCCGTTGGTGGCCATTTTGGTGCTCAAATAACAGGCAATAAATTTCTCGGACTGAGAATTTGGAAACAAATTCAATACCGAAGACCCTCTGCATTTTGCTTCGATAAATCGAATATTTTCGACGAACAGCGCAGGTTCACCGGGCGTAAGCAGCATAAGCACAAATAATGACTGCAAACCAATTCCAAAGTGCCAAGCAAAAAACAAAAATCAAGTGGCTTTTTATGTTTAAATATATCGTTCAGTAATGATTTGGCCCAAACAGGTACCCCATCGGTTGCTCATTTGCAGGCACGGCGACGAGGGGAATTGCGATCCGAGGACTGCGTTTCAAGATCGAGCAGATGAATGTGCGAAACCAAACGAGTGGATTGCAATTTATGATGTCATTTCAGTCACAACAAGTTAGCATTAGCATTAGCATTAGAGACCGCCCGTGTGTTGCTACTCCGTTATTGATCTGGACCAATTGAGATTGCAAAATGATTTTTTGAAGTAACATGTTTGGGAATAACACATTGTTTCACACTGTGCAAACTGTATTGAACCATGCATGCTGATCAATACCGACGCCGGCCACGTCCGAATGCAGATCTACTTGGGAGGGAAAGGATTGTTAGTTCCATGCATGTTGCTACTAAGAACCGAGGAATCCTCTGCATTCCCACATGCATCACAGGAGAGGATACTTTGTTAGTAAATGTTTTATTAATGTTATCATGTGTTTATTGCTCTGGGTAGCCGGCTACCAAGAATGTTTTTAAGTATTATCGTTTTATGTGTTACTTTGTGCTGGCAATATAATGCACGAAACAGTCAATCTCCGAAATTGACAAAACTCCGGACAGCCGGCTGTCGAGTATGCAGTCACTCGTTTATGCATCTACCTTTCGCGTTTTTTTTAGTCATGCAAAAAAACACATGCGGATTGATAAAAAAAAGGTATCATCTCACTGCTAGGTGGATTAAGCACGTTTTTATAAATGAAACTACGTGATACAAAATAAACGAGCGAATAGGATTTAGACAAAAAAGGTGATTCATTGCATTGAAATATTCTAAACAGTTATTATAAAATCTTTTTAAATCACCAAACAAAGGTCAACAGATTTCACACGCGTCTTGATTCTTTATTATTTCCGCTTTATTATTTTAATTATTTATTAAAATTATTAATTGGTTATATTAGTTGATCTGGGCAGCTGGCTACCGAGAAAAATATTAATTTACTGTTTGAAATATTAATATCAAGTGTTTTTTACTATGTATTCAATATACCGATATATGTTATCTCTGTTATTAACTTTGTAATATAAACGGATTTGCGCAATGGTTTATTTTTATCATTCATTTTATAATCCTGAAAGACAATCAATAACATGGAAGAAGAAATCATTCCTAATGAAACTTTTCTCCGAAGCTAGACGGAAATTGATAGATTGAATAAAGAGATGATTTAGTAAAATAGAGTAATCAGAAGTAAAACATTGAAAATATCTGATAACTGAAAGGAAAAAGAAACTCCTGCAATTGTCGCCTTTTACGACATGGAAGCAGGAACCCAGTGAATCTATTCTTGGTTCATTTTTTTCCGCCGGATTCCACACGGCATCTAGGCTGGTACAGTCCGGAGAGAGCTAATAGGTACTATCAATCTCCTAGTGGACCCCAGCCCCTGATGTCATTTCAGTCACAACAAGTGGCGAAAAATTAATGGAAATAATAGTGAAATCAAGGATTGGTTTTTTTTTCTGCTTGAGTCAGATGTCAGGTAATCGATTTGCAAAATTATTCGCTGATTGAATGTGATTGGTCTGTTATCGATTTCCACGGGAAGATCCGGTTTAAAATTCGGTTCACTCAAATACTTGCGGAGGCTTTCTAACTTGGTTCACATGAAAAGACTCTGTTATTCAAATCTTTATTTCAAGATAAATTTACACAACATACTTTTAAAAATGTTTTTAAACAACGCTACTCGTTTTTTGTTTTTTTTTTGTCTAACTAAAATTCTTAAAGGAACCTGCGTTTGAGAATGAGTTGTAGGATATTATATTCGGAATTACCTGCACAGCGTTTGTGCCTGGAAAAAGAGGATGGAGCAAGTAACAGTTCGGCTGAAAAGTTCGTATCGTTTAATAGAAACACACATTTTTTTCCAAAATTCGTTTTTATTATTAAACATAATTGCCATCAGAGGCGATACAGCGATTATAGCGATCTTCCAACTTTTTGATACAATTTTTGTAGTACGATTTGTCCTTTGCCTCAAAATAGGCCTCAGTTTCAGCGATTACCTCTTCATTGCTTCTAAATTTTTTTACCAGCGAGCATTCTCCTGAGGTCTGAAAACAGGAAAAAGTCACTGGGGGGCAAATCTGGAGAATACGGTGGATGAGGGAGCAATTCGAAGCCCAATTCGTTCAATTTCAGCATGGTTTTCATCGACTTGTGACACGGTGCACTGTCTTGATGAACCAAACTTTTTTCTTCTTCAAATGAGGCCGTTTTTTTGAAATTTCGTCCTTCAAACGCTCTAATAACGCTATATAATAGTCACTGTTGATGGTTTTTCCCTTTTCAAGGTAGTCGATGAAAATTATACCATGCGAATCCCAAAATATAGACGCCATAACCTTACCGGCCGATTGTTGAGTCTTTCCACGCTTTGGGTTCGGTTCATCGCGTGCAGTCCACTCAGCTGACTGTCGATTGGACTCCGGAGTGAAGTGATGGAGCCATGTTTCGTCCATTGTAATATATCGACGAAAAAAATCGGTTTTATTTCGATATAACAGCTCCAAACACTGCTCAGAATCATCAATTCGTTCTTGTTTTTGATCGATTGTGAGCTCACGCGGCACCCATTTTGCACAAAGCTTTCTCATATCCAAATATTCGTGAATAATATGTCCAACACGTTCCTTTGATATCTTTAGGGTGTCAGCTATCTCGATCAACTTCACTTTACGGTCATTGAAAATCATTTTGTGGATTTTTTTCACGTTTTCATCGGTAACAGCCTCTTTTGGACGTCCACTGCGTTCATCGTCTTCGGTGCTCATATGACCAGTACGAAATTTTGCAAGCCACTTACGAATTGTTGCTTCGCCCGGTGCAGAGTCTGGATAACACTCATCAAGCCATTTTTTGGTATCGGCGGCACTTTTTTTCATCAAAAAGTAGTGTTCCATCAACACACGAAATCCCTTTTTTCCATTTTTTTTTCACAATAACAAAAGTAGCTTCACTCAAAATGCAATATCTCACAAACTAATAATCAGACAGCTGTCAAATTTATACACGTATCTTTTGAAGGTTGGTACTAACTGAAAATGGTATGGATTTAATTCTAGTGGCGCCCTCTCATAGAAACGATACAAACTTTTCAGCCGATCTGCTATATGAAGGCATTCGAAACCATCCTGTTGATAAAGTTTTGTGCAGTGAGTCAAAAGTTTTTCCAGATTGAAACCGAGAGGAAAGAAAAAATTCCCACTTTGATAATACAACTTGGTCCGCAATAAAAATCGCAAAAATGTGCCAAATCAACCGTGCAGGATGTGCTCAAACGTTTCAAGGAGCAAAACAGTGTGGATCGAGGGCCTCAAAACAAACATAATAGTGGGACATATGACCGTAATCTGAACCAGAAGGTGTTAAGAACCATGGCAACGAGGAGATGTTCGTGCGAAGTTTAAGTTTGCTTTTATGGACAAATTTTCCAAAAAAACTGATGATTTGGCAAGGGATATGCAGCTGCGGAGCAAAGACCAAAATGTTCGTGACGAATTAGACGATTGACTCGAAGCTGTTCACGGAAGAATGCCTCAAAAACCGCGTAGTACCTTTCATTAAAGCCCATAAAGGTGCGGTGAAGTTTTGGCGAGATTTGGCGAGTTGCCACTACTGCGATAATAACGTAGATTTCATCGATAAAAATCGATAAATTCACATAAATGCCCTCCGTTCTGGCCCATCGAGAGATTTTGGGCAAAAATGAAGCGGAAGCTTAAGAGAAGTGGAAAAACGACTCGGAACGCAACTCAGATGACCAAAATGTAGAACAAATGTGCCATAGAACTTGATTCCGGAGGTGTGCAGCGTTTGATGAGAGGAATCAAGAAGAAAGTACAGATTTTCATTAGAAGCGAAAAGAAATTGATATTTTTTTTCTTGAAGTACAGAGTGAATTACCTTTGCTTTGATGTATAAACCTTATTTGTACGTCAATTCGTTACCGAGATACAGATGATTTCATTATTCCGGATTCTAAATGGACATATCTTTATATATCAAATTATTAAATAATTTCTGTACGAAATCCACGTCAACTGTGTGTAAAGTTATTGAGACGCGTTAAATCGTTGAGTGCACAAATATAAACGGTCCTAGGTGACTTCCTTGAAGAACTCAAAAGTCAATTGAAAACAACAAAGTATAACTTTTGATTGGCTGAATAATAATTGATGAAATTTTAAGAAAAAAATATTTAGTGCGTATTTTTCACTGGTGCAAATATGTGCAACAGTTGGGACCATTCCCAACTGTGTTTCGTATGGTAAAATCATTCAAGGAGACCAAGACGACCCGTAGGGCGAGCTGACAGCGGAACAAAAGTGAAGAAATGCAGCCGTTCACAGAGTTGCATTTCTTCACTTTTGTTCCGCAGCTAGCTCACAAGGAAGATGCATAATATGAGCCTTTTGATTCGGCAGTAGGTCTAAAAGTCCAATCCGTCCTTCTAATTGGGACTAACTGAACCAATAAACAGAATAATATGGATGCTCCGTAGAAGTTTTGAAGAAGGAGACTGAATAATTATTCAAAAAATACTTGGTGTAGCAGGCGATCTGTAGGTGCGGTGAGTCGGCCAAATAGGGGAGAGTCGGCAGTCTTGGGACATTTTTCACTTAATATTTTTTATAACTTTAAATGAAATCTATTTAAAAAATCCGCACTCGGATTAAGGTGGTATTTGCTCGCTGATTCACATTTTTATTAGAAGTTATATAGCAAATTATGATGCATAATATCATGCAATTAAAAATTTGAAAACAAAATTGTTACCAGAATTGATTTTTACCCCTTACGCAATAACTTATCTGCTTTTTTTGCGCTGATTTTCTAGGTTTTGAAAATTTCTTACGTTTTTTGTCCGATTGCTGATTTTTTCTTTGTTCATAAGCAGAGGCAGTGGCAGTGGCCGATTGTGCATGTTTTATTTATGAAACTATGAAACATTCGAAATGTAACGAATTTTTTTAAAATAATTTTCTCTTATACTCAAATTGATCATTATCTGCAAGACTGAAGACAAAAACTCATATTCTGTCAGTTTCACGATAAAAAATTAAAACCCCAAAATTTGCTTTGTAGTCGCAGAAAAAAGATTTATTTCTTCGTTTTTATGTAATCAAATGTTTTAGAGTTCACAGAAATTACTCACTTATAATAAAAAAACTTAAATAAATTCCTTCAATACATTCAGATTAAACACGAGTGGCCCAAGGGCGCCAACTCTCCCCTATATGAAGGAGAATGCTTCCAGAAGCTCATACTGCCTTTCCTCAGGTGCCCACGAGTTTAGTTATTTCCTGAAAGTTTTAAAACTATCTGACTTCAAATGATTTTTTGGCGATCTTGTTGAGTGATTCTTGTTGAGTTGTTAAGTTTCCCTAGCAGTTTGATTGGAACTGTTAGGCACTTACGAGACAAAGACGAAGCGAACAGAAAAAATGTTATTCAAGGATTTTGATCAAGGTTACCGGTTTGTGCTTCAATTTGAACTGCTTTGCACTGACGAGTCGAAGACTAAACGCAAAGGTACAAAACTGTAAATGATTATGTGACTTTAGCGCAAAACTATTACCCGTAGAAAAATCCCATAAAATAACTAAAATCATTGGTCGGCCAGTAAACCGATTATTCTTTTCTTTCGAGACGTCAGAAAAAAATATTCTAATGATTGTCGTTTAAGTAGAGTTGTTTTCTTTGCGTCTACCATGCGGTTCAAGTTGAACTGTTGCGGAGCACTCGTAGAATAATTAAAACTGCTTTTCCCCGACCAGTCGAAGACGAAACGTAAAAGAAGAAAAAGGAAAACAAATAGTTCTCCATCACTCCTAGGTTATCGGTGAGTGGGGCTCAAAAAAGTAAAATGAGGGTTCATTTTTAATAAAGTTGTTGTTGTGCTCAGCGATAAGAGTCGTCAAAAGGTGAGATAACTAAATGTTCAGAAGTTCCTATCTCATACCTCCCCGTGCGTCTATGATGGCATTTGGTCAACAGAATGGCGTCGACTGGATGCTATCATCTCCTGCGTTAGTAGCAATATGAGAGGGTGCGAATTGGTTTGTATGTAATAATTCATTTGAAACGCGAAAATTATTAAAAATCCTTCGAATTGGTCAAGTATTTCACCTTGACGTCCTGTAGCTGAAGTGTATTTACATCCTTAATGTGACTTTAAATTGTCAACTTGTTTTCATGAAAACCGTTTGCAGCATTCCTTGCAATTCCTAAATTAGTATTTTGCATATCATTCTTATAGAATTTGACGCATAAAGCAAAATTAAGACGTAAAAATAAATTTTTGTGTATAAATAATAATTTGATTCTTATTATAAGAATATTATGCAGAAGCATCTATAGAAAAAATATTCAAAAGTCTTCATACTATGTTCCAATAGTGTAGTTGGCTGGTTCAGAAGACTGCAGGTTTCGATACGATAAGAATTCAAACATTGAATGCAAACTCGAGTATTGGTAAGATTAGAAAATGATAATAATGCATACAAAACCAAAGAACATGAACTAACATAAATACGCTTCGCTTCCTTGCCAATTGCAAGGAATCGAAAGTCTTTCTGTAATGTTTGAATCCATTTGATGCAAACGTTTCATTTAGGCGGGGCTGGTCGATGATGACTTAGAAACACGATTTGCTTTGTATACGAAATGGGTCATAGGAATTCGATTGATTTAACGTCTTCCTGAGCCCTAGGCTAAAGTTATTTGCATGTATAAACAAAACACATGGAAACATTTGTTTTTCTGTAAACCGCTGCCAGACAGTGGAGCTTGGGATAGGTTAAACACACACACACAAACACACAGAGTTGTTGTCTTCAGTGATGATATTTTCAGGGTTGTTACGGTCGCGCGGATTTAGCGCGGTTTCTGCTCAGATTTTGATGCGATGGCGCGGATTTCGCGCGAATTTCAAGAAACAACATTTCGCATTTGTGAATCATTTGTTCGAAGAAAGAAAAGTTCTTTATAAATTTTTGAAGCTTGTGAGTCTTAAGAAACCCAACAAAATTAAAGATGAGCGAACGTTTCAGCTATTGGTCGAGCTGGCCGAATTGGTAAATTTTTACCTCGATAAAATCGAAATTTACGAGAAGGCAATTCTAGAAAATGTTTTCTTCAGAGGACAAAATTTTGAAATTATAGTTCTGAATTTTATAACACATAGTTGCTCTGACTACATGTCTGAGAGTCAGCATGGATTCAAGCTAAATCGTTCAACTTCCACAAATTAAGTAACCTACACTTCTTTCATCATACCTTCTTCACAAGTATGACTACAAGAAGATTCTACATACCCTGATTTCGCTGCTGCGTTCGACAAAATCATTCATCACATAACGATCTCCAAGTTAAGTAGACTGGGATTTAACGGATCATTTTTGAATTGGCTTCGATCATATCTAATTAGCCATGAAATGATAGTGAAAAAATGATAGTGTACAACCTCATCATTTGCTGTTACCTCTGGAGTTACTCAAGGAAGTCACCTTGGACCGTTTATAATTTTATTGTATGTCAACGATCTAAATTTTTCGATCAAGTGTATGAAACTATCGTTCGTTCTTGATTTTAAATAATTTCATACAATCACATCTGCAGCTGACTCAGAGCTTCTACAAGAACAGTTTAACTAATTGGTGTAACATCAACAAAATGGAAACAAACTAAATGCCATTAAATGCTCCGTCATCTCTTTTTGTCGCAAAAAGCCTGTATTCAAATTCGACTACAATATTTCACAAACTGTTCTCGAACGCAAATCGTCTGTTAAGGACCTGGGTGTTCTTCTGGATTCCAAGTAAAATTTTAAGGAGCGCATAGAGTTTACTGTCACCAAATCCTCTAAGCTATTCGGATTTATTATCCGCGTTACTAAAATATTCTCTGTTGTACATGCTTGAAAGCTCCGTAGTTCACTTTAGTTCGCTCAACTCTTAAATATGCTGCTGTTATCTGGTCACCTTATTACCAAAAGGATATCCAACGCATTGAAGCGACCTCATGTGTTGTTGTCTCATTAGATTTAGTTACTATAGAAGATCTAGATTTAAGGGAATGTATCATTTGGATGAGTGTAATCTGTTGATGCAAAAGATGAGCAGGTTTTATGCCTGCTGGAAAACAACGCTGAACAGTCATTGCAAAGTGACGTGTTGTATGCGGACTTATTTATTGTGTTTATATGAGAAACTTATGCAGATTTTTAAATTATATGTAAGTGGATTTTAAAGTTCTGCGGAAAGACTCACCTGCATTAAAAATAGTAGTGTAATGTTTCGCACGAATATCGCGCGTTTAGCCTTCCACTTTGCGCGGATTTCGCGCGTTTTAGTTTTCGACTGCGCGCGCATTTCGCGCGTTTTGGTTTTGAAATTTTTCGTAACAACCCTGGATTTTTAATAAGCACAATTGCCGATTTCGGAGCAAAAAACAACTCGAAAAAATTCAGCAACTACATATGCATCCCGAAAAATAATATGTTTGGTGCCGATTTCGGGTACGCGCCGGTTTCATTTGCCCTTTCAGGAACGTAAACAATGAACGTTTTGATGATCAATGGACTTTCTCCATTGGTTAAGAATAGTAAAATTGTACTAGGTTAAAACAGAATGGTGCCACATGCTACACTACACGCGTAACCATGTGTCAGTTCTGGATCATGTGATTTGATCCCATTAAATTGTTTTTGTGGGACTATTGTCTTCAAGACTACGCGTTTTTATCGTGGATTTTCTAAGTAACGTTTTTTGTGCGATACGTTTTTAAAAAGTGAAACGAGGATCCATTTTTTATTAAGTTATTGTCTTCAGCGAAAGGAAATTTAATACACACAAGTGTCAACTTCAGAGCGAAGAATAACCCAAAGGAATTCATCAACTACATAGGCATCCCGAAAAATATTCTATTATCTGCCGTTGGTTTAGAAAAGTAAAATTGGACTTGGTTGAAACAGGATGGTGCTACATGCAACACGACACTCGTAACCATGTATCAATTCTGGATCATATGATTTTATTCTGTCAGATTGTTTTGGTGGGACTATTGCCTTCAGCATTGATTACCTGAAACGTAGTCGCATACTGCTTTTTAGTTTTACTGATATCTGTAACCAACGAAATAAACGAGAAAACGAATACTTTAAGTTCTTTTTTACGCGGTTTCTTTTTACGCAGATTTACGAAGTTATTCCCTTTTGTTTGCGCGGATTTTCTTTTTTTCCACGCTAATTTCCGAGCTCTCGCGGTTTTTCTACACTGTTTTCCAAACTTTCGCAATTGTTCTACGCGGTATTCCAAAGGTATGAGTTTTTTAAGCGAATTTCTGAAGTTCGATTTTCGAAGCTATGCGTTTTTTACGCGGATTTCTAAAGTTTTTTGTTTGTGCGGTCCCTCGCGTAAAAAAGACTTGAGTGTAATTTTAATTATTATTATACCTTTTTTTTACCGTTTTAACCTAATTGTGAGGAAAAAAAATTATAAATTAAACAGCCGAAATGAAAATTTGAGAAATAAATACCCCATAGATAGCACTAAAATACGCTATTTTCCAGCATTCGGAGAAATTATTTTGCCAATTGAACTAATCTGGATGTGAAGCGACACAGCCTAATTAACTGTATGATCGGGCAAAACTAAGAAGATTTTAATAAAGTTTTTAATCAGCTGGTCGATCGGAAATTCACACTTTCGGATGACAAATAATTTACCAATAAATAAAAATCACTCAAAGCGCGACGTTTACCAACCTCATTTGCTACGATCAACTTTCGTATCCAAATTTTTACGAGTCTCGTTTTCCAATGAACCGTCCAAATTACGGCCCCGTGCCACTCACCTTTGCTCGTTATCGTTACCCCAGACAAACAATAAAAAAAAAGGCAATTTAGGCTGTATCATTTCATTTTCTCATCTCTCTTTTCAGGTGAAAGAATTCCTGCAATATAATCCGCTTGGCAGCATCATGCACCGAACCCAAAGGAAATAATTTCACTCCGACCGGCGGCCGGCTTGGGCGCGAATCACAATGTCAGCTGCCAACCACGAACCGTGGGAGAACGAATCACACCACCAAGACAGCGGCCGTTTGGACCGGCGGGAAACTGTGACTGATCGTTACAAATTTTCCATAGCTCCTACGGCTACGGTTTAATTTCAGCGAAACGTGAACGATAAATTCCATTTCGATTCCAACCAACCGGTGCACGAGGCTTTCTGCCAACATCAACATCACAATGTTCGACGACATCAAGATGTGCCTGTTGGATCTGATCAAGACCAGCGGGTCAAAGTCCAAGAAGTCCCTGAAAGACATGTCGGCGGGTTATTCGACCGATTTCATGAAAAAGTACAACGACATTAACATCATTCACTTCAACGAGAACATGTCCATGGTGAATAAGCTGGAAAACGTGCGATTTTCACCTTCGAACTACACGAACCTGTTCAAGACGAACCCACTGCTGGAGGGCAAAAGGAACCGGTCGTTCCGAGAATGGGGCGTGGAAAGTGCCAGTTTCGAGTTCTCGTCCGATGATCGCGACACGCTGACGCTGACGAGCTGCTCGCACTGTTCGGGGTCCGATGAAAAGTACCACCTGTTGAAGTCGTCGGCCGTTTCGCAGCCGAGCGACACCGGCGTCGGTGTTCATCGTGACGACATCGATGAAGACGAAGACGACGACGACGGGATAATCATGAACCACTACAGTCTGGAGGAGTGTTTGGCGGGTGGTTTGGTGTCGCAGCTGGATTCATTCTGTACGCTTTGCACCTCTTCGTTCAGTTTCAGCAACTGCAATAACTGCGAGAAATCCGGCTGCGGGTCCAAGTGTAGTACCAGCGATAGCAGCACGATCGGAGAGACGACCGAGCTTGGCGAGTGTGTTTGTCTGCAGAAACCGCACGGGTAAGTCGAAATGGAGTTTGAAAGCTTAAATTGAGCTTTTTCTCTGTGTGATTTGGGTGGGAGTTAAAAAGGGGGAGGCTGTTGTGAGAGAAAAGTTTGCTGTTGGTTTCGATGCTTAAACACACACACACACTCAACGATGACTGAATTATTGCAAAGCTCTTTTGAGGTAATAAACTTTAACGATTGATTGAATGCAAGATTTCAGAAAAGCTTCCCATCACTATTTTAAGGGGTTTGTGTTTGGAGGCGATCTTCATACCAAAGCTTTGAATACAACTCCATTGAACGTTCAAATCCATCGTTAATTTATAGCAGATTTAGTGAGCTTAAGAAGTGAAGTTGCAGAGATTTCATTTTGTCTTATACAGCCTAAAAGTATACTTCTGTCCATGATTTTGGATTATTTATTTATGACGTCAATGTACATTATACCGACACAAGGTTCAAACGACTTCCTGCCAACGAATTTCAAATTTGTACGATTTCCGGAACGAATTTTAACGCTTTTGTCTAACAATGGCCATTTTTCGTTGGTTTATTAGTGGGTTTTCAGATTTTTTTTACGGAATGTGAGGAAATATGGGGCTACCACGTTTGGCAAAAAGTCGTTTGGCTTATCGCCGTTTGGCATAATGGTTATTTGGCTTAATGATTCAAATTTGCTGCGATTTTGAAAGGCCTAATTCGGCTACGCCTCATCGTTTTTATTGACCTGCTATCCGTCCTCGCTGCCGCTCGTTCGGACTTAACTGTGGGATAGTCCCTAGCTTTGGATAGTTCGAGCAAACGCCCGCCACTAGACAAATGTGATTTCTGCGGGGGTGCAGTGGCTGACGCTTCCTTCGGCCATCTCGACCTGAAACATCTATGACGAACAGTGTTGTGCTAGCAATAAGTGAGTTGCTTATAAAGGGTGATTTTTTAAGAGCTTGAGAACTTTTTTAAACAATAAAACGCATAAAATTTGCAAAATCTCATCGGTTCTTTATTTTAAACGTTAGATTGGTACATGACATTTACTTTTTGAAGATAATTTCATTTAAATGTTGACCGCGGCTGCGTCTTAGGTGGTCCATTCGGAAAATCCGCTTTTTTATCGACAAATTTTGTTCAGCGATGAGGCTCATTTCTGGTTGAATGGCTACGTAAATAAGCAAAATTGCCGCATTTGGAGTGAAGAGCAACCAGAAGCCGTTCAAGAACTGCCCATGCATCCCGAAAAATGCACTGTTTGGTGTGGTTTGTACGCTGGTGGAATCATTGGACCGTATTTTTTCAAAGATGCTGTTGGACGCAACGTTACAGTGAATGGCGATCGCTATCGTTCGATGCTAACAAACTTTTTGTTGCCAAAAATGGAAGAACTGAACTTGGTTGACATGTGGTTTCAACAAGATGGCGCTACATGCCACACAGCTCGCGATTCTATGGCCATTTTGAGGGAAAACTTCGGAGAACAATTCATCTCAAGAAATG
Organism: Malaya genurostris; assembly: GCF_030247185.1. Taxonomy (NCBI): domain Eukaryota; kingdom Metazoa; phylum Arthropoda; class Insecta; order Diptera; family Culicidae; genus Malaya; species Malaya genurostris. Next base: position 150,833,287 of record NC_080570.1, read on the forward strand.
GACCGGTAAGTTGGCCACCAAGATCATGCGATTTGACGCCTTTAGACTATTTTTTGTGGGGCTACGTCAAGTCTAAAGTCTACAGAAATAAGCCAGTAACTATTCCAGCTTTGGAAGACAACATTTCCGAAGAAATTCGGGCTATTCCGGCCGAAATGCTCGAAAAAGTTGCCCAAAATTGGACTTTCCGAATGGACCACCTAAGACGCAGCCGCGGTCAACATTTAAATGAAATTATCTTCAAAAAGTAAATGTCATGTACCAATCTAACGTTTAAAATAAAGAACCGATGAGATTTTGCAAATTTTATGCGTTTTATTGTTAAAAAAAGTTCTCAAGCTCTTAAAAAATCACCCTTTATTATGCCTAATAATAATTATACCAAACGGTATGATGCCAAATGACCTTATGCCGCCCCCAGAAAAAGTTATTCAAAACTAGTGAAAAGTGTTGTGTGCGTGAATGTTAATATGAATAAAATGGGCGGCCAAATTCCTACTGCGTTCCACAGCGACAAAACTAAAATAAGAGAGATATGCATAAAAAAAATGAAATAAATTGTCACTAGTTTATCTCAGAGATGGCGTGCCCGATTTTTACAATATTAGATTCAAACGAAAGGTCTTATGGTTTCATAGCTCACTATTGAATTTTAACTTTATCCGACTTCCAGTTCCAGAATTACAAGGCAATATATACAAATCTATGAGAAAATGCTCACTCAGTTTTCTCGGAAATTTCTTAACCGATTTTCACAAACTAAGACGCAAATAAAAGGTCTTCAAATTCCTCAAAAAGTTCCCGGTTAGTCGATCCAGATCCGACTCGCGGTTTCGGTATTACAGCCCGGTAATTGGAAAATTTTCAATCTCATGAGTATTTTTCCAAAAGTAATGGCGAAACGAGGTGCAAATTTTTATAAAACTTACTGGTAAATTCACCTAGTCGGCAGACCTTAAACGGACATATAAATCTATTTTCGGACTACTTCCGAGCGCTTCGTTAAAAGTGAAGAAAAGTTACAAAAACGGAACTCAACAACGGTTAAACCGACTTTCCCAAATCATAATTCAGATTGAAACTCTTATTGTCTTGAATTATACTGTGCAATTTCATCCAGATCCAACTTCCGGTTCCGAAATTATAGTGCGATGAGTATTCAAAACATTGTCATACAAAATGATGCAAACCCCACACGCATCGGTACGTGTTGGTATGGATGAAGAAAACACCACAGTCTAGCACACAGCGTACTTTGTTCAATTTTGTATAGCGTGCAGAGTTGCCACATTTAGATCTATATTAATTTGACATAACTGTTTACAAATTGAAAAGGTTATGGTAGTTTACACCCGAAGAAAGTTTTTGATTTTATTCAAAATCTTGACAGTGATCTAGTGATGTTTTCGAAAATATAAGTATTATTGAAAATTTTTAATTTCTTCTTATTTGTTAAACAATATTTCAAAATTATGTTATTTTACAGATAAAAGTACATATGTTAAACTTCATAAACATGTTTTTCTTTTTATTTTTTAGTTTCTTAGTAATAAATCATCGGGAAGCAAAACTGTTTCATATTCTGTATCGAACTAAAATAAGAAATTTCCACCGCAAAAATAAACAAAATGGTGATTTTTCGATTTTTGACCCTTGTTTTTGCTTTTTGCCTTTCTCATATAGAAAGGCTATGCAATCACTGTGAAAATCGACTTTTTAACCGAAGCTCGGAAGGCCGAATGTCATATACCATTCGACTCAGCTCGACGAACTGAGCAAATGTCTATGTGTGTGTGTTTGTGTGTAACAAAATATGCGCTCACTTTTTTCGGAGATTGCTGAACCGATTTTCACAAACTAAGATTCAAATGAAAGGTTCCATAGCGTGCTGTTGAATTTTATCCCGATCCGACTTCCGGTTCTAGAGATATAGGATGATATGTACTAAAAAAATGAAGGAAATATGCACTCACTTTTTTCAGAGATGGCTAAGCCAATTTTCACTAAACTTAGATTCAAATGAAAGGCCTAATGGTGTCATACCCTGCTATTGAATTTCATCCCGATCCGACTTCCGGTTCCGTAGTTACATGGTAATATGTGAAAATTTGAGAAAGAGTTTGCACTCAATTTTCTCTAAAACGGCTCAACCGATTTTCACAAACTGAGATTCAAATGAAAGGTCTTATAGTTTCCTTAAAACTTCTAGAACGTTTTATCCGGATCCGGATCCAGAACTTAAGCGTGATAAGTAAAAATTTTTCAATTTCCACCAGTATTTTTTTCACGAACGATGGTCAAAAATAGGTACAAATCTCATAAAACTGTCTGAAACATTCTTCTAGTTTGCAGAGCTTGTTAGTTTGTGGGCATAAATACTCAATCCAGCAATACTGGTTCCCCTTTTCCTGTTCCGGAAGCACCGAAAGTGGTGAAAAATAAACTCCAAAAATAGAACTCACTTCGATTTCTCTGCGATGCTTGAACCAATTTTCACAAATCTTGAACTGAATTGAAGCTCATATTATCTCTAAAGCTACTGTGAAACTTCATCCGGATCCGACTTCTGGTTTCGCTGGTACAGGACGATGATTTTCAAATCGCCGTATAGATTGAAAATAAGTACAACACCGAAAGGAGAGGAAAACACAAAATGAATGATGCGTGCTTTGTTCTATTTCGTACACGTAATGAAGAAACGGTTACGGATGTCCGCTACTGGTGTGTGATGTTGGTAAAAGACGGTGCTGCAGTTGATAAAAAATTTAGCTATTCTATGGCAAGTGCGACCGAAAGAATAAACGAATGTCAATGTATTCAAATTTATTTGAAAAATTTACAACCGTTTCAGTTCCGGTTTCGGAAGAATTGGAAATGGTGATTGAAAGCTGGAAAAAGGATTTCACTCGCTTTCCAACAAGATGGCCAAATCGATTTTCAGTTCCGGAACTACAGGGTAAACAGGATTTGTAGAGCTTGTCTGATTAGGTCCGAACAAACTTTCCTATTTCTATTCAATGAACAGTTATTTTAGCGAATTCCTCAGTAATATTTATGAAGTTATGAGTGATATGAGAAAGACTTTTTCAAACAACAATGAATATTTTTGGTTGTAGTTCCGACCATAGAGCGACATCTAGCGAGTAAAAGTCAAATGCAGTTTGGTTCGTGTTGATACGTGCAATGGAATACGAGTGCCACCCAGTTGAAATGAAAGTGGTTTCGACAAAAAGCCAAACAAAGTTTTTATTCGCGACTAATCCTGGGCACATCGTCCCCCCTTTTTTCGACTAGCTTCTGTGTCGCGTGTACTCTCGGGACTAATTCTGTATTATTTCTAAGAGTATTATTTAGCAATTTACGCAAGAAAATATTTGTCGACTTTTTGAAAATTATTTGGAGAAACCTGGCCTTAGCCAAGACACGTTTCAGCTAGTGTTTGGGTGCCGTTCCTCTTTAGACCATCAAAGGTGATGTATATATAATTAGAAAGGGACGCACTTTGTGTTGATGGAAATACCTAAAAAAAGCCTGATTTTTTTTGTTCTTACCAAATGGACTACATATCATACTGCGAGCGCAACAATAGTTTACCGTATGCGTGATAATGTTTTCACCATCGTACAAGTGGTTCTGCTGAAATTTCTATTTTACCGGACGAACATTAGGGTCGGAAAATGCGTTTCCTCGTAAAGTGGTTGTACTACGGAGTGGGGAAGTTTTACCTTTGGGATGTATTTTTTCGTAAATTTTACATTCTATACACGGAATGGCCGAAATTAGCTTTGTACCCAATTCGTATTGCTGTTTTTGAATTAGTTGATTTTAACAACAAAATTTCCAAAATAACAATAAAATTAGTTGAAATTCAGGATTTACTTTGCAGGAAAAAAAAATTTTGTTTCTAGAGAATGTGTTTAGTTTTTTGAATATCCTGGACACAAACCAGCAAAATACAACACGAAATTCTCATTGGTAACCAATTTTTTGATCAAAAGCAGAAAATTTGCCTCTACCTATCTATCACCATCACAGCTGAAAGACAGCACAAAGAAGAACAGAAATGAAATTTGTTTTATTAACAAATTTATTAGCCAAAAACTCATGAGAGCAAAACAATCCATTAAAAAGCTAAAAAGCTGTTGTGTTACGATATATCCATATTTAAATTCCTATACCGATATATCGAAACAAAAAGAAAGGTAGGTTTATATATGTTCAAAACATAGTTCTGGATGAACAAAATAAGATCCTTCACAGTTTGTGTAGAACACTCATAGTATGCTGTTTCTCTTCTCGGTGGCTTCTTGTTATTTCATGGTATGTGTTGCTCGGGCTACGCCGTCCGAAGTACTATTTGTATTCGGGTTTTGCTTTCCGAGTGCTTAAAGTTTTCAGTGAGAGAATCGATCTCGCTGAGTTGAATAAAGAAAACAGTGATTTAGAAGAAAAATTTTACGAAAGTATGTCTTTTTCCGTAAATATAACACGGGAAATCGCTCTGGTATTTATATCTGCCAATATAGAAAAGACAACCGCGACTGAAAAATTCATTTCGGTAGTAGTGTGCCATCTAGTGGTTATTACAGTCATTACAGTGTTAACGTTTTTTTCGGTGATAGTGCGCCATATAGCTGCAGATTGCAGAAACCAATTTAACCATTCATTATTTCACCATTGTTTTTATAATTCAACTACAAAATTAGTTCAATGGAAATGGAGTGTGTCTAAGCTAAGAAATGACAGCACGTTTAATTGGTAGATTCAACTAAAAACTAGCCATTTGAACTACTATTTTATCATTATTGAGGGAGTGAGAACTAAAAACCTTAATTAGCAAAAGTAAGATTTTTTTAGCTACCAAAAAAAATAACTAACTAAAATCAGAAATTCAACTGAACTTTTCGCTAAAATGATGATTTCGGTCTTTCCGTGTACATCCGTAGATGGCTGTCGAATTTCATCCAGATCCGACTTCCCGTTCCGGAGTTATAGGTTGATGAATATTAGAAATTTCAAACCGTAATTTGAAGTGACAGAACCTGGAACGTCTTCGAAACTTAGGCTGTTCCAATTTGTTTCTAGGTTGACGGCCAAATGAATTGATTTTGGTTATAACGATTTCTAGTTTCCGTTCCAGGAAGTACCAGAAATTTCGATGAAATATTTCAAAACGAAACTCACCACGGTTCTAAAATTAGATTCCTGAAAAAAATATATTCTCATAGGTAGGTATTAAATTTTGTCCGGATCCAATTTTCGGTTCCGGTATTATAAGGGGACGAGTTTAAAAAATTACAAACCGTTGTTTGAAGTGATGACGCTAAAAACGTAAAAAACTCGTAGAAACTACGTTCGAAACTATTCTAATTTAGGGATCTCTAAAGTTAATGATCATACAAACCGAATTTGACTATATCAGTTTCCGGTTCCGGAAGTATCAGAAATCGATGGTCAAGAACTCCAAAACGGAAGTTTGTTCGATTTCTAAACGATGGCTGAACGGATTTTCATAAAGTTGGATTCAAATAATCTCTTGAATAAAATTATTATAGTCCAAATAGTCGAATTTTTTTGTATTTATTGTGCTACCTAATGCTAACTCATGGTATTATACATGAAATATTACACCTTTGCTATTCCAATATTGCAATAAATGAAATTAGTGAAATTTGCACTGAATGGGACTGATATGCGGGTACTTTGCATATGGGACAGACATGATTTGATATTTTTTCTCACTCAACAAACCCTCAACTAACCCTCAGCTAACTCAAAATTGACGAAAATCGATATGGGACTGATATGTGAGTATGGGCGGAATGGGTGTCGATGAAATTTCTATTCGGATCCAACTACCGGTATTATAGAATGATGAGAGTTTGAAATTTCAATTCTTCATGTAAAATGATAATGCAGAAATCGTGATTTGGCTGACTTCTGCTATGCCTGTTCAGGGATTCAGTTTTTTGTAATAATTAGAAATAGTGTCCATATATCCAGTAAATTCTATTAATTTCTCATGTTACCAAATCTGAAAAAGATTTGTTTGAGAAATATGAAACTTATGTGTGATGAATTTCACTAATTTAGTTGTTCCATGAGATTCCCGGGTTGGCGGTTCGACGCATAGGGCGCTGGTCTTACAAGTCAGTTGTCTTATGTTCGATCCCCGACCTGGAAGAATTCTTAGTGTCAGAAGGATCGCAGTACTAGCCACGCAATGATTCTGTACGCTATGAATCGGCTGCGAAGTCTGCTGAAACCGAAAGACCAAATTCCACAAAAGGAATCTGATGCCAAGACTTTGCTTTATGAGGTTCAATTTAACCTACTATGAACTGAAAAGTGAAACAGGAAATATTGAAAAAAAAAACAGAAAAAAACGTTTCTAAACATTCATGCTTCCTGGTAGTTGAATCTAGATCCCCCTTTACGGAACTCAGCCGTTTACCCCAGGCGTAGACCGATAAGAAAAAAGTGCATGTTGAACATTTCTTTGTGTCTTCGCTTCATTTTTTTGTGTTGATTAATTACATTATCGCTGAGGGTTGGCGTGGTACAACGAGCAACCCGGGCTGTGTGCGTCGAAGACGGTGCATACCAATTAATCGACCCCCCTCGATTGATGGGGCGCTTAGGTGCTGCTAGTTTGGCTTTGTCTTGCGTCTTCTTGTGGTTCCCCGGACACATCTCCTCTTGATTTGTATAGAGGAAGCTCCTTAGAAAACTGCAGACTAGCTGTTTGCCATGAATACTGGTTTCGCAATAGTTTTCGCATCATTCGCTGCCTTGCTTCTATTGATCAGCGTCTAATAAGACTCTAAATTCGGTGGGATTTCCTGTTTTGGTGCAGATTTTTCCCAGCGCTGATTGCAACAACCGAACGATTACAGGTACCGCATTGCTTAATTGTTTAATTGTACCAAGAGCCAACTGCTTTCTTCGATAGCCGGTTTCGATCTCGCAAACTATATACCACTAGTCAAAATGTTTCCATTATTTTCGTTTGGAACTGCAAATCAGCCCCAACTCGCATTCCGTTCCGGGATGGATTTACGGGCGCTCAAAACAATTCTGCTTTTTGAAGCCAGATGTGAAACGCATCCCCCACTGATACCACCGAAGTTAGCGTTAGATGACGGACAATGAGCCGCCAGTGACAGTTAGGTTTCCTCCTCCGGTAAATTTTGTCATCCGACAGGTTTTTTTTTGTTGGTAGTCAAAACAAAATCCATTACGTGAACACAACACGCCCCTAAAACCAAGAAAATGTTCGATCTGTAGTAATTGTGGTAAACAATTTCATAACTCCTAATGCCAACAACAATAACAATAGCAGCAAGTACCAGGCACCGGGCTGACTGACTATGGAATGATAAACGGTCGATAGATTGTCGGAGAAACATAACGGTGAGAAAACTGGATGGAGGGAGTTCAGAGGTGCCGGCAGCAACAACGGAAAAGCAAACCGAACCGAGAAAGTGGTAACGAACAGAGATACCAGCGTTCAGTGGTTTTTTTTTGCTAGCAATGGTTTGTCGAACTATTAGTCGAACTTTTGTTTGATACACTTCACGACTACTTTGACACTCAAGACGAGTCGCTAACTAGTTTGATTTATACTGCTGTGTTTTGATGGATCTAATCAGATTTGGCACTTTTAATTCGCCATGTGTATTGCTTATTTAATAAACCACCCTGGGAAATTCTATTCCAAAAACTCTACGATAAAATTTAATTTTCGATCTTAAACTTATGTCGATAGACAAAATATTAGATGCAGGTTAGTGTAGAATAAACTTACATCTTTGTCTCAGATTTTAATAAATTAGTATAAAAAAAAATTTGTAATGATTCTATGCCGAACAACTTATACAACCGCTATAGCAAGAAAATTTACCAAAATAATTTCAAATTTTTCTTTCAATTTATTGAACAAAATCAGTTGTCTTCGATCAAGTTGGCTGCTTGTGTGCGCTCGACGTACGTGGATCTAATTTCGAGGAACAATTGTGTAACGCCTTACTACATCTACAACTTACAAAAATGCTACGCATATGACGCTCCGTTACATTATCACTTACAAATAAGCAACGCTTTTTCACAATGTAACTTACAAAAAGAAACACATATAACTATCAGGTGTACAACTTTGATTCCGCCGTTTTCCGATTGGACTGAAAAACTGGGTGCCGTACGAGTTGAAACCGAGGGACATCGAGCGCCGTCCATTTGTATGTGAGCAACTGCTTCAATGACAAAATCGTAAGGGGTTTTTACATCGAATCGTAGCCGGTGATGCAAAGTGGGTTCGATACGATAATCCTAAACGCAGAAAACCATGGGGAAAGCCCGGGCATGCTCCTTCGTCGAAGGCAAAACCGAATATTCACGGCGCCAAGGTTATGATTTGTATTTGGTGGGATCAGCTCGATGTGATTTACTACGAGCTCTTAAAATCGGGTGAAACCATCACAGGAGATCGCTACCGAACGCAACTGATGCGCCTTAGTCGCGCGCTAAAAGAAAAGCGGCCACAACATCAAGAGCGACATGGCAAAGTCATCCTCCAACACGACAATGCTCGGCCTCACGTCGCAAAAGTGGTCAAAAAGTACCTGGAAACGCTCAAATAGGAAGTCTTGCCCCACACGCCGTATTCCCCAGATGTCGCCCCTGCTGACCTATTCCGTTCGATGGCACACGATTTGGAAGATCAACATTTTCAATCCTTCGAAGAGTTGGAGAAATTGATTGCTTCATGGATAGCGTCAAAAGAGGATTTCTTTTTTCGAGCCGGGATCCGAAAATTGCCGGAGAGATGGGAGAAAGTTGTCGCTAGCGACGGACAATACTTTGAATAATACATCTGTAAGCACTTTTTCGCAATAAAGCTTTTAATTTTGGAAAATGTAACGCAACTAACGCTTTGTAATACGTTCAAAGTACAAAAATTAACGCATGTCACGTTTCGTAACGCTCATAACTTACAAAAAAGCAATGCATGTAACGTTTTGTAACACTTATGACTAAAAAATGAATACATGTAACACTTCGTAACATCTAAACCTTACAAAAAAGTAACGTATTTAACGCTTCGTTACACTTACTGTTTGCCAAAAAGTAACGCATGCACCGCTTCGTAACGCTTATGACTTACAAAAAGTAACGAATAGAACGCTTCGTAATACTTATCACTTTAAAAAAATAACACATGTATCGCTTCATAATACTTAAAACTTCCGAAAAGTAACTTATTCAAAGCTTCGTTACTTCGGTAAGGCATAAAACCAAAAAGTAACGCATGTGACTCAAAAAAAGTAATACGTATTGCGCTTCTTAACGCCTATCATCTACAAAAAAAGTAACGCATGTAACGCCTCGTAGCGCTTGTAATTTACAAAATAGTAACGCTTCTACCCTACAATAAAGTAACGCGTGTAACACTTGTGACCTACAAAATAGTACATGCGTTACTATTCTATAACGATTCGTAACGCATATAACCTACAAAATAGTATCGCTTGTAACGCTTTGTAACGCCTAAAACTTACAAAAAAGTAACTCATATAACGCTTTGTAATACTTACAACTTATATAAAAGTAACGCATGTAACACCTATAACTTACAAAAAAGTAATACCTCGTAACGCTTATAATTTACAAAAAGATACGACTGTAACGTCTCGTAACGCTTGGAATTTACAAAATAGAAACACATGTAATGCTTCGTAACGCCAATAGCTTACAAAAAATAACGCATGTAACGCTTCGTAATGCTAATAACTCACAAAAAAGATACGGCTGTAACGCTTCGTAAAGCTTGTAATCTACAAAATAGTAACACATGTAACGCTTCGTAACGCCTATAACCTACAAAAAGTAGCACATGTAACGCTTCGTAAACCCTACGATATACATAAAAGTAACGTAGGTAACGCTTCGTAAAACTTAAACCTACAAAAAAATAGTAACGCTTCGTAACGCCTATACCTATAAAAAATAACGCATGTAACGCTTCGTAACGCCAACGACATACAAAAATGTAACGCCTCGTAACGCTTGTAACCTACAAAATAGTAACGCATGTAACGCTGCGTAACGCCCATAACTGACAAAAAAGTAACATATGTAACGCTTCGTAACGCCTAAAACCTACAAAAAAGTAACGCATGTAACAGTTCGTAACACCTATAGCTTACAAAAAAATAACGCATATAACGCCTCGTAATGCTTATAACTCACAAAAAAAGATACGACTAACGCTTCGTAATGCTTGTAATCTACAAAATAGTAACACGCCTATAACCTATAAAAAATAACGAATGTAACGCTTCGTTACGCCAATAACGTACAAACATGTAATGCCTCGTAACGCTTGTAACCTACAAAATAGTAACGCATGTAACGCTGCGTAACGCCCATAACATAAAAAGTAACGTATGTAACACTTCGTAACGCCCATAATTGACAAAAAAGTAACACATGTAACGTTTCGTAACGTCAATAACCTACAAAAAAGTAACGCATGTAACGCCTCCAAATGCATGAAACAACTCACAGAAAAGTAGCGCACGAAACACTTTGTGACGCCTATAACTACATAAAAAGTAGCGCTTCGTAACGCCTATAATTTACAGAAATGTTACAAAAAAGTAACGTTTGTAAGGCCTCGTAACGCCTTTAACTCACAAAATAGTAACGTTTTGTAACGCCTATAACCTACAAAAAAGTAATGCTGGTAACGTCTGAAATTTGCAAGAAAGTAAGGCCTCGTAACGCTTATAACTTACAAAAAAATACGAATGTTACGCCTCGTAACGCTTATTATTTATAAAATAGTAACGCACTGTACGCTTCGTAACGCTTTTTATTTACAAAAGTAACGGATGCAACGCTTATGACTTACATAAAACTGATGCATGTAACGCGTCGTAACGCCTATAACATACATAAAATTAACGCAGGTAACGAGTCGTAACACTAATAACTTACAAAATAGTAACGCATGTAACGCCTCGTAACTCTTGTAAATTACAAAATAGGTACGCATGCAACGCTTCGTTACGCCTATAACTTACGAAAGAGTAAAGCATGTAACGCCTCGTAACGCTTTGCCTTATAAAAAGTAATGCATGTAACGCCTATAACTTACAGAAAAGTAACGTTTCTTAACACTTATAACTTAAGGAAAAGTAACGCTTGTAACACCTATTCTTGCAAAAAAGTAACGCTTTTCAACGCCTATCATTTTCAAAAATAACGCATTTTACGCACTCAATGTAACGTACGTAATGCTTATTAACACCTATAACTAACAACAATGTATCGTATGTAACGCTTATAACATATAAAAAGTAACGCATGTAACGCTTCGTAGTGCTCATTACTTCTAAAAAAGGACGGCATGTAATGCTTCGTAACATTCATGATTTTTAAAAGTAACTTTGTACCATTTATAACTTTCAAAAGAGCAACGCGTTTAACACTTTGTCACACACTTTATTACGAGAAAATAACACATGTAACGCTTGATAACACTTAGACTTTCAAAACAGTAACTCATGAAAAGGGCTCGTACCACCTATAATTTACAAAAAAAAGTATCGTTTTTAATAGTTGATCCCCAAGATTTCTCACGATTTTCCACGGTTCGAAATTTTGACAACGTATCGCTTAGTAATTCTAGAACCAGAAGTCGGACTTGGATAAAATTAAACAATTTTTCAAGAGACTATCAGTTCTTTTATTTGAGTTTGATTTTATGAAAATCTGATATGAGATTTTTTAGTCATAGACTATCATGATCTGGAAACTAGAATAATTTATTAATTAATGTAAAGAATTCGCTGCTTATTACATGGTGATTTATGAAAAAATACTTTTGCAATTAACATTTTCACTCTAAGCACCCTATCTCCGGAACCGAAAGTTGAGTATAAATCAGGATATTCTTATGATACCTAAAGACCTTCCAGGTGAATCTAAGATGGTAAAAATCGGCTGAGCGATCTTCGAGAAAAGTGACTGTCATTCTTTAAATTTTCAACACACATCACCCTGTAATTCCGGATCCAAATGAAATTTGGACATTTTCTTAAGCAAATTTTAATTAGGATAGTATATCTGTTGATTATAGCTTAATAAATTAATACCTGCGCCACTCAAACTTCATTGAATCAGCTGAATTCCTCCGTCACTGTCACCGGATTCTTTCGGACTTTCGATTGGTCACATCCATTTAGCGAAAATGCCACACCGCGTAATAAATTATAACACTACAAGTGCAATAATTATTACGTTTGCATGCTGACAACAAACTGGTTTTGTACTGGAAGACAGTTGGTTGCAGTTACTATTTCGCAACATGCTGCTGTGAAACAAAACGAACAAGTGTTGACAGATGATGGCTCCTAAGGCTAGGGAAAACCCGGAGAAAATCATCTCACAGCTGCTGCTGCTTCAACCGTCGCTCGTAGTAACCGAGAAAATAAAGTTACCATATGAACACTGAACTGGCCAACGTCAGAGGCTGGAAGAAGGAAGGAATCGAGAGATTTCCTCCCGCCACCCAACCGATTAGCAGCGGATGCTCTTCAGCTAGTATTTAGGTGAGAAAAGCGAAAACAGAACAAGTTGCTGCGCTACTGGTTTGGGCTTGTGACTGTTTTTTGTTTTCTTTTTTTCTCGTTGGTTCAGTTCCGTTTCGGAGTCCGTTTGCTGCCACGCTGAATCGCACAAACCGATGCTCGACGGCACTGCACCCGACGTCGACGGGGCGACGATTTTCACTTTGGATGACGGATCTGCGGATGCCGAGGATGCTGTAAAATTTACGATCGAAGCGAACGGCAGCACTTAGTACATGGCTAATGATTCGTAAACATTTGAAATTGGTCGAATGAAGCAGAGCGGAGTGTTTTTTTTTTGTATCTAACAGAACAACAATACTTGGGCGCTGTTGGATGGAACTTTCTCCGAGCCTCCGAGTGGTGGCAGTTGATGATGCTTGGAACAATTTTTTCCTGAAGATATGTGACTAAACAACGCGACAATTAGTTTGAAGTTTTGCACAAAAAGTGCCTTCATTTCTTCCACCATGTGAATCTTCAACATCACAAATATGTACAGTAGTTGTTATACACTGCATTGTTTTTTTCCTATTCCAACTCGTAATGTCATCAATGGATGTCACCAGTCGTGGTAAACTTAGTTCAGCAGAGTCAGTTCCACTTATTATTCGATTTTCTCTTTTAACAACCCTCACGAGCTTTCCACAGGTTTTTCTTCTTTTGATTTATTGTACACTGGGCGCGCACACACACACCCTCACGCAAACGCTTATTTTAAACTGCGTTTACGAGATCTGCGGATTACGACGGTAAATGCAAACATTGCAGCCTCCGCAACGTAAATAAACGCATGTCAGTGAGTGAAACGATGGCAAACCGAAGCCAAACATTGAGGTGCAAAACAATTAAGCTCGATATTTTTGCAACACTAGACACACAATTCCATCTTATTTTTGTTTACGCGTCTATCAGGCGAAATAATTGCTTCAGTTTTTTTCATTCGCACACCTTGAGAGGCTTATTGGTTTTTCAGCAGCTCATCAGCTCAGGTTAGCGAGACGATGCAATTCGCCATGGGGAGGTTCGCAACTGACGGACGAACGAAGCATGATAGAATTTTAATAGGTCTTTTTTCATCAAAAACGAAAACACGTCACTTTCGAACTATTGCTTTGGTAGGTTAATCCCAAACTGCAAATCTGTTTGCATGCACATAGCACCTACCTGGATGGGATACGATTGTGAGTAATAGAATCTAGATTCTACCGAAAAGAATTATTGCGTTTGAGCTGAACATTGCAAGAAAAACGACCACAATACACCGATAGATACGAAAAAGTAATTTTTCAACATGATGATGCTCGCCCATATGTTACGCAATAAATAAAACCATACTTAGAAACGCTCAAATGGGAAGTCCTACCGCGCCCGCCGTATATCCCAGGCATTGCTCCCTTCGATTACTATTTGGTACTAGTCTATTAAACATGGTCTGGTTGACCAGCACTTGAATCGATTTGTGGATTGCGGCCAAACCGGTCGAATTTTTCAATAGGAGTATCCACAAATTGCCAGAAAAATTGCTGCGCATGGGACTACAGGACCTTTCATTTGAACCTAAGTTTGTGAAAATCGGTCGCGCCATATATGAGAAAAGTTAGAACACATATTTTCTTTTTTTTGCACATTCTACCCCATAACTCCCGAACCGGAAGTCAGATCCAAATAATATTCAGGATTTTTCTATGGGACCTCAGGACCTTTCACTTGAATCTAAGTTTGTGAAAATCGGTTCAGCCATCTCCGAGAAAAGTTAGTGCAAAAAAACGTTACATACACACATACGCACATACACACACACACACACAGACATTTTGCGTACTCGACGAACTGAGTCGAATGGTATAGCCCTCCGGGCCTCGGTTCAAAAGTCGGTTTTCACAGTGATTGCATAACCTTTCTATATGAGAAAGGCAAAAACAGCACCAACTTATTAATATCCATAATATATTCTAAATTAACCTTGTCTAATGTGTGCGCAAAATTTCAGTTTCGATCCCACAAGGTAGAAGCTTCTCTTAAATCTACCTACCACCTGATCTGAATGGAAATGCATGCTTATTTTAAGTAACAGGTTAAAGATACTTTATTTATAGTAGTTTCCATCGAAAGCTACGCATTCTTTTCATCTATTCGTAGACTCACGAATACCACATCGAAAGAACTTTTATTCTTTTGAAGCGATCCAGTTGGGAAGCCATTTTTCCAAATCTCATAACTAATAAAGTGGTACTCAGTAAGTTCTTGAGCCATCGATGAAAACAAATGATAGTCGCAAAGGGCCGAGTCTGGGAAGTATGGTGTGTGGGACAAAAGCTGAGCTCAGAAATTATTATTTGGACCAGTTTCTCTGTGTGTGCGGGGGATTGTCGTGTTGCAAAAAGACTTTCTTCTCTCTTGTGGATCATAGCGGGTCTTTTTTCGAGCAATGCTTGATTAAATTTCATCATATATATGAACTATGAAAAAAATTTCAAACTCGAAGGTACTTTCTGTTTGAGAAAAAGTACGATTTATTGAAGGGATTGGCTCGTGATATCCATAACTTGTCCGACGACCTCGTTGATAATAACGGTTCTCGTGGCTCGAAGAACCAACCGGGATAGCAGATCAGGTACATCAATTTCATCATTCAGAATTTTGGCGACTGTTAAGGCTTGTTCAATACGACGACGACAACGTTCCAATGATTCAAGATTTAGTATCTGACAACGATCTTGCTATGATGGTAGATTCTGCACCTTATGCCATTCCGGAGTGCTGAACGTTTGAACTTTTTTGAACTCCTTCCAGTTCCAGGCACCAAGTTAACTGATATGGATTTCAAACTGACGATGCGAACTGAAGAATTGGCCTGACTAAGAAGCAATAAAGAGGTTTGAAGCAATATGGATCGGTAAAGTCTTTGGTTATGTTTGATATGATTTCTACCTATTCGCTGTTTTAGTTATGTGAACCATATGGGAGCTAAAGCTTACTTTGTGGTCCAAAATAATAGAAGATCACTGATTTCATTGACTCTATGTAAACGTATTCCTGTGAAACGTCATTACGACGCATTCAGTAGAGTTTGTAATCGAAGACAGTCTTCGATCGAATTCAATACCAAATAGAGTTCGAGATCATCGGTAAATATTAGTGTACATTCAGTACCCAAAACCGTAGCTACATCACTAAAAAAAAGTATGAAAAGCAGGCGACCCAGATTACTACCCTGTGGCACATCCGATCCATTGGTAAATGCGGATGATTCGAGTTTTATACGAAATTTTTATCCTTAGCGATTAGGTTTTACAGTTGATGTCTATGATTATTGTCCTGGGTCGACCCATGATTTTTTTCCAACTGGTATTCTCAAAATCGGAGCTAATAAAAGTCATTTTTATTAACTCAAAATAGACGCAAAATAAATGTCACTCTCAGCTCCACTAGCAAATTATGAGAACGAGATCCATGTCCAGTCAACGACATAAGCGAAACAGTAGTTTCAAAATTGTGTTTCTTTCTTTCGTTTACTTTTTTGGTTATTTTCGGTTTTCGATGAAAATCGTATATTGTGCAGTATCGAATATTCAACCAAAGCTTCGAGAATACTACGATCCTACTGACACTAAGAATCATCGTATCTAAAATAGTTTAGGTTTCCAAAGAGGTGCTAAAGTGTAATAATTTCGATTTATCATATTTTAGACTTACTTTATAGCAAAATTTTACCGAATTTTAATATATTAAAGAAAGATTGAGAATGATACACTTTTATGCGGGTTTTTTCTTCGGATTTCCAAAGCTTCGTGATTTTTTTACGCTAATTTCCGAAGCTACGCGGTTATTTTACGCGGATTTCTGAAGTTACGCGTTATTGTTTTGTTTTTTTTTTCTCTCAGAAATGCATGGAATATAGAGATCTGGTGTTATCCCGGATCTTGTTTTTTAAACCAACCTTCTGACAATTTTTTTTAAGTCAACACTCTGACACATTTTTTTTTAGATTACACCAGATCTGGAAGTTTCGTGCCTTTCTAAGATATTTGCCATAAACAAAAATTTCTACATGTTATTTGGTTTTAATTGCCGCATAATGTCTACTATATCGATTTTGATTGGTCCTTTACGGCAAGCATTAACTGAGAGAGACGAAAGATATGAAAATGAAAAGACGGATAGGTATTCTAGATTGAATCAGTTATAAATTTGGAACGGAAAAGCTAGCCTAGACAGGCTCATATAGGCATGAATCGATATAGTAAAAATTTCTACAGTTTTTTGTTTTTTCTCGTGAGTTTCCGAAGGTACGCAGGAATTTTTTTACGGTTTTTACGCAGTACGAATCCCTCGCGTAAAAAGAGACCTCAGTGTATTTTAGTTTCGTCTTTTCATAGGGCAACGAGTGACGTTGGGATTGATACTTTCTTTTGTTGAAGTGAGAAACGAAAATGCTTCCTCTACGTGATAATTTTAAGTTCTGCTCAAAATAAATCCATTTCTCATCTCCTGTTACGATCCGATAGAGAAAATCTGTTTTTGTTACTTATAAAAATATTACTCACCGGTTTTCGCATTTGTTGCTGTATATCACTTAATTCATGAGGATCCCATTGTCCTACCTCCTTAGCCTTTCCAATGACGTGCAAATGATCAGAAATGACTTGGTGACTAACGTTTAACCTATTTCCGGTACTTTCAAAGCTGAAGACCGGTATAGTAATAGTTGATTCGATTGGCAATGAACTAATATTTCCTACGAATTGGAACACTTTTTAGCTCATTTCCGAAGAGCTTTGACGTTCTTTGCATCGTCACTTTGTATGACGGTAGGAAATTTTCACTATTTATCGTCTTGTAATACCGGAAGCGGATTTAGAATTTGCTTACAATGCTTTAAGACCTTTAGTTTTGATAAAAGTGTGTGCAAATTGCCTTAGCCATCTCTATGAAATCGAAGTATGTTCAATTTTAGAGTTTTTGAGTAATATTTATAGGAATTGGAAACTGAAGGGAGATATAACTGAATTGTCATTATTCAGTCATCTGCTCTATCTATGTCTATGTGTTAGATTTAAATGGAAATATATTCACGTCCCCCAAGAAAACTACTCCACAGATTGAGAAAAGTTGCTTTGATTTACAGATTCTAGTGTCATCTTCCCTTCCGTTTTTGCCTTTCTCTATAGAAAGGTATTAGAATTGCTGGAAAAACCGACTTTCAAACGGAGCCTCGGAGACCCATAGTGTTATATACCATTCGACTCAGTTCGACGAGATCGGAAAATGTCTGTGTGTGTGTATGTATGTATGTGTGTGTGTATGTGTGTGCACTTTTCGAAGATATTTGAATTTTTTATATTTTTTCTAACTCCCAAAAAGGCGATTTTTTCAAAAAAAAAATTTTCGAGATGACACTAAATCTCGACGTTTCATGCAACTCTAAGCCTTTTGGCATCAAAAATTTTTTTTCGATTTCGAAAATTTCATGGTGATTTTTCAAGATATATGAAAATTCCACTAAGTGGACTAAGAAGGCTTTTTTAGATTAGCATCACTGATTACAAATAGGCAACGCAAATGTCAAGCACTAATTTGGAAAAATGATGCTGACTGTGTGACATAAACACTGAAGCATGCTTTTGTCAACTACTTAAATCAATCTGAATCAATTGGTGTCAAAATTAGTATCTGAAATTATATAATAAAAGTATGAAATATATTTTCATGAGACTGTTATGAAAGAAGAGAAAGGCATTATCACACCACTAGGTGGATTAAGAAGCGTTTTTTTAAGTTTCATTGGAAAAATGGAGCACTATTTCTCCAATTTATAAACCAAATTAAATTGTTTTAACACATTATTTTCACTTCTTTTGAAAGAACATTCGAGTTATGCTCGCTACTATCCTAGTTCCTCCAATGAAATCGCTATTTCCTTTGCTTTGTTCCTTAACCTGTCGAACAGGTCTGTTGGGTACGTAAATGAATAAAAGCTTATATTCTACGTTTCGTCTTCGACTCATCAATGCATTGGCAGTTTATGTTGGACTTCTAATGTCACCCTGCGGTTTAACATGAACCGCTAAGCCGCCGTAAAGCTACTGCTTTTTGCAAAGCATTTATTAATACATACTTTATGTTTCGTCTTTGAATCGTCAGTGCATAACAGTTTATGTTGAGCTGTTATGCCACTTAGCAGTTCAGCGTAAACCACTAAACGGACTTTAATGTTTTTCCTGACGTAGTGAACGTAAAAAAAACAGTCGTTTTAGTCGTCATCAGTTACTTATCATTTAAAATTTCCTACGGCGCACACGATGGAATGGTTTCTCATTCTGAATGTATTGATATTGTTAACACGTTGACGGACAGTAGGAACAAGCGATATTCGAAAATTGACACTATATGTTTTTGTGATTTTTAGAATGTTAGAAGTATAGTTTTACTCTTTCTGCTTAAATAATAGTACCTTTAATTAGGTTGCGGCTATAACCGTCATGGCGCCAGCGGACTCTATACACTATGCTTCTACGTATACGCCAGTAAGTGCACATTTGTGCTGCTATAGCCGTAGTGTCTAAAAACGACCGTTTCGTTTAAGACGGCTATAGCAGTCATGCCACATTGTGAACTTCGCTTTGACGGCTATAGCCGCAATTGTCCGTCAACGTGTTAATGGTATCATTAGCTTAAGGAACGCGTTACAGTGTTACATTCTGAGGGTCCTTAAAGGAACTTAAATATAGAAAACTATGAATTATTCAATTTTGCATTGTTAAGTTAACTCAAACATCAAATTAATCAGAGTACTTCCTCACACACACACATACACCCACAGCAAAGCCCGTTCATTGTCCGCTAGAGGCCACACGCACGCCTTCAAAACTGTTTCGATTCGCAATTTTCGGGAAAGCTCAGTTTCAATCAAAACACAATAATAAAAAAAATGATCAACCTCGTTTCGTCTGGCTGTGCACATTTAATAAATGGTATTATTTACACCGACGAAAAACACGTCTATTTTTGGGGTCCATGATTTTCGCCCATTTATTTTCTGCTGTTTCAGCCCATTGAGCACGCATCGGCCTGACGCTGACGGCCAATTTCCGAAATCGTTCCATATCTGGCGACGACGGCCACTGTGTGCCGGTGTTTGTATGTGTGTATACGTTCGTGTGCCAGTGTGTCTGATGCGGTGCAGTTGTTAGATGAGGCGAAGAATGGAGAGAACCGAACGTTTGTGCCGAGCGTAGAGAAAACTTCACCCGCTTTCCACCCTTCAATTATGCGGTGGTATTTACCTGTCTTTCCGAAATTAACGAAAGCAAGTGCAGACATCTGTGCAAGATTTTGACACAGTTTTTGTTTCGTAATTGGGTGGCCACACGCCACTGCAATTTTTCGCTTATCTTTGCTACCGCACCCCCCTCGCTACCGCCAACCGAACGAGGCTAATGTTTCTCTACTTGCAAGCTTAATTTTGTTTTCCCACTGAGCCCATCGATCTTGGCGCGTCTCTAGTGATGATGATTAAAAATAATAATAATGCTCGTGCATGTTGACTGCACACCTTTTTTTCTCTTGTACTCTGACTAATATGTTTTCGAGTTTGGACTGCTGATATGCATCTTTGGATGACGGTCGATTTCTGCAAAAGATCGGTCGGTCGGTCGGTCGTTCAACGGTGCGTGGACAGATTTATCACGTAATCACGGCCAATGTTTGGTTGCACTACCTTCGATGCCTCTGCCACTTAGCCTCGTGTCATTTTGTTGTGGCAGTTTGTCATTTTGAAATGATTATGCTAGTATAGCTATCACGCACTCTTCGTTACCTAATACATTGGTGCGCTTGTCTGGCTTTCGAGTACACGAGCAATCCGATTAAAGCTCTATCATTAGTGAGAGATTTCATATTGTCACGAGATTCTTACGACAGCATCCTTACAATAATTAGTTTCTTTTTTCTAATATTTGTTTTGCAGGAATTGTGCGCCAATTTGCTCAAAAATTATGCGAAACAATTTGTTTTGAAATCATTGTTTCATTTTTTAGTTTTTATCGAACTTAATAAGGCCTTAAAAGGGAAATAAAAAAAACTTGACTAATTGAGGTCTGAAACAGCTGGCGGAGGGATTGCAATAGAGATATGACTACAATCGAACGGCGTGGCGCCCGAGCACAGCTGAGCATGCTCGGTTCGTCTATAAAATTTAGTTGTTTCTTCGTGTGTTTCACGTACAGGATAGTTTAAGACTAAACCATGTTTATTTTTTCAATTTCCACTCATTATACTCCACAATATTTAAAAATTATACTATTTATAGATAAAAGTGCATATATTAAACTACATAAAAAATTAAATTTTATATTTATTACAATATGGCAGTTCTTTCTTGGAAACCATTCGTCAGAAAGCAAACCCGTTTCATATTCTGTATCGAAATGGCTGTGGTGGGAACTAAAATTTAAAACTTAAATAGATAAAATGCAAAACTCCGGCCATTTTTCGATTGTCGACCCTTTTTTGTACTTTTATTTGTTAATAACTTTGTTAAATAACAATGAATATTTTTTACTGTGGTTCCGACCATACAGAGACATCTAACGAGTAAAATTGCGTTTGGTTCATGTTGATACGTGTAATAGTTTTGGAATACGAGTGACACACAGTTGAAAAAACATGGTGTCAAGAAAAAGTCAACCAAAATTTTTGTTCGTGACTAATCGTGCCTGGGCGCGCATCCCCCCCTCCCTTTTTCTTCAAACTTTTTGGTCGCGTATATCTTTGCGACTAATTCTATATCTTTTTCAAGAGTATTTTCTAGCAATTTACGGGTAACCTGGCCTTAATTGGCGAAACGATTTCCCCGGATAGGAGCTAGTTACGGGTTCGAGTCCCGTCTCTGCGGTAGCTTTTTTGTGGTTTTTATTACATAGTTGTGTTCGCATGTCATTCTGTACATGTCGCATGTCGGAGCACAAGTAAATACATGATAAAGTTATTGTCCTGCATGACAACGTTCGGCGTAATGAGCCAAAGTCGTGGAAAAATATTTGGAAATGCTGAAGTGGCACATTTTGCCGCAATCGCCGTGTTCTCCTAACACTTATCTTTCGGATTATTGGTTGTTCTGACGGATGCTGTACGATCTGGCAGTTCATCGGTTTACTTTTTTCGCAGAAATCGAACATTGGTTTCTGACATTTTCTCGAGATGATATTTGAAAATTACCAGAGAGGTGGGTAAAGGCAGTATTAGCGATGGACGATACTTTGATTAATCTTTGAATTCATTTATTTAGAAATAAATGCATTTTGACCTCAAAATAATGGACCGAATTAATTTGCACTCCCAATAGGATGAGTTCCACGAGTGTTCCAAAGCTGCCTAGGAATTCTCAATGGGTCGAAAAGATGAAGTTTTCTGAAGTTATGATGGTATATTTTTCGCGAACTTCTTCTACTGCTATCAATTATCACAATGTAGCGCATTGTTGAAGCTATAGAAGGACCGAAACAATTTGGTTCTCACAAATCAAGGAACCGTCTCGTTTGCCCGGTCTATTCAAAGCTAGGTTGCTTCGCTTCAGTTAGGTCCGAACGAGTGGTGGCGAGTGCTTAGTGGCTAATAGTCAACAAGTTTCTTTGGGAACTCCGCTTTGAACTCCGCTGCAGGAATCGGCGAAATGTCGTTCGGCGAAATGAACCTTTCAGCGAAATGACTTTCGGCGAAACGGCTTCCGGCGAAATAGCTTTCGGCGAAATGATCCTGATCCCCTGGTAGATACTCTAATATAGTTCACAAGTTTTTTTTAATTCTGTTCTGAAGATTATGAAATAAAAATAAAATAAAAAAGAGAATAGAAAATCACTCTAGTCTTTCTGGATTACCCTTTCGGCGAAATGGCCCTGATCCACAAATCAATACCTGACCAACCCGAGCACCACAACCATGGTTAAAATCAACTATTTAGGGTTCCAAAAGCTTCCTCATCCATCCACCTTATTCACTCGATTAGGCTCCCTCAGACTATTATTTTCATTCAAACCATAGAAGATGGCCCTTCAATTAAAAAATTCAGCACGCACGAAGAGATCATCGATGTTGTATAAAATTTGCAAATCTACAGAAAAATTACTTTTCAGATGAGATAAAAAAATGAATCAGTGGAGTAAGAGTGTTGACCTAAAAGGGGACTAAATAGAAAAAATGTAGTATAGAAATTCGTGAACAATAATCAATCAATGGAATCAACGTTGGAAACCGACTCACAAAAAGTTATCAAATTTGTTCAATATTTTCCAAATATTTTAAATACACTAGGCTTTTCCCTTGCTCCCTGAATAAATAAATTAAAAAATAGGTCGTTCGCAGGGGTTAAAAAACTTGAAACGATGTTGCCTGACGGAATGAGTTGGACGAGATTCTGCAGATGAAAAAACTGTCCTACCGCTGGGTGTAGGATTTCAAATGTTTCCCCATCCATCCACCTTATTCACTCGATTTGATTCCCTCGGACTATTTTTTGTATCCAAATCACAGAAGAACATCAATAAAAAATTAGCTCGCATGAGAAGATGGCGCAGCGGATTTATTTGCATATCTACAGAAAAATTGCTTTTCAGGCGGGAGAAAAAAATTTAAATGGAATGAAATGTAGTATAGAAATTCGTGAACAATTATCAATTAATGGAATACTGTCAATGTTGGGAACTATTCATTATTAAAGAAAAAATTGTTAAAGTTTTTTTTTCAATATTTTTCAAATATTCAAAATATACATTCTTCCTAAGCGCCTCAACATCCCAAAAACCAAGAGATCACCGAAACTGAACCGGTATCGGTGCCCGTTCTTGGCCGCATTGAAAGGGAAAATCCTCTGCGCGAGTAATCGATTTTCGCGTGAAACGGTTATTAGCCGTGTGCTTCGGGTTTCCACAGTCAGCTTCAATGTCAGAAAGCATCCGCCGAATTCGATTGGCCGTTACACCCGTGTTGCCAATCGATGGTTCGATTCGGTTCGGATCGGATTATTGTTTTTGCCTCGGCTTCGGACTGACCTTGGCCAACAACAATTGGCAAGAGGCGAGTGTTGATTGTCTGCCTGGCGGTGGTTGAGGTCGTAGATGTTTGATCGGTTTTCTGGCACGACTGTTAGATAATCTATTTCTTATCGCTTTAATGGTTGAGTAGTTTGTAGTTTTGACATAGTCCCTAGCCTAGTTCTTCACCGGTCATAAATTTACCGATTTAGGTTTCCACATTTTTCGAGCTTGTACCGGTTAAGCATTAGCTGCCACATTGTTTCAATAGGTCAAACTAATTTTTTTGTGTTAGCTGAATCCATGCTTCCTAGTTGATTGCAAAAAAAAAAAACCGCCAGCTCGATAACCGTTAATGGCTGCTTCACCGCAAACACTCATCATCATACACGGAAGCTGATACTAATCTTCAATTTTTGCAATTTGGCCACTTGTTCCGTGCAGTTCGGGCCCACTACGGAGTGCAGATGAGTCGGTAGAGCTTTCGAAACCAACCAAACAAAAAAAAAATCACAATCTCTTGGCCCGTGATGATGCACAGCACTGTGTTTGGCCACGGATGCCTCGCAGCATTATCGTTATCAGATGAATGGCTAATTGTCGAAAATTGTGGCCATCTCGGGTAGGGTTGTTTGGGACCATCACAAATTTGTTTCTATCGTTTTTTTCTTTGAATCACATCTAATTCACAGCTGCCCCCTCGAAACAAAACTAAAAAAAAACAGCTCATCTTCTTTTCACTGAAACACTTTGGTGAAAGAAGGTGCGAATCATACCAAAAAAAAAACTACAAATCGTGGGTTCGTAATAGTCGTCGCGCACAATGAAAAAAGTAAGAGACTCTCAACTGAAGTGACGATGGATGATGATGATGAAGATGGAGACGATCTGAAAAGAGGTCTTTTCGATTTTCACTTGCTGCTAGTTTCGAAGTGCTGAGCATCGTTTCGTTAGCCGCCCCATTTGACTAACAATGGCACAAAACTGCAACGGAGTGACGGATTAATGAGGACGTACTTAACGCCGCCCCTTGGATAGAGGATTTCATTTTTTTTAGTCCGTACTCTTGAGTGATCTTCCTGTTTTTTGGATGAGATGAATTTGACGTTTGAAATTGGCGTTTTAGTTTGTTGGGATGTGCCATAAATATTTGTCGATTTGAATCTGTTAGAAAACTGTGTCGTCGGTAAAAGATGATTAAAAACTATGTTTTTTCACTCTGAAGGATGTGAAGCCAATTACTTAGTGGATCCATTTTCTTCCAGTCATACACCAATGGTTCTTGCAAAAAGGCAAAATTTTCTCAAAAGGTGATAATTAAAAAACACATAATTTGTTGCAAAGTCTCTCGTTCGTACTGGTGTCTACTGTCGTGAGATGAGATTCGGGGAATCTCATTCGCTGGGTAGATACTGTAATGTATTCTAGGCAGAAATCTTTGCCATTAGGGGCGGGGTTTAATCGGCATTTCAGTAAAGGATCAGTGGTAAATGGAAATGTTTCTACAGTTAGATTGCTTCGAAAGCATTCAGTTTGAAATTTGATGTTGATGGAACCGAAAAAAATAGCGGGACATCGAATTGTCCTCCAAGCAACATATCTAGGTTCGATTCCTAACCTCGCATATACTTCGACCACAAGATAAGGATTTTTGTAAACCGTATCGGGTAGAAATTTAGTGGGGAAATTTTTCTCAAGTACTCAGTTTACATATATTGAAACAATTATTAAAAGTCACCTCCGATTACAGATACCTGTTCTTCGCGTTTTAATCGGTAAGCACTTCATTAGCATTCTTCACTTTCCTATTGATCTTTCTGAGTTCCCGCTGTATCACGATCCAATAGATTTTGATTGGACGTAATCCAGGACAGTCCTGTAGATTCATGTGCAACGATCAAGAGTGGCAAAATCTCGCTCATAAGATTCGATTTTTTCTATTCATCAGCTCACCTCATGATTTACGATGCAATCCGTAAAATGATGGTAAAGATGAAACTCATCGCTGATCTAAACAAACACACTCACCTATACAGAGCACCGCTGACATCAAACTATGATGGTATTGATGGTTCTCAGTTTTGATTTCATAGCATTTCACTCTCATTCCTAGTTTTAAAAAGTGAGTACTGAGTTTGGCATCACCGTACCGAGCTACACCGGTGAGTGTATGCTTAAACCACTGAGCTGCCAACACAACCCAGATTTTCGATTTTGTTTTTGCTGGTACTCAAAATGAGCACGAGCATTAATGTACGAAAGCAAAAGTCGAACCGTAGCGTGATGTATACCATAAACGATTGAATTTTATGTCTCGAGCTAAACACAACTGGCTACTGAACCGAATGCGTTTTCCAGCATACAAGAACATGCCTTGAGAATTGGATTGAAATGGCATCGATTCGAACGTTAGCCGCCCATGGCAGCTCTGGTGGATGGAGGATACAAGCGAGACAGTGTCATTAGAATCTGATTCAATATGTTGATATACAAACACATCAAATGACAACTCACAAATCGTCTCTCAGTGGGTTCTAATATTTGATGTGCACTCAGTGCTCATCTGCTGATTGATTGACACAACGTTGATACGATGTTTTCTCTACACAAATGTTTACCCAGCCACTCAACTCGCTCAGCGATGCTTCTGAAACCGATTTGCAGGTGAGCTCAACTCGGTGATGATGAAGCACGGAGTTGATAATTACCAGTCCTGGCAACGATAACACATCTTTTCGCACACTTTTAAAATAGTGACATGAAGCTTAATCTTACCAAAAACTTTTTTTAATCCACCTAGTGATGTAATGATGCCTTTCTCATATCAATCATACGATCGTATATAATACTGTGCTATTCTTCAAAATAATTTTCTTCGATTCTTGAAAAAATAACCGTAATCGCTTTGTTTGGCCGTCTACTGATAATGACTACCGATTAAAGCAGTTTTGATGTCCCCTGATGACAACTATTTCCGGTGCCCTCGGAACCGAAAACCGGGAACCAGGATAGCCGAAATCGGTCTACTGATAATGACTATCGCCCCTCTAAGTGATGATATAAATTTTGCATCACACTTAACCCTATAATTCCGGAACCGGAAGTCGATTCCAGATGAAATTGAGAAGTTTGGTATATATATTTAGGAATTTCGTATGGGATCACAAGACCTTTCATTTCAGATAATTTCTAACAATAATTTGAACTCATTCTTTGATACAAATACGTTCAGATTAGTTCGAGGGCTTACGACACATATTTGGCAACATTCCTCGAACCAAATGTATGAAAAAAAAATGCATTTGAACTTGATACTATTTGTCGGCTGCGTCACTTATGCAGTTATATCTACAGAACCGGAAGTAGCGCATGATCAATGATGTAATAGTATCCTTCAAATGAGCCTAAGTTTGTTCAAATCGGTAAAGTCATCTCCGAAAAAAGTGAGCGTATAAATAATAAGAGCAGTTTGTCGGTTATGTCACTTCTACGATCATATCTCCGGAACCGGAAATGTCAGTTATTTGACTTTGAATCTTGATTCATAATCCAACAGTGGTTTTCAAACAAATCTACGCTAGTTGTAATCGGTTTTGCCATCGTCGATAAAAATGAGCAAGCAGAAAAAAAGGAGCGGTTGCTCGGTTACGTCACTCTTGCGATCATATCTCCGGGAGCAGGAGTGTCAGATAATCGATTTTCGAACTTGATCCAGAACCCAAAAGTAGCTTTTAAACGAGCCTAAGCTAGCTGAAATGGGCCAAGTCATCTCCAAGGAAGTTGAGCGTGTAAAATAAATCTTCGAAAGGTACACACACACAGACATGGTCCGATCTCGTCTAGCAGAATCCAGCCACGTACCCAGAGGGCCTCTCTCGAATTCAGCAACAGAAACGAAAAAATGTTTAACATATATTATGGGGCTGTTGATCCTGCAGATTACACTGTGAGATAGAGGTTTTGAGAGTTTCGTGATGGTCGAAACTACACTGCCGATAAAGCATTCAGTGGTTCTACGAAGTGTCAAAACTGTACAAAATTTAGGTTAAAACCGGGACAAAATAAACGACAATAAAAATAATACATAAAATTGTACTGGATGACCGGGAAAAGAAAGTGCACGAGCATGCCGTAGTAAGGCGAAATTTTGCATTTGAGAAAGATATCTTGCCGCTGGATTCCGCACATACTTTTTTAGGACAAAAAAGACGAACGCAAGTGCACTTCGAGTACATGTTTGGCTGAATCCAGTTTGTCTTCAAAGCGGCACGAGAGTCTGGAAAGAAGGCTCAATGGGTCGGAATGATCAAGATATTGGTTTTCTGGGAATGTCATAGTACACTTTTGGAGGACTACCTCAAAATAGAGAAAAAATGCAAGTACGAGTGTACATTAAAGGAGCGATTAAAGACCGGAATCACTGTGAAATGGCATTTCAAGAAGCACATGAACATTGCTACCATGGTTAAAATCAACGGTACAGGGCTTCAATTACTTGCCTGAATTGGCTTCCTTGAACTATTATCTGTTCCGAAACCTCAAGTCATCTTCAAGAAATCGATGTGAGTTTCGTTTTGGAATTTTAAACCGCTACTTCCGGAGCTTAAAATCTGCTCGAAGTAAGTTTGTATGGTCATGACACAGTTCGTGCTCGCATCTCACACGACGCAGTGGCAAATCATATACGGTCGAAACAACAGAAACAAAGACAATACAGTACAGTGAACAATAGAGTGTACGGAATGGTCAAATACGATTTAACAAAGCCGGAATCTTGGCCTACAAGACCAAATTCAATTTGTCAAGCGTTGAAAAGTTAGACCAGCAGCAAATGAAATTGAAATCCTACTTAAAGAACGAATGCATCTAGACGCTAATAAAGTAACTGAGATTCAATTCAACAAGGCGTCTAACTGTGTGTACATTATGTTTAAACGTGAAAGCGATGCAATTGCATTCGCTTCGGTTAACAACGAGGTGCACAGTGTTGAGTGTGATAACATTGAATACAAAATCCCTGTGCACATGGTGGACAATGCCACAGAAGTATGCGTGCATGACCTTCCCGGAGGCCAGCGATAAGTTCGTTCGGGACAATAAGTCGCAGTACGGTGAAGTTCTTTCCATCGAAAGAGAAGTATGGCGGAATTTTTCCCCGGCAACCGGAATGGCGTGCGAGTGGAACGTATGCAACTACGTAAGGCAATTCCATCTTACATCATTTGTGGTCAAGGTGGGACACATCCGAGTAAAACTCTGATTACCTATAAAAATCAGCTGGTTACATCCCAGTTTTGTGAACAACCTGCACACTACGGTAAACCTTGCACCGAAACTGCGAAAAGGACATCTTCAACCAAAGACAAGGTCAACCGTTCAACAATGGAAACTAGTGAGCGCAGTATCCCTGTTTCACCATCAAACCAACCAGCAACTGCAACCAATGTACAACAAGGCGCATCTACAGCAACTAGCAACGAGCTCAAGACTGCGAACATCAAGGAAAACGAAAAGAAGACGGAAATCAACAACAAAACCACCGATGCGGCAATGGATGACGAGACGAGTCACGAACAAAGTGCCCCTCAACCCTCGCTGGAGGGAAATGGAAGCTCCTCTCCTCCTAGAAAAAGAGTGACAACGAGATCCACTTCAAAAAATACACTATTTAAAAAATCGGCTAATTCGGCCACGTAAAGCTTGTACGCAAATAGGCCTGAATAAAAATACCTTTTAAATACAAAAAAAAACTAATATGACATACAAATTCAGACGATGTCTTCCATTCTCCACGAATCGCAGTAAAGGAGCAGGTCTCGAGGATTGTTGTGCTGTCCGTCTTACAATACATGGACGGTTGGAAGGGAACATAATGATAGACCTTGGGAAAGTGGTGTTTATTTTAAAAATTGACTTTAATTTTTTTTAAACTATTTTTTCGTATTTGGAGTTGGCAGCATAATAGACTTTATCACAAAAAGCTACTTTGCTGACTTTATTTTTCCAAAATTGATCTAAATTATTTTTCGAAAAGGACTAAACTTTTTTACCAATTTTTTTTTGATGAATCATTTTTATATTTTTAATACCAATTATTTTCAGTGTAGGGCTCGATAAGGATTTTTTCAGCAATTTTATAAAAAATATTACTGATTTTGTGAAGATTCAAAGTACAACAATGTTCTGTAGGACTTATCATTTTCGAGAATAACTCTTCGCGAAACGTTGCCTTAAAATGTTTAACCCTTTTCAAAAGACAGTCTGGTTCTGTTTTGGAAAAAAAAGGAAACTACACAACGTGACTATTTGGGACAACAAATAGAATTGGCATGAAATGTGTCATATTTATGGAGAAAGATTTTCCATCACATAATTATATTTTCAAGTTTCAACCCCAAAAAACTTCAAAATCCATGAGGATGCACGATCGTTCGTATGTCATAAGAACCTTACTGCTGTGGGCAAAAAGTAGTAGGATTTGATTTTGCCTTTCTCATATAGAAAGGTTATGCAATCACTGTAAAAACCGACTTTTGAACCGAGACCCGGAGAGCCGAATGTCATATACCATTCGACTCAGCTCGACGAACTGAGTAAATGTCAGTGTGTGTGTCTATACCTTATGATCAAAAAAGAACCGGAATTTTCATTTTAAAATTCCCGCGCTTGTCCAATCGGTAAACTTTTATTCTCTCAACGTTGGCAACACTTTTATACACATTCTGTCAAATTTTGACGCATATCGTACGATTAGTTTTTGCTTGGCGTCTATACAAAGAAGTTGAAAAATTTTCGTGTGGCGATTTTTATAATGGATGAAAATTTAGAACAACGTGGGTGCATCAAATTTTGTGTTGCAAATGGATTTAAGTGTTCCGAAACGTTGAAAATGTTAGAAAAGGCCTTTGGTGAATCATGTCTAGGAAAAACACAAGCATACGAGTGGTTTAAACGCTTCAAAGATGGCCGTACAAGCTTGGATCATGATGAGATCCCTGGCCGCCCAACAACATCTATTACTGAAGAAAACATTGAAACGGCGAAGCAAATCGTGTTGCAAAATCGTTCTGTACAGATTAGAGAGATTGCTGTGTTGTTGGGCATCTCTTATGGATCAGCCGAACACATTTTAACTGATGTTTTGGGTTTGAAACGCGTCGCTTCTCGGCTGGTGCCAAAAAAACTGAATTTCATTCAAAAACAGCGTCGTGTTGATGTGGCCAAAGAGATAATTTCCAACGCAGATAGTGACCCCACATTCATCGAATGCATCATAACTGGTGATGAGGTGTGGATCTATGAATATGACGTCGAAACCGCACAACAATCGACCGAATGGCGCTTCGGAGGCGAGCCGTTGTTCTAAATTTTCATCCATTATAAAAATCGCCACACGAAAATTTTTTTTAGAGACCGTTCAGTCGCTTCTCTTCAATAACAGTTCAAATTAAAAGTTTTACAGTCCCATAGGTTGCTACTGAATTTCATCTAGATCCTACTTCCGGTTCGGGAGTTACGGGGTAAAATGTGCAAAATGAGCTAAAAACGTTTCATCCATTTTTTCAGAGACCGCTCATCTAATTTTTACCAGCGTATGTTCAAATGAAAAGTCCTACAACCTCATATGATCCTATTTAATTTCATCCTGATACGACTTACGGTTCCGGAATTACAAATTGATAGCTTGAGCTTGAGCTTGAGCGACCACCTCTGGTTGCTACTCCGTTACTGATCGGGATTAGCTGAAATTGTACAGGGAATTTCTAGATGATCCGACCTGGGACTGGTAAATCATCCTTCAATGTACATCTTCTGGTAATCCCAGAATTCATTGATCAGTACCGGCGCCGGCCAGGCCCGAAACGTAGATCGTCTAAGGAATGGAGAGGGATGTTAGTCCAACACTTGTTGTTACTAGAGGCCGTATATACTACTGCGCACGCCACAAGTGTCACGGGAGAAGGATATTTGTTAGTAAAAATTCCAGTATTGGTAGCATTCGCGCGCGACTCAGTATGTTCCGGTTTCAAGATGCTCGGAGGCACCACTAAACTCACTGACCTCCCTAGTTAACGTTTCAACAACATCCTATATTGAAGTCCCGGCAAGTGTTGATTCACAGCTCGTTTTCGAAATTTCACAGCTCTTTATAAATGAAATTACGTGATACAAAATAAACGAGTGAATAGGATTTAGATAAAATAGTTGATTCATTGCATTGACATATTCTAAACAGTTGTTATAAAATCATTTTAAATCACCAAATAAAGATCAACAGATTTCACGCGCGTCTTGATTCTTTATTATTTCCACTTTATTATTTCAATTATGTATTAAAATTATTAATTGGTTATATTGGTTGATCTGGGCAGCCGACTACCGAGAAAAAATATTGATATCATGTGTTTTTATTATGTATTCAATATACCGATATATGTTATCTATGTTATTAAGTTGGCAAAAGTTAATTTTTATCATTCAATTTATAATCCTGAAAGACAATCAATAACATGGAAGAAGAAAACATTCCAAATAAAACCCTTCTTCGAAGCCAGACGGAAATTGATAGGTTGAATGAAGAGATAATTCAGTAAAACAGAGTAATCAGAAGTGAAACACTGAAAATATCTGATAACTGAAAGGAAAAAGAAACTCCTGCAATTGTCGCCTTTTACGACATGGAAGCAGGAACCCAGTGGATCTATTCTTGGTTCATTTTTTCCGCCGGATTCCACACGGCATCTAGGCCGGTACTGTCCGGAGAGAGATAACAGGTACAATCAATCTCCTAGTGGACCCCAGCCCCTGGTTCCGGAATTACAAAATGATAGGTATAAAAAATTAATTTGTGTGTTTTTATAAATGTCACGAAAAAAATCCATCAAATAGCCGTAGATTTCTTCAGATGGACAGATTTGGTTAGTTGATGACCAAATACATTGATTTTCGGTATACCGGATTTTCGTTTCAGATTCCGGAAGTGTAAAAAAAGTGATCGTGTACTCCAAACCGGAAATCACTCCAATTTCTTAAAAGCGGATGAATCGATTTTCACAAACTTAGATTCAAATGAAAGTTCTTATAGTGCCATACCAAATTCCTGAATATTATTTCCGACATCCGACATCCGGTTCAGGAAATATGGGGTAAAATGTGCAAAAAATTATTGTAATGAGTGCACCTACTTTTATCAGAGATTGATGAAATGATTTTCACAAGCAAATTATGAATTAGATGAAAGATCTTGTGATCCCAAACAAAATCCATGAATTTTGTTAGAATTGGGCTTCCGGTTCCGGAGTTATCGGATAAAATGTGCAAAATATGAAAATAAACGTTCTTATATTTTTCAAAGATGGCCTTATCAATTTTTTCCAACTAAAACTCAAATGAATGGTCTTATGATTCTATACAAAACTTTTGAATTTCATCTGGATCCGACCTTCGGTTTCGGATTTATAGGGTGAAGTATGTTAAACATTTTATCAATCTCCTAGTGGATCCCTCAGCTCTAAGAAATGAAACATTTCGAAAAAAACTGTAAAGTAAACATTGTGTCCAGATATTAAATGACTAGCGTTCTGAAGGCTTGGTTACTGGTTTTTTGTTCAAGTTCGTTTTATGTCAAAAACTAAATTTTCAAGCAAAACCAAAAACATATGAATCAATTTGTATGCTCCATCATTCGCCCATAAACCATTCCACACAAGCGACATAAATTGCATATCTCGGGAGACCGATCGCGAGCGGGAGATGATTCACAATTTTCTTCCGGCTTACCGTTTCTCTCCGAGTTTTCCTTTGCACTTTTCTTCTTCTACTATTTTGTTACTTCTTTCGTTCCGGGGGAGAAAATCTCTTCGAGAACATCCATCGCGGATTTGGTCCAGCCCGGCGGTGGCGCACCGCTGCTGGCAGTGACCACACCGCAAGCTACTGCTCCCGGCAATCGTGTTTTGGCATTTGCCCAGA
This sequence comes from Malaya genurostris, assembly GCF_030247185.1. Classification (NCBI taxonomy): domain Eukaryota; kingdom Metazoa; phylum Arthropoda; class Insecta; order Diptera; family Culicidae; genus Malaya; species Malaya genurostris. Next base: position 150,866,924 of record NC_080570.1, read on the forward strand.
TCGCACCGCGTGTCTGTTGCTGCGCCTCGTGCCAGTTCGTCGAATCTCGTTCGTCTTTACGAAGTGTTTCTTTTTCCAGCAGTCAGTTCCGAAGATTTGATTCGATCGCGTGTTTTCTGATTCGCGATCACGGCGTGGTTCGTTCGTATCTCTCGCGTTTTCTCTCGCGGGCGCGCGCGGGTTTGTGTTCCCGCGTGGAAACGTGGACGGTGAGTGGGTACTCGGTACGGTTACCGCAGTACGAGGAAGAAGAAGGTTACGGTCTGAATGCTTTTGTTTTCATTTGCCCATTCCCGTTGATGGCTGGTGTAATATTTTTTTTGCGCGCAAGTCTTCGCGGTAGCTTGATTTGGCCCCTCACCACTGGTACTGGAGCCGGTGCTGGTGGTGGTGAGCCTAATTTTTACCTTCCTTGATTTGCTCTTATGCGCGAACGTCTGGCCGACGACCGATCAGCAAACGAACGAACAACTCCATCGGCCGCCACGTGAAGTGCCCCATGAAGTGGACTTGCGCTGGCGAGAGGTTCGACCAGATTATCGGGTGGCGAACAGAAGAAAGTTGCTTTATGAGTTTTTACTTTAGTTTGTTTTCTCACCTGTCTCTATTGTGGCTGCTGCTGCTGCTGCCTCTTACCGGTCCTGCCAGTGCAGATCGTTGCTTCGTGTTTGCAGTTACGGAGGTATCGGGGAGCTGTTAATCGATTTTGATAAACAGTTAGCTTTTGTACCCGGCTTGACGTGTGGACCGCTTGAACCGAAAACAGTTCTACCAGTCAGACAGCCAGCCAGTCAGTGCAAAAATAGTGGCAGGTGACCGGAGCGGATTTAAACGGAATTAGTCTAGTGCGAACGGGACGCAATGCCCGGTGCCGTGGCAAATACTGTGTCATTAGCGAGTTACGGTTACGGAGCTGATAGAAACACGCGATTTATTGTAATCGAATTTTTCTTTTGCTCACCGGTGGTGTGATGGTGATTCGCGAAAAAAACCGACCATCTCCAACCGAGCAAGGCAAAGATAGATATTGCAAAAAGCGATAACAAATTGTGCTGGCCGAGTGAGACAACGAAATCGCCAAGTGCTCACAGTTGAAAATTGAAGTTACACAGAAAAAAAAAGAAAACAAAGTTCGGTGAAAATCACAAAAAAAAAATTTTTCAGATAAAAAGCAAAAATAATCGCAATTGAATTCGCACACACATACGACAGCAAAAAAAAATTCATGAAAATAGTGAAAAGTGAAGCAGAATAGTCTTGTGTACAACGAAAACAAAAAAAAACACAAATTTTAAACCCAGTAAGTGAACGAAAGTAGAAATCACCTTCCGATTGGCAGAAAACGTGAAGCAATTTTTCCCAAGTATGAGTGATAGGTGATTAATTCGATAACGATAACAGCGGAGTGTGACCTCAGCGACCTTTTTTTCTTCCTCTTCTTTTCGCTGGTGTTGGGTTGGGTGTGTTGCCTTCGGTTAATCAGGTGCTTCTAACGCACACAAATTCGCAAATTGGCCCCTTAACTCATCTCACACTGCTTTAAGTAGACCGGAACGAGAAGAACACGGACCCCACTGGAACCGCGCGGGTTTACACCAAACCGGACATCAGAAATCAGTAGAGTTCCGTGTCCCCACACGTGCTCGACACGAGCAGCGAAAGGCAGCGGTGTCGTGGTTTTGTTTTTCACCCAGCAGGTTCATCAAATCGGTAAGTTTGGGATGTATTTTTTGTTTGCTGTCTCTCGTCTCCTCTAACATCGAAGGCTAGAGCCGCTGTCGAAATTTGCCGGCAGTTCATACTCATCGGTAATGAGTTGAGACATTTTTTGACAAATTAGAAAGCGGAAAATCTCGGTTACGTGCCACCAATTTGAATGGAGCAGAGGGGTTCACAGTGAAGTGAGTCGTTATTCGGTTCAGCAAATTATTATTAGATTTTTAGATTTCGCCCATCAAAGATCAGCCAAATTCAAAGGCATGCAATATATAACAAGTCAAGCTTTCAATTTAAAAACAAAAATTTTTTACTTAGTGACCAAAAGCCATGTCGTAGGAAATGGGTTCCTTATTCATAAAATACGTTCGATTGTTCTCAAACATACAATAAAGCGGTAGAAAAATTACCGCGAAAGTAATCGGATCAATTTTGTTTTTTGTTCGACGACTGAATTTCACGCAAAATGCGCGTAAGGGTTGCTGGTTTCGGATCCGCTCAAACATTTTGGCCCTGGAAAACCAGAAATGACTATTTCATTCTAAGCATTCTTTCAGCATTTTGCATTATCAATGTATCATTTTGATTCTAGCCTTACAAACGAAAACAAAAATTTTTCAAACTTTTTTGAAAAAATATGTTTATTTCATAAATTATTGGAACGATGTATTTGGTGCTGTTGGCCAAATCGACACTAAAAAATCAATTTTCTTAAATAAAGAGTATCTCTAGTTAGTTTGTACAGGGTGGGCCATTCAATGTGGAAGCATCGGGCAACGCAATAACTTTTGACAGAAGACTAATGACATACCGCGTTGGAATGCCGCGCCGCCTAACGCCGAGAACGATGCCAACTTTTGGCGAAATATCATCATGTCAAACGTGACACATTTCACATTAAATGGATTAAGCGTTAATAAGCAAAATTGTCAGTTCCATTCCACTGAAAACCCTTAATTAATTGAGGAACAGCTTCCATACGACCTAAAACGTTACAGTTTGGTGTGGTGTTTGTGCGGATTGGCCCTTACTTTCCCAAGACGATGATGAATCAACGAAAACGGTTAATGACAATCGTTATCAAGCCATGATAAATGATTTTGTGATGCCCATTGTTCGTTAAAATGGTTTGAATGGCTACCGGCTTTCAACAGGACGGTACAACATGTCATACAGCTCGACTTACAATCGATTTGTTACGACCATTGCACAGTGGCCCGAATCCGGAAATTAGCGTATTTTCACTATTAAATATTAGTTTTTTGTAGTTGGTGTCTTCACAAAAGTTGTTTGTTATCAAATGGCGCTCCTTTTGATGAAAAATGTTACTAGGTGGTTCTCACTTAGATTGAAATCAGAAATCTAACTTTCTTAATTGAACTCAAAAATGATTTTTTGATAGGAAATTTTATTTTGAGCAACTTTGCCAAAAAAGCACCTCTCTAGCTTTTCATTTGATCGAGTTACATCAATTTTCCCGAATAAAAGTAGGGTGGCTCACTTTTTTTTGTTCTAACTTTTTTTTTGAAACGTTCTACGGAAAAGTTGTCTTCAGAACCAGTACCAACCATTACAGTACCAGTAAAAAGTTATGATTATTTTTGCACCAAAAACTAGTCAAACTTCAAATAGCATTCATCATTCATCAGATATCAGAGCGATAAAAATATATCCATCGCGGTTTCTGAAAGGTCATAATATAAGTGAAAATTGAAGGGAAAATTGGAAGGGTGTTATTTTTTTAACTTATTTAAATTAGTTTTAAAAATACCTTCAAAAAACTCAAAAACATTGCATAACTCTTAAACGCCTTAACGTATCAACATACTTCCTTCGACAAAATGATAGTATCAAATTAGTTCTACAAGTGTTCCATACATTGTCCATTCGAGAAATAAGACACACAGCCGAGAAATAAGACACTACAGCCGAAAGAAAGTTAGATTTCAGATTTCAATCTAAATGAGGATCACCTTAGTAACATTTTCATAAAAAGGAGCGCCATTTGATTACCAACAACTTTTGTGAAGACACCAACTACAAAAAACTAATATTTAATAGTCAAAGTATGATGTTAAATGTTAGAAGCTAAAATATTGGAACCACACATTAGTAACAAGCATTTCGCAAAAAATATAAAAACCTGACATTAAGTACTTACAAGTACTTAAACTTAAAGTAAAAAACTTGACTCTTTAAGAAAACTTTGTTGTAAGTTATCAAAATTCGAAAATGTTCTAAAACGGGTGAAAGATGGACAATTTCTAAAATTGTTTTTTTTTTTAATCGCTGTAACCCGGAAACGGGAGCATTTGGCGGAATTTTGTTAAATTCCTTTTTCATAAAGAATGTTACGTACCGAGGTCGAGAAAAAATTCCATGATTTTCTCAAATATTTTGAATGATTTTTTAAAATTTAAACTTGTTCTCTATTTTTTCCATCATGACCCAAAATTTACTCATTCATCAGTTACAAAAACAGGAACATTTCGAAAATTGATTTCGAAAGTTATTTACAACACAATATAAAAATACAACTGCTTTTCGTTTGTACACTCCAATTTTTTTAATGCAGTTTTTGAGAAGTTCTTATTTTTTGCGAATATTTACGGCTATGCGTTTTTTGCGAATTTTCAAAGTTATGCGATTTTATTAGAAATTCACGAATCGCTTACATCTTAGTTATATCCTAGTAAAAAAAAAGTTCTCAGACTTTCATTTTTTATTTGTGCATATACCATGTAATTCCGAAAACGAAAGTCAAGACTACACAACGTTTCGTTTGAATCAAATATCGTGAAAATCGGTTCAGCCATCTCCGAGAAAAGTGAGTGCACTCACTGAAGAATGTTATATACACACAAACATTTTGCGTACTCGACGAACTGAGCCGAATGGTATACGACTCTCGGTTCAAAAGTCAGGTTTTCACAGTGTTGGCATAACCTTACTAACGAGTGTTTTTAGGAGATTTGTTATTTCAATAGGGATTACGCCATTGTCCCCATTGACGAAATGTGGTTTCAACAGGATGGTGCCACATGTCATACTGCAACCGATACAATCGACTTATTGACAGAAAATTCCAACGACAACATTATTTCGATAAATGGACCGATGAATTGGCCTCAGCGTTCGTGTGATTTGACGCCATTCGATTGTTTTTTTTTTTGTGGGGATACGTGAAGTCATTGATTAGTGTGGATAAACCAGCAACGATTGATGCTTTGGAAACTAAGAAGAAATGTCAAATTTTCGAATCTTATATACAAAAGCTATTCAATCACTGTGAAAACTGACTTTTGAACTGGGTGTCATATATGTATGTATGTGTGTACGTAACAAAAATGCACACTCGATTATTTCGAAGATGGCTGGACTAATTTCAACAAATGTAAATTCAATGAAAGGCCCTTCGATCTCAAAACCTGTAATTGAATTTAGCTCGGATCGAACTTCCGGTTCGGGAGTAACGGATTAAAATGTAAAGAAAAAAAGAAAAAAGTATCCTCGATTTTTCTCAGAGACCGCTTAACCGATTCTCTTCAACTCAACAACTTATTAAAATAACACTCGATTATTTCGAAGACTGCTCGAATAGAATCACAATTTCAAATGAAAGGTCTTACAATCCCATATAAATCTATCGAATTTCATCCGGATACGACTGCCGGTTCCGGAATTGCAGGCTACTAAGCATAACATTTTCATTTTCAGAAGCGTGTTTCTGTACATGACTCGAGCCAAATAAATTCAAATAGTCGTTAATTCTTCGATTATGCAGATGTAATTAGTTCATGATCAAATACGATGATTTTGGGTATACCGGATCATCGTTCCTGGATCCGGAAGTAACGGAAAAGTGCTTGTTTACCCCAAACCAGAAATCACCCCAATTTCTCAGAAACGGCCATACCGATCAAACTCAGATTTAAATGAAAAGTATTATGTTTCCATAAATTAAAGTAGAACTCGATTCTTCCGGTTTCCGGTTTGGAAATTACAGGGCCAAGTGTGTATGAAATTGCAACCTGTAAATATCTTCTAAATTTGGTTCATAACTGTTTCAATTGATAGGTTATGCTAGTTGTTGCTCAAACGAACCGATTTCAGCTATACCGGTTCTGAGCTTCCGGTTCCGGAAATAGTAGTTAAAAACGGAACGCTCCTCATTTTCTCAGAGACAGCTGAGTTGATTTTCGCTGACTTAGACTCAAATAAAAGGGGTCTATTCTACGTCTATAAAATTAGGCTTCCTTTGACTTTTGTTCGGATAGGAACAGCAGGATGAGATGTGCTTGAAATTTTAAACCGTCATTTAGAGCAAACGAAAAATTCCTATCAACTTGGGTCAAAACTGTTGAAAATTGAAAAGGTTAGGCCCAAACGAATTTTTGTCTTCTTATTTAATATTCAGTGACATGTTTTTTGGAGAATATCAATGAAAACATGATTTATATGAGAAAGGCACTATAACTCCACTAGATGGATTAAATCAGGTTTTTTTTTATAGTGTTAGTAGTGATTTTAGTATTAGTAGAGATTTTAGTATTAGTAGAGATTTTAGTTGTAGAATTAACTCAGTCAAGTGAACAGGTGGACTCTTCTCCGAAAGATGATGGACTTGAAATCCGGAATATCTTGAAAATCGCAAGCATCAGCAACCGTTTTATCACAAAATCGCACACTTAGTAATTTATTTGCATGATAAACGTTATTAACTCTGTAGATTTATTGTTACGTTACGCTCAATTTCAATAAACTCAACATACTCCCTCCCTCTATTGTCACAATTAGTCTCAAATTTTAACCACCCCAGCAATCTTCTCCAAAAATAACAAATTTGAAATTCCTTTTTATCCTTCCTCTCGAAAAATAACATTTTTTTTTAATTTTTGGATTGATACAATGATGCCTTTCTCAAAAATAAACAGCTTTGCAACAGTCCAATTAATCTTTTTCAATTTGTTCGAATCGGCTCATGCTTTAATTTCTGAAATATGTCTTGATGAGAAATTATTATGTTTTGCTCTGTCGTGACGTGAAATTCAACGCAAATTTATTCGAAGAATGTGTATTTGACTCTCGAACAGAAATTTATCTGTCAAACGACTCCAGAAAAATTTATAAAAATGTATCGTAATTTATAAACAATTTACCCTCAAATTACAAATTACCCCATACACTACGTTTCATTTGAATCTAAGTTAGATAAAATCGGTCCGGTTATCTTCGAGAAAACTATGTGACTTTCAACTGGAGACTGGTGACATGGTGGAATTATCGAAAAGATGGTTTAGTAAATATAGACATCACATCCAGTTGGTGCTTTATGAACTGAAACCGAGCGACATTGAAAGACGATTTTTCACTTGGGAGCAGCTGATTTATAAGCAACACAGAAAGGATTTTTCTACATCGAATTGTTCATGGTTCATGGTTCGAAGTTCATGTTGTACATCTGGTGGGACCAAATGGGTGTTGTGTACTATGAGTTACGAAATTATAACGGGTGATCGGTATAGGCTACAATTGATGCGTTTGTGTCGTGCATCACGAGAAGAACGGTCGGAGCACAAGCAAAGACACGATAAAGTTATTTTCCTGCATGACAACGCTCGGCCTCTTAAGTGGGACGTGTTACCGCACCCACCGTATTCTCCAATCATTGCTCCTTCTGATTGTTCCGACGAATGCTGCACTATCTGACAGGTCATCGGTTAACTTCTTTCGCGGAAATCGAAAATTGGCTTCGAACTTGGAATACCTCAAAAGACGAGACATTTTTTCGAGATGGAGTTCAAAAATTGTCTGAGAGGTGGGAAAAAGTATTTACTAGCGATGGACGATACTTTGATTAATTTTTAAATTCATTTTATTTTTAAATAAATGAATTTTTGAACCAAAAAACGGACCGAAATATTTTGTACTCCCTATAGTAATAGGAAAATATATCTTTCAGTTGGTTAGAGATATCTTCATCGTTCTCTTAACTTAACGTTTTTCTCGAAATTTAGATGCACAGAAATGGAGCGTCGCAGATCATGCAAATTTACCTGCAAGAACATTGCACATTGTGTCTGAAATTCCTTGACATGAAATTCATTGAAATAAAAAAAATAATGACAGCCCCGCATCGACTTGAACCGAGAACCATTGGATCACGAAGTGCGTCCGTTAATCGACTGAGCCACAGAAGCACACATATGCTTGACTGGTTGCAATCTAGCGATGCACTTTCTTACGAACGTGTTTCTCCTGATTCAAAACAGACATTTAGCTCCAATCTGCTGAACTAGTCTAATTTGGAAAATATATCTAACAAAATAAAATCCAACTCTTTTGTACTTTCTGAGACAGGTTGAATCGAACAGCTACGGATCCGATCAATGCTCCCAGTCTAGAGCAGGATTCCAATCCACAGTTCAGTTACTCGATCAAACTGTTGACAGGCGCGACACCGACTCACGTGATTCGAATGTCAGGCATTGGACGAAATAATTAGCAGCGAAACCTATTGCGTGTGACGATCCGATGGTGCTGCTTCCCGATGCTGCTAATTCCCCGGGGTGGAACTCGGATCGCGATCCACTACGCCTCCCGTCCGACCGGTTAGGTCAGTTTTCACTTTTTGCCTGCGACATTACGTGAGACCGGTGGACAGTATGCTCCGGGAAACTCGTTCGAACCTAGGGATGCTCACCTCTGGTGAAAAGTCGCATCGCAGTAGAATTCAATTTGTTACTAAATAGGATATATTGGAAATTGTTTTCAACGGTTTTATATGAGAAAGAAAAGAAACCGACTTAAATGAACATCCCTGTCCCCAGCCGGTCTGTTTTGCCACCAGCGTCATTAATTGTTTCGTTTGATCGAAAGTTATAAACAATTTAAAAATGCCCATCAGGGCATCGTCGTTGGCAGGAGATTGCGAACTAACGCATATCCGTCCGTTTTTTGCTTTTGGCTAATCTCGGCGACTGTCATTAGGTGTGGTAATAGTTGTTGCCATCGGAAACCATTTCGCACCTTGCCATTAGTTACCAAACAGAGCTCCCAGGAAAGGAATGGAAAATGTTAAAGAAAATTTTGTCGTCTGCGTCTGAGAACAAATAAAATGTGCAATTTCATTTGAAAGCCTGTGACTTTACTATATACCTTCAGGCGTTTGCAAAACGCTTTCCACACTGAATCGGACGCTGTCGAGAGCCGATCTTCATCTCATCCATATGCGTTCGAATTATGAATTGCTGTCATCACGAAAAATGCTCATCAAACACATCATAAATTAGCTATCCTCGACGGATGAAATCGGCGTATCGCAGAAAAAAACAAGTATCGGAAGCAAGGAAGTGACTAGTGTTGATATTTAAATGTGGTCTCACGCCATACCGTAATTTCGCATAAACGCGTTGGAGGCGGCGGCGTTTTTGTTTTAATTTACCGTCTCCACTGAAAACAACAACAACAACAACCGGCACAGAAATAACTGGAGCTCGATTCGGCAGCGGAAAAAATATGATAATTGTTAGTTTCTAAAAGCCGTTTATGGTCCAGTCGTGCCGTGCGAAGCCACGATGTAGTTTGGGTTTAGATGATAATTTTTATGGGGAAGGAAAAGTAGGAAATTTGTTTGCTATTTGCTAATTAGGCTCTGATTTAATCGCTGGCAGAAGTTTTGTTATTGACGGCTATCGATACTCACACCCAGGTTCAATCTGGATCGATTGTTGCAAGATAATGGGATGTTAATTTCAATCAGACACCTTTTTTTGATTTCCGCTTTTGTCGTTCGTTCAATGAACGATGGGTGACTTGTAACTGTTGGTGAGGAACACACGCCCCGACGCCCCGTTTCCGGGGTTTCAGGTTCGATACAATCTTGCATAATCTTTTCTGCTCCAAGTGACATTAAGCGAATAATGCAATTACTTTCGCTCCCGGAACGCTTCTGCCTCAGTTGATAATCATCGATCATTTATGTTCATCGCCCATGTTCAGCTCAAATGGTTGTGCATAAAATTATAGCCTTTATCATCATCATCACAAGACAACATGCCGACCAATCGACCGACCAGTAAAGTAGCAGCCTTTTTTCCCACCAACTCGGTTTCGTGGAAGGAAGCAAACCAAACATGATCGGCTACGCAATTAGTTTACTTGTTCGATATCGACTTTTCTCGTTACAAAATTTATTGATCTTTGAGCATGAAAAGTGAAAACCTGTCCCTGGCGAATCATCGTCATCATCATCACCGTGGGGCCCAGTTGTTTTGGTTGGGACCGGTTCGGGTGGTGCGCCGCTGTCCAGCTCAAGCCAGGAGAAGGCAGCCAAGCGTAACGGCACCGACGTCACCCTTATCATCACACGTGTGATGAGGGCGGGAATGGCAGTAAAGTGACGCGTATTGAAGGGAACTTTCCCGACGCTCGAAAGGTCATTCGTGAAGGGTACACTGTGAAGGTATGAACAAATGGATTTGGGGAATTTGATATTTTTCCAGATTTGAGTTCAGTCAAAAAGAGAGGCAACTGTATTTAAATGATGGACATTATGAAATAAGTTATCAGACGCTTCATATCCAGTATTTGACTAAGTTTTTTTTGACGAATAACGATAATCTTTTTTGTAAGCCCATTCAAAAATGTAATTTTTAAGATATATTTTACTTTTCCCCTGGGAAAAACCCAATACAATAGCTTTGAAACGGTGGAGGTTTAAATATAAATATATGACATTGAAATTAGATTTGAATTACAATTAGATGACACAACACGAGTCAAATTATAAAACTTGATTAACCCCTGAATGACCACTACCCGAATCGGCCAATAAAAGCCGCAACTCGTTTACGTTCGGCACGTCAGCTAAGGTTATTGCACTTCTGTGCAAATTAATGAAGTGTTCTACAAGTTGCAGAACCTTCATTGTAACATGACTACTCTCGCAGCATATAAAATAACGTTCCCACGCACCAACCACCCTTATCGAAACACTTAAAATCATGCAGAACATGCAGAACCATACCCGCTCATCGAAATTAAACAGACAACCCAAAACACTGACACTTTCCCAAGTATCCTTGTAAGCATGTATCACTTACCACTTACCAACAACCTTCTTGACACACAAAATAAAAACGGACATAAAGCAGATACAACGGTTTCGGGTGTCAACCAAGAAATGCTGCCCGAAGCATAACAAAACATGTATCGTAAGACAGTAACTCACCGATTCAGGTCGAGTAAACCCGTACACTCACGACAAGACACTCACTTGCTTTTTAGAACAGATTAAACAAACTTAAAATTACTCGCGTCTGTTCTCACACTCTTCTCTCGCGCTCTCCCTCCGTCATCAAACATGGCCTCGCGAAGCCACGCGATTGGTTAATCATTATGTATTGTTACTTCCCCTACCGCCATAAGAAAATGTAAATTTGAGATTAAGCTAGAACAGAAGAAGAGAAAATTAGGTATAAAAAGCAGAGTTAAATTTGAATAAAGTGTGATTCAGATTCAGACTTTAGTTCACTTGTAATTTGTAACAATTGGTAAAAGAAAAGTCCAATATCCCAAGTGTTGGGATACCGAATATCCCAAATTATGTCTGCTTAGCGGTTTATGTTAAACTGCTGAGTGGTACAATAATTCAACCATAACTGTTACGCACTTATGAGTTGAAGACGAAAAATCTAGTATATATTGACCAGTGTGTGGGCAAAAATACAAATTTCGATAATCGCGACTGAAATTTTTACTTTACACTGGAGAAAAGTTCTCTAATGATTTTTTTTTCAAACGCGATTCTCACTGAAACTGATTTCTCATGGCGAAAAAATCAGTTATGAAAATTTCACTAACGAACATTCTTCTACTCGCACTGAGCATTTTCAAAGAAGTTCCGTTTTTGTTCATCGGGGAATTTAGTCATCATGTATTCTGTAAAGGGTTGAGATATAACGTCATTTGGTAACAATCTTCTGTTCAACAATCATACCAGATATATTCAATGTGCGAGCTGTTTTCTAATAATATTTAAGAAAAAAGTTCGCACATTGAATGTATCTGATATGATTGTTGAACAGAAGATTTTTGTCAAATGAATCTTTATAGCCATTATATCTCAACCCTTTACAGAATGCAATTTAAATTCCCCGATGAACAATAACTGAACCTTTCTGAAAATGCTCAGTGCGAGTAGGGTGGTTGATAAGTGGATCAATAGTGATGATGTATTCGAAATTTATTCGACAATACCGTGCTGGTGGAGTGATATCATCAATAGAAGCCGCAAGTGCTTTGATTGATAATAGTTATAATAAATAAACACATTAATAAAAACAATCACCAAGCATGTTATGCAGCTGATTTAAAAATATTATCCAATTTAACTTGAATGTCTACGCAGAAGTAACAGGAGCGCAGGCTATCGGTACGCTAATTCGAACAATCCATTTAAACGCTCCGCCTGCTGCGTGTTCAAGGCACGCACAATGCTGCACACCTGTTACTTCTATAAATCAATTTCATACTATATAGCGTTTGAATGGGTTTAATCTAAATAGTTTAGTGTCATCAACCAGCTGTAATTGTTTGTTTTTTTTTTATTATAGGGGTTTTAACCTTAAGGTCATTTACCTTTTCGGGCCAGAAAAACTTTCTGACCCTATGTGCGGGGTTGGGAATCGAACCCAGGTGGGCTGCGTGAAAGGTATCAACTTACCCAACCGCTACACCCGTCCCCCTGGCTGTAATTAAAACAGTCTTCCCGATCAGATGCACATAACAAAATCATAACACAAGTATATCAACAGTTGATATCTATAACAATTTGTGTTATTGTTGAGATATTTCACAAATGAAAACAGTTGAAAGTTAAAACTTATGATAACAATATAATAACAAAATCAGTTATGATGGTTTATTTTCATTTGCAAGACTAAAGTTCATTAATTGAAAAAATGAGTTCTTCCGTTGTTTTATATCGAAATATAATGATCAGAATTTCAAAAAAACTAAAACAAGAAACCAGATCACTGAATAAATTATTCATTTAATAAAACAAATCATTCAACAATTTTGGATTGAAACGATGCTAAAAGTTGGCTGTAATATAGTTTGTCAGTTTGAAATTTGCTATCTAATTTATTACAACTATTGTTATAAATTTCTGCTTTCGGACTTGAATCAGGGTCATTTCGCCGAAAGTCGTTTCCCCGAAAGGGTTATTTCGCCGAATGACATTTCGCCGAATGGGTCACTTCGCCGAATGCCATTTCGCCAAAAGCCATTTCGCCGAATGCCATTTCGCCGAAAACCATTTCGCCGAAAGGGTCATTTCGCCGAATCCTGCAATCGTCTTGAAATCGTAATTAGAATTGATTTCAATTGAAGACAAACGAAAGATCATAACGTTAACGCCCGTTTTGTTGACCTACCATTGTACTTCTTGAATAATGATTGATTCATAAAAGCAGAAAGAAGTTCCAAAGAAAACTTGTTGACTATTAGCTAGTAATCATCAAAGCAATTGCATAGGTGTATCTACCAGGCAAATGTAGGTGGTATTTTCCGTTTATTAAGTGAAAATGAAAAAAATACTAATGCAGCTACGCCACATCGTTTTGGTTCATGCGCTGTCCGGACCTAACTAAAGCAAAGAAACCTAGCTTTGAGTAGACCGGGCAAACGAGGCGGTTACAGGTTTGTATGCAAGAGGCCGCTGCTTCCGACGGCGGGTCGGCGGCCGACTCAGCTGGCTTCGGTTATGTGGCTGCGCCACATCAGTTGTACTGAAGATATAACATGCAGGAAATATTACCCTTTCGGCGAAACGACTTTCGGTGAAATGGCATTCGGCGAAACGACTTTCGGCGATATGACCCGCTCCCTTCGGACTTATGTAGATATATTAAAGTCAATAATAATTGTGATACGAACGCTTCAAAATCTGTTACGATTTTGTTCCCGCTAGAGTCTTTTTTGTTATGATTTTTGTTATTTTAACAGCTTACCAGCCAAAAATATTTCAAAATTTGTTACAAAATATTTATGAAATAAATTACTCCAGTTGTTATAATTCTGTTATTACCATCTGATCGGGTTTCGACGCTATTGTCATTATTTGAATTGTGGATACATCAGGCGCATATACAGGGGGAAGGGGGTTTAGGGGTTCAAACCCCTCCTCCCGCAACTCAAGAAATTTTTAAAGGAGACAGGGGTTAGGCCGGACACGTGATGAAACCGGACAACTTGAATATCTTATAAACCTGCTATTATTTCGATTCATGAATTGACTTTGTAAACGCGCTTGGAGATGACGCGGTGGAGATGACTTGGGTAAAATCCCAGTTTTAATGGATTTTTTTTTTCAATTTCTAAAAAGTGTCCGTTGTGTTTAGCCGCGGTCTCTCTTTTATTATGAAAACGAGTAAGTAAGACTGTAAGTAAGTAAATAAGTAATCAAGTAAATAAATTAGTAAGAAAAAAATGAAATAAAAAATAAGTTGATAAGTAGGGAAGTAAGAAATAAGTAATTTATTAAGTAAGTTAGTACAGAAATAAGTAAATAAGCAAATGAATAAGGAAGCAAGCAGGTAAATGAGTAAATTAATAAATAAATAAGTAAGTAAATAAAAAATGGAGTAAATAAGTAAGTTAGTAAGTCAGTCATTAAGCAAGTAAGTAAGTACGTTAGTCAGTCAATCAGTCAGTCAGTCGGTTAGTAAGTAAGTAACTACGTAAATAATCATGTAAGTAAGTTAGTAAAGAAATAAATAAATGAAAAAGTAAACAAGTAGGTAAGTAAGTAAATAAATAAAAAAAATGGGATAAATAAGTAAGTTAGTAAGTCAGTCAGTAAGTAAGTAAGTAAGTTAGTATGTCAGTAAGTAAGTAAGTAAGTAAGTAAGTAAGTAAGTTAGTCAGTCAGTCAGTCAGTCGGTCAGTAAGTAAGTAACTACGTAAATAATCAAGTAAGTAAGTTAGTAAAAAAATAAGTAAAAGAAAGTATGTAAGTAAATAAGTAGGTCAGCAAGTTAATAAATAGTTTATAATGCATACTTTATGTTTTGTCTTCGTGAAATCGGTTATGTGTCCTACGCACAAAAATAGGTTAACCTCTAAAATGAGTTTATAATAGTTTGCATATGTTGTCATTAATATCTCGCAAATCTTGAAATTTCGCTTTTAAATGGGTAAAAATGTTCATTTTCTAGTAAAGACTGTATCCTAAAAAAAACCTGTGGGTTATTTTCCAGTTTTCCAAGGTGACTATAAAACGATTTAACGAATCTGTTGCCTGAAACTGGCATAACTTCAGGTGGTATATATAAATAAATAAATGTATGTGATCGATCGAAATAAAATCAGATCCGATAGAAATGCTGTGCGCGTCGTTGTCCTGCACCTTTCGAAAGAATCGAAAAACACAAGGGAATCGATTATTCCCCATTTTTTCGATAGAAAACGAATTTATTAAGAGAGACACACACGACCGGCAGGAAACTGAAGACCACTGACACGGGGAAAGAAGGAAGAAAAAGAAAGAACGAAAAACAGAAAACAAAGAATAGGAAGAAAGGTATCTGTTTTTGAGTCGGTTGAATCTTCCGATTCTCAATACAAAAGTTGATGATTTTTCTAGTGAATCTGCTACACAACGGTACCCAGGGGTGCGAAAATTTGACATTTTTTTATACTGTTGCCAAGCATAAGACAGTCACTGCCAACTATATGCGCAGCTGCTACGTTCAACAGTAGCCAACTCGCAATGACACGAGAGCTTGGCGCAATCATGAGAGCCACGACACACGACAGCAATATTGAGAGCAGTTAATTTTGTCGCACTCTCTCACAGCAGTCAAAGCCACAGCGTTCGCTTTGTGGTAGTGTAGGTACATACTGGATAAGTAGCTGCTTTGTTCATTTTTGGTCACGGGTTTCGAGAATGTCACGAGCTCAAAATGTCATGACATTTTCATAACGGGACTGTTATATCCGCTGTGATTGATCTGTGGCGATATATTTAATGCGAACGGCGGTGTTTTTATTATCGGTTCAATTTCAGTTTTGAAAAAATTCAATCACAAAGCTTGTTCATGCAGATGTTTCAAAAATATTACAATTATTTACATAAATTTCATACACGAAGTATCAGGAGCGCAGCTTTTGCCTTTCTAATATGAAGCAAAGGCAAGAAATCTTACAGCAGAGAGAATAAGTTTTGCGCTCCTATTACTTCTACAATTCTTGTTCATGCTAAACGGGCTTCAATTGTTTGATCGAAAAAGTGCATCCAAATTCTGGAAGTCAAAGCATTTACTTTGCTTTTCTCACTGAACCGCTTCCTTCCAACGGGAGTGCAGAGAAACAAAACACGTAAGGATACACAAAAAAAACCGTCTGCATTGGGAAGCAAGACTTTCTTGTGCATGTCCCCCTACACCTCATGAGAATCGACATAAAACGAATTTCAAAGTTAAGCCTTGTTGGCGACTCCCTCTCGAAAGTTGTTGAATTTGGAAGGAGCTACTGTTTATTGTAGCTAGCCATTCTCAGATTGAAAAGATTAGAACAGCTATCGATGAGAGCAAACGGCGACATTCACGAGAAAAAATGTCATGAGACCTATGACATTTTTCATCTCCTGCAGTCGTGGCGAAGTACAATCGGCGACTGCTGTCATTTGCGCAGTTTGAATGTCTGCTGTTTCGTGTCATTCTCCAGTACCGTTTGCAACCCTGACGGTACCTATAGCCACACATTTAACGGATTTCACAGGACGAGCACTACTTTGTTTTACTTCATCGATTTTACGACAGCTAAAGCTAAACTAAATTTTTTTTTTCAAATTAAGAAGAATCTGATAACTTGATAACTCAATAAACATTCACGGAACTCGGAAAACCGATGACAGAAAGCGAATAAAATTGATTACGCAATAAAAATCTTCGACCTGATAATCAATTTTGCTTTTGATTAGCATAATAGCGCCTAATAAAGCGTCTTATTCATTGGAAGCTTTTGCTAATTGTCAATTTATGAATTCATGAAAAGCGGATCGGTTCCGACGGCAAAGTGTAAGCACTAATATCGATTGATCTCAATGTATTGGTATCGTAATGTTTCTCTTCTGTAAAAAATGTGTTTACTTCCGCCGGTAGTTGGAAGACATACTACTAAGTAAAAACAATCTAACATCATATGAAACATTCATACGTTGAACCCTTTCGTTTCCTTAAATCGATTTCAGACAGGCAAAAGACAGTGATAAATTATAAAAGTCATCATGTTTCTTGTCCGTTTTATTACCCGTACTTTGATCGCTTTTTTTTCAATTTTATGACGAAGCAGAAAGTAACCAATAAAAAAAACAGGTGACTGCTCAACATCATAATCGTCGCAACGCGGATCCTGGACCAGTAAATCGGAACGGCATATTCAGTGCCCAATGGTGGCCATAGAGCAAAGCCACGGCTGCACAAACGGAACCGAAGATCAAACAAGACCTCCAGGCACCGGGCAAAGAGAAATCACCCCACAACTGGAGAAACAAACATATTTACTACACACCATTGGAATGCCACAATCCGCAAGCGATTTGCGTTGTTTTGTTTTTATGGTACTGCAACTTGTGGCAAACATGATTTTCATCAAATGCCGCCCCGAGGCAACCATCGTTTTCCATCGATCATTAGGCGCGGGAAAGCTGAGCAGACACTACTGTTGTTTTTTTTGTTATGTTGGTTGGTTTTTGCCAGGGGTTGTCACCGGTCTGTGATTGACCCTGTAACATGGCGACAGATCGGTTAGGTTTGTGTTTGTCTACTGGAAAGATTTATGAGGACTCGATCGATCATAACAATTGCAGCGTTTTTAAGGAAGTCACTTAAGGTCATCATCAGTGTATTAGTTTAAGTCAATCGCTTTAAAACATAGGCATCGATAAGTGTTTTCTGTTCTACCGAAATTTTCACTGTAACTAATTGGTTTTTTTCCGAACATATTGAATTAATATGTTAGAGAAAATGCGTGTAGTTCAAATTTACTTTTATTTAAACCATTTGAACTAACATTAGTTCTAAAAAACCCTTTTTGCAATTTCTTTCTGATTCTTTCACATCCCAACAACTTTAGCAGCACTTTATGAATAACCATGGACGAATTCGACAACTACAAAGGCTTCTTGTATCTAAACATCATTGATGTGGAACAAGGCAACCAAAATTTCTAATGATCTACAATGTATGCAATTATATTTTTGTACATACTTGCGATATGGATTTCAATATTTAAGCTTCTCTTCTACAAGCTTGTGTTCAAGTTTTGTATGCACGCAGTTATTTTTATAGCGTTAAGTTTCTTTACCATTCTGCGATTGCAGTTGAAGCGATAAACTTTTTCTCATTATTAATCGAATTCATCTTATATAAATTAGAAATTAATGTCAAGCACTCAAAATTTACCCTAAGTAGTTGTCAATTTCTCAGGCAAAACGACATAACATGGAATTTTATCCGAACTTGCATGACACAAGATCAGAGCATACCAATTAAAGCTTCGAATCGTTTTATAACAGTTTTTGTCTTGCTGTCTAGCAACAACCTACCTCTAGCATGCTACGCGTACGACTGAAACGATAGCTTTAATTTCGCTTCTATTTATAGATTCGCGTGCTTCCAACAGCTTCGCTTTTGCATCGATTGACCAATCAAAGCGATGCTTTCCCATTGATATATCGCTTACTCCTTCAAAACCGTCGTCTATGGCAGGGAAATCCGATATGCCGGAGATTTTTAGCAGACAAAATAGGACACTGGTAGCTATTAATCAACATTTCAATGATATACAATCAAAAATACATGGCTATGAACATTCAGATCATTACGTAGAAATATTTCCAATCAATTGATGAAATAATATTACTGATTGAAACTAAACTAACTTAGCTGTAAGTGTAAAAGCTGATTACATTTCTACTTGTATTTACCCTTGAATTTCTAATTTGCACCCCTATATAAAAAAAGTTGTGTTCAACATAAAAAATCGAATATTTAAAAATAAGAAAGAAAAAATCTTAAAATTGCAATACATAATAGGATACTATTTCCAATCATCGGCCAAACAAGTGTTCATAAGTTATGACAATTGATTCACAAAAAAAAAATCGTCAATTTGATACTTTTGTTCATTACGGTTTGCACAAGTTCAACTTACTTATTTTTTGGGCGAATCACGCACTTTTCTTCGCGGTAATTGATTAACCAGAGTTCCCAAAAAAAATTATACTTTCTGGATCGAGAAAAAAATCCAGTGGAAATGATTTTATTTCAATCAATCAAACATTTTGTAATGAAAGTGAAATATGCAAATCATCTGCGAAGACCACGATAACACTGAAATCAACAAATCCATTAATTCTAATTTCCAGGGAAGGTTGTTCTTACTTCCTATAGCTAATTCATAAACGCAGAAATTTAAAAAAAAAAACATCATCATTTTTTAGTAATAACATCTGTCTAAGTCTTACAATGCAAATAATACGATTGTAATATGAGCCTTTAACACTAAATCTCCCCACATCCCAGACCATGTAATATGAATATTTAAGACTAAATCTTTCACACACCCCAGACCACACGCACTTAACAAAAACCCGTAAAAGCACCCTTCCACGAAAACCTAGAAACCTACATAAAATAAAAACATTACCTACATGAAGCCAACTAAAATGTCAACACTTGCACTTTCCGGTGACCCAGCGAAAAAACGCAGTGGCCATAAAATTCGACTACAGAAACAAGGAAGCATCAAGTTTCAAATCGTTATGTCATCGAAATTAAACAGAAAACAAAAACACAACAGCATGTGTCACTTCCTTCTTCTACACGTCCCTCATGTCCCACAGCCGTAATAAGTCAACACGACCTAGAATAACAGTAACTCAAGAACACACTATAATTCAAACCGACACTCACGAGAATAACCCAACATGCCATCGCCCTCTCCTCTCCGTATCACACCCGCTCACGCTCATCAAGAAGCTTTACTCATTCTCCTACCCACAAAATATACAATGGCCGACACGATACAACAAGCCCCATTGGTTAAACCCGATTTACATTGCGCGTTCTAACTCTTCCTCCCGGATTCTCAGAAATCCTAATTGTAGGAACTAATTAGCTAGGCTAGGAGAGAATAGACTATATAAGTAAACGAATTTATAAAAATAAAGTCAATCTTAATCTTAATCTTAATCTAAGAAATTCATGTTTTAATCAATTCTCACGATTTTCATTTATTGCCCGACGTTTCGGCCTCTAGTGTAGACCTTTTTCAATGAAAACTGGAAAGTTTCATTGTGTTACTTTATCAAAAATAAAAAGCGTTTAAGAAACTATACAATGTGTAACTTACTGAAGTCTATCATTTTGACTATAAAAGATAGACTTTAGTAAATTTGACTATAAATGATAGACTTTATTAAGTTTCACATTTAATAATTTATCCAATTTTATAGTTTTCCTTGAAAAAGGCCTACACTGAAGGCCGAAACGTCGAACAGTCAAAAAATTTGTTGGCATTATAAGACCAAGATATATTAAAAAAATGCAATCACCTAGTCGAAAATAATCGTACCCTCAAAAACCTCGTAGCTTTGGAAATCTGCGTAAAAAAACGCGTAAAAGAAACCGTATTTAAAAATCCGCGTAAAAAGAGACCCCAGTGTAGTTTTTTTCGAAAAATTATCAATATTCGAATATTGTATATCATTATTGTTATTAGATTTGTATGGCAATGCTCACCGCAGATATCTACAAAAATAAAGAGTTTTGGGACAGAGATCGAACAATTTTACACATATTACAATAAAAAAAATTAACACTAACATTACAATACGTGTGCTTCCCGAAGCTTTTCTATTCATCGAAGCCGTTCAGCTTAAATTTTTCGGTTCGCTCTTTGTAGGCTCTTTTATCAGGAGCGTTGTAGATGAATCGATCTCGATTTATTAACCGTTCACCGGGATGTCTCTAAAGACATTTTCGTAGCAGATTTGTTTCAATCTCGAATTGATTGCCTTGATTTGTTATAAAAATTGAATTTACATATTCACTCTCGTAATCTGCGATCTCATCCATTTCTGAGAATTTAATCTGCCCGCACTGATTACGGTTTTAAAGAATCTTTTTCCGGTATGTGTCGTCTATTCAATAGATGTTCCCACGTATTCGACTAACCCATCACACTATAACCGTCCCTCTGCACACCGTTTGTCAAAATCGTAATTTTAGGCGAATTGTTTGTAGATTCTTAAAAGAAACGATTCGCTACATTAATATCCTCCCTCCCTTCCCAGGGAGTTTACATCGATGAGTCGAAGATGAAAATCAATTAAATAAACACAGCGGAAGCGGTCAAAACATGTTTAAGATCAAAAGTGAACTTTTGCTCCACCCGCCATATTCTCCAGATTTGGCCCCTACCGACTATCAATTGTTTTGATCGATGTTTCACGCACAGCATTTTATTAGATGAGTTGTGAAAAAATGATTTCCCGACTGGATCGCTTCAAAAGATGAACAGTATTTGTGAGTGTTAGTGAGTTGATAGAAAAATTTAAAAAAATGCATAGCTTCCAGTATCTTGTATCTATTATTTACAATCAGCATCCAGAGTTAGCGGTTAAATACATAGGTCACTGGTCTTACAAACCAGTTGTCGTATGTTCGAGCCCTGACCTGGAACGATTCGTAGTGTCAGTAGAATCGTAGCACCAGCCATGCAATGGTTCTGTACACTCTGAATCGGCTGCGAAGTCTGTTGAAACAGAAGGTCAAATTCCACTACAGGAATGTATTTTTACGTTTTTTTGCATCGCCTCTCTAAATAAATCTCGGCGAACGACCGTAACTAGGTTAATATCGGGTATAAATAAACGACATAAATTGAATTACTCTAAATAAAGTTTTGAAACTTTTAACATATTCCATCCTGTAATTCCGGAACAGGAAGTCAGATCCAGATAGAATTCCATTTAAAGGACTTTCCATTTCAGCCTAAGTTTTGAGAATCGGACATCAACTAATCAGAAACGCTCTTGAAATTGAAATATATCGTAGTACCTGTACTTCCGGAACCAGAGGTTAGATAAAAAAAAACGATAGTATTGGAGAAGCAAATTGTGTGGACCCAATCGTCGGCAGCTATGGAGTTAGAGATACAATAGAATGAATGAGTAGTACGATTTATTAGTAAATGAGTCCGACGATGGCTGAAGAACAGTAAGCCAAAAAAATAAAGGTTTTTCAGTTCTCACCGAAAAGAACCAATAAATCAGCTAAATATAATAAAATATTAAATATAAAATTCGATAGAGTTTCATTGAACTATAAGATCTGTGTAAGCTTGCAAAAATAGGTCGAGCGACCTCTGAATGAACCGGATGCGCTTTTTTAAATTGTGTAGCATATTTTATGTTGTCACTCCGAAACTGGAAGTGTGATCAGAATAAAATTCAATAGTAGGCTGTTTGGTCAAGAGACCTTTCATTCTAAACTTAGATTAGAAAATGCCGATTTTCGGAGAAAATCGAGAGGTTGCTGACTCAATAGTAGCTTTCACACGGGAGTGAGTCATTTCACCGAAAGTCATTTCGCCGAAAGTTATGTCTCCTGTATAACTGATGTGGCGCAGATGGCTCGGCGGCATAAAGCTGCCGAGGCGACGCCAGCTGAATCGGCCGCCGACCCGCCGTTGGAACCGGCGGCTTCTTCTAGGTCGGACAGCACACGAGCCGAAACGATGTCGCATTAGATATTTTTTCATTTTCACTTAAGAAACGGAAAATACCACATACATTTGCCTGTTCAATACACCTATGCAATTACTTTGATGCTTAGTAGCTAAAAGTCAACAAGTTTTCTTGGGAACTCCGTTCTGAGGTTCATGAATCAATCTTTATTCAAGAGTACAAGAATCGATTTTTATTCAAGAAGTACAATTGTAGGTCAACAAAATGGACGTTAACGCTATCATCTCTCATTTGTCTTTGTTTTAAATCAGTTCCAATTACGATTTTAAAACGATTCAAGGATTCGACGAAATGACTCTCGGCGAAATGGCTTTCGGCGAAAAAATCCTTTCGGCGAAATGACCCTGATCCCTTTCAAACAAGCCTAAGGTAGCTCAATTCTGTTCTGCCATTTTCAAAAAAAAAAACAAAAAATGAATCGATAAAATGACTTCTTCGGAATCGTCTGCGACATCACTTCCAAATGGAAGCAAACTGGGAATTGTACAGTCAACGGTATTTCGTGATTCTAATCAGGAGAATCTTTAGTTTAACTATTGATTAGAAAAAGAAAAGACTTCCAAATTGGATCTAGTGGAAAGAGTCATAAGCGGGTAGTTCAAGCTTTCCAAAAGAAGTCAAACATTTCTGCAAAAGATGTGGCGTGAAAACTGATGAGTAAAACTATCGTGCTAGACTTGAAAAAATGTGAAGGACTACCTACGTACAAAGCTCAAAATGCACCCAATGAAGGGTAGAATACTGTGGAAAAATCACGTGCACGAAAGCTCTACAGCCAGATGTTGATGAAGCCGCATTCACCCTCAGCGAAAGACCACACGGTTAAAGTCATAGCGAAATAATGAATGATGACGAGACGAACAAGAAAGCAGATTTTCGGCAGTTTCCAGGCATCCTGTTTTCACTGTTTGATGTCACAGAAGATGCTAAAGTTTGCAAAAAAAAACATGATTTGGCAAGCGATTTGCTCACGTGGAAAGCGAACCACTCCATTTATGACTACCGGAACGATCAACGAACACAAATCAACGCCTCCAAAAGCATCTACTTCTAAGGTCACACAATGGTCCTATGCTTTTCGTGCCGAATGACTACAGTCTCCAGAATGTAGTGGAACTGCAACCAGTTGAAAAGCACTTAGATATGGTATTGAAATTAAATAATACTAACATGGAAAAAGTTTTATATTATCCTTGATTTGGTTCCCTGATAGTCGGGAGTTGATCGGTTGAATGGTTGAATTTTGTCGAATACTCTCTGGTAAAGCAATTTGATTCCGTACACCGATTATGCGGAATCCCGTTTAAGTTTTCTGTTAAACTGTTAGCTGCTATCAAACTCGTAAGTAAACGCTATCGGTTGACTTAGATTTGAAAAGAGCCTTTATCTACTAGCGGTTCAAGTAAAATAATATCGGCTCGAAATTTCTAACTAACTCATTTCTCCGGGTGCATTTAACCCGTTGGAGATCGACCCCACAAACAATTCAACCGTTACTAATTGGGTTGTGGAACACTTTGGGACCGATGAAAAATTTTAGAGCACATATCGAGTACATATCTGAACTTTTTTTTCCTAAATTGAAGAAACTCGAAAAAATATAGGCCACCAGCTGAAAGCCACGGGTTAAATCAGCAGGACTGGCGATGTAATTTGATTTATCGGTTCGTATTGGTGCCAATTATCGACCGTTCCGGATGAAGTGGACGTCATTTCTGTGACCCAGACGAGAAAGGCTAGATAAGGCTAGTGCAACCAACTGTGAAACTTTTGGCAGGCCGAGGTAGGGCGAATTTATGTACGAACGTTGACCCAGATGTTCCACGCTGAATGCTGCTGCCACTACTGTACCGAAGGACGGTCAAACTTAATGCAATCATCATCATCATCTTTTCGGCGCAGTGTTTACTGACTGTAAAGTAATACGGCTCCGGGTCGGGCTCAGATTGGAATGAAAATGAAAGGTGCTTCTGTAATGAGCTTTATTTTTGGTATGCGTTTTAAAATGATTAAAATAGAAAGCTCGTGAATGGATGATTCGTGATGTGCCAACACGACGACGCTCACTTTTTGGCATTTGAAATGGCCGAACTCGAAACGAAGTGCTAATTTAATTAGACACCAAATTTTCCAAATACTGACACCTCCTAGATAAACAAACGAAAAACAAAAGCAATCCTTCAAAGGTTTCATTTCCTGTAAAGGCGCCTTCGTCGCCGCTCGAATCGCGAATAGTCAATGTGATCTCGACCGTCGCGAAAAAATATTATTTAATCTCATTAAAGTGACCGGCGAGGCGCGTGAAAATTCCTCCTTCGCTCCTTCGCGAGAAACGTTTGAATTTTAATTTCTGCGAATAGCTCGTGACGTTTAGCGCGTAGCGGCAGCAAAACAGACGGAAAAGCTGTTAGCATGTCTTGAAAACAACCACCGCAAAACACACACACACACATGGCACCGATGTCCGTCTGCTGGTCATCAATTATTTCAAGCACCCAAGATTCCCTCCCTTACGATGCTGGTTGCCGCTAACTAGCGGGGCGAACACGCAACCAGAAAGGGAATTAATAATCTTCGTATGCTGGATAAGGCTAAATCTCATCTATCAATGCAAACAACAAACACGAACCTGATTACTGGACCAGAACTGATTATGGTTTGCGAATTTGTTTCTGCTATCACAAGCTCGATCGATAGACACGTTCCGAACGGGAGGAAAAACAAACCGTCAGGCGGCCGACCCGGTTTGTTTGGCAAACCGTGACCAATCCGATAGAATCCAGGCCAATTCCTGACGAACGGGGGCTGATGGATTGGTTCGCAGACAGCTGAGCCATCGCACCGTTAGAATACCACGAGTGTGTGTGTGTGTGTGTGAATATGTTCTTGCTTTGCTGATTTTTACTATGCTCTCGGACAGTGCTGTCAGTTTTTTTTTCGTCATTAATTTGTCCGCGTTCCTTTGGTCTTCTAAGAGTTATACGCGACAAAATGTTAAAAGATTAAATATGAACTAAAATAAATTTGAATTTTAGTTTAATCCAAGATGCTTTTTTTATTCATTCAATTCTGCATTAATAATCATCTTAAAACTAATTACAGTTACTTAATTAGGCTGCATGAAGAAACTACGATATTTTGAGTTTATTCCAGTCGTTAGGATCTGTGCAAACTTCTCTGCAACCGATTGAGTTGCTTTTGTCCAAGATTTTCGAAATTTCTCTACCTCTGTAACTTGTTGTTTACAGTGAGAGAGATTTTCTCTCTTCGCGACAGCCCAATATCGCTCGATAAGTCTCAATTCCGGGCAGTTAGGTGGATTCGCTTGTTTCGGTACAACATGAATTTCATAAAGTAGGATTACTGACAATCGCTTTGCTAGATATTCTCTGTGGTATATTTCCATGTTTACCATTCCGGTAATGATGAAGCCTTGCCTTGGTCAACCACAGCTGCATATTGCCTGCCAAAACAAATATTTTTTGCTAAACTTCGACTTTTTCTTCGTCCTGAAGTGTTCCTCTACGCCGTTCCGTTGCATGGCAGTACAAAAAAAACATTCCGAGAAGTCTTTTTTTTTGTCATTATCATAGCACCTCAGTTTAGAACTAATGGGCGGTCAAATAAAATAACTTCATTTTCCTCTCTCGGTAACCGGCTGCCTAGAGATTGGGATTGGGATGAGATTTAAAAACCAACATTTCGTTAGAAATTTACAAATGCATTTCGGCTGTTTTTTATCAGGCGTCTATTTAAAAAAAAAGCTGCCATTTGCATTTTTAACGATTTTCTCATAAAATAATTAGATCGCGTTCCGAAATACCATTGGAGACTCGGTTGTTTTTTAAAATCGGTTGACTACCATCATGACAATTTGAATTATACCTGAAAAATCTGTTGAACGACTCAGGAAGTTAAATCTGGGGCTAAGTAAACCGATATAGAATAAAATTAAAGAATCTTTTGAACATTTTTCTAAAATTTTCCCAATCGTAAAATTGGTAAACGTCAATAATTGAATTGCTTATAATTATTTCAACATATCAAAATCCGCGTCTGACGGCAGAAGCGGAATGTAAATTTGTCTTGCGTGGATTGTTGTCGGGCGGTCGGGAGTTGTCACAGGGGACTCAATAGTATCGCTTGAACGTGCCAAAGCTTGTTACAATCGGCTCAGCAATCGAAGAAAATAGAGCGCAAGAGTGTTTTGTCATTTACGTCACGTATACCATTATATCTCTAGAACTAGAAATGATCGCAGTTTGATCTTTGAACTTGATCGATAATCCAAAAAAAAACTTTCAAACGAACTTACGTTCATTAAACTTGGTTCAACCATCTTTGTGAAAATTGAGCGGTAACAATACTACGCGTTTTGTCGGTTACGTCACTTATCCTATTATATCATAGATCATGATAGTCTATGACAAATAAACGTCAGATTTCCATTAACTCAAATTAAAAAACAAACTGATAGTCTCATAATAAATTTGCTGAATTTTATACAAATCCGACTTTCGGTTTCAAAATTACAAGGTGATATGCTTTTAAAACTTAATAACGGTTATCCAAAATCGTAAAAAAAAATCTTCTAAGTTTGGCTCGAACTGTTTCAATTTGTAGTTCATACTTACCGGTGTATTCAGCTTTCGGTTCCGGAAGTAGCTCACTGCATTTTCTCATATATGATTGAATCGATTCACACTAACTTGAATTCATTGCATTAGTATTTTGCAAAGGAAATTTTCAGAACAGTTTTCGAAAGTTTTTAATTTGTAGTATTTTTATACATCCCGCTTTAATACATAGAAGACAGTGAATAATATGAGAAAGGCAACATTACTCCACTAGGTGGATTAAAAAAGATTTTAAATATGATAAAACCAACATACATATATGTAAGTTATAGTAGTATATTCGACATAAGCGGTGTATTGAATAAGAACGACTATTTTATATGACACGACGTTTCGACTACTAGAAATGGCCTTTATCAAGGGATTAAAATATTTCGCTTGATAAAGTCCATAACTAGTAGTCGAAACGTCTTGTCGTCTAAGATAACCGTTCTTTTTTAACTTCTACAAAAGAGATCAAAACATGTTATTTTGACTGTGCAGCGCTAAAAAGTTCGATCAAATTTAATTTAAAATGCCTTTGAATTTGCTAAAAACCGGTTCAATAAGATCTGAATAAGCTCTCAATTAGTTAAATAATTACACTAAGTTCACTTTGGTAATTCGTATAAAGGAAAACCGTAAAACTATGGAAAACGAAGTATTTTGCCGGATGTCGAGATCTCGGGACTTCGAAAAATTTTATATTTTTGTTGATATCAAACGTTGTAGAAATGCATCAAACGTCTAGTTCTGGTATTCTCGAAAAAGTCCCAGAGATTCGACCTAATTTTTTTTCTTCGAGATAACACTAAATCTCGCAATCAAAATCCGCATAATTTTGAAAACTCGTTAAAAAAGTCGTATAAAAATCTGTATTATAAACGCATAAAAGAGACTTTCGTGTACTGATAGTTTTTAAGGGATTCAAAAAAATAACTATTTAAGTGGAAATTTCTTTTTGGATGTGAATTAAAACTTTGTTTTGCACTAATTAAAAAAAATCTCTTTTTATTTCCAAAAAAATCCTGGTTAATAATTTTCCTCGATTCTTGAAAGAATAACCGAAATCGGTTTGTTTGACCGTCTGCTGATAAAAACTATCAATTGGAGAAGATTTGCGGTCGTTTTAGGCACTTTTGACGGTTTTTCGCTCTTTTCAGTGGTGGTATAAATTTTTTAACACATTTTACCCTATATTTGCGGATACGGATGAAATTTAGGTATTCCGTATGGGACCGCAGTACTTTTCATTTGATCCTAAGTTTGTGAAATCGGTCGGGCCATCTATGAGAAAAGCTAAAAAACATATTTTCAATTTTTTTGCACATTTTACTCCATAATTCCGGAACCGGAAGTCAGATCCAAATAATATTCAGGAATTTTATATGGGACCACAAGACATTACAATCGATTCTTAGTTTTTGAAAATCGGTTTAACCATCTAGTGCAAAAAAACGTTCCATACACACATACAGACTTTTTTCCCACTCGACGAACTGAGTCGAATGGTATATGACACTCGGCCCTCCGGGCCTTGGTTCAATGTCGGTTTTTACAGTGATTGCATAGCTGAAAAAGGCAAAAAAATTGAAACTCACTTTTCTCAGAGATTGTGTGACCGATTTTCACAAAACATGTTTCAAATTGAAGCTCTCATTGTCTTCAAAGATACTATGCAATTTAATCCAGATCCGACTTCCGCTTCCGAAATTATAGGGAGATGAGTATCAAAACTTTCAAACCGCCATACAAAATGACGATGCAAAACCGGTACTCATTGGTACGTGCTGGTAAGGAAGACGAAAATACCACCGCCTAGAACACAGCGTGCTTTGTTCAATTTGTATAGCGCAGGGTTGCCACATTTAAATCTATATTAACTTGACATAACTGTTTACAAATTGAAAAAGTAATGTTAGTTTATACCCAAAGAATGTTTGTGATTTTATTCTAATTTGAAAAAAAATTCTTCACTTCATTCTAGTGATATTTTTGAAAATATAAGTAATAAAATGAGAGAGGCATCATTACACTACTAGGTGTATTGAAAAAGATTTTAATATGATAAAATGAACGTATTCGGTTATGTAATAAGTCACAGTAATGGGTGTTTTTTAAGAGTTAGCTGATTAAAAAAAAACACATTCCAAATTATGAAATGGCCATTTTTTTTTATTTGGTAGATAATTTCTTAGCATAAAGCAAAGTCTTGGCATTACATTCCTTTTGTGGAATTTGGCCTTTCTGTTTCAACAGACTTCGCAGCCGATTCTTAGTGTACAGAATCATTGCATGGCTAGTACTATGGATCCTACTGACACTAAGAACCCTTCCAGGTCGGGGCTCGAACATACGACAACTGGCTTGTAAGACCAGCGTCCTATGCATTGAACCGCCAACCCGGGACAATTTCTTAGCATATAACATTTAAATATGGTTCCGGGCATATGGCCGCCACGACTATTTTTCACAAAGGTCATTCTAGAGGTCCGATTTTCAACCACTTTTTTAAGCATGACATGTTGAATATTGGTTTCCAAAGCATCGATCATTGCTGGTTTATCCACATTAATCAATGGCTTCACGTATCGTCACAAAAAATAATCGTGTGGCGAAAAAATCACACGAACGCGTAGGCCAATTCATTGCTCCATTTCTCGAAATAATGTTTTCATTGAAATGTTCTTCCAATAAGTCGATTGTTTCGGCTGCAGTATGACAAGTGGCACCATCCTGTTGAAACTACCTATCGTCCACATGCATATCTTGAAAATTTGACAACAAAAATTTATTGATATTGATTATATTCTCGGTAACGGTAACGGTATTTTTCAAAGAAATAAGGACCGATAATTCCACCAGCTTTTTTTCCGCACCAAACAGTACATTTTTCGGGATACAACGGCAATTCTTTGACGGTGTGTGTAGTATTCATTCAACCAAAAAATTGCCTCATCACTGAAAAGAATTTTCAGACTATTGAGTAATCACTATTGAAAAAAACAAACCTCCAAGAAACACATCCGTTATTATATAAAAATGTCTATTTTATACTAGCCAGCTTTCCGACCACTGGTTATGAACTTTATCAGGGAATTAGGACAATTCTCTTGATAAAAACTATAACTAGTGGTAGAAACGTCGAGTCGACTAAAACAATTGTTTTTATTTAATAAAGTGCTAAGGTAAAGAATACATAATTATAACCTACGCCACTACAACCAGAGAGATCAAAACAGGTTCCTTTGATTGTACAGAGCTAAAAAAATTTGTTCGACAGTACTGTATAAGCTTCTAATGTGTGAAATAATTTCTTAGGAGGATTATTTGAGAAGGTAAAAAACAACTGAAAGAAACAGAAAGGGGAATTTCTGCTAGGATGTGGAATAAAAAAATTGTTTTGAATTAATTAAAAAATCCTCCTAAGCATATTTTTCAACTTATGAAAATTTTCATAGTTAAATGTTCGAATTGAGAATTATATTCAAAACAGAATTTTGATTCCTACCTCGGGGAATAGCAAAAAGGT
The DNA here is from genome assembly GCF_030247185.1 of Malaya genurostris. NCBI lineage: Eukaryota > Metazoa > Arthropoda > Insecta > Diptera > Culicidae > Malaya > Malaya genurostris. The sequence goes on from NC_080570.1 coordinate 150,897,609, forward strand.
TTTCTATTTTTAGTTTAAGCTTATATGAATCTTTGTTCAAATGTACATATATAAAAAAAAATATTTTCCAGTTCCATCAAAACTTTCCTGATAAATGCATTACACGAAACATATTCAAAATGTATAGTTTGTTCGCTTATATTTCAAAATTAACAAGTCGTACTGTTTGGATTTAGTAGTCATTAGCCTATCTATGCGTACAGTAAACAATGTCCAGGATGATCGCTCTTCCCACCAGCTGTTATTGAAACTTTTGTGAGCGAAAGGTTCATCAGCAACTGAAATGCATCGAAAGTTAAGCCTAGTTTATGGACCAACTGCAGCAAGCGAAAGAAAAGGTATGCAAACCGATAACGTTGTTTCTCTGGTTGTTTCATTTTTCTCTGATGAACAGTGATCTGATCGACAATTAACAATTACTGCTGCGGCAGATGAATTTTCTCACCTTGAAGGACTCGCTACTGTCTGTAAAATTGTCACCGCTTGACTTGGAAGCTCCACTCACAGGCGGTTATACCCAGCGAAACACCTCAAAACTTAACTATTTCCCCAATAAGAAACATGAATAGTCGGAACAAACACGTTAAACTCCGGCATCTCAGTCAACGGGACCGACTGAGAGTCTGTACCGTGTGGTGGTACTACAACAAATCAAACAGGGTTTGGGTGTATGCTAAACCATCCATCACTGCCACTTTAAGGTACTGTGATTTGAATAATTTGTACCGTGACGCAGAGATTAGAGAGCTTGTTTTGGTTTGAAATTTTTCACTATCTTGCTGATGTAACTCTGAAAGAGGATCTGAAATCGCCGGGAAGATGAGCATTTGCTATTTCGGCAGCGTTTCACTTTCGCCGGTCAGTTTCAGTTGGTTGTTTGAGGCTTATTATTTAAACCCCATTTTTCCTGTATCGAAAAACAAACTTACTTACCATCGACGAAATACTCAAAAATACTTTCTCTTTTTGTTTTCAGGTAAGTCAGCTTTAATCGGAATGATACGAATCCAGACAAAATGAATCTACCAAGGTTAAGTTTTTCGTTTATTTGCTATGAGGAATCACGGGAAATTCGTTCGTCGGAATCATTCAAGGCTAAACGGATTGTGTTTATTCGAGAACCCTTCGGAAGTAAAGTGAAATAAAGGGTGATTTTTTAAGAGCTTGAGAACTTTTTTAAACAATAAAACGCATAAAATTTGCAAAATCTCATCGGTTCTTTATTTTAAACGTTAGATTGGTACATGACATTTACTTTTTGAAGATAATTTCATTTAAATGTTGACCGCGGCTGCGTCTTAGGTGGTCCATTCGGAAAATCCGCTTTTTTATCTACAAATTTTGTTCAGCGATGAGGCTCATTTCTGGTTGAATGGCTACGTAAATAAGCAAAATTGCCGCATTTGGAGTGAAGAGCAACCAGAAGCCGTTCAAGAACTGCCCATGCATCCCGAAAAATGCACTGTTTGGTGTGGTTTGTACGCTGGTGGAATCATTGGACCGTATTTTTTCAAAGATGCTGTTGGACGCAACGTTACAGTGAATGGCGATCGCTATCGTTCGATGCTAACAAACTTTTTGTTGCCAAAAATGGAAGAACTGAACTTGGTTGACATGTGGTTTCAACAAGATGGCGCTACATGCCACACAGCTCGCGATTCTATGGCCATTTTGAGGGAAAACTTCGGAGAACAATTCATCTCAAGAAATGGACCGGTAAGTTGGCCACCAAGATCATGCGATTTGACGCCTTTAGACTATTTTTTGTGGGGCTACGTCAAGTCTAAAGTCTACAGAAATAAGCCAGTAACTATTCCAGCTTTGGAAGACAACATTTCCGAAGAAATTCGGGCTATTCCGGCCGAAATGCTCGAAAAAGTTGCCCAAAATTGGACTTTCCGAATGGACCACCTAAGACGCAGCCGCGGTCAACATTTAAATGAAATTATCTTCAAAAAGTAAATGTCATTTACCAATCTAACGTTTAAAATAAAGAACCGATGAGATTTTGCAAATTTTATGCGTTTTATTGTTTAAAAAAGTTCTCAAGCTCTTAAAAAATCACCCTTTACATAAAAAGCCACAAGTAGGTCAGTAGTAAGCTTTCTCATTCAAGCAGATAATAAGCAGAGCCTCTTCACTCGAACACCGGGAAGTGTTTGTTCTGTTTGTTCTCCTCTCGCGCACATCACATCGGCGGGGATCTGTAGGAGAGCACACATGTTGTTCCACCGCATTATGCGGCGAGTTGTTTCAAAGTGTTTCTGCGAAGTGGGATCACTTCGAACGCAGATGGGTTAAGTGATGAGCTGGCGAAAACCTAATGAACATTAAAAAGCGATCTGCTCACATCATCCATCTTCGGTGCTTTACGGCCTAATGGCACTGAAGTATGGCCAGCGATTGTTTGTTTGTTTATTGTTCAATACTGTTTTGATTTTCACCTGTTTGTTTGTGCGATGGTGGAGGAAAGTTGGTGGTTTGACGTAAGTCACGACAAAAACAGCGATTGTTTAATTTAAATTCATTTGAGAATATATATATTTTTTAATATGATTAGAAAAATGACATGCTAATGCAACTATGTAATGAAAACCGCGAAAATTTTACCGAAGAGACCGGACTCGAACCCGTAGCTAACTCCTAACTGGAGAAAATGTTTTACCAATTAAACTACCCTGCATATGAAAACACATAAAGACATTGCCTAATTGACTAGAAGACCCAAGCATGTTTCGCTTTACTTGGCCGCCGCAGCATTCAATTATAGCCCTATCGCTATGGAAACCCATCCAACACACACACCGCATCGCAAGTATGTCTTCACTTTCCGCTTTGGCCTCAGACGCTGATTTTTTGTTTCTTTCGCTGCCTATGGTTTTTTTTTGTTCTGAGAAATTCCAATCAGGATGCCATACACTTGAATCACAGTAACTTAGATTATTATGATTAACTTCAAGTGCACAATTAATTATTGATTATATGTTAATCTTTCAAAATTTGTTACCAACTTGATATACTTGATATACTACGTATCGATACCTGATATTTCAAGCTAATCTGGCTATAATTCCGCATTGGCATATTAAGGTTCTACTTAGAATCTCAGGAAAACAGGCATTGTTGATAAACGCAAAATCAGTTTCCTCCGCTTTTGCTTGATGAATCGTCAAGAAAAAAAACTTCAGGTTGTTTGGTTTATTTTTCTAAATAAACTGATGTTTTTATCTTGACGATTCATAAAACAATAGCGGAGGTAACTGCTTTTGCGTTTTTCAAAAACGGCTGCTTCTCTGCGATTGGAAGTAGAATCTTAATGAATTGATTTTACTTACTATAATTCAAGTAGGAATAATTTCGAATAAATTTCGATCAGGTTCGTCTCGTCGCTACAGATCAAGTCTTTTGCCGTAAAAAACATTTCGTCCGTGTTGGTGCAAGAAGAAATTTGCCGAAGCAGCATAATTTTTCTCAACAATATGTTCTTTGTAGAAGGACTCATCGAACGTTAAGTGAAAGACGGTGAATAATTTTAGAGCGAGGTCGAATCCTCTTTTGATCACATTTTATTTTGTTTTATTATTTTGTATTTCATATTTGATTTCATTTTATTTTTTATTATATTTCATTTATATTAATTAATTTTATTTAATTTTGTTATATTTTATTCTTTTATTTGAGTTCATTTTATTTAATTGTTTTATTTATTGAATTCTATTTCATTTCTTTTTATTGTTATTTTATTGCATTTTATTTTGTTATATTTTGTTTCATTTGATTATTTTATATAATAATTTATTTTATTTTATTATTTTATATTATATTGTATTTTAATTTATTTTACTTTATTTCAGTTATCAATACTTTATATTTTCTTTTGTTGTTATATTATATTTTATTTCATTTTAATTATTATATTTTATTTTATATTATCATATGATATAGAATTTTATTTCATATCACTATTTTATATTTATTTTTTTCTTTTGATTTTATGTTAATTGATATTATTTAATGTATTTTAATGTATAAAATAAACCTAAGATTTTATTGCTGTTTTTATAATAATTTTTTTTATTTTTTCATAATTTCATATTTAATTTTATTCTGTAATTATTATATAAAATATAAATAAATTATATAAATTATAATAAGAAAAAATAATTTTTATTGTATATTATATATTATTTCATCTTATTTTATGATATAATTTTATATTTTGTATTCTATATTTAATTTTTGCCTTTCTCATATAGAAAGGATATGCAATCACTGTGAAAACCGACTTTTGAATCGAGGCCCGGAGGACCGAGTGTCCATTCGACTCACCATTACCATTCGACTCAATTCGTCGAGTACGCAAAATGTCTGTGTGTGTATGTGCGTATGTGTGTATGTAACGTTTTCTTGCACTAACTTTTCTCGGAGATGGCTGAACCGATTTTCACAAACTTAGATTCAAATGAAAGGTCTCGTGGTCCCATACAAAATTCCTGAATATTATTTGGATCCGACTTCCGGTTCCGGAGTTATGGGGTAAAATGTGCAAAAAATCAAAATATGTGTTCTAACTTTTCTCATAGATGGCGCGACCGATTTTCACAAACTTAGGTTAAAATGAAAGGTCCTGTGGTCCCATACGTAAGTCCTGAATTTCATCCGGATCCGACTTCCGGATCCGGAAATATTTTTATTTATTATACTATATTTCATTATTTTATTTATAATTTTATTCTAAAATTTTTACATAAAATATTAATAATAATTGATAATATATGAATTATAACAAATTAATTTTTATTTATTCTGTTTTTAATATAATTTTATCTTATTCTATTATTTTATATTTTATATTAAATTTCATTTCATTATTTCATATGTTATTTTATTCTTAAATTATTACATAAAATATGTTAAATTATATAAATTACTGTACAATAAATTAATTTTAATTTATTTGTTTTTTTAATATTTTTTGTTTTTTTTTCTATAATATTATATTTATTATAATTTTTTTATTTATTTTCTTTTATTTCAATATTTTGTTCTATTGTAAAATTATTATATTAGACATTAATAAATTGTATAAATTATATAATGAATTAATTTACATTTATTCTATTTTTCAAATTTGTGTTATCTTATTTTTTTAATTATTTTGTTTTTTTTTTTATTTAATTTAATATTGATTTGTTTTATTGTATTTTATTTCATTTTAATATTTTTATTATAATGTGTATTTTCTTCAATTTTGATTTTATTTTGTTTTTATTCTATTTTTTGTTTTATTTCATTGCATTTTAGTTTTTTATTTTATTTTAATTTTTATATATTTTATTTTCTGTTCTATTATTATTTTATATTATTTCATTAGTTTATATATTATTTTTTCACTTCATTTTATTTTATTTTACTTAGCTTAATTCATTTCATTTTTTTTTTGTTTGACTGCATTATATTTTGATTTTTTTGTATTTTAGTTTATTTTAATATATTTAATTTTATTTATTTGTTCGTGTGATGCGCGAAAAAATTATATATGCATAGAAAAATATAACACCGGAACCGAAAGAGTCAGCCATTAGCTCGAAATATCGTATAAATAAATAACACAAGAATTGAAGGGAAATTATTTAAAATATATACAAGTGTAATTTAGTAAAAAATAATATTTCCAGTAATGAAATAAGTACGAGGATATCTGAATCGCAAAAGAATTTAACACTCAGAAAATTCTCCCAAATTAATTAAAAATGTATACAAAAAACGATAGTTAATTCTACAGAAATAAATCACTAAAGTAATAAATCAAAAACAAAGAAGAAAACTGCAAACTAATTGCATTTTGAGAGTAGACATGAATTCGCTCAATTTTTTGTTTTTTGAAGTCAAAAATGATTTATTTTTAAATAAATAGATTATATCGTCCAACGCCAGTTACTACTTTTTCTCACCTTTCAGGCAATTTTCGAATTCCATCTCGAAAAAATGTCTCATATTTTGAGGTGATCCAAGTTTGAAGCAAATTTTCGATTTCTGCAAAAGAAGTAAACCGATGGCCTGTCGGATCGTGCTGTATCCGTCGGAAGAAACAGTAATCAGAAGGAGCAATGTCTGGAGAATACGGCGGGTGCAGCAAAATGTGTTTTTGAGCGTTTCTGAATAGTGCCATGTAGAAGAATAACTTTTACATATCTTTGTTTGTATGCCGGACGTTTATCTCGTAATACATTTAACGCTCAAACGCGTCAATTGCAGCCTATACCGATCGCCCGTTATAGTATCGCCTGATTGTAGCAGCTCATAGTACTGATTTACTTACAACTGCTTTTCTTCGAATTTTTTTGATTGTTCAGAGCGAGGCCTGTCTTCAACGTTGAAATCTCCATTCTTGAAACATCGGAACCATTCCGTACATAATATATCAGTTGGAGCATTATCACCATAAACATCAGCAAGTATTTGATGCGCTTCAGCTACGTTTTTCTTCCTATTAAAACAGAAAATTTAAACTTCCTGTAAAAGCTAAGCAGCACACAGTGAAAAACAAATTTTATTTTAAAACTCGGAGCATTATGAACTGAAAATTAGTGGCAAATGTCTAACCTCTTGAAAATATCGACAGCTCAGCTGTTACTGTTCAATATTCATAACAGCCAAAGCCATCTTTTTAAAGCGGACCGAACTAAATTGTATTCCCAATACAAGTTAATCAAATCGGTTCGAAAAGAAATTTTGGAAACAGGAAGACAATATTAGTATAAACATAATTATAATTGTTTAGTTAATTATCATTAATCATTACCATCATTTGTAATTTCGTCGAAATCATGCACACCAAAAAAATTTGAATAATACAGGTGACTTAATTCCTCATACGATGTAATTCATAAAGACTTAATCGGTCAAACGACGGAAAATTTCATTTGTAATGACTCAATGTTAGATTAGCTTGAATTTTACTGGTTTCGACTGTAACTTGCATTTTGCTAACAGGTGTGACGGTATGCATTTAAATGCTCCTTTTGCCAGCCATGCAGATGTGTGCTTCTGTAGCTCAGTCGATTAACAGGCATACTTGCGATCCAATGATTCTCGGTTCAAGTCGCGGCGGGCGGTGTTTTTTTTATTTCAACGAATTTCATGTCATGGAGTTTTAGACACAATATTAAATGTTCTTCCACGTAAATTTGCGAGAACTGCGACGCTCCATTTATGTGCATCTAATAAAGTGTAAAATCACAGGGATTTTTTTAAGTGTGTGTCTAGGCTCAGCGCTCAAATGTTGCACCTCTTTTCCACTTTCATACCAAACTCGATTGAACCAATTTGTCAACTGTTGTAAGCCGACATGTTCGACTGGAAATATTTGTATCGAAATCGATTACATGATTGAAGTTGAAATATGGCCCTAATCAAAATACCTTAAATTTGTCAATATAAACATAACTCGAATTGCTAACGCACTGGCAACTTCGGCAACTGAACCGTGTAAACCAACCAAAGGGTTGCATAAACGCATTCCGACGACCTGACGGCGGGTCAGCTTACTGGAGGCGATGGCGGTAACATAATCAACCGCAACACGAATTTTCCGCCCATTTAGTTGTCCGTGTAATGCCGCAATCAGGCTCTTAAAAGGTTCCCTAAAATCATGACGTTTATAACGGCAATGACATGGTTAGATAGGTCCGTTATCCAACGGACCCTCTGTCTGTGAATCACATACTCGGGGCAATGATAATTGTTTGTTGCCTACAATAGCAAATCAATGCAAGAGCAAGAGTCCGAAATTTTGGCGTTCGATGGTTCATGGAGAGAACCTCGGTCAGCCGGTATCAATCCATAGTAGAGTGAGAGAGTGTAGAGGACATTCTACTGGCTTTCAGTGATAAGTGTTTCTCATCTTTCTCTGCTGCTCTCGAACCGAACCGATGGGCTTCGTTCGAGTTTGCCGTTTTGATGAAATCGTTCCGAACGCTATTGGGCAAGACCGATCCAAGAGGAAGAAAAGCAGATAAAGCTAGATAGCAAGAGAAAGAGAGCTCCAAGGAGAAAACTAAAGTACATAAATTACGCAACTCTTCGATGTCTTCGCTGTTTCTCCTCTCGCTTTTGAATAAATGTTGCCAATCTAATTGACGTGCAGCGGCATTCGTTAATGCAGCAGTCGAAATGCGATGCGCTTGAGCGGGTTTCGTGTCGGAGAAATGCCGAATCGTAGGGGGTTTTTCGTGTCGAAAAAAAGAAAGAAAATCAAAAAAAATGTAAGATGGTTGAAAAATTGTTTAAGCACAAGGTTGAAGTAGAAAAGCCTAATTCGAGTATTAGATTTTTGGTCTATGGCAAGTAAACACGATGGTTTCGGAAATGAACGAAGCGCCGGTTTTTAAATTTTAAGGAATTGGTTTTAATAATTAAGTCAGGTATTTCAATCAGTCTCGATTATCCGGAATTCGCAACTAAAAGTGAAATTCGAAAACCATCGAACGTAATTTGTGAAATAATGGATCACGTAATTCGACGCACCACGACTGCAATGCTTCCAGTTTCTTCCAGTTCGAGGGGAAAATAAACGCATACAAATAGTAATAATAAAACGTTCGGCACGGATTTAGACAAGACATTGTCTTCCAAGCCTCATTTCAAACTGGCTCACGATTCCACGATGTTTGCCTTTCCCTTTCTATTAAACAACATGAAACAAAAACAATCGATTTTAATTTCGTTCACGTGTAATTGTCGGCCGCGTGACAATTTGAGTTGACTAATATACGTAAGAAAGCTTTCACACCGGAGACAAAACAAAAATCTTCGTAAAATGTCTTTCCGCAAGTGTTTCGTCATCGGTTCACCGCGTCAATTTAAAGTCATTCTTTTTTGTAAATGAAAATTCTTGACGATGGAATCACGTGATTAGACAAAACTGCTGTCATGTTCTTGAAATTATCATCTGTCTGTTACGTTGCCAATTTCACACGTTGAGAACCTTAGGAAATTACACCAGAGATGATTGGTTGATAATCATTTCTTTGCTCTATTGTTTACTGTTATTGTTTGACTGTATAAATATATAAAAGTAGAGTGTTTCAAAATTGCTTTCTTGTAGGTCAAATTCCATTTTACAGTAGAACTATTTTTTTAATACTCAGTTTTAACCATGTCTTACGTACGTACCTTTTTGGCAACATCAGGTGTTGGAATGTTTCCATAAATAATTGAAAGTAATTATAGGTTAAGGGTAACCAACCTGTCTCTCCGTCTTCCTGCATGATGCTTTCTGTTTCATTCCTGGTCGGCGTTTTAAATCCAAGGTTAAAATTGGTCTTGTTATCTTTTCAGTACACTTGTATTACAGGTTTGGAACCTACAAATTTTCAATCCAGTTCGCCTGAAGAAGACGTCAATTGCTTGCGTCGAAACGTAGAATGTTAAAACAAAATTATTCGTTTTAATCTTCTTGTAACTGAACAGCCGATCATCACGAAAACGTCCAAAAGAATTCCCTGTTACTCCATTGTTTATCCGTCTTCATTTGATTTCCATTCATTTTAACCAAAGAAAAACTTCGCAAAATTCGGTAAATTTCTATCCATTGGAGAAGAAGTACCAACCAATTTTATTTGTTGGAATAATTTCGATGAGCAATTCCAGAAATGCTTAGCAGATCATCAGACTCGACCTTCTCCGATTTTGATAAAACCTTGCGCATGGCTTCAGTATGGCAAACCATAAGTTTTGAACCGATTGAGAGGTCAATCCGACTCACGACTGATTTTTAAAAAGGGCGTATGTATTTTTGAATTTCACAAAAATTGCCTTTTTCAAATCGTAACTCGGAAACCGGTAATTGTACAAAAATGCCGTTCAGGAAGAAATTGTAGGGAATCGATTGGGCACTCTAAAAAATATACACTGAAAAAAAAATTTGATTTTTTTTAACAATAATTACAAAATAATCCGAAAAATTTAAATAAAAAAAAGCATGTTGATAATTTTTATTTTAAAGCTCTTATTAAAACCTACAGATTGATGGCTATCCCATCCGTGCCTTTTAAAAAATGAAGAAGTTACAGCTAAAATAATTTACAGATATATTCGAAATATCAAGTTCTCGTTGAAAGATAATCATTTAAACAGTAGAATTTTATTCTACAGGTTAAAGGCAATAAATTTGTTCATGATATCCTTTCTTCTAAAAGTAACTGTTTTGAGATACTTGGATATTTAATTATACCACCATTTTTTATATTTTTATATCCATTGTTTATATGCTTGCTATACGGAAATACGGAAACATATTTGCATTGTTACAATTTCTCAATTTGCTACAACGACCACAGAAAATCGGATTTTGTCTAGTATATTATATAAAAAACAATATTATATTGAAAATTGAATCAACAAAAATTACAATTAGCAAAATGTTCTAGAGGTAGAATTCGAACCAATTTCTAATCTGAGGAAATGCTTTACCATCGAGCTACCCTGACATTTATTCGAGAAAGCAACATTTACACTGTTTCGTGGAATTCCTTTTGGGAATGTGTTTTGATCACATAACAAAATAGACTCAATGGCACAGCATTTTTACGAATTTTTGCGGAATTTTTCGATACAATACTTCGTTGTACTAAACGTTAACAACATTGTTCGTTCTCCATGCCATTGTAAATTTGATCAGCAATTCAGCAATCAGTTTTTTTCACACGGATTTCCAAAGTCGCGGTGCGTATCTCCCGCGTAAAACAGACTTCAGTGTACTCTGAGGTTTTATGCGGTTTTTACGCGGCTTTTTTCGCGGATTCCCCAAGCTTCGTGGTTTTCTTGTGTTTGTCTTATAAATGCATGAACCATTAAGGCAACTTTCTGACACTTTCAAAAAAATGTTTAGATCACACCAGATCTGGACGTTTCATGCATTTCTAAGACATTTGGCATCAAAAGCTTTTTCCATTTTTCGTTTTTTTTTTTCTTCGCGGATTCCCGAAGATACGTGGTCTCAAAGTAGATTTTTACAAAAAAAAAAATGTTTTGAGATTAGACCAAATCTGGACGTTTCATGCATTCTTGAGATATCTGGCATTAAAAAAAATTTCTTCATTTTTGAGATTTTTTTTACGCGGATTTCCTAAGTTACGCGTTTTTTTTTTCGCGGTGCGTATCCCCCGCGTAAAAGTTAGTTCTACATGCTGATCTAACAATTCGGCTGAAAAGTTCGTATCGTTTAATAGAAACACACATTTTTTTGCCAAAATTCGTTTTTATTATTCAACATAATTGCCATCAGAGGCGATACAGCGATTATAGCGATCTTCCCACTTTTCGATACCATTTTTGTAGTACGATTTGTCCTTTGCCTCAAAATAGGCCTCAGTTTCAGCGATTACCTCTTCATTGCTTCTAAATTTTATACCAGCGAGCATTCTCTTGAGGTCTGAGAACAGGAAAAAGTCACTGGGGGCCAAATCTGGAGAATACGGTGGATGAGGGAGCAATTCGAATCCCAATTCGTTCAATTTCAGCATGGTTTTCATCGACTTGTGACACGGTGCATTGTTTTGATGAAACAAAACTTTTTTCTTCTTCAAATGAGGCCGTTTTTTGAAATTTCGTCCTTCAAACGCTCTAATAACGCTATATAATAGTCACTGTTGATGGTTTTTCCCTTTTCAAGGTAGTCGATGAAAATTATACCATGTGAATCCCAAAATACAGACGCCATAACCTTACTGGCCGATTGTTGAGTCTTTCCACGCTTTGGGTTCGGTTTATCGCGTGCAGTCCACTCAGCTGACTGTCGATTGGACTCCGGAGTGAAGTGATGGAGCCATGTTTCGTCCATTGTAATATATCGACGAAAAAAATCGGTTTTATTTCGATATAACAGCTCCAAACACTGCTCAGAATCATCAATTCGTTCTTGTTTTTGATCGATTGTGAGCTCACGCGGCACCCATTTTGCACAAAGCTTTCTCATATCCAAATATTCGTGAATAATATGTCCAACACGTTCCTTTGATATCTTTAGGGTGTCAGCTATCTCGATCAACTTCACTTTACGGTCATTGAAAATCATTTTGTGGATTTTTTTCACGTTTTCATCGGTAACAGCCTCTTTTGGACGTCCACTGCGTTCATCGTCTTCGGTGCTCATATGACCAGTACGAAATTTTGCAAACCACTTACGAATTGTTGCTTCGCCCGGTGCAGAGTCTGGATAACACTCATCAAGCCATTTTTTGGTATCGGCGGCACTTTTTTCATCAAAAAGTAGTGTTTCATCAACACACGAAATTCCTTTTTCTCCATTTTTTTCACAATAACAAAAGTAGCTTCACTCAAAATGCCATATCTCACAAACTAACAATCCGACAGCTGTCAAATTTATACACGTATGTTTTGAAGGTTGGTACTAACTGAAAATGGTATGGATTTAATTCTAGTGGCGCCCTCTCATAGAAACGATACGAACTTTTCAGCCGATCTGTTAACCTCGTCGTTCGTTTACGCTCGCTTAGCATCCCCTCCACCAACCCTTGTATTCCATTTACCTATCCACTTTTTTCCTCTTTCTCACCTTTTAAGCAAGAGCACTATTACTGACCTGTTATGCTTGGTGTCATGAACTAGTTATAGTGTTATACATTTAGTTTTAACTGTTAATTTTAATTGTAGTGTCTAAATGTATCTGTTGGATCATTGTAATGTGTTGCTACAAATGATGAGGAGGTTTTATGCCTGCTGGAGAAAGCGATTGCCAAATTTCATCTCCACCGGGCTTTTCCCTGCTTCCAAATAAACAAATAAATAGATAATACGCTCGCTTGGTTTTCGCACGCTAGGAGAACAAAAATGAAAATTAGCGAAATCCTCTAGAGGTAGAACTCGAATCAATATTCTCTAATCTGATGAAATGCTCTACCATTGAGCTATTCTGCAATGCGAGTAAAACTCATCCAATAAACCAAAATTTACACCGTTTCGAGAAATTCCGTTTGAGAATGTGGTTTAGTTGTTTTGAAGGTCAAATGCTAAAAACCACCACCCAACACACTTAGAAAAAATCGTGTCAAGTCTTTATGTATGCACATAAAACGAGTATCATAATTCACTTAAATTTACAATTAAAAGCATGTAAAGATAAGTCATATCATTAACTTCACAGTTGATTTAGCTGAAGTTTACATGCGATACAGACACAAACACTACTTATTACATGTTAATAATGAGTCATAACCGAAGAAATTACGGCATGTTTGAGTTTACGTCAAGCGTGAATTTTTTTTTTCTAAAAGTGAAGCAAAGTAAGAGAAAATTGTATTTAGTGTTGGTCAATCTTGTCTTTGAACACCGTTCGCTTTGGAAAAAGTGGCAATTATTTTCAAAAAAAATTCAGCAAAAGTAAACTGTAAAGTAAAACTGCATTTAGCTTTTCGGAGTCAAAAGTTTCCCTGGTGTTTCCCAAAAACGAAAACAAAAGAAAAATGTTTGATACGAAGTGAACACTGTCAAAACTAAATAAAATTGAGGCTAAATTTGGGATAAAATGAACGACAATAAATTACATTTACAACTAATTTACACGTTAGTTCTTTACTAATGTTTTTATCAGTTAGTGACTATTTGCTGCCCGAGCTTGTGTGGAGTGTTATTCTTAACATTTGACTGCTGATCGCATAGTGAATTACGTTCAGTTGTGTTGTGCCTACGGTTAGTCTGTTCGCCGCCGTCGTGTTGTTGTTTTGATAACAAACAATATCGTTTAACGCTGTGCTTTGTATAAAGCCTAACTGAAAGCGTTCTATTGCATTTATTTCGAGTACGGAAAAAAATCTGTGGACATTGCAATCAGATTATCACTGGCATTGATTCCGTTGCTTGTCGCGGCTTGGCATGCGCTCTGTTGGGGTACTTTACATCGCATCAGAAAAATCTATTTTGGATGTGTGATGAATGTGCCAAATTGTTTGAGAACTCGCATCTCCGATCTATCACCAAATCGGCAGACGAAAATTCGCCACTTGTGTCACTTACGGAAGCTATCAATGGTCTACAAAAAGAAATCAAGTCGTTATCAAAATCGACACCATCACAATTTAATCTTCGCTGGCCTTCTATCGAGCATCGTCCTCCGCTTTCTGTCACTTTGACTTGTCCACGGCTTGTGCGGTTACGAGCAGCTGCACTTCGGCACTATTCCAATCAACGAAACCCAATAACAAGAAGGGATTTTGCTCAATCTAGTAACAATTATCGGTCGTACAACCGCTATCTCTACTCTAAGCACGTACAAAATACTCAATCCAATCTAAAACGAAATTCCTTCCAGCATGTTCCTTGAAAATGAAACATCGAACACTCTAGGAGGCACCTGCAACTTATTCGCACAACACTTCTCGAGAGTATTCAATACATACACGGCTAATTCAACTCAGGTGGAACGATGCCTTCAAAACGTTCCATGTAATGTGATAAATATTGCAAACGATATTATGGCGGCAATAAGTAAGTTGAAATCCTCAATATCAGCTGGGCCAGATGGAATCTCGTCTATAGTATTGAAAAGATGTTCAAGAGCATAGTGTCAGCCCCTCAAATTAATTTTCAGCCAATCATTGTCGCAGTCGCGGTTTCCTGCATGCTGGAAAAATCGTATATGTTCCCGATCTTCAAAAAAGGAGACAAACAAAATATTGCAAATTACCGAGGTATAACTTCTCTCTGAGCTGGATCAAAGCTGTTGGAGATTTTAGTGGGTAACGTTTTTTTTTGTGAAACAAAGACATATATCTCTAATGATCAGCATGGTTTTTATCCAGATCTAAAATCACTAACTTGACACAATTTTGTTCCCTTTGTATTAAGAACATTGAAACTGGATCACAGATAGATACAATATATACCGACCTGAAAGCAGCGTTTGACCGTGTAGATCATACGCTCTTGATTGCGAAACTGGAGCGTCTAGGTGCATCGTCTAGTTTCTCTCAGTGGCTTAAATCATATCTCGTAGGTCGAATTTTACCAGTAAAGCTAGGAAATGTCGAGTCACAAAACTTCATTAACGAATCAGGTGTTCCTCAAGGAAGCAATCTCGGACCATTGCTGTTTTCATTATTTTTAATGACATTTCTTTTGTTATTTCACCAGGATACATGACGATTTGAAACTGTTTCTTGTTGTGCAATTGACAGCTGATTGCATGGAACTTCAGCAGCACCTAAACAATTTTTGTGAATGGTGCAATCTCAAGCTCTTAACTATAAGTGTGACCAAATGCTCTGTGATTTCTTTCTCACGCAAGAAAAGCTCGATAGTCTGGAACTACACTATTTCTGGGGAAACATTTGAAAGAGTAACTGTTTTCATAGATCTGGGTGTGCTTCTTGATTCTCAGCTCTCCTTCAGACATCATTACTTGCATATAATTGCTTAGGCAAATAGAAACCTATCCATACTGCTTTCGAGCGTTATATTACGCTTTAGTACGGTTTATCCTTGAAGCCGCAGTGCATATTTGATGTCCTTACGTCAGTGTTTGGATCAATAGAATTGAAGCAGTACAATCACGATTCCTGCGCCATGGCGTAATCCGTCAGAGCTTCCACCATACATTGAGCGCTGTCGTTTGATTTTTTTTATGCGGTTTCTTTTTACGCGGCTTTTTTTACGCGGATTTCCGAAGTTACGCGGTTTTTTTTTGCGCGGTTTTGTTTTATGCGGTACGTATCCCCCGCGTAAAAAGAGACCCCAGTGTATTTATAGCAAACTTGCTGAATGGACAAGTTGATGCTCCTGAGATTCTCTCGCAAATATGTATTAATATCCCTCCAAGAACGCTAAGAGCGCGGAATTTCTTGCGACTCGACTTATGAAGAACGGAATATGGTCAGAACGAACCGATTAGAGCAATATGCAATGTTTTCAGTAGTGTGTACGACATTTTCGACTTTTGTTTATCTAGTGTTGTTTTCAAGAATGGGCTTAAGAGACTCAGATAGATTATAAGTAGAACTTAATTATTTTTTAGCACTGGACAATGTTTGTACCTCTATTCGTTAGGCTAATGTTTTTGAATTGTAATTATGTAAACAAATATGTAAAATGTTAACAAGATGATGGGTTTTTACGCGCATTTGATGAATTTCAAATGGGTTTTTCCCACTCCACCAAAAACTCCATCGAGATCAATCCAGGTCAGATGGAATAAAAAAACACATGAATAAATAAATTGTACTGGATGACCGAAAAGAGAAAGTTATCCTGCCGCTGAATCCCGCACATATTTATTTAGGACTAAAGAGACGAACGCAAGTGCACTTTGAGTACATGTTTGGCTAGATGCATTATTATACGCCAAAGAACAAAATGATTAACCGACAATAGACTTAAGTCGTTCATTAATTAAGCGATTAAAGACCGAAATCGCCGTGAAAGACATGACATCGCAACCATGGTGAAATCAACGGTATATGGTTCCAATTACTTGCCCATCCACCTTGTTCACCTGATTCGGCTTCCTCGAACTATTTCCATTCCCGAAGCTCAAGTCAGCTTTGAGAAATGGAAGTGCGTTTCGTTTTGGAATTTTAGACCGCTACTGTCGGAACCTGATACCGAAATCTGTACAGCCGAAGTAAGTTTGTATGGTCATCAACTAATGTGACCTACAAAATTGGAAGATGTTTTCCGTTCTCCACGAATCGAAGTAAAGGTGCTACCTTGGACCACTTCTCAAAATCTATCAATCTCAAAGTTTGGTGGATTTTTGTGCTCTAGAAATAGACATTTAGAAGGTCTTAAACTGAAATAGCACCATAGTAAACGTTAAGAAATGTAATACAATAACCTTCTTTCGGTTACAGTCACAAATTTCATTTAAATACTTTTAATAATGATAGTTCCAATGGAAAAGATTAGACTGTCTGGTAAAAACACCGGGTACAGGCCTGACTCGACTCGTGTATATTTCTTCAGCAATGACTGAACGGAAGCAATGTTTCAATCAGAACGCACGGCGCGATCAGCTTATTTCTTTTTAATTCAAGGACCTCTTACGCTTCAAATGCCTTCATCCGGTCAATTAATCATTTACGTTTCGCTTGGTGTCATTTTGGAACATCTTCCGCATTCATCTAATTAGATTTCGCTTTACTTCTTTCTTCTAAACATTCTACCATACTTCGTGAAAAAAAGATCGTTCGATGCGGTGAACGTTCGGCAAGTGGAATCGCCAAATTGATTGCAAATTGCTAGCATAAAACTATTCCGGATCTCGATCAGTTCGCAAATCATGTGGCTCTCTTCTAATTGACGACGAGAAAAAGCATTCAAGGTCTGTTCAAGCGAATGGTTTGTTTGTTACCATGTTTCAAGAGTAGTTTAAAATATCCTTCAATGTGGTGCCACTTCCAAACACAACAGCTTTCGAATGCTTAAATTCCTACTTCAATTCTTCGAAAGCAATCATCAAAAGCCATAATGCGGTCACATTTCGAAACACGTACGACATCTTTACGCATCCCAATTTCTATTACTTCCCCATTGCAGTAAGTACCGAGTAACGACGAGTGAAACAAAACTAAAACCAACAAGTGTTCCCGTTTCTGTCGTCATCCAATTCGCCACGCTCCGAATCCGAACCCGTGCAAAACCTAATGCCATCTCGACGGACTTATTATCAACCGACTGCCGAAAGTGGTGATGATAGCCGAAACCAATTGGCCGCGCGAACGTTTTGAGATTTTCTAACGCCCGTCTCGGTCTCGGTTCGTCGTTCCGCGATCACTTCAGGTTCGCTTCTCGCACTCCACCTACGAATTTGGACGGGACGGGACGGGGGAGAGAGAGAGGGAGAAAGAGAACCACGGAACACGAGATAGCCCGGTCCCGGCACCTGCCCGGCCTACCCACCGCGGTACGTGGATCGGTAGATTGGATGATGATGATCGCGATAATGGTAGCAGGTAATGATCTCTCTCTATCTCTCTCTTTCGCGATGATACTGAAGCTGGCAGTCCGGGTCTCGGGTGTAAAAATACCTACTCCAATTAATGAGTGCTGCCGTTGTGGCATTCACTTCGCCCATTGAATGCAAGAAATGATAATTGTTATTTTCGGAGAAAGTTTCGGTCGGTTTTAATCAGCCGCACGCAAGTTTCAATTTTAAGTGAATGACAATTAATGATGCTGGAAGAATTTACAATAACTCCGGATCTTACGACACCACCGGATCCATGCGAACCGACAACCCCGGTAATGATCTATTCGGTAAGATGCCACACTGCGATTGTTCGAGATGAATTGGGATTTGATTATTTTAGGCTTGTTTTTACGGACAGACGCCCGACAGCAAACCGGGCCACTTAATTATACCCTTGTTTACGAGACAACAGGTGACGAATGAGCTAAGAAACTGTGACAAAATGACGCTTTTTGAAGCGTTGAATTAACTGAAAAATCGCATGTTACCATTCAATAAGGTCTCAAATTGACGAAATTTGTATTGTATATTTAGATTGGATACGCGTCACTCTTCGTGATGCTTAAACTAAAAAGATGCTACTTAAACTGCTAGAAACACTTGTAAAGCCGTCAACGTATCCATCTCCAATTTATGGAACTTTTCGTGCTACGCTCGATGGATCGAAATAAAGCGCCAAGATAAGCTGGCACGACATCCGATGCTTTCGAGACGTTCGAAAGGTGAAGCAGGGCAACGCGCTCTCAAATTTGTTGTCCAATATAGCGCTCAAAGGCGCCTTACGAAGATCCGGTTTACAGAGAAACTGAACCATCCTCAAAAAGTCGCACATGCTTCTTGGTTTGATATTATCGGTGTGGATCGTAGAGCTGTGGAAGAGGCTTTTGTGCCTTTCAAGAAAGAAACTGCGAAAATAGGGTTGACGATAAACTCAACCAAGACAAAGTATTTGACTAGGTGTAGGTGTAGGATCCGAGGTACAAGAATGTTGACAAGTTTATATAACATATCTTGGTCGTTGAAGGAAACATATATTTAAGTACTCGACGTCTTCGAGAGAAAATTATTGCGCTCAATACTCGGTGATAAAAAAGAGAATAGAGAATGACGCAGACGCAATAGTCACGAGGTGTACCAAGTATACACACATGCTAGCTTTGGAAGGTTTATAAAACGCAGCAGACAGTTAGCTTAGCTGGACATGTAGCAAAAATGCCGGAAGAGCGTGATGCTCAGCAGGAAACCTAGGAGAGGTCATCGACTGTGGGGTAGCCCTCGTACTCGCTGAGTGTATGCAATCGAGGAAAATGCACATGTAGAGAGGGACTAGAGAGGAAGTGTAGCACGATGGCTCAAGATCGAGTATCCTAAAAACCTACAATTCGTTCGATCATGCTCCTGAGACTGGATATGCACCATTATGGTAAAATATCCAATGCAATCTTTTTAACGGTGTTGAACCATTCCTATTCTACTTTTATATCTCAATAGTTTCAAAAAACGCCTCGCCTGATCTCATCATTCGATGCAAATTCTTTTTGCCTTTCTCATATAGAAAGGCTATGTAATCACTGTGAAAACTGACTTTTGAACGGAGGGCCGAGTGTCATATACCATTCAACTGAGTTCGTCGAGATCACAAAATGTCACTCGATTTTTTTTTTCAGATATGTCTGAACCGATTTTCACAAACTCAGATTCAAATGAAAGGTCTTATGGTCCCATAGATAGCTATTGAATTTTATCCCGATCCGACTTCCGGTTCCGGAATTACAAGGTAAAATGTGCAAATCTATGAGAAAATGCGCACTTAATTTTCTCGAACTAAAATGCAAATAAAATGGCTTGAAATTCTTTAAAAAGTTCCAGAAAAGTTGATCCTAATCGGACTTTCGGTTCTGGAGTTACAGCACGATTTTCAATTTCATGAGTATTATTTCAAAAGTGATGGCGAAACGAGGTGCAATTTTTATAAAACTTACTGGTAAATTCATCTAGTTGGCAGTGAATATATAAATCAACTTTTTTTTTTTCCCATAAATACGTTTATTTCTTAAGGCAGTTTACATAAGTTTTTCTTCGCCGTAGCATCACTTTTACATAATATTCTTATCCTAATTTAATTCTAACATAGTCACAACGTTTTGAATTTATTAAAACATATTCTCTTATAGCTTAAATATCATCTTAGGTAACTCGTCATTAATTATGAAATCTACTCGGAAATATTATTTGAACCAAACGATTAACTTCTATAAATTATAAAATAAGCTGTTATTTTCAGACATTTTGTTGATAATTTCATAAACTGTTTCGAGTTTGTTTGTATCATTACATAATTTTTATTCTAATTTAGCTATTGGTTGAACTCATGGACGCAGCTGGGATCAGAACTAAGTCTTAAAAGGGGCCTTTATTAAATTGAAACTCCAATTTTCTTTATGAAATGATAAATAAGTTTCATGTATGAAAGGTCACGACAAGCAAGAATGTCTCGAACTGGGATATTGGATAGTCTACCTTGGGTACGCAAAGAATTTATTAGTTGAGATCTGACATCACGATACTCCACGCATGTCCAAACGACATGATCAATATCCCGATAACCTTCTCCGCAAGCACAATGATTAGTCTCGGAGAGCCCAATTCGAAGGAGATGTGCATCTAACGTGTAGTGATTGGACATGAGTCTGGACATCACACGAATGAAATCCCTACTCACATCCAGTCCCCTGAACCATGCCTTTGTCGATATTTTCGGAATAATTGAGTGCATCCACCGACCCAGATCATCTCTATCCCAAGATGCTTGCCAGCTGGCAAGTGTTCTTTGGCGAGACGAGCTATAGAATTCGTTGAAAGCAATCGGTCGCTCATAAATTTCACCCTCAATAGCACCACGTTTGGCTAAAATATCGGCTCTTTCATTGCCAGGAATGGAGCAATGAGCCGGGACCCAGACTATAGTGATTAGATAATTATTGTTCAATATGTCGTTCAGGCACTGTTTTATTTTGCCCAGGAAAAACGGTTCAGTCTTGCCAGTCATGTTTGAGCGAATGGCTTCAATTGCACTCAGACTATCTGTGAAGAGGAAATAATGGTTTGGAGATAATGTGACGATTACACTCAAACTATAATGAACTGCTGCTAGCTCTGCTATATAAACAGATGCAGGTTCTTGAAGCCTAAATGAGGCCGAAACATTATTGTTGAACATACCAAACCCTGTCGCTTCTTCAATTCGCGATCCGTCCGTATAAAACATTTTCTCAGAGTCAATATGCCTGAACTTACTTGAAAAAATTTTTGGGATTTCCGTCGAGCGTAGATGATCCGGGATTCCACGCACTTCACGCTGCATGGATGTATCGAAAAATAAAGTTGAGTTAGGGGCACTTAGGATGCTGACACGGATAGGAATATATCTTGAAGGGTTGATTTCCTGTGACATATGGTTAAAATATACTGTCATAAATTTTGTTTGAGATCGAAGCTCGACTAGTCGTTCGAAATTATTAATTACCATGGGATTCAGCACCTCACATCTTATTAGCAGGCGTGATGAAAGCTCCCAAAATCGATCTTTTAATGGAAGAACTCCCGCCAGAACTTCAAGACTCATTGTATGTGTCGAATGCATGCACCCTAAAGCAATTCGCAAACAACGGTACTGAATTCGCTCAAGTTTGATAATATGAGAGTTTGCAGCGGAACGAAAACAAATGCATCCATATTCCATCACTGAAAGTATCGTTGTTTGATACAATTTTATTAGATCTTGCGGATGAGAACCCCACCAAGATCCTGTTATTGTTCGAAGAAAATTTACTCTTTGTTGGCATTTCGTTATCAGATACCTAATGTGTCCTCCCCACGTGCATTTGGAATCGAACCACACCCCGAGGTATTTAAAAGTTAAAACCTGTTGGATCATTCTTCCCATCATATGGAGCTGAAGCTGCGCGGGATCATGCTTTCTTGAAAAGACGACTAACTCTGTTTTCTCCGCAGAGAATTCGATACCAAGATGAACAGCCCAAACGGACAAGTTATCTAAGGTATCTTGCAATGGTTTATGCAGATCAATAGCTTTGGGCCCAATAACTGAAACCACGCCATCATCTGCCAATTGCCTTAGTGTACATGGGGTTACTAGACAGCTGTCAATGTCATTCACGTAAAAATTATAGAGGAGCGGACTGAGGCATGAGCCTTGCGGGAGACCCATGTAGCTAATTCTGAATGTTGCCAAATCGCCATGTGAAAAATACATGCACTTCTCTGAAAAAAGGTTGTGCAAATAATTATTTATAACCGCTGGAAGTCCATGTTGGTGGAGCTTGTCTGAAAGAACATCAATGGAAACTGAATCAAATGCTCCTTTAATGTCTAAAAATACAGATGCCATTTGTTGCTTTTGAGCGAAGGCAATTTGGATGTCAGACGAAAGTAATGCAAGGCAATCATTCGTCCCTTTATTTCTACGGAAGTCAAACTGAGTATCTGACAACAAACCGTTCGTCTCGACCCAAGTGTCGAGACGTCGTAGAATAATTTTTTCGAACAATTTTCTGATGCAGGACAACATCGCAATGGGTCTATATGAGTTGTGATTGGAAGCTGGTTTCCCCGGCTTTTGAATGGCGATAACTATCACTTGTCTCCAGTCAGGTGGAACAATATTTTGCTCAAAAAACTTGTTGAACAATTCCAACAAACGTCTTTTTGCGAGGTCGGGCAGATTCTTCACCAAGTTGAATTTAATTCTGTCCAACCCAGGGGCGTTATTGTTACAAGACAAGAGTGCTATAGAAAATTCCATCATTGAAAATGGGTTATTAATAAAACCATTATTTGGAGGAGATTCCCTTATAATGCTCTGCGTAGGAACAGAATCTGGGCAAACTTTCCTAGCAAAGTCAAATATCCATCGGTTCGAGTATTCATCACTCTCATTGCCCACGTTACGATTCCTCATTCGTCTGGCCGTATTCCAAAGAGTGCTCATTGAGGTTTCTCTTGACAAACCTTCGACAAAATGTCTCCAATAGCTACATTTTTTGGCTCGAAGTATGCTCTTGTACTTGGTTTCTAAAACCACAAGTTTTTCAAAATTCTGAGGAGTTCCTCCTCCCCGTTTTAGAAACGTCTTGCAAGCATTTTGTTTTGCGAGTTTAGCCTCTGAGCACTCTTTGTCCCACCAGGGGTTGGGAGGCCTTTTGTTAGTCGTTGGCCCAGGAAAGCGTTTAGTTTGGGATTGTTCTGCTGCCTCCAGAATCGAACAAATGAGGAAGTCATATTCTTCAAGTGGAGGGAGCTCTTCCATTGAATTCAAAATACTAGAGATACTACTTTGGTATTTAATCCAGTCGATATTTTTTTGTCAAATCATATGGAATACTAGCGGAAGTAGCAATGCAATTGCTACTGCTAATTGAGATGATGATTGGTAAATGATCGCTACCGTGTAAATCAGGCAGTATTTTCCAGGTGCAATCTAGTCAAAGCAAAGAGATAGATCTAATGCACTTGGGCGTGCAGGAGGTCTTGGGATCCGTGTCATGCTACCCATATTTAATACCGTCATGCTAAAATTGTCACAAATGTTTTGTATTAAAGATGATCTGCTATCATTGTAAACGGAACCCCACATCATTCCGTGCGAATTTAAATCCCCCAGAATCAATCGTGGAGCAGGAAGGGCTTCAACCATTTCATTAAGCTGTCGCTGTCCAACTTGTGCTTTTGGAGGAATATAAACCGAAGCTATGCAAATATCTTTGCCTTTAATGTTTATTTGGCAAGCAACAACTTCTATACTAGAAGTTGAAGGGATGTTTAATCTATAAAAGGAACAGCATTTCTTAATTCCCAAAAGCACTCCACCATACGGAGAGTCTCTATCGAGACGTATAATGTTAAAATCATTAAAATTTAAAGCTATGTTTGAAGTAAGCCATGTTTCGCATAAAGCAAATACATCACATTTTTGACTATGCAATAATATTTTAAATGAATCAAGTTTTGGCATGATGCTTCGACAATTCCACTGCAGGACAGTGATTGTATCATTTGCGACGGGTGATAAATTATCCATCAAAAGATACAAAACCTGAGACAATTGGCCATTGAGCTGATAACTGCTTCAAAAAGGTTCTAGCTATTGGAAGGAATGCCATTATGAGGGTCTTTAAGGGTTCAGATATATTGAATGCTGAGAAAATCCATTCAACAATTTCCGAAAACTTCAGTAATCCTGTTGGTGGCTGTGAAATGGAGCCCACAGGATTATTACATTTTTCTGTGCTAGATCCTGGATTGGTTTGTGAATTTGACAAACCAGGAGGCACAGTCTTTGGTTTTGACTTTTTTTGTTTAACACGGGGATCTTTTTTTGAAGATGAAACTTTAGGTGTCTTTTTTGGTAATTTGGAAGAAGACTTCTTTCTCTTAACTGACCCTTGGGTAGTGATAAACGAATTACCTTCACTATTTTCGTCAGAGTCAGAGTCCTCTGGTTCCTCTAGATTTGAAAACCCGTTTTCGGTTTCCAATGGGGGGACATCAATGACCGTTTTAAGCATTTCTGCATATGTGCGCTTAGACCGTGCTTTTAAAGAAAGCTTAATTTTGTCTTTGTGCACTTTAAATGCAGTGCATACTGAAATATCCTCATGAGGACTTTCCCCACAATAAATACATTTTTCAATTTCCTTGTTGCAATCATTATCTTTATGAGGCCCTTCACACTTAATACATTTTGGTTTATTACTACAGTAAGTAGCTGTGTGGCCGAATTTTTTGCAGTTCGTACAATTCATTACATTTGGAACAAAAAGCCGAACAGGGAGGCGAATTTTATCGACATAGACATGGGACGGCAACGCAGACCCGGCAAATGTCACTCGAAACGAGTCTGATGGGCGATAAACTTTTTTTTCCTCTTCATGAACTACTGAGTACAGTTGTTTGCACTCCAGTATTTTCACACCCTCAAGCATAGAGTTCTTGAAACGACCAACACCATGCTTGAGTAAATCATCTACCGAAAGACTCGCTTCGGTAACAACACCGTCAATTTCGACATCTTTGGAGGGTATGTAAACTTTATACTCTTTATTGAAATGTTCCGAAGAGACAATATCATTCGCGTGTTTCAAATTATTTACCACAACACGAATTTTATCGTTATTTACTTTTATGATCTCTTTGATTGAAGAGTATCGTGATGTCAAACCTTTAGAAATTTGGTAAATGTTTAATGGCTTTGATATACGTCTAAAAAAGACTATCCAAGGCCCAGAAGAGCTCTCCTGATATTTTTTCGTTCGTGGGGGTATAGGATTCATGCTAGGATTTACGTCCATGGATTCATCCATCACATTAAAATTTTTAATCAAACTTTAAAATAAAAAATGAAACCAACACTACACAGTACTCAATCAAAAGGAAAAGAAAAAACTTCTACCTTGAAATTGTTGTCTATCTCCGTTGCACTGCCGTGTAGATCCTCGTTGCTCTAGATGTTCTTGTTGGATGCTGATTGTTGGATGTGATGCTACTGCTACCTGACATCCAGCACCACTCGATTTCCGATTTACTTTTGTCTTCGCCAGCTGCAACCAGCGCAGGTCACCGGTGTATACCTGCGTGTTGTATGGCAGTGGAAAGACCGAGTTGTCTTGTCTCCTTCTTTCTTGTGCTCCGCACCGATATGCTTCTGCACCGAAGTGCCTTCGCACCGGTGTGCCTTTGCACTCTCCTGCTTCTGTGTGCCTTTGCACTCTTCTTCTTCAATGTGCCTTTGCACTCTCCTGCTCAGCACTTGTGGCTGTATATTGTGGCCTGGGTAGAGCTTGGGAAACGCCCTTTGTTGTTTCCTTCACCAGCTTGGCCCAGCACTAGGGCTCTCTTATGCAGCACGATTTTACGTTTTAACGGCTGCTGCCAACAGGTCTCTACCTGTAGTTCAACCGTTGTCGTATTTAACGCGTGTAAACTAACCAGCGTTATTAAACTGTACGCTTCTATACACAACCTTCTCGGTTGAACGGCTATTACTGAATGATATAAATCAACTTTGGGACTACTAGTTCCCGGTTTCCGCTTCCGAACGCACCGGTAATAGTGAAGAAAAGCTCCAAAAACGGAACTCTCTTCAATTTCTCAACAACGGTTAAACCGATATTAGCAAACCATGATTCAAATCGAAGCTCTCGTTGTCGTAAGAGATACTATGAAATTTAATCCATATCTGACTTCCGGTTTCGAAATTATAAGGCGATGAGTATCAAAACGTTCAAACTTGCAAAACCGGTACGTGCTGGTACGGAAGAACAAAACACTACCACCTAGCACACAGCGTGCTTTGTTCAATTTTGTATAGTGCGCAGGGTCTTAAATCTTTAATTTAAATCTATATTAATTGGAGATAACTGTTCATAAATGAAAAAATGTTCTAGTAATTTATATCTAAGGAAAGTTTTCAATTTTATTCATGTTTGAAAAAAATCTTGGCAGAAATTTCTAGTGATGTTTTTGAATGTATAAGTATGTTAATATAAGAAAAGCATCATTACACCACTAGGTGGATTAAAAAAGGTTGCCGAGAACAGAGAATAGTCACTGGGGGCTAAATCTAGTGAATGTGGTAGATGCGGTAGTAATTTAGATTTCAATTCATGGCATTTTGAGCCCGCTTTGAAGACAATGTTTGCCTCTCTCTATAGAAAGGTAATAGAATTGTTGGAAGAAAAACCTACTTTCGAATTGTCCCAGAGAGTTGATCCTGAAAAAAAAATTTCTCCAGAGTACACTAGATCTCGACGTTTCAAGCAATTTTAACATATTGGCATACAAAAAATCCGATTTCGGATATCTTAAAATCCGGTTCATTAAACAGGTTTGAAGTTTAAATGGCTGTCACTTACGGTTCCGGTGATATAATGGTATAATGGACGTAAACGACGTAAATCTCATTACCGCTCAATTTTCTCCGATATGAATGAACCGATTTCAAAAATTTTAGTTTCGTTTGAAACTAAAGTTGGGTTGTGGGTCGAGTTCAAAGATCATATGGCTGACACTTCAGAGATAATTGTACAAGTGTAATCGACAAAATATTTTTTTTTTCTATCCGTATAATTATTTCAGATAGTGACCTAAGATAAAGTTCTAATGTATTATTAATCTGAATAAATTGATGTCAAAAATGAGCTCAAATCAGTGTCGGTGCTGGTGCATCGGTCTATCTGGCGGCAGTGATGGAGTACTTGGCTGCCGAAGTGTTGGAATTAGTCGATAACGCTGCCCGTGACAACAAGAAAACGAAAATCATCCCTCGCCATCTGCAGCTGGCCATCCGTAACGACGAGGAGTTGAAAACCCCGTCCTTTTCAGGACGACCACATCACTGTGATAAAGAAATATTTAAGATTGCTTTAAGTTTAGCCAGTTCTGATACACCTGGAAAGTAGAATGCGCGAATTAAGTGGAAACCTTTGTTCTAACAATTTGTATAAAGTATACTAGTATAAAGATGTTTCTAAATCAAAATTTTCTTTTTCGTATTGCGAGACAGCATTACTGTCGTAATTGAATGTGTTAGATATATCGATCAAAAAGCGCCCCATTCACGACAAAAATACATATTGATCTGTATACGTGGCAACTCTGTTTTGCACGGCATATTTGTATACTAGTATAAAGATGTGTTCAACATAATCACTTCCACTTTCGCATTGCCGTTCGTAATTGAATGTGTTAGTGACGGTGCAAATTATTTAAACTTCTCGTGTGTGTCTTGTATCGGCAACAGTTGTTCGGAAAATGGTAGGAAAGCGACAAAATTCAACTAATTCTTTATGATTATCTTTAGCACTAAAAAGTGCTTTTTGAATGGGCCTTGCTTGCTGGACTTTTTGGCTGCCTTTCTACCGGTTTTCGGTGCCATCGTGCTGACGGTGTCTCGTACGTTCAGAGTAGCTGCTTTAACTTAAATGACGCTATTTCTCACATCACATTTCAAGTTATACCTGCTACTAGCAGCGGTGCACTTTTCTTGTACGCAGAACGGGAAACAGTGAGACGACAGGTCCTCGATGTTGCTCTCGTGTGTCTTGTTTCGGGTACAGATGCTCAGCAAATGGTAGGAAAAATGAACCACTCAACTTTTATATGGATGCCCTTGTATAGAATCAGACATCTCGCGTTCTGATTGGCTGGTGCTGTCATGGGTTAAATCAAACAGGTTTTTCAATAGTGTACTATTGAAAGACTTCAATGTTGTTGCAATACACGTTCAAGTTAACAATTTTCGATTCTATTGGTAGTTAGATCATATAAATCCTTCTACAGATCACTGAGCTATGAGCTTTAAAAATACGAGAAAGGCAAACACGCCTTATGCATTATCCTCTTCGATACTCGTTTATACCAAACATTTCAGAAAAGTTTAATTTTGAACTATTTGAGATTATGTCACACAACTGAAAATTTTATCATAAAATTGTGATCATATTTCCGATGGCATGTCGCAAGAATTATGTTGATTCATTAGATACAACAGGAGATATTAACGAACAAAAACTTATCACTCTCTCAGAGGGTAAATTTTGAAAAGGCGCCCCATAGTAAAGTAAGTCGTATTCACAAAAATGGATGGTGGAAGACAGTAAAAAAGAGGAAAAGACGACCGGGTAAAAAAAGTCCTATATAGACCTAATCCAATTAAAAACAAATTGCTTTTGAAATACCTAAAACGAACCGTTTAAACCTCCTGTGACGGCGATAATGATCTAACTTCAGTGCATTCCGTACTGTGCGTTCTTCGATCCTCCCTGAGAAGAACGTTCCCTATCTAATCGAGGAAAGAAGAGGGAATAGTCAAGTTTGGTGGATGGATTGAAAAGGACTTTTTCAATATTTATCTAAGAAGCTTTAAAGTTTTCATTTTACATGACGCATCCAATCCAACCCGCATAGCGTTTGGCTACCTGAGCGGCCATGGACACCAGACGGCTACCAAAATTGATTCAGTGACGGTTGTCAAATCCAATTTAACAAAACAAAGTCGCCTGTATCTAAGTTAGCCGAGCGTTTTCATCTTCTCCCATTCGCTGAAAATGTCAAAGATTTCACTGTGGAAAAATCCTGGTGGATACGGTTGTATCGTTTGAGTTGTATATCTGGCAGGGGTGAGGCAGTCGGTCACCAGAATGTCTGCCAGACATATTTTTCCAGCTGGCAGTGTTTAGTCAGCCATCTGGCAGCCATGCGTATGCGGGAATAGACCGTTCAACCTTTTCTATTACGATTCTAACCAAATGCCGTCGATTCTTGATTTTTTGTTGTCACTTTGATCGGTCACAATCCTGCATTTTTGTTCAATAAGCAATAAGACTCAATAAGTCTCAATTTCCAAGATCAAATCGCGATTGAATTGTCTTAAAACGACGCTAAACTTCCCCCAATAGAAACAATTACCAACGATTTTTCCCCCGTTATAACGCGAACGCATGGTTTTTTATTTCTTTCGCTCTTTGCCAAACAAACAGCGTAACGTGCGACGATCGTGTATCGCTCACGTGCACTGGGTTGCATACCTACCGGGCGTTTAGTTTTAGTTTTACCTCTTCATTAAGCAATTTTTTCGATCGCTTTGGTTCAAGCGTTTGCGTTTCAGTCTCGTTCGGTTGGGAGTAAATACTGCGAATTATTTTCATTCAAGCTGACAATAAACATTTTAACTACGTTTAAATTTTTGTTGTCTTGCAACCGTAACAGTGACAAATTTGGTGGTCAATTTCTATGTAACAACAGTTCAGAGTCTTATGTCGTTTTCGTTTTTAAATTGCACTACACCGGTGTAGCGAAAGCTGCACTGAAACCGTTCGTTTTTGCCAATTGCACTACACCAGTGCTACACTTTTTCTGCACCGATACCACTGGTGTAGCACTCATCAAAAGTTTGGTGTAGCTCTGTGCAATGGAATCGTTTATTGTAGTCAATGGTTACTGTTTATGTTTTCGTCAGTTTTGTTCGTTTATGCATGCCTCAGTGTAGCACTGCACCGGTGTAGTGCAAATTAAAAACGAAAACGCCATTAGAGATTACTACATTAAAGGAAGAAGCAATTGATTTACAACTCAGTTGAAAACCAGAATAACTCCTTAAAATCTCACTTTGCTGATTAAGCATTTTTGTTTCCCCATCAGATTTCGTAAAACTCTTGTAAATTCTAGAGAATCACAAACTATGACCATTCGAAAAATTTTCATCATTCAGTTTTCCAACTCTAGCACCAATAAATCGAAGCAATCCACATCAAACAGACCCTCTCTAATGTTCAACACTAATGTCAGCTCTGAATCGACCCAAGGTCACTACCATTCAGTCACAGTTTGCTGATTTGTCATAGTCATAAACCACGAAATGTGCATGCACATACCAGTCATTAAAAGTTGACTAAAACAAAACCGAAACAACATTCAAACCGTCACCGACGAACCCCCCGCCTACCAAAGGGCCAATGCCATCCGGGGGGGCTTTCCCAACTGAAGGCTACTAAGGGGCAATTGCGCTTTACTATTCCGTTCCGAAGCCCCAATCCGTCGCCGTAAAGCTACTCTGTAATCTGTTGCGTGTGGATTAGTGTCAATGTCCGTCCGTCCGTTCCCCACATTCTCCGGATGGACAGACCTGATGTGACGGAGCACTTTTTGGTTGATTGATTAGCCATAGCTGGATGGTTCAAACACCGGCAATTTTTTTCTATAGGGATGAAAAAATGAAAAGCGAGTTAATTCGAAATTTTTCAAAATTAGGTATTAATTTGTCAAATCAATCTTACACACGGTAGACATGAAGTACACATAAATAATACATACTTTGGACAAAACAAACACATTTTTAATAAAAGGTAAAAATGGAATACGTCAAAATTTTGATAACTTTAAGATGAGTTGAGAAGTTCCCGGTTTGAGTTTTACTTTACTCACCTAAGCGAATATGAGAGAACTACAATCCAAATTTGATTATGCGAATAACTAGTTGAAATCAAAATGAAGAAAATGATAGCCCTACTCAAATGCGTTGACAACAATGACCGATGTTGATGGTATATCCGGAAGGATGACAACAATATAATTGAAAGCAGTTGCCAGCCAATGGCTACAGAAAACGGGGTGGTAGGTACTGTATGCGATACGAATGCTTTCAAAGAGTAAATCAACGCCGTACAAAAAAAAACATTCTGCAGAAAATGTTTCGCTAGAATGATTCTGTCAGCTTCAATTGATCTAAATAAATGTTGTTTCCAAAATCGAAACTACTCTGCGCCTCGTGTGATTAATTTTATCAACAAATATAGGGCCCAATGGAAAATAGGAAATTGATTTAAAACACAATTGCACTATTCTTGAAATTGTATAAAATCTGTTCAAAACAAGTGTCTGCCGTTTACTGGGGAAGAGCAAATTTTCTCCAAACCGTTGGACTGCCTTGCCAGAGAAATACATTCCCCAACAAAAGTCTGGCCGGGTTTTCAATCTTGCCTGATTTTACGTAAATAATCAAATCCAAAAATAAAAAGTTTTGACATTTTCTTTTAACCTTTGACCTAAACCTTTGAATCTTGAAACTAAATTTCTATATTTGACTTTCAAACTTATTTCAACTGAATTTTGAACTTAAGACTTGGTCCTGCCAAGTCTGAACATGTCCGAACGATCTGTTCGATTTGGTTGCTTTCTGAGTTGTGTTTTAAATTCGGAGTAGATTCATGGGTAAACGATTTTCTGGAATTGGAAACAGTTGCGTGTTCGGATGCCTTTTTTGTGATATTGCTTGTTTTTATTTCCTATCGTTCATCAATCAGTCTTTCGTCATTCTGTTTGCTCGTTGACTAATGAAAATGTCAAATTTTTTACTGTTCACATTTCTTTTTAATTTAATTTTGTCTTTTGAATTCCGATTTTTCATTTTAAATAGTGGGCATTTGACTCCAAATTTATGATTTTTGATTTTTAGATTCTGATTTTTGATTTAAAATAATTGACATGTGAAAAAATTTTTTGATTTTTGACGATTAACATCTAGTTTTTTTTTTCATTGTACACTTTCTATTTCTACTATTCAACTTTCTGACTTTCAGTATTAACAGTCGACGATAACCTTTTAGTTTGATCTTCTGACTCTTCATTTTGACATCTGACTTAAATATGAAATATTCGAAATTCTAAATTTTACTCCTAACTTATGGTGTTCAAATTTTCGATTTTGAATTCAGAGTTTGGACTTTTATTTCTTGAAGTATCGACTTTTACCTGTGGAATTTGAAGTCCGAATTCCAGACTTTGGACTTTGAACTTTGGACTTCGAACTTTTACTTTTGTCTCTTGAGCCAATTTGTTCTGATTCCAAATTTAGATTTGGATGTAGGATTTTGGTCTTTTGACTTATTGAAATTTGACTTGCACAACTGAACTCTAGGCTTTGATCTTTGGTCAGCTGACTCAATTTGATTGAACTTTTGATCTTTGAATTTTGAGCTTCAGACTTTAGACTTTAGACTTTAGACTTTAGATTTTAGACTTTAGACTTTAGACTTTAGATTTTAGATTTTAGACTTTAGGCTTTAGACTTCAGACTTTAGACTTTAAACTCTAGACTTTAGACTTTAGACTTTAGACTTTAGACATTAGACTTTAGACTTTAGACTTTAGACTTTAGACTTTAGACTTTAGACTTTAGACTTTAGACTTTAGACTTTAGACTTTAGACTTTAGACTTTAGACTTTAGACTTTAGACTTTAGACTTTAGACTTTAGACTTTAGACTTTAGACTTTAGACTTTAGACTTTAGACTTTAGACTTTAGACTTTAGACTTTAGACTTTAGACTTTAGACTTTAGACTTTAGACTTTAGACTTTAGACTTTAGACTTTAGACTTTAGACTTTAGACTTTAGACTTTAGACTTTAGACTTTAGACTTTAGACTTTAGACTTTAGACTTTAGACTTTAGACTTTAGACTTTAGACTTTAGACTTTAGACTTTAGACTTTAGACTTTAGACTTTAGACTTTAGACTTTAGACTTTAGACTTTAGACTTTAGACTTTAGACTTTAGACTTTAGACTTTAGACTTTAGACTTTAGACTTTAGACTTTAAACTTTAGACTTTAGACTTTAGACTTTAGACTTCAGACTTTAGACTTTAGACTTTAGACTTTAGACTTTAGACTTTAGACTTTAGACTTTAGACTTTAGACTTTAGACTTTAGACTTTAGACTTTAGACTTTAGACTTTAGACTTTAGACTTTAGACTTTAGACTTTAGACTTTAGACTTTAGACTTTAGACTTTAGACTTTAGACTTTAGACTTTAGACTTTAGACTTTAGACTTTAGACTTTAGACTTTAGACTTTAGACTTTAGACTTTAGACTTTAGACTTTAGACTTTAGACTTTAGACTTTAGACTTTAGACTTTAGACTTTAGACTTTAGACTTTAGACTTTAGACTTTAGACTTTAGACTTTAGACTTTAGACTTTAGACTTTAGACTTTAGACTTTAGACTTCAGACTTTAGACTTTAGACTTTAGACTTTAGACTTTAGACTTTAGACTTTAGACTTTAGACTTTAGACTTTAGACTTTAGACTTTAGACTTTAGACTTTAGACTTTAGACTTTAGACTTTAGACTTTAGACTTTAGACTTTAGACTTTAGACTTTAGACTTTAGACTTTAGACTTTAGACTTTAGACTTTACACTTTAGACTTTAGATTTTCGACTTTCTACTTTAGATTTTAGACATCGATTTTCGACTTTCGACTTTGGACTTTGGACTTTTTACTTCAAATTTTTAATTTTACTTTAGCAAATTGGTTCTGATTCCGGAGTGGACTTTGGACTTCAATGACTTTAGAACTTTGGACTTGGCACCCTGAATTTTGGACTTAAGACTTTGGAAATTAGACTTGTAACTTTGGACTTCGGGCTTTTAGATGTTGAGCTCTGAACTCTGAGCTTGGGTCTTTTGAGTCAATTTGTTATGATTCCAGATTGTACTTGGACTTTGAACTTTCTTGAAATTTAAATTGCAACCTTTGATTTTGGTCTCTAAACTGGCTTTCCAGTTTGGAATTTGGACTTAAAACCTGATGCTTGAGACTGTAGACGCTAGAATTTTAGCACTCAACTTTTGAATTTTATCTTTTCACGTTTGACTAGTAACATTCAATACATGACTTCCAAACTTTAACATATGATTTTTAACTTTCGACTTTAGTTTTTGACCTTTGTTCTCTAGAGTTTATTTTTTTTAACTCAAAAAAGCTTGAAATATTAATTTTGGAATTGGAAATTGGCAGCTGAAAATTGAAAAATTGCTGAATAGAAAATTGAAATACGGAAAAAAGAAAACAGGAAATATAAAATCGAGAAAAAAAATTTTTGAAATTCAATAGCTTTAGTTTTTAACTTTTGATTTCCATTCGGATTTTTACTTTTTGTTTTCCTCTTCTGGCTTTCTATGCCTGTTTTATTTCTTGTTTTTGATTGTTATTTATGGTTTCTGACTGCTAATTTCTGTTTGAAAAATGTTCTTAAAACCTCAATCCAACAATCGAGTTAGAATACAGCATAAATAACAGTAGCATACGAGTTCCAGTCCGAGTCTGAGAGTACAATTTTGTTCGGAAATGATCCCTGTTGGGAGCTTTCCAATTTTGTACGGCAATTTTTAGCATGTCTCATTTGGGTTTCAGTGAAGGGCATCATTTCATCACTCTTAAGAGTGCCTTGCAGAAAAGTATTCCAAATTACAAAAGTTTTTCAAAAAATTAAAATGAAGAATGTTGTAATAATAACAACTAATAAGTATCAAATTTTCGATTATAATAATATGTAGAAGTCAAGACATAAAATTTTAGTTCGCAATACTTTTAGCGCCAGTTTGTGTGTCTTCGAAATGGAACATAGTTTCTAAAAATGTGGCTCTCTCCAGTCCGTATTTCAATTCATTGATTCGCAAGTTTGGTGACAAAGGTACATTTACTTCGTACTACTAACCTTATTTTAAGGCACTCGTAACTGAACATTTTTTTCAAATTAACCCCGGTAGCCTAACTTTTTCGCTTGTCAACAGGTTTTTTTCCCTACATATATGCTGTAACAACAACCGTCTAATTAACCTTGTAGCGAGACACATTTCCAACACGCCTTGAAATTAGTTGCACCAGTCTGTAAGTGTTCCTGCTGACCCTAGGGTGCGTACTAAATAAAGCCACTTCGGACTCCGAGTGCCGACATTGATTGCGTCACTAGTCAAAGTGATTTCGTCGTCAAAGTGAAGTAGCTGAAGTGAAGGGTATCATCGTCGGTGGGACCACACACACACACGGCTGATCTGAAAGGGTTCTTCGAACCCTGCTCCGGTGAAGCAACTATTGCAACTTTTAAAATTTCAAGTACCCACCACCAGAGCCGGCACGGATAACCATAACCGCGCTCAGTAAACTGAAATGAATTAAAACGCAAAATGGGCTGTCATCCGCGGCAGATAATTAGTGCGTCGCCCTGCACCGCTGATCATTATGATCCTCACCCGGCACTACTCGATAGTGGTGTGTAACAGTAACCAAGCACTGCACCGGCTGTAACTAACTAACTAACTAACTAACCGGCACTCTAACGTGCACAGCTTTTGCAGGCAATTTTCGCTTGGACTAAATGCAAAACATACGATAAATAAGCGAATTTCGTAATCGTTGCTTTGCCGCTGAAGGGACGCTTTCCTCGAATGGATGGATGTAACTACCTCCTGATGGTGAGCGATGAGTGTTTTCGTAAGTTTTTTTTTCGACCGCACTGGATGCAATTTGTGCATCGAGTGTAACAAAAATGAAGTGGCAGCAAAATTATATTACAGCTTTTTGAGGTGTAAAAAACAATAACAATGAAGAGCTTATCTCGGACACATAAATTTTACAATCTCAAACTACGCAATCTCACTTTTCCATGCAGAATACGTGATGTTTTTCTCTGTTTTTTTTTCATTTCGGGAGTATTTCATTTGTAAAATTGAGATGAGTTAAAGTAGCTTGTACATAAAACCTAATTTATCATATTAACACTTATAAAATGAAAAACTAGAAAACGGACGAAAAATCTTGTTTTTGCATAGAAGTTCCATTATCCACTACAAATTCACCAAAACTCCTCGAAAGCGTATCGTATTTTGAGGCCATCGATTTACTACCCCGCCTCGATGCTGTGTTTGCCTCAAATGGATTCTAATGTTTATTTTCGGAAAATGATCGATTCCAAATGGATTGCAAGAAACCAACAGGTATTAAGTTTATTTTTCAAACTTTCATCATATTCTACTGGGTCTGGGTCATTTCGCCGAATGCCATTTCACCGGTAAAATCATTTGGCCGAAATGGTAACTTCGCCGAATCCTTCAATTGTTTGAATATCATAATTGAAATCGACTTAAAATAAAGACAAATGAAAGATGATAGTGTTTACGTTGGATTCTTGACCTTCAATCGTACATTTTAAATATCTCACGTTCAAAACAACGGATAAATTCATTTCCTCGTGTTTCATCTAGAAAGACTACTCTTGAATATATTTTCAGATTGATTCATGATCATCAGAACGGAATTCTCAAGACAAATTGTTGACTTTATTAGCTACTAAGCATAAAAACTTTTGCATTTATGTATTTACCAGGTAGGTGTTTGTATGCGAAGTGTTCCTTCTGGCGAAATAATATTTTCGACGAAATGACCATTTCGCTGAAATGACCCTTCCGGAAAATTATTCTTATTTAATTTCAACGAAAGTTACTCTTTCGGTGAACTGAACCTTTCGGTGAAATGACCCTTTCGGCGAAATGTATTTTTCGCCGAAATTATCCTTTCGGCAAAATAACCCTACCGACAAAATGGCTCTTTCGACGAAATGGCGAAATGACCCTTTCGGTTAAATGACCCTTTCTGTAAAATGACCTATTTGGTGAAACCTTCGGCGATTTTCCAATCATAGAAAGGGCATAGGAGTACTCCAAAAAATCGACTTTTTCAACCGAGACTCAGTTTCTCAAATTTAGATTCAAATGAAAAGCCGTACGATTCCGTACGCGACGGTTGTGTAAGCAATGATGCTATTAATAGTGATAATAGTGAAGAAAAGCTTCAAAACTGGAACTCACTTCGATTTCTCAGCAACGGTTAAACCGATTTTCAAAAATCATGATTTAAATTAAAGCTCTTAGTTTCTTGATAGTTACTATGTTATTTCATCTAGATCCAACTTCCGGTTCCGAAATTATAGGGCAATGAGTATCAAAACTCTCAAACTGTCATACAAAATGATGCAAAATCGATACGCATCGGTACATGCTGGTACGGAAAAAAAAGAAAACACCATCGCCTAGCACACAGCTTGCTTAGTTCAATTTTGTATAACGTGCAGGGTTGCCACATTTGAATCTATATTAACTTGACAGAACTGTTTCTAAATTGAAAAGGTAATGGTAGTTTATACCAGAGAAAGTTTTTGATTTTACTCAAGTTTGTAAAAAAAATCTTGACAGTATTTTCTAGTGATGTTTCCGAAAATATAGGTAATATGACGCATCATTACACCTCTAGGTAGATTAAAAAAAGGTGTTTTCTGTTATTTTTATATTTTTTAAGCAATCCACTAAATATCAGTGTATAAATTTTTTCTCACGAACGCTTTTTCAGTGGCAAAGATTTGAAGAAATTGCATGCAAAAGTACCATTTCTGGAATTTTTTCTACAAAAATTAGCTAGTGTGACAGCTATTTTGTGAGCCTATTATGTCTATTTCATACTACTATTGATTTACATGTCGTGTAAAATTTCATTATTTTTTTCTGTGTACGTACTGTGACTATAAAATTAAAAATGTCTTTAACTATCGTGCATACTTCCAAGCACCGACAGGATATAAAATCCATCAATGCGAAAGCTGGGTGGATGGATAAAACCTGGGTTCGCAAGTTGTATCACGAATATTCGACGATGTTTTTCTGTGTGATAATGGACGATAAAACTTATGTGCTGGAAAACTTGAAGCGGCTTCCTGGAATGTTTTTTTATATTGCCATATAACAAAACGAAACAGAGGAGCATTTCAGGACGAAAAAAAATGCTAAATTTCCCAAACAATATTCGGTTTGGCAGGCAATATGCAGCTATGGTCGAGCAAACCAAAAGCTTCATCACTACCGGAACGGTAAATAAGAAAATATACTGTGAAGAATATCAAAAAAGCGATTGTTACCATTCCTATGCAGCCATAACGTTCTCTCGCTATTCTGGTCTGATTTGGCATTTTGTCACTACGCCAAAGATGTTTTGGAATGGTAGAAAGCGAATGGAGTACATATTGTACCGATACAGGACGAATCCACCTAAAAGCTTACCGGAGTTGCAACCTATCGAGCGATATTGGGCTCTCGTGAAGAATGAACAACAATAAAAATTTCGAAAATCTTGGACAAAAGCAGCTTAATCGGTTACATCGGTTAATTTCAAAAAGTCGTAGTCTCTTCATGCAGCCTAATTCAGTAACTGTAATTAGTTTTAAGATGACTAATAATGCACAATTAAATATAAAAACAATGCATCTTGCAATGAAACTAACAGCAAATTTGTTTTTTATTCTAAATTGAATCTGTCCAGATTTTTTCTCAAACAAGCAGTTTTCGCTCAAATTATAAAATGAGTGAATGAGAGAACGACAGAAAAAAACACTATTTTTAAAGAACTGTTCCGCATGTGTTGGCGACTGAATATGTATTTTTTTCTTCACAATTCACAATTCTAAGACTCCATGACATAAAATTCATTGAAATAAAAAAAAATCACTAGTAGCAACCGCCGCGACTTGAACCGAGAATCATTGGATCGCAAGTACGTCTGTTAATCGACTGAGCCACAGAAGCAAGCATCTGCTTGGCTGGTAAAAGGTGCATTTAAATTTATACAGTCGAACCTGCTAGCAGAACGCAAGTTACAGTCGAAACCAGTAAAATTCAAGCTCATCTAACATTAAGTCATCACAACTAAAATTTTGACAAATTAGGTCTTTATGAATTACATCGTATGAGGGATTAAGTCACCTGTAAAATTCAAAATTTTTAGCCAATCGGTTTCTCATCAAAACATTTAGTGTGCGTTCATGGCCAAAGTTTCAAAGGATAAGGAAGATTATGGACTAAATTTCGAAACGTTGGTCGTTAAGAATTGATTTTTTAAATTTTAGCATTTTATTTGAATTATTTATTAATCAAAAATAAATTATTTAAATTTGATTTGTGATTCATTTTAAAATAATTTATTTAATTTTTTGAATATGTTATTAAAATTAAATTACTATAGTATTTGGCGTTACTGGCCAAAGTTTCAAAGGATAAGGAACATGAAGGAATCGCTTTCGAAACGTTACTCGTTAAGGGGCAATTTACAATCTCTAGGGAAACAGTTATTTCTGCAAAATGCAAAAGTAGTTTTCTTCGCTGCCGTAGAGCGGAAAAAATGAAAATTGAAATAGAAATATTAATTTATTTGATACTTCTTTCTTAATAAATTGATGCTTTTTCCTTAAAGATTCCTCCAGCCGTAGCGAAGCGAACAGCTTCTGCGTTTTTTAACAATGCATGTTTCCCTTAAATTGTATGTAACGTAAAATGAATATTTTGACGAATAATCGATTAACAAAAATGACCATCTTTGAGTTAAGAATTTTATTGCATCCATATGAATCCTGAATTCATCTTTAGATTTTCCTTTCAGAGCTTGAAGTCGGATAACATTCAATAGTAATTGGTAATACCATAAGATCTTACATTTGAATGTAGAACTGGAGAAATCTTTCCAGTCATCACTTGGAGATCGACGTGCGTTACATTCCGACGTCTTTGAACCGTTAAAGACAAAGAATTTACAAGACCTGTACATTCGCATAGTTTTGAGATCTGGGTTGAATATTATGTGAACCCTTTTTATGTGGTCTCTCCTAAGATGGTTCGAAATAAAAAAAATCATTGACTTCTAATTCTGGAACCGGGAGTCGGATCCGGATAAAATTCAATCTTAGTTTTGTGAAAATTTGATGAATCATTCGAATGAGAAACCGGTGTGACATTTATTTTGGTATTTGTGATCACTCTTTCGGATATTTCTGAAACCAAGAATCGGGGTCCAGTACAGTAGGAATCGAACGCCTTAGCAACAACCGAAAAGTAAAACATTTACTGAAATAGCACACTTTAAAAATACCAAAATTTCTCGGGAACCACTTAGAAGGAAAACTAGTTGGGAAATACTTTGACGAAAAAAAACAAACGAAACGGAAACAAATCGGATTAAAAAGTTTCTGTACAAATCACGGATAAAAATATTTCGTTGGTTTTTTCCGCAAGTTTATTTTGTCGGGGGCGCCTTTTCAAAATTTACCCTCTGAGAAGAGAGTGATAAGTTTTTGATCGTGAATATCTCTTGTTGTATCTAACGAATCTACATAATTTTTTCCTACATGCCATCGGAAATATGATCACAATTTTATGATAAAATTTTCAGTTGTGTGACATAATCTCAAATAATTCAAAATTAAAATTTTCTGAAATGTTCAAAAAATTCAATAGAATCGAAATTTTTCAACTTAAACGTTTACAGCAACATCATTGTAGTATTTCAATAGTACACTATTGAAAAACCTGTCTCATTTGCCATCTGATACATACCCGGTGAACGACCATTATTAGGTTAAAACCGGGGGTAAATAAACGATATAATAATAATGTCTCATTTGACCCATGTCAACACCAGCCAATCAGAATGCGTTCTGAGGAAGAGAACAAAATATCTGCTGCTGTACAACAAATCGTTCGAGAAAAATGTTCCGAACAGTGCTTAATACCATAGTGAGTTCCACAATTTGGTCCTTCTGAAAGGCAGGAATAAATCCCGTAAAGCATCTTGAAAGTTTCTACCAATGAAATGCAAACCCGAAATGAAATAATCGAAATCAAAATTCTATATGCTGCTAATTCAATAGCCGTTAGGATCGTCCATTAGTGAAAAAGCTACAAACAAAATCACGTAGAAAGAAACCTCTTAACAAAAATTGGATCAGTTTGGATTCTATCGCCACTGCGAGCAGATGTATTTTGTGTCGTTTGCAAA
Source organism: Malaya genurostris (assembly GCF_030247185.1). Taxonomy (NCBI): domain Eukaryota; kingdom Metazoa; phylum Arthropoda; class Insecta; order Diptera; family Culicidae; genus Malaya; species Malaya genurostris. The sequence continues at coordinate 150,938,829 of NC_080570.1, forward strand.
GCTAGTTTCGCTTCCGACAAGAGCGACTACGTCACAGCTGCCAGTCATTTGCATTGGTGAAAAAACAACGGTGAAGAGCATCACACAAAATCAGCCGTTCTAATGGCTCTAAAAGTTTTCTAAAGAATTATTAGGATTTGTTGTTCGCAAATCGAAGGTAAATATCCTCAGTTTAGTGCAAATCTAGAACTGTTTGATTGGAATTGTGTACTTTTTGCTGTGTGAAATTCACAGTAATCGAGATCAAGTGAAACCTTCTTGTTTTTGCGAAACATGTGAAAAAGGGGAACGCTTGCATAATTCATACAATTGATCAACTAATTGATATTCAGAAGTGTTCAGAAACATGTCAGTTGTTTTCGTATTCACGATATCCAGTTATGTCTCTGACATTACCCACCCGCCTTTTTTTTGTTCGATATGATCTTAAATGAACTTCAAACTAAGATTTCCTTCATCTCGAGTACTGCTATCGAAAGTTTTCATCCGATTTTTGCCATAGAAAACAAATTCAGCTTGTCGAATAATTCAAATGCATACATTTTCCTCCATTTCCCTGACACCTGTTAAATTACGAGGCACCAAACAGCGTAGATCACTCTGGCATACAGTAATTGTTTGACTGTGCCCCTATTCTGATGTGAACCCATCTGTAACAGCTCCGGAAATGTCCATCCAATTATCGTGTTCTACTTCAATTCTACCAACGAAAAAATGATAATCATAAAAAGGTGAAATATTTCGGGATGTGTGTGTGTGTGCACCATATGACTAATGGTTTGCATGGAAACTAAGCGGAACTCTAGACGACGTTCCAACCGGATGAAATATTCTCATTGAGGTTCAAAACTCTTCGGCCTCTCGTCAGGTCTAACTTGAAATTGTTTCCTCAGACGTCTCATTCCATTTAGTAATTAAAACTTTTTCAGCGTCGTACGAGTAAATTACTTCATTAGTAACAACTTCGCAAAGGGAGGAAGATTAGTTCAGAGTTGAGTAATTTCCGAACCCACTCGGTTTCAGCGAAGTTCGTTTGCGGAATCACTGCCGAGCCGCGCGAACCCATCGTATGCAACTTCTAGCGGATATACAACAACAACAAAAAATGGGTCGCTCTAATTACGGAACCGTTACAACTGCAGCAGTATTGTCGAATATCGCATCGGATCAAACCTCGGGAATAATTACGCGCTTTAGCTGGCACAACTCGGAACCCATTGGCCGACCGGTCGTGGGATTCCGTGGCCATATTGAGAACGGTTCTTTTTCCCGATTCTCATGACCCTCACCGACGACGGAGGTGTGATGTGTTGCGATGCGATGCGATGCAATGCGGGTGGGAACAACCAATGTTCAGCGGAAACGCCCGAGACGGAATCAATCGAAGGTCAACATCCTCTGGGTGGGCTTAATGTGTATATGCTGATGGGGGAAGGCAAACAAGCATCACCTGTGGGACGCCTCGGAAGGTGCGCGAGCTGGTTTCGTTCGCTCACAATTAGTATTGTTTTCCATGCAAAACAGGTGTTATCTGCAGTGAATGGGAGGGGAGAGAGACCCTTCACTTTACTCCGACCAATCTTCGAGCTTCGCAAGCTTCGATGTTATTAACCATATTTCCGCTAAAGACCCTATCTCTCTCTCTGTCTTTGTCCCGTAATGTGTTCCATCAGAATCGGTGCTACAACCGAACAGCCACCATAGCGCTACTACGGTATAGTTATGCAAAATGTCACGCATGAGGCTTTTTCCGCTTTGATTCGGTTCGGGTCGAGTGTTGTGTTAGCTTGCATTGATCGCGACACTGCCACGGGATCACGGGCACAGCGCCAACACAGAGTTCAGAAGTTGTTCCCCCCTCTCGCGTGCGCCGAGACCTCCGCATCTCCGACCGGTGAAATGGCATAGCTAATGAGTGGTGCGCCGGTTGGTCTGTTCGATGGCAGTCTGGACTGGACGGAATCACCTGGCTTAGATACGACATTCGCAGTCAATAACTAACTGAACGAATGAATGGAATAACGAATGAGAGAAGGTATGACTAATTCGATGCTCGGCGAGAAAAAAAAACAGCATTTATTTTACTCTCTCTCACACACATATTTATGCAAACGGTGCGAGGAATGGCTTTTGTTTATCTCGTGTTAATGGTCTTTATTTATTTTTACCATCAGCAGGCTTCAGTGTTGTAATCTCATGAAATATCCGATTCGTTGTTTTCGTGCACTAATTATAATTTTGAATTAAATACATAATTTTGGTAGCGGAGATTCGAGATTATGAGGACTTATCAAGAATTCCTAATTATGCGAATTATCTGGATTCGAACAAGTTTCACTACAACATATTAGGTAAATTACCTAATATGTTGTGGTGAAACTTGTTTGAATCCAGATAATTTGCATAATTAGGGATTCTTAAAAAAATCATCATAATCTCGAATTAAAATAAGAATAAAGTCAGTTCCAATTTAGGAGTTTTTGACTACTATTTCCAATACTTCCAGAACCGTGAACTAGGAATTAAAATAGCCGAAATTGGTTTGTTTGCCCAACAATCAAATGAAATACAATTTGTAAAGACTGCCCCAGAAAGAATGGACGAACTTTGATTTCGCTGTAAATAATTCACAAGTGCTAGATATTCAAATTTCATTCGATATACTGATAATATTAGACTACAAAAACAGAAAATTTGCTACTTAGCCATTGTAGACTAGCTGGCGCACCTTCTTGCGAACGTTCCTCATTACATTCTGTACAGACTTTTTGGCGACAAGTTTTGACACTTTTTTTCAATCTTTTTCGAACTGTTGAATGGTTTCGGCTGCCGACACATGTTTCCTAAGATGTGCCTTCGTTAATGCCCAAAATTCCTCAATTGGTCGAAGTTGTGGGCAATTCGGTGGATTCATGTCTTTTGGGACGAAGGTGACACTTTTGGTAGTATACCATTCTACCGTTGATTTCGAGTAGTGGCAAGAAGCAAAATCTGGCCAGAAGACAACAGGATCCTTGTGGCTTCGGATCATGGGTAGAAGTCGATTCCTTGATGTATATTTCGCTGTTTTCTTGAAGCAGTGGTGATGAAGGGTTTCGAAATCTTACCGCAACTACAAATTGCTTGCCAGACCATAGCTTTCTTACCAAATTTTTCGACTTCAATCGATGTCTTGGACTGGTTTAACACTTGCCCTTTTCGCACCGTATAATATTGTGGTCCCGGCAAGGATTTGTAATCGAGTTTCACGTAGGTTTCGTCGTCCATGATTATGCAGTTCAAATTTCCAGCAAGAATCGTATTGTACAGCTTTCGAACCCTCGGCCTGATCGATGCTTCTTGTTTCGGACTACGTTTTGGTTGTTTCTGCTTCTTATAGGTTCGAAGATTCAAACGTTCTTTAGCACGAAGAACATTTGACTTCGAAGTGCTCACTTTTTTGACCACATCCCGAACTGAAACCTCCTTCTTTTGCTCGAACGCCTTCAGTATACGTTTATCCAACTGAGGGTTAGCAGGACCTTTTTTCAACTCGTTTTCGGTTTATCCTCGAAGGTGTTATCCTCACCGAACTTCCTGATTGCATTTCGCACGGCTTTTTCACTTACTGCTTCCATTTTTGCTATCTTTCTCAGTGACAGTCCGTTTTCTGTGCACCATTTGTACACAAACGTTGTTCTGCTGAAAGTCCACGCATTTCGAAACAAACTAATGAACACGAATAAACAACTGCACAGGTGGTTAGAGAAGAGTGTGAACAACAGGAAGCAGCCATAAAAATTGCCAGATTCTGAACCATTCCGAAATGGCAGCGGTTTTTGGTTGCGTCCATACTTTCTGGGACAGTCTTTACTTCCATTTAGCCGTATAATTCTGCAATTGAACAGGTTTGGTTAGTTGATGACCAAATACATTTGATTATGGGTTTATCGGGTCTTCGTTTGAGAACTCGGTAGTACCGGAAATCACGCCAACTTTTCAAAAACGGCTGGATATCGAGATTTTTCACGTGACATCACAAAATTGGTAGTTGATATTTTGTCTTATTAAATAATATATTTATTATGACACACTGCATAAGCGCGAAGATGCCTAGGGCATTACATTTACTATCCGTAACTCTGGCAATGGAACTCGGGCTCAAAAATATTCAATATGTTCGAATGGGGCAAATTTTCTGCGATTATTAAAACAATAACCGAAATCGGGTTGTTTGACCGTCTACTGATAAAAACTATCAATTGGAGAAGTTTTGAGGTCGATGTAGAAAACTTTTTATGGTTTTTCGCCTTTTTCAGTGATGGTATACAACTATATATGGAAATATAGGGTACACACTTTACCCTATATTTCCGGAACCGGAAGTCGGATCTGGATGAAATTTAGGAATTACGTATGGGACCACAAGACCTTTCATTTGAACCTAAGTTTGTCAAAATCGGTCGCGCCATCTACGAGAAAAGTTGGAACACATATTTTAATTTTTTTCACATTTTACCCCATAACTCCGGAACCGGAAGTCGGATCCAGATAATATTCAGGATTTTGGTATGGGACTACAAGACCTTTCATTTGAATCTAAGTTTGTGAAATTCGGTTCAGCCATCTCCGAGAAAAGTTAGTGCAAAAAAAACGTTACTTACACACATACGCACATACACACATACACACACAGACATTTTGCGTACTCGACGAACTGAGTCGAATGGTATATGACATGCGCCTCGGTTCAAAACTCGGTTTTCACAGTGATTGCATAACCTTTCTATTTGAGAAAGGCAAAAAGCATAGAAAACTCGTTTCCTTGTTTGTAGGTCGGTAAATATTAAATATTTATACAGTTTCTGAAGTTCACGCACTTGAGAGAAGCCTCCTGAAAAAAATTTATATATCACTTGGATAAATCATAGTTCAACTTCGAACGTATTCTTCTGAAGAATATCAAGTTCTACTCTGGCCGCCGGGATAAAGCTTGTTCGCGAAAAAATCGTGACCGTTTAATTTGAAATACAACTAATTTGCTGTTAGTTCAATCCATGATGCACTTTTGAATTTTAATAGTGCATTATTAGCTATCGTGAATCTAATCCTAGGTACTTAATTAGACTGCGTGAAGAAACCATGAATTTGTTAGTTTACTCCAGCCATTAGGCTCGATGCAGACTTCTCTACAACCAATTTTGCTGCTTGTGTCCAAAATTTTCGAAATTTTTCTATAGTTGTAGCTTGTTGTTTATTTTGCGAGAGTTTTTCCTTCATGAAAGCCCCATACCGCTCGAATGGTTCCAATCCCGGGCAATTAGGTGAATTAACTTCATTCGCTTTAATGGTACTTCTAAACCACGCTCTGGAATTTCCCATGAACTTTACCTAATACACTTCAATCGAAGTGATGTAAACAATTTGAAAACTTTAGAAAAAGTACGTTTCATTTCCCACATTAAAATTCATTGGGAACATTATAAACGGCATAATCGTATTGCAAACTTAACGCAATGTCGTCGTTGCCAAGGCTTCGGTCATGGAACCAAAAATTGTCATATGGATATACGGTGTTTGAATTGTGGTAAATCGCATTCGAAAGACGTTTGTCCAATGAATGAAACCACTGATGAATTTTCATGTTCAAATTGCAATGGAAATCATAAATCCAATTATTTGAAATGTCCTGTCAGGGAAAAAATTTTAAACGCTCGTTCGCTTAGACAACAAGTCAAATCAACGACCTTAAATTTACAGAATATACCTGAAAATTCTTCTAAGGCACCTGCCAATTCGTCTTCTAACGAAAACAATTTATTGACAGGTAGATCGACCTCGTCATCATCTTCTTCTAATGTCAGTTATGCTGGTATATTAGGTAGAAAGCTATCTCCTATTTCTTCTAATGTAAATATTCAAAACACAGGACCGCCTTGCAGTTCTTCTTCGAACGAAAACAATTTATTAATAGGTAGACCGGCCAAATCATCTTCTTCTAATGGCAGTCTACCTACAAATATTCCTTCAATGCCATTCGCTTCTTTAAATGAAGTCGATTTAGGCGATATAACTGAAAATAAAATGATCTACCTACAAGATCAACTTTTTCAAATGATCATCCAAATGAATTCGACTTCATCACTTTTTGAAGCATTTCAAATCGGATGGAAATTTGCAAATAATATTATAATGAATTTAAAATTTAACAGTGATATTAAATAATTATTTGAATATTTTAAATTGGAATGCTCGATCTTTGAAATCGAGTGAAGATGAATTTTATAATTTTCTCAAAGTTCACAAAATTCATATTGCCATTGTGACAGAAACTTTTCTTAAACCAAATGTAAAATTGAAAAGTAATCCACATTATGTGGTTCATCGATTTGACAGGTTTACTGGAATTGGTGGTGGAGTTGCCATTTTTGTCCAACGGCAAATTAAACATCGAATTTTACCTTCTTTCAATACTAAAGTTATTGAAAGCTTGGGAATCGAAGTTGAAACCATTCATGGAAATTATTTCATCGCTGGAGCATATTTGCCATTCCAATGCACCGGCGAACAATTAAATTTCTTTAAAGGCGATTTGCAAAAACTTACAAGATATCGATCGAAATTTTTCGTAATAGGGGACTTAAATGCTAAGCATGTCCAGTGGAATTGTAGGCAAAATAACAGTAATGGTAAAATACTTCATAATCAACTCTTAGCTGGTTACTTTACAGTTCTTCATCCCAGTAATCCTACTTGTTTCTCTTCCGTGAAAAACCCGTCTACAATTGATCTGGTTCTAACAGATCAAAGTCACATTTGTAGTGAACCGATTACTCATGCTGATTTTGACTCAGATCATCTTCCTGTAACATTCAGACTTTCCAACGAAGCTATAATTAATCCAATTAGTTCTATTTTCAACTATCATAGAGCTAATTGGTTGGATTACAGATCTCACATTGAAAATCATGTGGATCATGAAACTATTTTAGAAAATTCTGCGGACATCGACACAGCAATTGATAATTTGAATCATTATATTATCGAAGCTAGAAATCTTTCAGTTCCCAAAGCTCAAACTAAATTAAATTCTCCTATCATCGATGACAATCTTCAACTGCTCATTCGGTTGAAGAATGTTCGTCGACGACAATATCAACGTTCTCGTGATCCTGCTATGAAAAACATAGTTAAGGATTTACAAAAAGAAATTAAACATAGATTTACTCTTTTGCGAAATGAAAATTTCGCTAAAGAAGTTGAACAAATTAAACCATATTCTAAACCTTTCTGGAAACTTTCTAAGGTTCTTAAGAAACCTCAGAAACCAATTCCTGCTCTCAAGGAAGGAAATCAAATACTTCTTACAAATGGTGAAAAAGCTCAAAAACTTGCTCAGCAGTTCGAGAGTGTCCACAATTTTAATTTAAACGTTGTGAGTCCTATTGAAAATGAAGTCTCACTGAAGTATGATCATATTTCAACCCAAGTGTTATCACACGATGACATTATTGAGACGAATTTTGATGAAATTAAATCAATTATTAGGAAACTCAAAAACATGAAGGCTCCTGGTAATGATGGAATTTTTAATATTCTTATTAAAAATCTTCCCGATGTTGCCTTGAGACTCCTGGTTAAAATTTTCAACAAGTGTTTTTCATTAGCTTACTTCCCAAAAAGATGGAAAAACGCTAAAGTAATTCCTATCCTAAAACCTGATAAAAACCCAGCAGAAACATCAAGTTATCGCCCAATTAGCTTACTTTCTTCTATCAGTAAACTTTTTGAAAAAATTATCTTGTTAAGAATGATGACTCATATAAATGAGAATTCAATTTTTTTACCAGAGCAGTTTGGATTTCGTCATGAACATTCAACTACTCATCAACTTGTCAGAGTAACGAACATGATAAAATCAAATAAATCTTCTGGGTTATCCACTGGAGTTGCTCTTCTAGACATAGAAAAAGCATTCGACAGTGTTTGGCACAAAGGTTTAATAGCAAAAATGTCTGATTTCCAGTTTCCTATTTATTTGATCAAAATGATTCAAAATTATTTAACTGATCGTACTCTTCAGGTTAGCTATCAGAATTGTAAATCTGAATTGCTACCCGTACGAGCCGGTGTTCCGCAGGGTTCGAGTGTAGCTCCAATCTTGTATAATATTTTCACTTCTGATCTTCCAAATCTACCCGTTGGTTGTCAGAAATCGCTATTCTGTGACGACACAAGTCTGTTAGCCACAGGTAGAAATCTAAGAGTGATCTGCAGTCGCCTACAAAGAAGTTTAAATATTTTCAGTGATTATCTGTCAAAATGGAAAATTAAACCAAATGCAGCAAAAACGCAATTAATTATCTTTCCTCACAAGCCAAGAGCTTCTTTTCTAAAACCAAACAATAATCACATTCTCAAATTGAATGGCTTGGAATTGACATGGTCTGATCAAGCTAAATACTTAGGTTTAACGTATGACAAAAAACTCACTTTCAAGGATCACATTGAAGGAATCCAGGCAAAGTGTAATAAATATATTAAATGTTTATATCCTCTTATAAACAGAAATTCTAAGCTCTGTCTAAAAAACAAATTGTTAATTTATAAACAAATTTTCAGACCAGCCATGCTTTATGCGGTACCAATTTGGTCAAGCTGTTGTTCCACCAGGAAGAAAACGCTTCAAAGGATTCAGAATAAAATTCTGAAAATGATTCTGAAGCGTCCTCCCTGGTTTAGTACAAATGAGTTACACAGACTCACAAATATAGAACCATTAGATGTAATGTCACATAATATTATAAGCAAATTCCGACAAAAATCGATGCAATCTTCAATTGAATCGATTCGCTCTCTGTATTAGTTAGTAAGTTAGTATATAAGTTCCTTTTCCCCATTACACAATACAAGTAGGTTTAGAATTTTCCCTACACAAAAATCTCAGAATTGCGGAAGCAAATGATGTCTTCATGGTAATAACCAAATCATATATATATAACAGGGCTGAAAAGTCACCACTTGTGGCTGAACACCCAATTTAAATCTTAATAATTTAATTTTAACTCATATTCCAATAAATAGTTATTAAAAAAAAAAAAAAAAAAAAAAAAAAAAAACTTCATTCGCTTTATGTAATTCCCAAACATCTTTGGCGGTGTGACAAGATGCCAAATCACACCAGAATAGCGAACTGTATCGAACAAGCAAGGTGCCGGTGCTTGAAAGTATGCACGAAAGTTGGATACATTTAGATTTTCCTACTCCGGTTTCAACTATTTGGTCGTTCACCGGGGGACAGTCACAGCATGTACAAAAAAAATCTGGGCACTTCTGCAATATTTGCTTAATCTGTGCATTCTTCTGGTGCTTCTTGAGATGCGTTTTTGCTCCGCTCCCAGCCTCTCTGACTGTTGTGAAACGTGTAACGAAAGATTTAGAAACGCGATAATTCAATTCAATTGTCGTCTTTGCCTCGCCAGTGCTTAACAGATTATGTTGAACTGTTATACCACCTAGCAGTTCAACATAAACCGCTATGCAGACGTAAAGTGTGTGCTATTTTGCAAAACATTTTTTACCTTTCTCTATAGAAAGGTATTAGACTTACTGGAAAAAACGACTATCGAACGATGCCTCGGAGACCCATGGTTTTATATACGATTCGACTCAGTTCGACGAGATCGGAAAATGTCTGTGTGTATATGTGTGTGCACTTTTCGAAGATATTTTACCGCTCGTTTGAAAGTTACTGTCGGGCCATTGATCAAGTTCAAAGATCAAATGGCTGCGACTTCTGGTTCCGGAGATATGGTGGTAAAAGTGACGTAACCGACAAAACACGTTGTTTTCGGAAAGCTCTAAGGCTCAGGCACCTTGGCAAAAGTCCCCATACAAAATTTGAGCTAAATCGGATATGGGTAAGGGGTGCTGCCAGGCGGTTAAAGTTTGGGTAGGGCGGTTCGACTTTGAAAAATCACCATGAGATTTCCGAAGTCGAAATTTTTTTTTTTGATGCCGAAGGTCTTAGAATTGCATAAAAGTCCTAGAAAGTCGATTTATTCAGAATTTTTTTAAGATGACACTGAATCTCGACGTTTCATGCAATTTTTCGATTTCGGAGATGTGAACCTTTCAAAGATTTTTTTTCTTAGCTCGATTTTCTCGAAGATGGCCGAATCAGTTTTAACAAACTTGGTTTCGATTGAAAGCTACTCTTAGCTTGTAAAAATCGCGTTTTTTCTATCCGTAAATCTTTTTTCAGAAAGTGACCAATGATCAAATTCAAGTATATTATACCTGATACTTTTGCTTTAGAGAATGTTGTCGGCTAGTCGACTTAAGCGCTGAAGCCCCCTTTAACGAACTTACCAAATAAACCTGGATGAATTTGTGTTAGAAATTATCAGCCCAAATTCGCGTCATAAGTTATCATAGTAAAAAAAATTATAATGACACTGTTTGAATGACAAGAGAAATGCATTATCACACCAACTAGTGGATTAGGAAAAAGTGTTTTATACTGTTACTGGTCGATTCAGTTTTAATTTTATAAATAATGTATTTTTTTCCCACAAAAGAAATATTTACGGATCCTTTATGTGGCTATATGTGAATTAAAATAGAAGGTCATCTTGCTCGCTTTATTGTCCACAACTACATATTTCTTGTCTGATCATAAATGCGTTGCACTTGCTCGATACAATATACGACCTATTACATTCTACTTCGGTGTCCGATTTGGTTGGTGGAAACTATCAAACTGTATTTGACCTTTAAGTCGGCCGAATGTCAACTTAACGAGCGTCACAAAAAGTTTTCTCAAATGTTTCAAGTTATCAATTTTAATCCCATCCCATCGAACTTAGGCCTCCCTTTAGGTAGATTCGTAGATTCGCGAGAAATAGTTTTACATCGTGCTACGATTCTCCCTCGCGCTTTGTTGTCATTTGGGTTTGTGAAGCTGAACCAGACATAATCAGAGAGTGCAGAGCAGTGCGCCCGGTAGCCCCCGAAGCTTAGCGAAGCGGCTTCTGGAGTGTTATTGTTCTGGCGGTGCGTTTTGTGAGCTTTTCTTTCTCTCGGCGCGTGGAACAACATGCTCACCTGCCCGCTAGCCTCGCTGACTGACTGACTGATGGAACCGCCGGTGGTCGTCGTCTATGTTTTTGTGTAACGCGCCCGGGGACAAGCGTGTGCATTCGCGATGGTGCAGCGACGCCAGCGGTCTCTAATGTTGTACGGGCTCCGGGCTCAGAAATTTTTCGTTCACAGTTAGTATGTTGTTTACTTTCTCGCCATAGACACAGCCACAAGGACCCGGGTCCCCTGGTTTGTACGACGAGCGCGCGCGCGTGTGAAGTATGTGCGTTTTTGCGGGGGTTCGTTTTGGGCCTACAACAGACACAACCTGCCGAAGGGGGGCCTATCGTGATTGATAGTCGCGTGTGTGCGGAAATCAAATGCGATTAGAGGGTGGACTGAAATAATTTTTTTCCAGGGCTCAATAAGTGGTTGCGAGTGAATGGTTTAAATAATTAAACGCAACGAAAAAACAAAAGTGATTGAACGGGGCAAAATTTTCCGGGTACAATCGAGGGGAGAAGTGGGAGTAGTTTCCATAATCGAGTTTCGCCCGCTGTGTTCGTGTTCGAGAGTGATGAAACAATGTTACCAGCGCAAGTGAATAAGAATTCCACCAACGACGCACTTTTATTACCGCTCAAAATGTTGAAGATTTTGGACGTTTTGAAATGGCCATAGGACAAAAATGCAAAATCATTTACAGTTTGTGAAAAATTTATTCCATAATTGCTTCAACCAGCAGCACGCCAACAGTAGCTCCTTCATGCGTGACGGTTCCATTCTGTCCACATTGCGAAACAACAAAGTCCACAACCTGCACGTCAGCAGCGATCTACTGAAAGATTACGATCGCAATTACGACGCCATCAGTGCACGAAATGACCGAATAAAACTACCCGCAGTAAGAACTTTGGATATCATTCCAAAGTCCAAAGACGTTCTGAACGGCGACTGGATCCTCCGGTACTCGGATTCAGAGACCAACCAGTACCCATGGAGCGGTGATTCTAGTCCGAACTTTGATCTCGTCCCGTGGCGCAGATCGAACCGCAATCAATCGCTCCTGACACAATCGTCCACCTTCAATTCCTCGAAACAATGGAACGAAAGCAGAGATAAACGAATCCTGCAGCGTCTTCACAAAATAGAAACCAAACAGGTCAAAAAACACCTCAAAGAAAGTCTTAAGTATTCGAAACGAGTCAAACGCATCCGAATCATGTTGTCGGTTGAGATGCGCCAGAAGAACTACGAGGTGCTCCCGCCGAAGTTACTTCCCCGACGATTCGTAATAAATCCCGCCAGCATCAGCCGGCAAACGGCGAAAGAGAATCACATCACCCGGTTGACGGTGATCGCGATCGAGCAGCAGCAAAAATCACGTCACTGGGGCTACTTCAGCCATCGGCGAAATGAAAATTTCAAGGAAAAAATCGCCAAACAGGAAGCCATCGGCCATCATCGAAGAGCATCGTCGAAACAGCAGCAGGTGGAGGTGGCCCCAAGCACATCTGGGGCCTCCTCCGGACCCGTCAGCCGGGATGATGATGATTCGATCGGTCTGAAAGAAATCGAACAGCATGTCTTCTGCAAGAACATGAACGCAGTGAAAACGCTTGGCACCACCAAACGCATAACTCCGTTCGTTCCGAAACAGCTCGAAAGTGATAAAATGATAGTACAAATGTGTAGACGGTGTCGAAGTAAGCGGTAAGTTGCATACCCGGCAGGCGCAGTTGGTCGGGTGGTTGTGCCTAACTTCGGGCGTTGAAATGGTACTTACCTTTTGGTTGGTAGTTTGGTTTTTGAATCTTCAATTTTTCTTGTTGAAAAATTTACCAACAATGCTATACAACTTATCCGATTAATGTTAAACCCTAATGCTACCCGAGCAGTAAGTACCAAGTCTATAACAGAAAGCAATTTTCATTACAAATTTGGGTGTAACTCTGGTCTTAAATATCAGAAAGAAATACAGTTTCAATGAGTTCGATGGTATTCAAATTATGCGTTTAACGTGGCGGAACTTATTAAAATACACAGTAAAAACTCGGAGTTATTATTATTTATTATAAATATACCACGAACTGTGAATTCACGGCTTCTGAGATCTACATATGCGAGTTAGTTAGAGTGAGATCTGCTGCCCCGTGATGAGCAATTTTCGAACTATTTTTTCTACAGTATTGTCGAAGCAAAGCTATTGTATCCGATTTCATCACAATTCGTTGATTGGAAGTTAGGTAATCGACAAAATAATATGGCGACTCCACTAACGATATGACTATTGGTATCGGTTTTGCTATACTAAGATGAAATGTAGCGAAGAATGTGCGTCACGTTTTTGAACAATTATTCAAATACTAGACAGAATTTCTAATAACCAAAAACAATCAAGTTTTCGCAATTAAATTCATCACAACTAAGCATTCTTAGAACTGTGAAATGTTGCTTTCCCGAGCCGTAATTGGTTTTTGAAATGTATAAACGGGTACTGTTCCGTTTCACAGGAATGATTTTAGAATTGAAACAAAAACGTTAAAAGTAAAATTTCACAAAGAATCTGAAAAGGCAACTCCAAATTATTAAACTTAAGCCGAAGTTTGACAAAGTTTCAAGTGAATTTTTTAAACTTTTCATCAACTTCGTCTGGTGGTAGTGTGGGAAATGCACAGTAAGTGCAGTGAAATAACAACTTGAATACAATAAAATGTGTATTATAAAAAATCGTTGATTTTCTAAGGTAACTGATGTTTATAATGCTAGCAAGTTCCAACTCTGTTTAGCTCAACGCATTGATGTTGCTTTGTAATGTAATATAGTATAATAGATATTACTTCAGATTGTAGTAAAATAAAAAATTCAACCTAAACAGGCTACTAAATGAAATGAACATCATTTCAACAGTTTTTTTTATCGAAAAATAAATTCGACCGAACTCTTTCATGCGGTGAATTACTATTTGGTGACGGCAAACATACTGAAAATACTTGAATGTTTTCTTGTTTGCTACTAAACTCAGGTATATAGATGGTTAACAAGTTAGTCAATACATATAAATGTAACCTCATGTCAGTCAATTACAAATACTAATGGTTCATAGTAATAGTAATAGTAATAGTAATAGTAATAGTAATCAATGACAAAGATTGAATTAGGATATATTCAAATGGTGAAATATTCACAAATCCATTACGAATCTAAAAGAGTCTCTTTTTACAAGCCAGCAAAACAGGTGGTCAGTCCACTGCGCACAATCACTGGAAATATTCCTTGTTTCTATGTGTCGGTTTTGCTTGTTATGCTTTGTGCGACAATTCGTTCAATTCAATCGGTTAAAATTTTGCGCGCATTTTTTTTTGGGACTACATTTTACCTTAAGGTGAAATGTAGCGTCATAAAATGCGCGCAAAATTTTATCCGCTTCAGTTGAACGAACCGTCGCACAAAGCATACCAAAAAAACGGACACATATAAACAAGAACTTATTTCAATGATTGAGCGCAGTGGGCTTACCTCTCGTTATATTGGCTTGTAAATTGATAGAGCGCGGTCGAATTTACTTATCGAATACATTCAATGCCAATATATTCCATTCTACTTGACTTTCATTATCATCTTCGACTAAGTAAAAAGTATTATTTCTGTTATGCCAATAAGATCGTAGCACTAGCCATGTAAGCTATGAGTCGGCTGCGAAGTCTGTTGAAACAGAAAGGCCAAATATCTCAAAAGGAATGTAATTCCAAAACTACCACACCCAGACATTTTCCTGGTGTGGATTCAGTATTCTCCCAATACGATTCCGCCACTCCTTGTCTGCGAAGTCTGTTTAAACAAATGGTCATATTCAACAATAAATGTAATACCAAGGCCTTGCAATGCATTGAACTCAACAGAATTGGACATTATTAGCATTAAAAATGACAGTTACTTAGGAAATAAACAATTTCTAACAATACCCATTTTATTGTATTCAACTCGTTTTTATTTCAACACAAAACCCAATGCTGCAAAGATTCGCGTCATAATTTTATATTTAATTTTTGCTCACGATATAATGCCACCGTGCCCAGCGTGCATTTCTCACACCACCTCAATACGAAACAGCAGCGCGCAAGCAATAAAAAATGCGGAAAAGTTTATATAAACTTTTTCAAATTTCGGTTGTTTTAGCTAAAATTTTATAATTTTGAGTTGCATTTTCAGATTCTTTGTGAAATTCTGCTACAAACACTACTTTTCAGTTCTTGATTTCGAAAACTTAAGTGTTTTTGGTTTTTCGAAAATCGGTCGAGTTTTTGAATAATTGATCAAAAACGCGATTTTCGCATTCCGCTACATTTCACCTTAAGTGTTGAAATATGTAATTTTCCGTCCCTGAGCCAAAGGCAGAGTATAGTTCTCGTAGATTTAAGTCATTCTTGTAAATTTCAGTCATTAGACAAATTACGTTTTCACTAATTGTTATAAGTTACAATTTTTATATTTTTTCGCAGTGTACGAGCGTTAACAAACTGTAATGAACAGCATTTGAAATTATCAAGTTTCGTGGTCAACGTGAGGTTTTTATCTTATAAAACCATATCTAGAAAAATTCGATTCAAACGCCTTCTCTCATACACAGTCAGAAATAATTTTCAACAACAATTCCTTGTCCCGGAGCATTATTGTTGCATGACTGCCGGGCCAATGAAAACCCTTCCATCGAAGGCGGTGGTGTGTTCACTTTAGATGTCACGGTGCGACTGATGATGCGGATTTGTTTACTGTTTACCTTCTTACTGGAATCGAAATTTAAACATTTTCCGTTCTCATTCGTGCTGTTTCGGTTGCGCAATCAATTAAGCCGATCAACAGATGGATATTAATTCAAATTATCAGTGTACGATGCGGTTTTTACGCGATTGTTTTATGCAGTACGTACCTCCCCTGCATAAAAGAAGACTTGAGTGTATATGCGTAAATATTTTGTAAATTCCACGAAAGAAAAAAAGAAATCGGTAGCGACTGCGACTAGAACCGAGAATCTTCAGATCATAGAGTACGGCGGCAATCAACTGTATTTTGACCGTCAATAGTGGTCCTTGCCTTCAACGTTATATTCAGTATTATTGAGTTGTTTGAACCGCTAACGACGAGACGATTATAGATTTTGTTTAATAGCTTCTTGAAGCGAATTAAAGGCCTCAGTGGAGTTTTTCTTTCGTTCTAATAAAGACGAAGTGATTCCAATAAAATCTACTGCTGGTGTCATATTTTACGAAGTACTGTAAACTTCCGTCTAAAATCGAAAATTTTGCGAACAGTCCAAAACACGAAAATGAGTCAAGTTTCGCTGAGACACAAAGTTCAATTTTTGTGTCAGCGAAACTTGACGAGTTTTGTCGTGAATACGCAAAGCCAGTTTCAACTCAAACAAGAGCGACTGCATCATGCAACAGAGCTGCTGGTCGTTTGAATTGGAGAAAAAAACGAAAAGTGAACAACATTATATAAAATCAGCCGTTCTAATATTCCTAAATGTTATCTAAAGAACTATTAAGATTACTTCTTTGTACATCGAAGGTGAAAATCATCAGTTTAGTGACTTTCCAAAATAATTGGATTTACTTCGTGCACTTTTCGCTGTGCAAAAATCGTTCGAGAAAAATGTTCCGAACTGTGCTAAATATCGTAGAGAATTTCACAATTTGGTCCTTCTAAAAGGCAGAAATGAATCCTGTCAGCATCTTGATAGTTTCTTTCAATGAAATATGCAAATCTGGAATAAAATAATCGACATCAAAAATTGTTTAAAATTCTAGTAGTGAAAAGGGGGAAAGTTTCACAATTCACACAATCGATCAACTATCAATTCGAATTCGAAAGTATAAAGAAATCGTGTCAGTTTTATTCGTATTCACGACATCCAGTTATGTCTCTGACATTACACACCCGTACTTTTTTAATCAATTCAATTAAAATAATTATTATTTACTCTAATTAACACCGGCATCTATTTTTTACCTACAGAAATGTCGCTAAAGAGATAATCGACAGGGAGAAGAGTCTCCAATGCAAGATTTAATTATTATGTTTTTATTTTATTAATAAAAAAACTACTGAACAAATTCGGAACTGAATTGCAATTTTCGATGCACTTAGGGTGGTCAATGTGACCAACAATTTTTTTTTTCACATTGCAAACAGTGATTATAGCGACGAAAGACTGCTTCAATTCCAGCTGGATGATTACACTGCACTCAACAAAACACTATTTAGGTCGAATTTGATGTGTAGATGTAACAGGAGTGCAGCATTGTACATGTCCCATACACACAGCAGACACATTGTATGAATGGCGCATTTGAATTAGCGTAACGATAGTCAGCGCACCTATTTCCTAATATTTTTCAATCAGCTGCATTGTATTTTTATTAATGTTTTTGTTATTTATGATATTACTCCACCAGAACGGTAGGGCCGAATAAATTTCAAATACATCACCACTATTGATTCACTTATCAACCACCCTACGCACACTGAACATTTTCCTAAAGGTTCAGTTTCTGATCATCGGTTAATTGATTCATCATGTGTTCTGCAAAGGGATGTGACACTATATAACGGCTATGAAAAATTCATTTACAAAAAATCTTCTGTTCGGAAATCATATCAGATATATTCAGTGTGCGAACTTTTTTCTTGAATATCATCGGGGAGAATGTTCGCTAGTGAGCTTTTCACAATTGATTTTTTACCATGTGAAATTGATTTCAGTGATTTGCAAAAAATCAGTACAAAAAATAAACATTTTTTTGTTTGTAAATCACCTGTAAAATTTTTTCGCTTGTTTGTTGCAAATTTGTGCATTTTTTGAAAATTTGTCGCGATTTCCGAAATTTTGATAAATAAATTGGATGAAGCACAGGGTTCGTTCTTGCATCCAAGCATGGCAGCTACTGACACAGCTTGCAAACTTGCGCTCAGACAACAACATTTTACCAGATTTTAATCTCACCATGTTAAAATGTATATTGCTTTTTTTCCAAGCATCATTGCAGGATTCTGGTCAGAACTCAAACCAGGCATTGAAAACTCAACCATCACATGGCTATTATTCAGCGGGCTGAATAATATTTTTGTGATTTTTGTAAGCGCGATTACGTACTTCACAGCATCTGATATGTAACTGTCCCTGCATTGACGCAGCAACGTATCCGGGTTTTTGGTTCTCCATACATGGTTGAATCTGTGTATGGTGAACTAAAATTGAAGGATATTCTATCGTTTCTCACCCAATATGGTAAGGAGCTATAGTCAGGGAGCTTCCCCTCCATGTTTCTTTTATCCTTCCCTTCCCATCAGGAAAATGATGGGAATTTGGCAAGTTACAAATCTCCAAATAACTAGTGCTAATGCCATTCTCTTTCTTCAAAACAGTCTCATGAAATTTTTTTTATCTTCTTAATAAATGATTTCTGACACTAATTTGGGCTTATTTTTTGACACCAATTAATTCAGATTGATTCGATTGATACTCGACATCATTTCTCAAACCAAGCGCTTGACATTTTTTTGAATAACTATTTATTGGAATATGAGTTAAAATTAAATTATAAGGATTTAAATTGGGTGTTCAGCCACAAGTGGTGACTTTTCAGCCCTATTATATATATGATTTGGTTATTACCATGAGGACATTATTTGCTTCTGCAATTCTGAGATTTTTGTGTAGGGAAAATTCTAAACCTACTTGTATTGTGTAATGGGGAAAAGGAACTTATATACTAACTTACTAACTAATACAGAGAGCGAATCGATTCAATTGAAGATTGCATCGATTTTTGTCGGAATTTGCTTATAATATTATGTGACATTACATCTAATGGTTCTATATTTGTGAGTCTGTGTAACTCATTTGTACTAAACCAGGGAGGACGCTTCAAAATCATTTTCAGAATTTTATTCTGAATCCTTTGAAGCGTTTTCTTCCTGGTGGAACAACAACTTGACCAAATCGGTACTGCATAAAGCATGGCTGGTCTGAAAATTTGTTTATAAATTAACAATTTGTTTTTTTAGACAGAGCTTAGAATTTCTGTTTATAAGAGGATATAAACATTCAATAAATTTATTACACTTTGCCTGGATTTCTTCAATGTGATCCTTGAAAGTGAGTTTTTTGTCATACGTTAAACCTAAGTATTTAGCTTGATCAGACCATGTCAATTCCAAGCCATTCAATTTGAGAATGTGATTATTGTTTGGTTTAAGAAAAGAAGCTCTTGGCTTACGAGAAAAAATAATTAATTGCGTTTTTGCTGCATTTGGTTTAATTTTCCATTTTGACAGATAATCACTGAAAATATTTAAACTTCTTTGTAGGCAACTGCAGATCACTCTTAGATTTCTACCTGTGGCTAACAGACTTGTGTCGTCACAGAATAACGATTTCTGACAACCAACGGGTAGATTTGGAAGATCAGAAGTGAAAATATTATACAAGATTGGAGCTACGCTCGAACCCTGCGGAACACCGGCTCGTGCGGGTAGCAATTCAGATTTACAATTCTGATAGCTAACCTGAAGGGCACGATCAGTTAAATAATTTTGAATCATTTTGATCAAATAAATAGGAAACTGGAAATCAGACATTTTGCTATTAAACCTTTGTGCCAAACACTGTCGACTGCTTTTTCTATGTCTAGAAGATAATCATTCTCAACAAGATAATTTTTTCAAAAAGTTTACTGATAGAAGAAAGTAAGCTAATTGGTCGATAACTTGATGTTTCTGCTGGATTGTTATCAGGTTTCAGGATAGGAATTACTTTAGCGTTTTTCCATCTTTTTGGGAAGTAAGTTAATGAAGCGCTCGACATTTGTGTTGCCTATTTGTATGAGAAGAGTGATGCTAATCTAAAAAAAAACCCTTCTTAATCCACTTAGTGGAATTTTCATAGAAAACAAAAAAAAATGTATGCCAAAGGTCTTAGAATTGCATAAAACGTCGAGATTAAGTGTCATCTCAAAAATTAAAAAAAAACCGACTTTCTTTGCGCATTTCAAAATTTTTCCAAGTCACAGAAAATCGATATTTTTTTCGAGATTACACTAAATCTCGTCGTTTCATGAAATTTTAAGACTTTTGGCATCAACAAAAATTTCAGATTTCGTAAATTTCATGTATTCCTCCCCTCTATGGTGATTGTTCAAGATCGAAAATATTCAAACCTTAACTGCCAGCACCCCCTACCCATATCCGATTTAGTTAAATTTTGCATGGGGACTTTTCTCGAGGTGCTTAAAATTTTGAACAATAGCGTTTCACGAAACTAGAGGTGATTCCAAAATATTGGCACAATTATATACATAAGAGCGGTAAAAAACAACGTGTTTTGTCGGTTACGTCACTTATATCATCATATCTCCGGAACCAAAAGTCCAAAAACCAACCAACTTGATCAATGACCTAACAATAGCTTTCAAACGAGTTTAAGTTTGTTGAAATCGGTTCAGCCATCTCTGAGAAGATTGAGCGGTAAAAATATTTTCGAAAAGTGCACACACACAGACATTTTCCGATCTCGTCGAACTGAGTCAAATGGTATATAACACTATGGGTCTCCGAGGCTCCGGAGGCTTCTAATACCTTTCTGTAGAGAAGGGTAAAATCATGTGAACAGAAAAGCGGTCAAAATTCTTCGAAAATTTTCTGATAAAAAAGGAACCGTTAAAGTACACAAGCATTTGAATACGAAAAATTCAAAACAATTTTTTTGAAATTCAACACTAAAAAAAATTTTTTTTTATGGCTGGATCTAGTTGTCATCTTTTTCCTAGGGGGGGAGGCGGTTTCATCGCTATCCAGCAATTTAAGGGGAAGCAGTGGTTCGCTATTCTCGCTCTCATCCATTGGTTCGAGGTCACTGTTCCTGATGGAATCATCATTGTTACTTCTATTTGTCCAGGTGTTGGGTGCGTTGCTAGCTGCAGCTGGTGTACCTTGTTCTGCATGAGTTGCGACTATAGGTTTTCGTTGAGGAGGATACTTCAATGTTGTTGATGGCTGTATCCGATGCACTGGGTTTTTTTTTGGGTTGGTGTGGAGGGAGCGCTGTTGTCCTTTGGTGCAGATGTCTTCTTCTCCAGTTGTTCACATGGCTTACCACAGTGAACAGCTTTTTGACAATTTTGACATGTGGCCATCTGGTTTTCATAGGTAACAAGTGATTTGCACGGAACCCTTGTATCTTGGCCGAAAATAACACAAGAAGGTATAGCGTACGCCATTTAGAATACCGGGGAAAAAGATCTCCAACTTTTATTTTTCGATGGAAATAATCTCTCCATACTCGGACATAGTTTTGCAAATATAAGGATCACAGATGCTGGAGGGTAGATCATGCACACGCAATTCTCATATCACATCTTCTTTAAATCTGCTTGTAAATACATTTTCGTTTTATAATGCTATCATTTTCTGTCGATCATTCTTTTGCCAATTACTAACCATCTCATTTCTTTCTTTTTCTTTCCAGCGTGACAGTGGGGTGCTCCGGGTATAACGAGTCCAGATACCTGTCGCATCTGGACTCGTCCCATGCACAGATGCTTGCCCCGATGGAACGGCCGGCGGGTGGAGCCCTGGCGCTCCACTACGCGGCCGCCCGCGGGTGCCTCGACTGTGTGCGGCTGCTGGTGGAGGCGGCGCCCGACATCAGGTGAGTGTCTTCATCTTCATTATAGAAACTAAAATCGTTGAGATCTTCATCTACCAGAAAAAAAGAGGGGAGGGTACGAGCGGTTTATATTTTCCATGTTTTTATGTTGCGAGTTCATCACTCGAAGGTCAATAAATCTTTCGAAATGGGGTTAACCCGTATTCATCTGTACTCAAATATTCAATCAAAACCTTTACTGGCGAGTAACTAGTATTCATCCTTTTTCGAAGCAATGCACCTACTACAGCTGAAACAGTCTGGACTAATGGAATGCATAAAGGAGTAATTGTCCTACATAAAGTTTGCGTGACCGTTTATTTGCAAATTCATTATCAAAACTAAGCGGTCGATGGTCGATGGTCGATACTCGCTACTAAACCGGATCAAGCGCAAACAAAATCGTGCTCAATTTTGCTGTAAGCCAACATTTGCACTGATTTCACCAAACGCAAAGACTACCACCATGTCGTGAAGAAAAAAAAACAAACCAATTGTGTCTAGTTCCTTTGCTGCTGCTGATGATCCGAGAAGAAGAAGAGAAGAAGTGTAATTTAAATCGAACGACATACCGCTGCTACTGCAATTAAAAAACTCGGTCAATCAACCGTCGACTGGAGAGAAGTAACAAAAAACATTTTCGTTATGCAACTGATGGACATCGCCGTTCGATTATGGAAAATCGTGAAGCTCAAACGGTCGGAGTCAAGTAGGATCAGGGCCGAAGACCAAGAGCTTCATGGAACTAGTTCTCATCTTTAAGCTCGATTTCAAAATAATGAGATAATTCTAAAGCTGACAACGCAAGAAATTAAACCATCGGGGAATGTACATTGTCCACCTCGGAAAATGAACTCGTAAAAAGGGCAGTGATCGCCTTAATTGCTACCAACCCCCGCCCCAAACGCAGTAACAATCAAAGTAGCTTTCCTGGCAGAGTGCCCTGCAATTACCGACCGAAGAACCCATTATCGGTTGAAAAGGGCCTACTAGCGATGCACTACAAAACACATAGGACACAATAAAACAATATGATCAATTAATGGAATTAATAACGGACGCCATGTTACAGCGGCGACGATGATGGGCAATTATGTGCGCCACTCTGCCGAACGAAAGGAAAATGCACGCACCGTTCAAGTGCAATCCTCCACCCTCTCGAGAGTTGCCGCGCGAGTAGGGGTAAGGCTTTTCTTTGCCGAAGCAATTTACAGAAGCAGGAAGGAACCGATCGAAGCAACCGGTTGCTTGTTTAGTCACTCATGAGAAACGAAAAGGAAAATGGCGCACTTCGGTTTGGTTGCGCACCCTCAAACCCCACGAAACTTCTTCTCTGTTCGGCGACTACGATTGGTTGCTCTCCGGTAGTAAAATCAGCGCGAAACAGTTCCTGAATGCCAAATTGAGCAATTATTTGCGCCTGGACTGATTAACTAATTGACGAATTGATTCGTGTGCAGAGGAGGTGACTACTTGCGTGGGCGTGCGCGAGCTGTCAATTTATTTAAATTTTATACTGATTTTCGCGAAAACCGCGAAATGCAAAACGTCAAGTGAACAAGTAATTTATTAGTATGATACCGGAAGAATCAAATCAGTACATTAATTCCGGTCATAAAAAATGATTAGCCTGGCTCGAACGTTTGAGTGGTTAATTACTAGTAGAAAATCAAAATACATGAAAATATGACGGCAATTATTGTTTGATATGTGATGGATTGTTTTAAAGCGTGGGGCGAGATACGATTGACGATCGCGTTTCCATTTCATTTCATGGCAATTGATTCCAGTCATTGGCTTAGCTCAGTTTTTCATGTGTACGAACATAAAAAAGGATATTCCGGTTTCTAATAATGTTTGCTACCCTCGAAACGATTTTTCCAAATTTGAGGTTTTATTAGTATTTGACGAGAAAAAAACAGCCTAGAAAAGACTGACGAACGAAACAGCAGAAGTAAAAATTTGCGAAAATGATTGCCAAACCAAAATTTTTTGAAATCAGTGTAAAATTAGGCTCGTGAAGCGGTGTGTGGACTGTTCTCTTGCGAGAAGGATGCCGTAGAAAAAAGCTGTCAGGTTAACGATGTGGCTGAAAAATTGCATGTGAGCAAGATTTTCATGAAGAATACATCAAACTGGCGCTTGCATACGTTCGTTTAAGGTTCTAAAATCCCTATACTAAAACAGAGTACATTCGCAAAAAAACCACACCCGAAAGATGTACGACCAGAAATTAACGAAACCACACAACTGCGTAACGGATGACAAGACATATGGATTCCAGGAAACCTGTATGAGACTGTAAGTTTGAAGTTTTCAAGAAGCTGCGGATATAAAGGATACCGAAGTTTGCCAGAAAGTTCCTAACGTGGCAAGCGATTTGTGCTTGCGGAGAGTGAAGTACACCTTACTTTACCGCAAGCACCACGAATGGACAGGTGTGTTGGGAAAAGTATCTCGCAATGCAGTTCCTCCCTTTCCTAAAAACTCACAACAATCCGACGATATTCTGGCTGGATTTGGCATTATGCCACCACACGAAGAACGTGCTAGAGTGAGTATAAGACGAATATTGTCGATTTCGTTCCGAAAGATCTGAACCTCACAATCACTCCGGAACTGCACCCAATAGAAAATTACTTGACCATAAAAGAATAAAATTACTTGACCATAAAGAATAAAAGAGCCCTTCTATAACAACTAAAAGTAGTGAATAATGTTGAAGAAATCTCAGAATCGACAGGTTTTTTTTTCACATTAGCCCAGGCTTGCTAATGTGAAAAAAAACCTGTCGATTCTGAGACCGTGCAGAACCTTATTACGGCACAAATCTCCAAATATCAAGGGGAACGTGCCATTTGAGCCAATTTGTTCTGATTATTACTGGGAATAAGGCCAAGGATCATAATTGTTTCATTTTACCTCCTGAAAAATTGGCGATGTTCGAATATCAACTAGAATTTAGAGAAAGAGTCGCGTGTTTTACACGGTACAACTTTTAATTGAACAGTATGGATTCCGAACACATGCTCGGCTCGTTTGTTCAAAGAGTTGGCAAAACTATCATCCCGGATGAGAGAGGCTAAAGGGTTCGACTCACATTAATGCGCTTTTTTTTCGCAAATTTCTATTTCTGCTATTCCATTCATCAGTATATCATCCAACTGTTTTTTTTTTCTCGTTCAATACCGACATAAAACTTCAAATATAGTTGAAGATACGTCTTAAGAAGACTGAATACAATTATTTAGATATGAATACACTTCTCATATCTAAATATTGTTTTGTAAGTAGGCTAAAGCACACAGCATATGAAAAGTGTTGAATCTCTACCTCCAGTTTGCTTCGAACTCAACGCATTCTAGTGCAAAATATAAAGTGCACATTAAACGTTCCATGTTGATCTGTTAGGTGGCATAATAGTTCAGCATAAACTGTTTAAACACTGGCAAATCCAAGACGAAACGTAAAGAAAAATAGAAGACGGCTATGTGTCCTAAACACGAACTTAAATAAACCCTATTTAACGTTAACTCTTGATCATCCAAAATTTTATTCATTTAATAATTTTAATGTTGATCGTGATACGATACTCTATTGGTTCTATCACTTATGTTATTTATCAATTTTTGAATTGCTAGTTTTTGCTTATTCACTTTTTTATTTTTTATTCATTTTATCCAGTTTTGCTATTTTTGTCGTATAAGTTAATTACACTAATTTTCTCATTTACACAATTATTGCATGCTTTGAGTTTTATTTTTCTAAAATTTTTAAATATCATGCTATTTTTGTTTTTTTTTTTTGCCGCCTTCGATGTTTTGTTGTTCGACTTATTTTGCTTCTATTAATATTTTTGCTTGTTTGCGCTGTTTGTTTACTTGGAAAATTGGAATTGCTTCGCTGTTTTTGAATGATTTAGTTCCCTAGTAATTTTTACTGTACTTCTTTCAATTTTGATATTTTCGCGTTTTATACTATTTTTGGTGATTCTCTTTTTTATGTAATTCTGTTTCATGTAAAAAAAAAATCGATAGCATATCTTTTGTGTTTGATTTTTCAGCTTGCTTTTGATGTATTAAATTTTAGATTTGTTCACTTTTTTCTGTTCTATTTTCATAACTTTCATTCTGTTTTTTCTCCAAATATTATGTATATTTGTTAGCTCTCTTTTATTTTACCGCTTCACTCCCGCGATTTTTAGTTTTTTTCCTATACCATTCATTTCTAATTGGCTTTTCGTGCTATTGTATTTTGCGCAATTATTAAGTATCTGATCTTGTGCCATTCGAGTCGGTAAAACTGTGAAACAGAGGCGATAGTCTTATCCATCGTTACCACTAAACTCATGATCTTATTATTTTAACTATTGTTTCTTATTTCTTATTAAACACTGCTAGAGTTTTTAACTTCTCTACTTTGCTATTTTGTAATTTTTATCTTCTTTCATTTATTAGTTTTTGTCAATATTTTTGTTTTACGTGATATTTTTTATGCATTTTCTATTTTTGAATTTTGAAATTTGTTCTACTCCTTCACTAATTGGAAGATCACTTTATTTTTCTCGTCATTTGGACTCTGCTTCTCTACTCTCTACCGCCCGGGTTGGCAGTTCAGTGCATAGGGCACTGATCTCACAAGCCAGTTGTCGTATGTTCGAATCTCGATCTGGAAGGATTCTTAGTGTCAGTAAGATCGTAGCACTAGCTAGCCATGCAATGGTTCTGTACGTTAAGAATCGGCTGCGAAGTCTGTTGAAACAGAAAGGCCAAATTCCACGGAAAGAATGTAACGCCAGGTATTCTCTTCTCTTCTTCTCGTTTATTGTTTTGTTATTCACGTCAACTATCATTATTCGTTCCTGATGCATTTTTTTTACGTTGATTACGTTATTTATTTACTAATGTTGATAAATTTGGTTGATTTCTTATTCGCAATTCCACAATTTACGTTATTTTCTGTATTCTTGATTTCTTTTTGCTTTGTTTGCATGTTTTCTTATCATTGTTATTATTTCTTTTATTTCAGATACATTTGCAGCTCTTATTTTTCTTGCTACAATTTCTACAGTTGATAATTTAACTACTGCTGCATATTTTAGATGGTTGCTATTCCGAATATTTTGTAGAATTTTTGTTAGTTTTTTTCAATTTCATCCATTTTATTCTTTCTATTTTTGGCGATTTTATTTTCGCTAGTTTTGTAATTTTTGCTATTGTTATTTTTGGTGTTTCTATTTTCGCTAGCTCTGTTATTTCTCGTTATTTTTGCAATTTGAGTTATTTACGTAATTTTAGTGCTAATTGTTCCTTTTACTTTTTTGCAGTTTTATTGATATTTATGTGTTTTAATTTCTTTTTTTGTATGACACCTACTAGTACTATTTTCACTTACATTTTTTCAAACATTTGTCGTGTATACCTTTTCGTTTGATTTTTATTTCCTTTCTCCCATATTATTTGTCGGTTATGTTTTTTGATAAGATTTTTGCGTTTGTCTCTAATATTTTCACTAATTGTTCTATTTTTTTATTATTATTTTTGCATATTTCCCTATTCTTTCTGAATTTGTTGTTTTTTCCTACTATTGCACTGTGTCCCGAATTATTTTGGTTTGTTTCTTCAACCTTACTTCAATATCCATTGAATTAATAATTCAACAAAATAATATGCTCCATTTGTGCCCTCGTACATTTTTCGTGAAATGGGTTGGTTTTCGTAATTAAGTCAAATCTGCGGATAATTTTATTGTCCGATTTGTTATTCCCAGTGGTAAAAAGTTGGGAATTCATCTAAAATTCTAAAGACGAGTGGGTAATGTCAGAGACATAACTGAATGACGTGACTACGAATAAAACTGACATTCCATAGATAGGAAAATTTTTTTATTTATTTTTTTTTTCATGATGTGCAATTAAACATTATTAATAAATATTGCGGAATTCCAGTGGATTTGATTTCCTTTTAAGGGATCCAAAATGATACAGGCTAACTAAAAAAAAATTATACAAGAATAAATTACTTTTTTTTTTATTCAAATAAATTTTTTCTTTGACCAATGTTTGTGACTGCTCGAACGCAAAGCAGGTTGTTACTACGACGTGTAGTTCGAGAGTCAGTTAAAGTTGGAAACTGTAAATTATGGTGAGTTGAGGTTTTGTGTAGGATATCATGAACGAACAGTAATGTTTGAACATCACATAAGTGTGCTAGAGGTAAGATGTTATGGGTATTATTGGAGTATAACACTAAGTTTGAAAACAGTAAGGGTTTATTGAAGATGATTTTGAGACACCTGGTTTGAAGAGTTTGATTTTTTTTTAGATGAGAGCTAGTGACGCGACCCCATACCGATACCAAAGAAATGAGCTGTGAATGGATGTAAGCAAAATAAAAGTTTAAAAATGCACGCTTAGGAACATATGACTTGACCCTCCACAAAATACCGCAGTAGGATGCCACATGTTTTTCAATAGATTTAATATGGAGAATCCAGGTTAACGTGGGGTAAAAAAAAACACCCAAATATTTGAAACAGTCCACTTTTTCAATAATATAATGTCCCAATTTAGAATGACGATGAATTGGTATTATTTTCCTTATGGACCGGAAAATCATATATTTATTTTTTATAAGATTTAGGGACAATAAATTTGCACTAAAATATTGATCTAAAATACTTAAATCGCTCTCCATTGAGTTTATAATAGCATTGATGTCATTGTTAGGATAAAATAGAGCTGTGTCGTCGGCAAATAACCGCGGAGTTCCTGTGAGTTGCAGGTTACCTATATCATTAATATACAAAAGAAATAATAGTGGTCCTATATTGCTACCCTGTGGCACTCCAATGTTTATGGCAGTAAGATTGCAACAGTCGCCCTCGATGGACACGAATTGTTTTCTGTTTGTCAAGTAGCTACTGATAATAGAGTTCGCGATGCCCCTGATGCCGTAGTACTGAAGTTTGTCCAAGAGAATACACTGAGGTCTTTTTTTATGCGGTCTTTTTTTATGCGGTTTTTTTACGCGACTTTTTTTATGCGAATTTTCAGAGTTATGCGGTTTTTTTTATGCGAAGTTTCAGAGTTATGCGGTTTTTTTTATGCGAATTTTCAGAGTTATGCGGTTTACCCTTCTGCGGTCTTTTTTTATGCGAAGTTTCAGAGTTATGCGGTTTTTTTTTACGCGAAGTTTCAGGGTTATGCGTTTTTTTTTATGCGAATTTTCAGAGTTATGCGGTTTTTTTTATGCGGTTTTTTTTTATGCGGTACGTAAATTCGCATAAAAAAAGACTTCAGTGTATTGTGATCCAAAGTGTCAAAGGCTTTTTTGAGATCTAAAAATACGGCACCAATCATGTTTTTTTTTGTCAATCTCGCTCATTATATTGTCTACTAATTCTATGATAGCGGTATGTGTGGTAGAACCTTGTCTAAAGCTGTACTGAAATTTATAAATGACACTATGTTTGTTTAAAAATTCGAGAAGTCAATTAACCAATAGTTTTTCGAAGATTACAGAGTCGATATAGGACGATAATTATTACAATCATAACGATCACCAGACTTGTAAACAGGAATAACTTTAGCCACTTTGAGACAGTCAGGGTGATAGCCAGTCCGAACAATTACATTGAAACATTGAGAGAGAATTCTAGAAAATATAACAGGGTTACTTTTTAGCACACTTGCAGAGATGTTGTCGGGGCCACTGCACTTTCTATTGTCCAAATTTCGTCTTTAGTTTGAGCGAATTCTCTACCTATTTAGTATGAACAAGGTAAAAAACATGATAAAAAATAAATTTAAGTCAAATCTTACCAAAAATTTTGAATACTTGCATTTTTCATGATACTGTAAGTAAAATAATGGCGACGACGTATTTTTTGTATTTTCAAGCTTACCTTTTCGGAAGTGTCAAAACATATTTGGTAAATTGTTGTATCTGAAACGTATAGTAATGTATGTCATAATTTAAAAATAAGAGGTTACAATACAACAACATTTCTAAGAATCTTCTCGGTATTACCTGTTTGAATTTGGGAACTCGAAATTCATGAGAATATTACAAAAAATTGTAGTATATTGTTATGAGCAGCCAAATTTGTATTACTTGTATTGTCCATGGAAACTACCATGTATCTGAGTATTGAAGAGTTTAAAAAATCCCCGTGATTTTACATCTTATTAGATGCACATAAATGGAGCGTCGCAGTGCACGCAAATGGAGGAGAGGCACTGGCTAGAGCGCTGCACTGGATGATTTCTAGGATTTGGGAGGAGGAGATTCTACCGCAGGAATGGATGGATGGAGTGGTATGTCCCGTCTACAAAAAGGGCGATAAGCTAGACTGTTGCAATTACCGCGCAATCACATTGCTGAACGCCGCCTACAAGGTACTCTCCCAAATCCTTTGCCGTCGTCTATCACCAATAGCTAAGGAATTCGTAGGGCCGTACCAAGCGGGATTTACTGGAGCCCGCGCCACTACGGATCACATCTTCGCGATAAGACAAGTACTCCAGAAGTGTCGTGAATACAACGTACCCACGCATCACCTATTCATTGACTTCAAAGCGGCATACGACACAATCAGCTATGGCAGATAATGCACGAATACGGTTTCCCGGATAAACTGACGCGATTGGTCAAAGCAACGATGGATAGAGTGATGTGCTACGTCCGAGTATCTGGGACGCTCTCGAGTCCCTTCGAATCCGGAGAGGGCTACGTCAAGGTGATGGACTTTCATGTATCTTGTTCAATATTGCTCTGGAAGGTGTGATTCGAAGAGCGAGGATTGACACGAGTGGCACGATCTTCCGAAAGTCCGTACAACTTTTTGGCATCGCTGACGATATTGATATTGTGACACGTAACCTTGAGAAGATGATGGAAACCTACATCGGACTGAAAGCTGAAGCTAGGCGTATCGGACTGGCCATAAATGCGTCGAAAACAAAATACATGAGAGGAAGAGGCTCTAGAGAAGAAACACTACGCCTCCCACCACGAATATTGATAGACGGTGACGATATCGAGGTGGTTGGCGAGTTTGTGTATTTGGGTTCACTGGTGACCGCCGACAATGACACCAGCAGAGAAATACAGAGACGTATTTTGGCAGGGAATCGTGTGTACTATGGACTCAGAAAAACCCTTCGAGAAAAGTACACCAACGTACGAAACTGACCATCTACAAAACGCTCAGTAGACCGGTTGTTCTCTATGGCCTGGACTATGTTGGCAGAGGACCAACGCGCCCTCAGTGTTTTCGGATCTTTAGCGGAATGCAGATGGAAGACGGAAAGTGGAGACGGCGTATGAATCACGAATTGCAACAGCTGCCTATCGTACGGACAGCTAAAATCGGATGTCTACGATGGGCTGGGCATGTTACCGAGTTATGTAGAAACGTATGTTTGATACAGCAAATGACACCCCAGGCCTATAGCTGTTAGGAAAGGTAAGGTAAGTTCACGCAAATTCAAGTGGAAGAACATTTAATATTGTGTCTAAAACTCCATGACATGAAATTTGTTGAAATAAAAAAAGAATACTGATAGCAACCGTCGCGACTTGAACCGAGAATCATTGGATCGCATGTACGTCTGTTAACTGACTGAGCCACAGAAGCATGCATCTGCTTGGCTGGTAGAAGGTGCATTTAAATTTATACAGTCGAACCTGCTAGCAGAACGCAAGTTACAGTCGAAACCAGTAAAATTCAAGCTCATCTAACATTAAGTCATTACAAATAAAATTTTCCGTCATTTGACAAATTAGGTCTTCATGAATTACATCGTATGAGGTATTAGGTCACCTGTATTATTCAATTTTTTTTGTGTGTAGGTATCAGACTCAGCATTCACATCTTTCGCTAATGCACCCAATGAGCAGTACACAGTGCATGCCAAAAATTGTGATCTGTAACAAAGAATGAACAATTTCGCTATAGGCGAGAAAATCAATTATAAGAGCATTTTGGTTATAAATTTACATTTTGGTTATTTATTTACCGTCTTGAGGGGCGAGTAGGGTCTAACACTTTTGAAAAATCATTTATTTTTTTTCTTTGTATTTTATTATAGTAAAACATTTCAAGAATATTCTGTGAAATTTTCAAGCCTCTCAGAACAAAACTTAGCAAGTTATGGGGCTTTATCTTTGCCGATCTCATACTGCGAAGAAGTAAGAGCTCGGCACACAGGCCCAAGACTTCTGCTTCGATTAACTTAAAAACTTGACAAAACATTCTTGAAATGTTTCATCATAACGTATTATAAAAGAAAATATATGATTTTTTGAAAATATTCAATAAAATGGAAAAAAATCAAACAGAAACGATTTAAAAGTCCGTGTCCATCGTCATTCAAAAACTACTGCACCAATTTTTATAAAATTTTGCACACACTTTCTACATATAAAAAACCAGACCCCAACCTTTTTCCTTTTCGTTGTTTGTTACTTTGAGGAGGTTTTACAGCTACAAAATGGCGAATTTTTTCGTGAAAAATCGCAGTTTTACTTTGAACAACCACCAAAAATTCAATAAAATAAAAAAAAAAATCAAACAGAAACGTTGGGGTCTAGAAAAACTTCTACTCTAACTATGCTGCTTTGATTTGTTGACTTCTGATAAGTCTGCGCTGAGATACAGTGGACACCGCAAATCGTAATTTTTAAGAAGCGTCCTCAAAATTACCTCTTCACCGACTCATTTCTCAATATTGTTGCACGAAAAAATTGCAAAATGTTGTTCGAATTATGCTTTTTATTATGCAAAACATTTGAATTTTGAATTTCATCTTTTAGGCCCTACCCCCCTTAATCAACATGCACAAATATGTCTTCTCCCCTCATATTAGACAATTAAAAATACTCATGGTTTATAACCCTCATCCATAGCAAACAAAACATGTCGCAAGCCCCGAGCATTCAATCATTGAAAATATTCCTTATTTCTATGAGTCGGTTTTGCACGATACGCTTTGTGTGATGATTCGTTCAATTCGTGTGTCTAGAATTTCGCGCACCTTATATTGTCAGTGAATTCCACCATGATGCTCGTTCATACCAAACAATTGGAAAAGCTTAAACTTTGAGTTATTTGTGGTTATATCATACATACTACTGAAAATTCAATCATAAATTGCTGAACAAATTTTCGATGGTATGGAGAAGAAAATATGTTTCTGGCTTAAATACAACAAGAGATATTCACGAGCCCTATAGTAAAATAAGTCCTATTCATGACAACTAGGAAATAGTTTCACTCTGATATTTGCAGATCACTTTTTGTTTTGCACCGAAGTGCAATGTGTGAAGTGACGTGCCGAACGGAAAAATATTTCTAACTTTAACTGGCTAATTCAGGTATGGTCAGTTTGGTGCTCAGGGCACATATCCGTATTTTTTATTCGTTTTGTCTAAAATAGTGACAAAGATGGTATTTAGTTCATTGATTTTTCAGCGATAAAGATGTTTTTTTATTAAAACAAATCCATTTTTAGAAGACTTCTTTCTATGCAAACTCAGTTCTTCTCCATTTACCATACCATTGCTCGGATCCGCAATCTAAATCACTGCCCGAAGTTTCTTTCTTTCCCCACAACCCAGCCAGGTGCCAAGTAGAGTGCAAAACGTAAAGCACAATAACAATAAATAACTTTTCTCGTTCTCCGAGCAGTTTTTCCTCGCCCAACTGCCTAAACTATTTCATTCGTAGGCAACCACATTTTTCACCTTTTTTTTATTATTATTTTTTGTTTCTCGCATGTGTGCTTTTCCCTTCCCGTGGGCCACCCGGAGGCCGAACGCGCCGAAGTTCGGTTCACGAAGCGAGTTGCGTCTGCTCTGCTTGCTTGCCTACCTTGCCACTTTTTTTTTTGCTCCACCACCCCGAAACTAACCTACCATAATCGGGCAGCCCGCTTTAGTACCACGGTTATGCTCGCACGGTAAAGATGTTCCGAATCCGTCCGTACCTGTGTAGTTCCCTGTCCAATTCGGGATGCCCAATCGGGGTGGGCCGTTTTCGGTCAAAGGCGTAGAGGTAGTAAATCACGCGACCTTCACAATTCCCGATCGATTCTGCAAGCTGTCTGTGTGTTCCAACACCAACGTTAGTGAGTGAGTGAAAGAAGATAAACCTGATCTGCGCAAAAGTAGCGCGGTCTCCTCCGGTCACTGCTGCTGCTGCTGCTGCGAAGCGTCACGGGGGGATCCTCCAGTCACCTAGATTCCAGTGTTTTGCCACTTATCTTGCATCGAAGCAAACCTGCTTCCAAAGGCCGATCAGTTGGGAAGCCTGCGGGAAAACTTGTCCGCAGCCGTTTGGAACTCTAATCGCTCCGGAACCGAATGCGAGTGCGGTTATTCAGTGTTAGTCGGTCCCGCCGTAAGCATCCGATTCGCAGTATTCGATTTCGTTGGAGAATCTCACCGTGTGTGTGTTGCGTGTTCTATCGTCGTCCGGCCTGAACGAACATTGAACATTGAAGTTTTTGTAATTAGGAAAAAAGTGCTAGAAAAAGTGATCCCTTATAACTTAAGACGCAACGCAGATGATGAGCTTTTTGCATTTGCCGGCGAAGAAGAATTGTTGGTGCGCTTGATAGCATAAACGAACGATAACAGAAGGAAAACGGAGTTTATTTACAGTTTTTTTTTTCTTTCGACTTTTGGCTTCCGATCGACGAAAGTCTGGAAGAAGAAACGCACAGCAGCCAAGTTTCGCGGGAATCATTGCATACATAAATTAGCTTCTTGAGAGTTTCTTCGGTCGAGTGGAAAAAGCTGTGTGTGAGTGTGGAAAAGATCAACAAACGGTACAAAAAAGCAACACCCTTTCAGCTGCTGAAATAGACGATTATTTATGATGATCTCGAGACACCGAGAAAAGTGAGCCAAAATGGACCCGATGTACAGTTTCTATTATGATTGTGTGATTTGCTACCCGCTTTGTTACGATAAGATTTGAAGCCCGAATCTCGGTTGATTGATTAGCATAGTTTTGCTAGTGTTTTGGTATTTCCGACAGTGGGACGTTGTTGGCTGAAATTTTTAGGCATTGCGAAAATGATTGATTGTACTATTTTTGCGTCGAAACAATCCATTTCACTGGCTTTTTTTCGAATATTTCGAGCATCTCAAATCATAAGAACGTAATTCGTAAAATAAATGAATTTTACAAGAATGATTTTTATATGTGTCGAACATACACTATTTTCAATCTACTGTAAAAATGAGTCATTTTTGACGCTCGTCGTCGGTCTCAGAAAACGTAAATTTACACGATTTTTTCTAGGTGTGCAATTTTCAAACTAGAAATGTTTTACTCTCATACAGAGTAAAAGCCGCTAACTCTTGTGCAGACGGAAATCAAAATGTGATGTAATTTAGCAACACGAATAATTAGGGCAATGAATGCATTTTTTGCGACTGAATTTTACCACCAGTAAAAGGCACAAACGAAATATTACATTTCTTGTCACTAAAATTTACCATTGCCCTTTTCTATCAACTGAGTAAAACAGTCAATGTTTCTTTCTATTTTTTTATTGAAACGATATTCAGCCTAAACCAATTATTTGATGCATACCGTTTCTATCGAAAAAATCTAATTTGACCATCCCATCGATGCGAACGATTCGAGTTTCTGACGTGGAGAAAAACAAAGCTCAAGTTTTTCTGCCGTTCACTGAAAGGGTGTCCCAAAGAGAGTGTTTAAGCACGATTCGAAAATAGCTAAATAGGTCTAGTTTTTGGAGCGAATTTCGCTTTAAATTTCGAGCAAATCTAAAGTTGACGTGATATTTCCGAGAACCATTGAATTGTATATAAAAAGACCTTAGCGAAGCTCCTATCTCTGATGATAACGCAAATTGGTGGATTATTTGTTGCTAATTAGTTGCTTATGGATTTGAATGTTTTGCCCCTTTTTATGTTTTTATTTTCTCTTTCTAGCGAAGTAGGTTCATATGAAGCTAACGAAGTACCCTTCCTAAATTAGCTTGAAAACAACTTAAATTTCAGAAAATAATTTATTTTAAATTAGTTGCTAGTTAGTTACGATGGTTTTGAATCAGTTCCTCAGTATTTTTTTTCGATACTTCATATGAAGCTAACGAAACGCCCTTCCAAAAAAAACGCACAAAAACTAATCGAATCCCAGTTCAAAATTTGTTCCTAATTAGTTGCTAATTAGTTTCAGTGAAAATCCTCGTGAAATTGTCACGTAATCGATCATTTTTGTTGCTAGTTAGTAATGACTGTTGTAACTTAACTTAGCGAAGCACCTATTTCTGATGATAACAGTTGATTTTACTAAGAAACGGGTACGGCCACTTTTGTTGATTGAATTGAAAGATGGCTTTTTTGGTCATTTGTTGCTTTCAAAGTATTCATTTCACATTAACAGCCAACGTTTCGAAGGTATATTTCTTCATCTTCAGGGTAGTCGTTTTTCCCTGAAGATGGAAAATTAAACCTTCGAAACGTTGGCCGTTAACTTGAAATAGCTATTTTTAAAGCAACAAATAACCCACAAAAGGTAGATTATTTGTTGCTAATCAGTTGCTAATTAGTTACGATGGTTTTAGATCAGTTTCTCAATTCTTTCCATTTTTTGATAACTTGCTTAGGTCATATGAAGTTAATGAAGCACCCTTCCCAAAAATGCTCAAAAACTAATCGAATCCCAGTTACGAATTTGTTTCTATGTAGTTGCTCATTAGTTACGGTGAAAACCACTGTGAATTCTTTACTCAGTTTTATTTTCATTTTTTCGAGTGCATTGCTTAGTTCATATGAAGTTAACGAAGCATCTGCTAAACAAACTTTAACACAAATCGTCACGTAATCGATCATTTTTGTTGCTAGTTAGTAATTACTGTTTAACTTAACTTAGCGAAGCACCTTTTTATGATAACTGTTGATTTTACTGAGAAGCGGGTACGACCAGTTTTGTTGATATTCCTTCGTCTTCAGGGTATTCGTTTCGTGCTGAAGATAGAGGAATAAACCTTCGAAACATTGGCCGTTAACGTGAAATGAATATTTTAAAAGCAACAAAAAAGCAATCGTTCAATTCAATCGAATGATAACAAAAATAGTTGGATTATTTGTTCCTAATTAGTTGCTAGATAGTTTCAGTGGAAACCACCGTGAATTAGTGGTTTTTTTGTTTATTTGTTGAACATTACTATGAACTTAAATAAGCATCTGTGGAACAAGCGTTAACATAAACCGTCACGTAATCGATCATTTTTGTTGCTAGTTAGTTGTATAGTAATGACTGTTTTAACTTAACTTAGCGAAGCACCTATATTACTGAGAAACGGTAACGACCAGTTTAGCTGATTGAATTTAGAAATAGCCTTTTTTGTTCATTTGTTGCTTTTAGAATATTCATTTCGCGTTAACGGCCAACGTTTCGAAGGTTTATTCCTTAATTCATATTTCTTCATCCTTAGGTTAGTCGTTTTGCCCTGAAGATGGAGGAATAGC
The DNA here is from genome assembly GCF_030247185.1 of Malaya genurostris. NCBI lineage: Eukaryota > Metazoa > Arthropoda > Insecta > Diptera > Culicidae > Malaya > Malaya genurostris. The sequence goes on from NC_080570.1 coordinate 150,976,110, forward strand.
CCTTCGGAACGTTGACCATTAACATCCAAAAAAATATTTTGAAAGCAACAAAAAAGCCATCCTTCAATTCAATCTGATGATTATTTGTTGCTAATTAGTTGTTGATTAGTTACGATGGGTTTGAACTTTTCGTTCGATTTATGTTTTATTTTCTCAAATACATTGCTAAGTTCATATGATACCCTTTCTGAATAAGCTTAAAAACAAATTTTAACCCCGTAAAAACCACCGTGGATTCTTTACTCAATTTTATTTCATTTTTTCGAGTGCATTGCTAAGTTCGTACGAAGCTAACGAAACATTTGTTAAACAACGTTCGTAATCGATCATTTTTGTTGCTAGTTAGTTGTACAGTAATGACTGTTTTACCTTAACTTAGCAAAGCACCTGTCTCTGATTATAACTGTTGATTTTACTGAGAAACGGGTACGAACACTTTTATTGATTGAATCGAAAGATGGTTTTTTTTGGTCATTTGTTGCTTTAAGAATATGCATCTAACGTTAACAGCCAACGTTTCGAAGGTTCAACTTATTGAATTTATAAATGTTGAAAATATATAGTTTTTTACTGTTGCACTACTAGATTTGAAAACTGATAGTAAGATGAAATGTGTAAGTATTTGTGTTCGGAAGTGTGAAAAAAGTATGCCAGTTTTATTCGTTTTCACGTCCTCCAGTTATGTCTGTGACATTACCCACCCGAGATGACTGAGACAATTTCAACAAACTTAGGCTTTTCGAAAGCTACTATTGAATTGTAAATCAAATTCTAAAATCAAAAAGCTGTCACTTCCGGTTCCGGAAACAGAATGGTATAAGTGACGTAACCGTCAAAATGCTTTTTGTTCTCCGCTCTCTTTTCTTGGAGATGACTGAATCGATTTTCACCAGCTAGGCAGTTTTAGAAGCTAGTCACTGTGAATCAAGTTTGAAGATCAAATGCCTGTCACTTTTGGTTTCACAGGTATAATGGTATAAGTGACCTAATCGACAAAACGCAATTTTCGTCCCTTACGCCTAGTTTTCTTGGAGATGACTGAACCGATTTCAACAAGTTTAAGCATGATCAAGACTAATATTGGGTCATAGATCACGTTCGAAGACCATATGGCTGACACTTCCGGTTCGGAAGGTATAATGGTAGAAGTGATTTTTTTTCTATTCGTACATTTTTTTCCAGAAAGTGACTTATGATCAAATGCATTATTGCTGATATTTTTGGTTTCGGTAATGTGACCGTATTCGCTGAAGCACGCTTTTGTAAACTGCCCAAATCAATTTAAATGAGTTTGTATCAAAAATCAACCCACAGTTGGTTTAAATATTATCTTAATAGAAAAATGATAAGATAAAGGCAATATCGCATGTGGGCTAAGAGAAGGTTATTTTTTCTGTATAAAATTGTTCATATTTTTTTCACTTTCGTTCAATATCAACGGAATCGAGGTTAATTATTTGATAGAAACAAAATATTGACATTTCACTCAAACTTAGAACTGAAATAAGAGTAAGGCTAACGTTTGCAATGATAAATGAGCTTTTTTCGGATGCTAAGACAGATAAATGCTTTTGATTAATTTTCCATGGAAGGTGATTATTTACGGTTACTTGCAAAAAAAAATCTACGCCCTTGAGAGCGGTCTTCCGGTAGTTAACCGGAACATTCGCCATAGCGGACGAAAACATGCGTGTAGGCATGATTTTGAGTTCTTTCTTCGTTTTACTTATAAATTGCTTCTCAGTTTCCGCGACAAAGTTGTTGGAGTAGATCTTACGCTTCGGTTTGGCCCAGAAATTCTTGATGGGACGCAGCTGGAGGACGTTGGGCGGAATCACCGAGCTGTCAAATTTTGTCTGTTGACTCATGGGTTATTGTGATTGATGCTACATGGGGAGTTTCGTCAGTGCAGGTGAAGGTGAACCCTAGGAAAATCGGCAATTTTTGACCATTTTTTTAAAGTGCAAATGTTATGAAAATATTGAACGGAATCTAAGAATTGAACTTTGAGCAGACCGAGAACTTTGTGTAATTTAAAATTTTCTCTACCGGATGAGGCCAAATTGAGCATCACTTGTGTTTATGGCTTGTCGAAAAATTATAATCTTACCGATCACTGCCCGAGCCGATACAAAAGTTTTTTTTGGCTGTTTTCATATTCACGGGAAGCCATGAACATCGGCACAGTTGTGCCTGTACACGAAATTTCAAGCACATATCCAACCTCAAACTTACTGCGAGTCCGTGTTCAAGCTCATCCCGAACACCGTACATGAACGACACAGTTCAGTACGTACACTGGGTGGAGTTCCCGTGCACGCACATCGTGTACGTACACCGGGCACATGCTAGGTACGATTGAACCAGTAATAGAGAAAAGGCAAAACAAAGCTAGGTGGATTGAAACAGGTTTTTTGTATCAATTATTACGTAATTTATTTAAGGGCGATTTTTTTGTGTTTAAATGAATTTCTATTATTTTATACGAAAAACATTCGTTTAATCCAGAGTAAATTATTTCTATCTTTATTGCAATCATTGAACTGCTCAAATACAGCTAGGAAAAAACATTTGGTCGAAAAAGGAAGTTTCTTCACTAATGTAGTTTATTTATACCCTTCCGGTCATTTGCCTAAGTTTCATCATTTTTAATGGTGGAAGAAAGTTTAAAAAATTATTATAAATGAAATTTTGGGGTAAAATTTTCTTTCACTATTCTAAGTCACTAAGTCTGATACAGTTTTACGTACTAATTGCCTATTTAATATATAGAATCTGCTGAGAGGAGAGAGCAACTGCTGACAAATATGGCGCATGATTGTATTGAATGCTTAGAATGCACAAAGTTTGTACATGTGCTACAAACTTTGGGTGCGTTCTGAAAGTTCAACAGTGCATAAGTTCAATTGAGTTCAGAAATTTGTCGGCCGGAATCGGTCCAATGGTCGGACCGATTGATCACATTCCTCTATCATCATATGATAAAGCAGGAAAAACTTTCAATAATATTACTTATATTGATGGGAAAGCCCCAACTTTCTTAATCAGTATAAAATCAGCATTTTTTTAAAAATTCGTATAAAATCAGTATTTTTTGTAAAATCCGTATAAAATTCAGTAAATTTTGCCAATGCACTAGAAAATCAGTAGAATTGCCATACCCAGCGCCCACGATATGTGACACAGATCTCACACAGTAAACATTGTCATTGAATGTTGATCAATATTCAAACCAAGTTACAAAGACTCTACTTCACTATTGAAATGAGTAGAATGAGACATCTAAAAACTATGGTTTCATGTTCCACAGTGCAGTATGAAATTTTTAGAGTTATTATTACACATCAGTTGAGAATAATAAGAAGGAGAGCTGGTAGATAATGGGACATCATAAAACGTTCTTCGTGGAATTCGGTTTCCCCACATTCCTAGGTTGCTCAATTGCAAAGCAGTTCTAAAGATTGGATCAAATTTTATTTCGATTCACTGGCTATTACTTTTTCGCAGACAAATTATTATTTTGTTATTAATCTATCTACACTTTCTACATCGAAAACAGCTTACTATTCCTGAACTATTTGAACCTGAAGATCTCATCTGATAACTTTTCCGTGTGTGAAATTCGAAGGCGATAACACATCCGTCGAATGTAACATATCTTAATAAATATTTAAAAAAATATCTAGTTTGTACTTTGTCCCAGGCATCCCAAAAAATAACAACCTTCACGATCTCAATCGTCTCAGAAACTCAGAGAGCTAGGATATGTAGAAATCACATACTAGAAGATAAACGGACGAAAGAGTGCACCGCGCATGTGCACTATGTATGGTTGGTGACATTCGGTTTCATCCTGCAAGCTATATTTAAATCGTTTGATTTTATTTGTGCAGATTCGGAAAATACTCCTAGAAAAATGTGGAGTCTTGCATCAAAGAGTTTGGTACAAGTTGCGCATTATTTTACGAAATCGCAGCAGGGTGCATGCTAAATCCTCATAAATGTTACTGAACTAATGGCAATAATTTGCTTACATAAAAAAATGTTCACAGTTGTCTCCCTCTTATGATTAACCAAGCAATGCATATTAGGGCAAACAAAAAAATTATCTTACTCAAATTCGCTTATGGGCAGCCATTGTTTCAGCCTGCCAAAAATCTAACCCCCAGCCGCAGTAAGTACACACATGTGCTGCTGCCTACGGGTTAACCGAAAGCGTTCTGCTCCGTGAGGCGTTTTGATTGAACGACTTCTTCGGCTAAGCGGGGACTAAATTTGTGCCACGTCCCGGCGAAATTATTAGCCTAAAGACAACCAAAGTACCATAAGAAGTAGGGGGTCCGCTCGATTGTGTTGCGAATTTTACATTACGGTGGCTCTACTGGGGTATGTCGGCCAATTTTTTGTTTTTAATATTTCGAAGCCTGCTTTGGTGATCGCACAAGCGCACGCCAAATTATGACTGCTATTGTTTTCCGCTCAAAACAGTTACCGTTGACTTCTCTTCTTCCTATGCCGAGGGGCTATGTAATCGATGGCGATGGCGCTGCTTTTAACTATGGAAAGTGACCACAGCGCGCTTTGAAGTTATGTGAGGATTTGACTTCGCCTGGCTTTGACAGGGTTCAGGGTAAGGGCGGTGAAGAGGGGACAGAGCCAATAAGGCAAAAATGCCCCATGTTCACGTGGGCACTTGGTAGCGATTACCCATGTTCGGTCGTACGAAGACCACCGGTGGAATGTCGGGCGATTGATTCTGTTGGCAAATTAAAAGAAACGAAATTAAAAACATAACTCTTCAAAGTGCATCGTTGCTCGCAGACTTTCACTTTCGGGCTGTGGCTGTATGTCCTGTGGATCGAAACGTCACGCGAGCGAATTCGTACCAAAGCGGCGACGACGACGATGGCGGTGCGAGCTGGTTATGGTTATAGTTCAGCCGTAGGCGAAATCACCCAACACAAGACCCGGTGAGGTGTGATATGTATAATTAGTTAGTTTAAATCTGTGCACCGATCTAAAACATCGATATCGGTAGCTTTGGGGTGTTTTCAAAAAGCCGCTGCGGTGTAGTTCGCCGTAGATAATCATGAATGTGTAAATGTTTATTTCCATACGTAATTTGAGGCTTCATAATAGTATCTCATAATGCTTTACTTCTGTTTTCGGAATGGACATAAATCTTTTCGAAAACTTTTCGATTACGAGACGATTAGATTGCACAAAAATGGTGAAGTGTCAGGGTGAACACTAATTGGTTAGGGTCGAAGATTTATCTGAGCACATTTCTAATATTTACCACTAAATCCGACAATACCCAGTCGACACCATTCTATTGAACAAATGTCATCATAGACAAACGGGGTGGCATGAGATAGGAACTTGCGAGCACTTCTTCATATTACTTTTCGATTACAAGTGGAGTCGTATTATGTGCTCAAATCCATCCCATATGAAAATTTTGCCATTAAAACTTTTGAAACTATAAACATTCACGTTTCAAATATAAATTACACAATGAATGGAGGAAGTCTGAAAGTTCGCCGCTCGTAGATGTTGATCTCAGAAGACGTGCATTTGTACGATTTTTCCAAGCTGTGGATGTAGAATTTTTATTGTAAGTTAGCGGCTTCACTCAGTTAGAAAATCTTAGACAGACGAAATACTTTTGGCGGAACGACTGTTTGTGCGTATTGACTTTTCGACGAAATCCAACGGGTGCGCCGGCAACACCTTACCAAATTTATTCAAGTTTACAGTCTGTAAAAACCGAATCGTGGACCGAAAACAAACATTTTCCCTGGAAAAAATTGATATTCTTTGCCACTTATGGATTTAAGTAACTTCCCTGAATTCTTCACTCTGACGATCATGAACAGCCAACAGAGTATTTTTTCGACAAATATACTAAGTGAGAATAGATTTGAAGTTATTTAAAAATTTCTTATGCGGTTTAGTGTTAAATAGAATCAAATCTAATCTTTTAATTCAACAAAACGGGGTTGATAACCACCATATTTGTTACTCTTTGCATGAATTTCTTATAAATCTAAATTCAACACATATTTCTACAATATGAGATGCATAACACATGTTTCTATAGTTTTAAGATACAGATTAATGGAGCATCGTATTTCACCCAGATTTATATGCAAGAACATGTAAAATTGTGTGATTTGAAAATTGCAGGAGTTTGAAATCGAATGAAATAAAAAACAAAAAATCGATAGCAACAGCGCGACTTGAACCGAGAAATATTAGATCACAGAGCACGTGCGTTAATTGGCTGAACCACAGAAGCCCACATTCGTTCGATGAATAATTTCAGCGGCACTTGGTAGCCAAGTGCAAATCAAACTCGGAACCTGTGAAATTCTGTGCGAGTGGAATTTAACGTCATTTGAAAAGTTAAGTAGTTATGAATTGTATCGTTTGTAGAATTGTTTCACCTGTAAAATGAAACTTTTATACTTATCAGCCTGTAATTCAGGAACCGAAAGTCGTATCCTGATGAAATTCATATGGGATTTTTTTTTATTCAACAATATAATTTTTATGGCACACTGCTTAACCTCTAAGATGCCAAGGGCTTTTTCTAATTTTAAATAACGACTAACATAAAACTTAGGTAATGTCGTCGACTCGGTAGCATCATTAGGTAATGTCATCGCAGTGGTCGACTTTGGCAGATTCAGCCTTCAGCTGGTGATCGAAACCGGCCACTGGGTTGAATATATTATGAGATTCCAGATGACGTTTGTATGTATCTATCTTAGCCGCATCCTTCGGTCCGTGTGGGTCCGCGGAAAGCACCCCCAGGCTACGAATATCCGGCGGGTAGCCCGCATGCTGTTGATAGACTAGAGCGGCCTTTCGTGGGCGATGATGGTGATGTTACGGAAGAGAATAAGAAAAAAATATACAGAGAAGTAAATATTGGCGAAAACGGAGTAAAAAGGGGATATGGGAACGAAATGTCCAAAAAAGGACAGAGATCTAATTAGTTGACATCGAGACGATGAAGAGACGGGGAGGGGCGAAGCGTTTCATATGGGATTTTAGGACCTTACATTTGAACCTAAGTATGTGAAAACTGGATGAGCGGTGTCTGAGAAAATCGAGTGCACTTTTTTAGTTTATTTTGCACATTATATCCCGTAACTCTGAAACCGGGCATCGGATCAAAATAAAACTCAACAGCAGCATATGGAACTCTAAGACTTTAAATTTGAATCTAAGTTGAAGAAAATAGGTTGCGCGATTCCTAAGAAAATCTAATGCATTTTTTTTTATTTAGGGACCTTTTTAAATAATGCATTTTTTCTTAATATTTTGACACATTTACCCCCTTACTCCCGAACCGGAAGTCCGACCCGGGTAAAATTCAATAGCAACCTATGGGACCAAGAGACCTTTCATTTAAATCTAAGTTTGTGGAAATCGGTGCAACAATCTCAGAGAAAATCAATTTGCACACTTTTGTTGCATACATATATACATACATACATACATACATGCACACACAGACATTTTGCGTACTTGACGAACTTTGGCGAATGGTATATGAAACTTGGCTCTCCGAATCTCGGTACAAAAGTCGATTTTCACAGTGATTGCATAGCATTTCTATATGAGAAACCAAAAAAACATGAAAATTTCATGCATTATTACTTTCAATCATTATTCATTTTCATAGTAATATTTGCAGTGTGCATACTTTTGTACATAAAATATTTCATGTTTGAAAACTGTTAAAATTTAAACATGAGATAATAAGTTTGAGGATCATTCAAATTAATTGAAAATATATCATACCGGATTTTGAACAACGAAGAATCTGAAGTACACTCAAGAAAATTACTTAAGTACGAACACCAACAATTACTTATCAAGGGTATAAATAAGCTCACGCCGTTTTTTTTTAAATCGAAATTTTACTTTATTGATGAAAAATGACTGCAAACTAGCCACTAATGTTTCTCATCTATTTGGCAATTCGCGGATACTCTTTTTGAAAAATTCGACCGGTTTATCCGCAGGCCACGAATCGGTCCATTTTTTGAGTTCATCATAATTGGAGAAGTGCTGGTCAGCCAGTCCATGAACAAAAAATAATTAGAAGGAGCAATGTTTGGACTATGTGGCGGTTGAGGTAGGACTATTCATTTGAACGTTTCTAAGTATGTATATGAAACGTTCAGATCTGGTGTAATCTAAAGAAATGTTTTTTTTAATCGAAAATTTTCAGTGTCAAAAAAATTGATAGCTTCTGCGAAAAGCCAGGGGTGCATTTTATCTCGGGGGAACGTTTTACCCTATCTACCTGTGAAATCGCACAACATTTTAATCGTTTGGCTTTTATCATTTAGAAAGTTATACAGTTACATATACCACTCGTTTCAGCTCGTCGAGCTCAGCAAATGGATGTATGTATGTATGTATGTAAGTAACGCAAATGTGCACATGAAAGGTTTCGTAGTCTCGTAATCTGGTCTATGCCATTTTATCTGGATCCGATTTCCAGTTCCGGTACAACTGAGTTAAATGCGAAGGGAAATTGAATTAGATTTTCTCAAAAACCACAGTCCTAAAGTCCCATAGCTTGTTTTTAAATTATGCCTGAATCTAACGAGATGAAATGACCTAAATATTAAAGTGCACTCGATTTTTTCGGAAACCGTTGGAACAATTTATGCATAATAAAATTCAAATGGATGGTTCTATGAGCCCATAGTCTGCTACTGAATTTTATACAATACCTTCTTGAGCAATTTCGATTTTCGAACTTCGCTGAATCGAATTTTTCAAACTTTGACCAGAATATATAGTCCTATGGTCACTTGGCCAGTACGAAATGCTTCCGGTTCCGGTAAAACGGAGTAAAATGGGCACTAAATTGCTAGTTTATTGTTTATTGTGGAGCAGAGAAAAACTCACTGGAGCTAGTTTAGCTGAAGCTTTCTTTCCAACAGGCATAAAACCTCCTCTTCTCGTGCATCAACAGATTACAATGATCCAAATGATACATAATACATGATAATATAAGACTAAAAATTAGAAATTATACAATGATAAAAGAAAATTAGTACTAATCAAGTTCTAGTTACTAGAACCTATCGAGACAGATTACTGAGAAACAGCTTTTTAGAACATTATGGGAATGATGGAGGTCAAATACATTGGAACAATTATTAAACAGGCGGCACATACAAGTCAAAGGTTCGCAATAACCGTATTTAGTTTCTGATGAAAGTACGTTAAGAAATAGGTGAAAACGGAGAGTACGATCTAAGATGAATATCTGAATGAATGTATCTGAATATCGATGAATATCTAAGTGTAATGATTGTAGAAGATCTTATCAGTCTATACGAGCTTGTAGTAAATCAGCGACAAGAATGATCTTACAATCGTCATGTCGAACAGAGGGCAAATCTAGATCAATCAGCTCGATTTTTTCATAGACCGGTGGACAAATTTCAATAAATGTTGCTGTTAATAGGAGCTCTGATAGTCTCATAGCTCATATTAAATTTTTTCCGAATCTGACTTTCAACTCCTGAATAACAAGATTATTTTTATTATTATTAATGTTTTTTTTTTATTTCGCCCCGGTTTTAACCACGGTTGGTCATTCGCCGGGGGAAAGTAACAAGATAAAATGTGCTAAAAGTTGCAGTTCACTCGATTTTCTCAAAAACCGTTGGAGCAATTTTCGCATACTAAGGTTCTATGAACCCATAGTCTGCTATTAGATGTTATCTAGGTCCGATATTCGTACATTCGATTTTTTAGAGCCCCGCTGAACAGATTTTTGCAAACTTTGATTACAATGTTCTTCTGGCTCCGGTATAGCGGAGTAAAAAGTGCAACAAAATTTAAATAAGGGAACTCGATTTTGTCGAAGATCGGTCAACAGATTTTAATAAATGTTCCGATTTCCGGCTCTAGGGTAATGGGATAAAATGTGCAATAAAATTTACCTAAGTGCACAAGGATTCCTCGTTTTCAGAGACCGCTGGACCAATTTCGTAATCAAAAATTGAAATGAAAGGTTCCATAGTCCCATGGGCTGTCACGAAATTTCATCTGGATCCGATTTCCAGTTCCAGTATAACAGAGTAAAAAAGTGAACTAGATTTTCTTAAGAAACACTGGACCGATTATCGAAAGCCTAGATTCACATAAAAGTTTTTAAAGTCGGAAAAATTGCGATTTGTTTATAAAATTATTATTATTAAATTATTATTATTATTAAATTACATTTATTTTATATATGTTACCGTAAATAGACAACAGACATCCCACCGTTGAAAATCAACGAAACTGACAATAACGAATAGTCCAACGTGAGTTCACAAAGTACATTAGGATAATCCATATTCCATAAACGTCCATATAATGTCGTATAATAAACGCATATTTTCAGTTTCCCTTGAAAAAGGCCATAAAAAACGGCCGAAACGTCGGGCAATTTTAAATACAAATCGTTTTCCAATTTCCATTTGACTGAGAAAGCGGCATTTCTTCCGATAAAACTCCAAGTCAGTCGATATATAAAAACTTGTTTTCGAAGTCGATTTTGCATAATAAAATGAAAATTTGCATGGTCCTATAATCTGTTATTGAATTTTATCCAGATCCGACTTCTGGTTCTGGATCGACGGGGAAAATAGTGCCAAAGAATCACCGATGATCACCGAAAAAAATTCTGCAAATATTGAGTCAGAAAATAACTGCATAGTGCCAAACGAATATGAAAAGCGTAAATAGTTTTCTTACCGAATTTCGGCAAAAGCTAGTTCATAGTTCGAAAGTTTGAGAAAAATATTTGCTGATTCCGACAAAATCGTTATTCACTGATAAGTTTAGCAAAAGATTATGCTAAATCTCGACAAAAGATGCACTCCAAAAATCAGAAATTCCATTTAACGAATCTCGGAAAACAGTATATGAATTACTGAGCAATTAGCAAAACTGTGCGATGCTGATCTGTTTCTGTTGATTACTATGTCAAGCTCGAGAATTTGGTTTAAATGTGTATTCATTTTTACCCTAAAAAGGACTACGTTAAACGTCGAAACGTTGAATTGCTGCGCAAAGCGAATATATCTATACAGAAAATCACAAATAGTTATGCTTGAAATAGTGTGCAGCATCTACCAAGTGAATGATATTGCTCTAAACTGATTTCACGACAGTAGACACCAACTCCAGTTGCTACCCTTGAATAAAGAATCGCCCTTGTTACGAACTATGTGTTCATCAGTCGTCGTGCCAATCTTCCAAACAACCATTCCTAATGAGTATATTTCATTTCACATTTAGTCCTGAAAAGAAAACTATTTGTGAGACTTATGTCACTAGGAGCTAGTAAATACTCATACCAATGCTTTTTGTTTAAGAAACATTTGCAGTGATTCAATATTCCACAGAGTGCCTCTAAAGGATGCATTAATGCATTATTATTTCAAACATCGTTTCTGAAAGAATCGTTTTCACATGGTTCATTCAATTCTGAACTAATGTTTGAACAACTAATTCGTTCTACAAATCTGTGCTCTTTTAACCTGTTGTTTAGCAAGTTAATGCTTTCTAGTGAACGTAGTTCGAAACCGCGATTTTGCGCGTCTCTAACATATTTCATCAACTAAGTTTCGTTAGTGCATTACACAACCGAATCCATTAGCACTCATAACATTCGGAAAATCACGGAAAATGACACCACCGGTTCTGTCGGTCCCTGGCCAAAGATCTGTCAGTCATACAACCATCATCGCCCCCCGTTGAAGAGTTGAAATAATTGTTCAGTTTTATTTTTGCAATATTCATCAACCTGTGGCAGAAGGCCGTAAGTTTCGCTGGTGGCTTCGCTCTATTCATTATGGGTTACAGGAAAATTAGACTCTCTCAGAAAGCAGAAAATAAAGTATTTAGTTTCAAATCGTTCATGTAACCACCGTCTTGCCGGGTAGGCTTTTTTATAATCACAGTAAATTAAATCAGCCACGCTAGTTTAGAGCTCTAATTGCCCTTAATGCATCTCAGCTTTCGCCTGTTTCACCAAACTTACGGTTACGAATCAAATATCAAGCCATCGGATGACAGATTCTTTCACACATGCTGAGAGCTTGGTTTGTCATCTGGGGGTGGTGGTGGTGGGAGTCTACGGAGCTTATGGTCTCACTTTTCTACGGTAGTGTTTCGAGATCATGATATGAATGAAGTCTTCTGCAAAGGGACTCCAATTCAACTTTGTTTCAGTGTTAATTTGATATACCACAGTGACAAACTCGTGTCATCATGAGCCGCGCTCATGAAGTGATCCGCTGAAGAAACCGCCCTAATAGACATTGAAAACGAACGCAAAGTGCAAACAGGACACCGGTAATTGCGACGGTCGCCAAAATTGCAATCATCAACAACATCCTGAGTATGCTATCGCGCCGAAAGAAGAAAAATAAACAGCTGGAAGAAATGTTGGAACGGGATAAAAGTGATTCCGATTCGTACGAGGAGTTCGAGTACCTTCGGAACGAGATCCACGAGGGGAAAACTTCCACGCCGTTCGGCCGAAGCAGCATCGGCAGCAGCAGCAACAATAGTCACTCGAAGAGCCGCCCCCCGAGTCCAGGAAGTAGCAGCGTTACGGTTTCTGGGAAAAGTGCTTCGGGGGCCGATGTGAAATGTTCGAGCATCACCTACAGCAGGTGTGAAAAGCTAAACAATGGCGGTGGTGCTGGTCTTGGCGATAGTCAACCGAAGCCACCCGGTGCAATAATGGGAACCGTGGGTCGGAGAGTGCCGTGTCTGTCTTCCGGGGGTAGCTTGAAAAGTCGATGCTCGGAAAAGCTAAAGCTGAACGCGGAATGTGACGGCGACGGCGGCGGCGGCGGCGGTAAAATGGTACCGTCCGCGGCGGTGTCTGTCATGGATCCGGACGATCCGGACGAAATCGACGGTTACTGTGCGGTGGAGGTACGGAATAGCGATCTGGACGGGACCAGAAGTACGGAGATCAACTTGATAAGGTAGGTGCTGTGCCGGGCGAGGGGAGAGAGAATTTATTTTTTTCGTTTCCATTTGTTCCGCGTATTTATGACATGATACGGATACTGAATTGTTTTATACCGCACTTTGAATTGTTGTAACAACTCAATCCCATGGTTTTACAAATACCGTATGAGCTTGCAATACTTCGCGATGAATATCTCATAAACGAACATGTTAGATATATTTTACAGATTTTACGATTGTGGATCCTCTTTACTCATGTAACTATTTATTTACCCAATGAGATAAGCCTGGTTGTATGAGAACAAGTTGTAATTCAATGCTTTGTGAATATCAGATCTAAATTTAGCAGTTTCAGTTCGAGTACGGTAAATAAGAAAACGGGCCGTAAAGATGGCGCTAGTGCTGTTGAAGAGAGTAAATGGGCGCCATGAATCACCAGAGCAGTCTTGAATCTTTTTTATTTCCAAATACTTTTAATCGAAAAGATTACTACCTTTGAGCAGTTCCAGAAATGTGTAACAGGTCATCAGACCTCAATGAATTTATTGGAAAAAGATACGCTCAGAGACGGGACTCGAACCTGCGTTCTTATGCATTCCGTGCATACGCGCTATCATTTCACCACTCTGAATCTTGTTTTAGTCACTCTAAAACGCCAGTCAGACACAGTAGAACGTACATCGAACATGGTCTACATCCTGGCGGTCACCCGATCGATACCTTACATCCAAACATCTTCTCTGTCCATCAAACACTAGTCCTCTCGCTTTATACCTATTTCTCCGACCAAGCATTGAGTAGGAGAGTGTAATTATAATCGCTTGTCACCTACTAGTTTAAGAGCTTAGATTGTTTGCAAATGATAAAATTGAGAATTGAATTCTTTCATAATAATTGTTTTTTAACCCTTTCCACATTTTTTTTTGTATAGTGAAGTTTTTAAAATATATCCTTTCACTGGAAGTAAATGATGATGATTTCAAAGTTACTTAAAGTATCAATTTGAGATACAAATAACCTCAAGATATAAACCCAGACAAATAAAACGATTTAGTTTTATTATGATAATAATGAAACGCTGCAAAATTCCTCAATTTTGTTTTTATTGTTTATTGTATTGTTACAATTTGATGCAAATGATAATTGAAATAAAGCGAATTGGTACTACATAACGATTTATTGCTCTTGTTACACTTAGTTTGATCAACCCGTGTAAGTTTCTAGCCATTAGGTTAGATTACATGATTATTGTTTGGATCAATAATAGCAGTCATAGGCTAATGCTGAGCTAATGTAAAAAGAATGATGTTTAATATATTCAATCGAACACGCTGTGCAGCAGACAGCAGAAAATTGCACCGACACACAACACAATGCAAAAGCGACAATCCAGCAAGTGAACGCATCGTACTTTACAATCCAGTCAACAACTCACTGGACGAGCTACTTGCTTTATTCACAGGCAAGCACCTACTAAGCAAAGTAATGTTATACAGCATATATTTATAGATTGGTTACTCTTTGTGCGAAACTTGTTACTGCTACTGCTAAGGAAATTCGTGGTGTAAGCAACAATCGAAACAGTCGGCCGAGAGTGCGAGAGAAATCAAACCGATGACATCATGATGGTATGCTGTGATTGGTTCGTCAAAACATAGGACGACTCAAACCAATTCTTCAAAAGTATGCTATTAAAATACTGGAACGACGTTGCCATACATGTTCAAGCTAAATGTTTCCAAATCGATTGGTAGTTAAATTATCTAAATCCATCAACAAGTGACTAAGTTGAAAATTATGACAGAAAAAGGTTACGCGGCTATTTTTGAAACTTCTTATTGACACCTGACCTTGTATAGTGAACAGCAAGGCATATTTAATGCCAAAATGTTGTCAAAATAATCGAATTGAGCACTACAAAAGAACACTGACTGTAAAACGTCTCTTCAATTTCTGTACAATATTTTTATTAATAAACTTTGAAATTAAAAATCGACATACGTTGTTCATTTGATAAGTGTGAATTAGAAAGTAAAAAGATATAGCTAAACATGGTCCAAGTGTCAAAAATTTTAAAAATTTGCCAAAACAAAAAAAAGTACTGGTGTGTAATATCAGAGACATAACTGGATGTCGTGAATACGAATAAAACTGACACGATTTCTTTACACTTTCGAATTCGCATTGATAGTTGATCGATTGTGTGAATTGTGAAACTTTCCCCCTTTTCACTATAAAAATTTTAAACGATTTTTGACGTCGATTATCTCATTTCGGATTTGCATATTTCATTGAAAGAAACTATCAAGATGCTGTACAGGATTCATTTCTGCCTTTTGGAAAAACCAAATTGTGGAATTCTCTACACGGGCAAAATTCCGATTCTAGAAATGAGCAAAACGAATCATGATTTGGGGAAAATAATATATTTTCATGTTATGATAATACACCATGAATAAAATTTTTCGCATCATGATCCATTCGGACTGATTTCGGAAATTTAAAACATAACGCACTTGAAGTTGTTGGGTATAACTTCAGGCGTGTTTCTGCTAGGATGGTAATTTTTGAAACATAAATTCAGGCGTTATGTGTGATTTTTGCAACGATGGTCATTTTTGCAATATATATTCAGTGAAAAGCACGACGAACTATGTTTAATTTTCTGTCAACCGGTGGGTAAAACTACACGATTATTAAATGAACATGCTTCAGGATCAAGTAAACATTTTCGGTAGGTCTTGCTTTTCAATGTCTACCTTTTGCTGTACCATTAATCTACTAAGCAATCTATCACATCACTTGAGGCAGAGGGTTCAAAGTGATATCCGGGTAGGAAATTAGAGTTACGAGCTTTGAAAGAAATGCATTCTTCAAATAACGCATTTTCGAACCATGATTAATTTTCATGGGAGAAGAGTTATTGCTCATGATTTCATGCTAAGTCAAAATGATTGGTTTCATAATTTTCTAATCATAACAGCAGTAACGGATTTCTTTCCGTGTACGATATTTAGCATAGTTCGGAACATTTATCTCGAACGATTTTTGCACAGCGAAAAGTGCACGAAGCAAATCAAATTATTTTGGATTTTCACTAAACTGATGATTTCTACCTTTGATTTGCAAAGAAGTAATCTTAATAGTTCTTTAGATAACATTTAGAGTCATTAGAACGGCTGATTTTCTTGTTTTCTTTCTCTCCAATGCAAACCACCAGCAGCTGATGCAATCGTTCTTGCTTGAATTCAAACTAGCAGTTGAAGATATGTGCCTGTCGCAGTGTCAAATGATGCGAACCTGGTTTAAAGCGTCTTCTCGCCTTGACGACCGGAAGGCAAATGAGAACTACGACCTGAGCGTTTGAGGTTTTTAACCACGCAGAAGGTGCACTCTCCGATGCCGCTGGTTGAATGCGTCTTTTCGTCCCGACATCTGCTTCCATCCAACGCACAAGAAGAAATGATCGATTTTCGACCACGGTTCCCCTGTTATAACGTTCAGTTGAAGATATGTGCCTGACTACCTCAAAATCGTCGTCCTTGCGCGTAAAAGCCAAGTAAAAGTAAAGAGTAAGCACTAATAATGACAGTAAAATAGCTTTTTATGAGCATCAATCACGCCTTATAGCTCTATATCAGCAATCTTATAGCTCAACTGTTGTAAATAAATTGGAATTCAGCTTTCAGAGCAGCCGCATGTTTTGCCAAAGTCAGTCCTAATTCTGCCTGAATAGCGATCGAAATTAGTGATTTTTATTTTTAGGCATAATGCGGCATTAGTATATGCTTATTGGTTATCTGGGTAGGGAATTTAATTTGAATCAGAGTTGAAGAAAATCGGTTCAGCGGTCTCTGAGAAAATCGAATGCATTACTCCCGAACCGGAAACTCGATCCAAGTAAAATTCAATAGCTATAAAGGACCCAGAGAGACCTTTCATTTAAATATCCGCGAAAATCGATTGCACAGGCAGGTTTTGGTTCAAAAGTCGGTTTTCACGGTGATTGCATAACCTTTCGGTATGAGAAAAGCAAGAATGGTGTAGAAAAAATCAGAAAATAACTATACACTGAAAAAATGGGAAACTTTTTCAAAAATTAGAAAAATTAACCGAAAAAATCGAAGAAAAAAAACGTCTGTTAAATTTGTTCACAATAACTTTTCATTGAACTTTGAATTTAAAATCCACATAAAGTTGCAGCTAATCCATTTTCAGATATTTTTACACGAAAGAGAATAGCTTTTCTCATAGTGACCTTCTTCTCAGGAGTAACTGTTTTCGAGATATTTAGACATAAAATGTAAAGAACTCAGGATTTTTATGAGTTTCGCCGATTCAACAAGTCTACACATGCAAGAACAGTAATTCTACATGAAACATAGAACTACTTGTAACTACACACTTAAAAAAACATTTTTAATCGAATGACATCAAATGGAAATGAAATTTAGGACCACTGACCATCAGCATATCGATACAAATTCATTTGACATTTGCTGTCATTTTCAAGGGAAGCTTCCAGAATTCATCGTCAGTTGAATAATCGTACCTAGTCGTTTGAAGTTTTGTTTGCTAAGTTTCAAGTGCCAAGTAGTATAGCTGCTTCATTGTCTTCGCTGTTGGTAGTGAGCAAGTTCGAATGAATAGAATTATAAAGTAAAGGAGTAAAGTATTAAACATGAAAACTGAAGGAGGAAACTATCAATGCATGTGTATTCTGTAATTGATATTTCTGCTATCTGGTTTGTCTTTCATCTATTATCTCGAACCAATTCGAATGTTTACATGAACCTATTGAAAGATGTATTATATTTTGTTACTTCAAGAGATCAACTGACGGTGGTTAAACTGAGCTTTGATTTGAAGAGAATCGATTGAAGAACCGTATGCTACCCGTTCGGTACGTCAGCGAACGTTGTGAGTGTCAGCGTGTGAAGGTTACTGCAGTAGACAGATCGTCAGTGTGTTTCACATTCGGTTTCAATTGAATTGAATGGAGTTTTACTGCACTGATTATGACATTTGATCAATAGAACGGTGTCGGCTGGGTGCTATCGTCTTATGCGTGAGTAGCAGATTGAAAGGGTGTGAAATGTATCTGAGTTACAGCTCATCCGACATACCAATATCTACCATAATATATTATATTATGTTTTATTATATGATATATTATAGTATATTATATTATCATATTATATTTTACTAATAAAAGTTTCATTGTATCGTGTTCCACATAACTAAATGATTAAAAATATGGGAATGGTAACATCAGGGCATTAGACGAATTTATGTCGGGACAAGAAATTGTGGATTGTAGGCTCAAGTCACTTGAAGGAAACTTGCTTTCTTCTTAAAGTTTGACACAAGTTCGACACATCCTTCTCAAACAAACTATCAGGCGGGTTCAAGCATATTTAGCGTGATGATGCCAAAATACATACCCCTCTTTCAAAAGTCTGTCTAGAGTTAAAATGATCTCTCCAACTATTCAAAATTGAGGCGTTCTATTTATATGCTATAAAGAAAGCATTTATTCCTAAGGAAAAAATGCACTAATTATACAATTCCCGAACCGAATGTTGCGCTATAAAATACCATTACGCAATCGCAAAACAATTCCGAGTACAGTTATCGATTCGGTGTAGTAACACAGATGAATCAATTATGTAAGCTAAATGTAATGATCTGTGTGGTGAAATGAGCAGTAATTTTTTCCGCACGTTTCATTCTGGACGTTTGCCGAACACTTTCGAATGAAAAAAAAAATCCTACCAGTCTAGCAGGGAAAAGAGGCAACGTGTAACAGACCTCTGTATTAACATCGTGATCATTGAAGATGAGCAAACCGTTTGGCGATTCTTTGGTACTCTCACTGTGGATGTCATCACCTTAATTGGCTACACAAAGTGCACTTGCTAGCAAGTTTGTAGCATAACCCTTTCAAGACGTAGTATTTCATTTACGAAGTATATATTCTGTATCTGAATTGTTCCAGATTCGGTTGGAAATCGTCGACTTTTGATTTTGATAACAAAAATCACATAACACAAGTTAATATTTTGTAGGATAATTAACACGGAGTTAATTATTTCAGTCGGCGATGCGCCGCGTCGCGCCGTGCTTTCTCTTCCAACAAACGTCACCCACACAACACGACAAAGAAGCCAAGACGAACGAACGGCACGGAACAACAGTCACCGTCACAGACCGCCCGCCGTCTGTCAATATCTTGTCTAAGCCTACTGTTGTTACTAGCGACTTCAACGAGAAGAGGCGAACAAAAAAAAATGATACTGCGAGCAGCAAAACTAATTGCACTATTCAACGAAAGGAAAATTTAACTACTTCTCCGATTGTGGCGGTGGGTAAACGAGCGAGGTTCGGGTGAGAGTGAAGCCATTACTAGCCCTCGATGGGATCGATTTAGTTTTAATAACCTATGAGAAATTGTTTACCGGGAGGTTGGTTTGTTGCTGTGACTCCCGTTGCAATCTTTCGGTTGCGCGAGAAAGTGGGGAGAAAAGCTAGCGAATCGAGGAAGCTTTATACTTTAAATTTTTCGCACACACCGCAACGTGAGTCAAACAATCTACTTTCTGGTCATAAATCAGTTACTAGGAATCCGTTAGTCGGTGTTTAAACGAAGTATTCGTGGACAATAAGAACAAATGTAAGGTCAAATCTCACACTTTATTTCAACATTAAGTTCCAACATGAATAATATAGTAAGGTGTGTATCGATAAGTAGTTAGCAACATTCAAACAGTTATTGCTCTGAAATGGCTTAAATTTTTGCAGCGTGTTTTGCCGTGACATGTTTGTTTACATGTCAATAACAGCTGCGCAATCGATTGGTTTCGGTACGGTTTATCGTTTCAATGATGAGTCGAATTAATCCGGAAACGCAAAAGAAAATTCTGCACACTTGGTGCTCAGAAAGTGGTGTCACGTACAACGAAATTGCAAAACGGGTGAAAGTGCACCACATCAGTGTCAAAAATATTATCGAGAAGTTCGGTAAGACCCTTTCCATGAAGGATTTGCCCCGATCCGGTAGGAAAACGGGTCCCAGCCAGCCCGGCCGGGACTTAAAATTGGTTGAGTACATCAGGAAAACCCATCGACGTCGACGCGGGATTTGGCCAAGCAGTTCAACACCAGCATCGGGATGATTCAAGGGATCAAAGTTC
Organism: Malaya genurostris; assembly: GCF_030247185.1. Lineage (NCBI taxonomy): Eukaryota > Metazoa > Arthropoda > Insecta > Diptera > Culicidae > Malaya > Malaya genurostris. The sequence goes on from NC_080570.1 coordinate 150,996,320, forward strand.
GGAACTCCCTGAAAACGTACAAGAAACAAAATGTGCCGAAAAAGTCCCTGGTACAGCAAGTTCAGGCCAAAACAAGAGCGCGAAAACTGTATAAACGGATTCTACAGAATAAAGACGGATGCATCCTGATCGACGACGAAACCTACGCCAAGGAAGACTCACGAGCGCTGCCCGGACCGCAATATTATACGAAATCGGTGTACCAGGACATGGACGACGCTGACACCACGGTGGCGATGGAAAAATTTGGGTAGAAGGTGTTGGTCTGGCAAGCAATTTGTACCTGTGGTTTGCGGTCGTCGATTTTCTTCACGAAGGGCACAATTAATGCCAAGGTGTACGAGGAAGAATGTTTGAAGAAGAGAATGCTGCCACTGTACAGAAAGCATAAGACTCCTCCTCTCTTCTGGCCGGATTTGGTTTCAGCCCACTACGCCAACTTCGTTCTACAGTGGTTGACAAAAAAATAATGTACAATTCTTGGAAAAGGACATCAACCCACCGAACTGCCCGGATTTTCGACCAATTGAAAGTTATTGGGCAATTGTCAAGCGGCACTTTCGGAAGGAAGGTACAGTGTCCCAGAACATGCAGAAATGACTGTGCAGAATTTAGTGAAGAATGTCAAGTCCAAAGTGCGAGCGTTTCCCAGAAACTAGAATTTTCTTCAATATAATCAGTGAAATGCATAAAAATGTAATTTTTCTACAATATATCGAAAACTGATGTCAAAATATGTTTTTTTTTTCGCTTTTTTATTCAATATTCAATGATGCTAACTACTTTTCGATACACTCCTTACTTATTATATACAAAAGTGCAAATAACTTGATAGTTCATACTTCGTTTTCAGAATTTGTTTTACTGTGTCAATATTGTGGATGTCGCACTTTTCTTTCAAATTTTTGCACTTTCCCCACCTTTCGACGCCCCGTTTTGAAACTTTGCATGCATCTTCAGTATGACAAACCTTTCGATTTCATAAATAGAGAGTGGGTATGTATTTTTAGATGAAAATTTCATAAAATTGTTATTGGGTTTCGATGAAGAAGCTCTAAATAATCGATTTACCACTCTGAAAAAGATGCACACTGAAAAGTTACAGTTAGTTGGGTGTATAACCTGCTCCACAGTGTTGGAACTGCTTTTTTCGAGTCGTCGGTATATAACATTTTACATTGAACTGTTAGGCCACCTTTCAATTCAACATGAAAAACTAAACACACGTAAAGTTAATGCCACTTTTAGTATTTGCACCAAAGTGTGCAATGTTTTTACTGACATGCCAAAATAAAACTTGTGGCCGATTTAGATAGTGATAACTTGTTGGTCGTTATTTCATATTATCAAATTTACGGCCGACTCGTAGTTTTACAAACACAACAATTTACAAATGATTTGAAATGCTTCCATTTTTTTCGGCGTTAAAAATGTCTTACCCTTCACTATACGGGGCCGGGAGTCAATTAAAAGTTTCAAAAATAGCCGCGTAACCTTTTTGCGTCATAATTTTGAACGTTAATAACTCAGTCATTTGTTGATGGATTGATATAATTTAACAATCAATCGATTCGGAAACTTTTAACTTAAACATGTATGACGACGTCGTTTCAGTATTTCAATAGCATACTATTGAAAAAATGGTTAGAATTGATCTATGTTTTCATCCACCAATCCCAGCTGACCAAATTGATGTCATTTTCTTGTTCGGCATAGGAGGCTTTGCGTCATGCATAAAAACACCGCATCATTCTGCGTAGTTCGAAGAGGAATCTATAAATATATGCTGCAAATCATTTCTTGATTTCAGTTGATGCTTGACTGCGAATGAAACAAGTAGCTCGTCCAGTGTGTGGTGATGACTAGATTGTATATGCGTTCGCTCGTTGAATTGTCGCTTTTGCTAACTCACTGTACGAGGCTGGGTGTCAATTTAAAAAAAAAATTCAAAAATAACCGCGTAACCTTTTTCTGTCATAATCTTGAACGCTTAGAACTCAGTCATTTATTGATGAATTTATATAATTTAGCTACAAATCGATTCGAAAACATTTAACTTAAACCTTCGCGGTAACGTCATTTAAGTATTTCAATTGCATACCATTGAAATATTGGATTGTGAATGATGTCAAACTCTCGTCCGATTCGCGCAGTATGAACTATAGCAGGAAAGGGAATCTATAAATAACAGTTCGGCAGAAAAGTTCGTATCGTTTAATAGAAACACACATTTTTTTTGCAAAAATTCGTTTTTATTATTCAACATAATTGCCATCAGAGGCGATACAGCGATTATAGCGATCTTCCAACTTTTCGATACCATTTTTGTAGTACGATTTGTCCTTTGCCTCAAAATAGGCCTCAGTTTCAGCGATTACCTCTTCATTGCTTCTAAATTTTTTACCAGCGAGTATTCTCTTGAGGTCTGAGAACAGGAAAAAGTCACTGGGGGCCGAATCTGGAGAATACGGTGGATGAGGGAGCAATTCGAAGCCCAATTCGTTCAATTTCAGCATGGTTTTCATCGACTTGTGAAACGGTGCATTGTCTTGATGAAACAAAACTTTTTTCTTCTTCAAATAAGGCCGTTTTTTTTAAATTTCGTCCTTCAAACGCTCTAATAACGCTATATAATAGTCACTGTTGATGGTTTTTCCCTTTTCAAGGTAGTCGGTGAAAATTATACCATGCGAATCCCAAAATACAGACGCCATAACCTTACCGGCCGATTGTTGAGTCTTTCCACGCTTTGGGTTCGGTTCATCGCGTGCAGTCCACTCAGCTGACTGTCGATTGGACTCCGGAATGAAGTGATGGAGCCTTGTTTCGTCCATTGCTATATATCGACGAAAAAAATCGGTTTTATTTCGATTTAACAGCTCCAAACACTGCTCAGAATCATCAATTCGTTGTTGTTTTTGATCGATTGAGAGCTTACGCGGCACCCATTTTGCACAAAGCTTTCTCATATCCAAATATTCGTGAATAATATGTCCAATACGTTCCTTTGATATCTTTAGGGTGTCAGCTATCTCGATCAACTTCACTTTACGGTCATTGAAAATCATTTTGTGGATTTTTTTCACGTTTTCATCGGTAACAGCCTCTTTTGGACGTCCACTGCGTTCATCGTCTTCGGTGCTCATATGACCAGTACGAAATTTTGCAAACCCGGTGCAGAGCCTGGATAACACTCATCAAGCCATTTTTTGGTATCGGCGGCACTTTTTTTCATCAAAAAGTAGTGTTTCATCAACACACGAAATTCCTTTTTTTCCATTTTTTCACAATAACAAAAGTAGCTTCACTCAAAATGCAATATCTCACAAACTAATAATCAGACAGCTGTCAAATTTATACACGTATCTTTTGAAGGTTGGTACTAACTGAAAATGGTATGGATTTAATTCTAGTGGCGCCCTCTCATAGAAACGATACGAACTTTTCAGCCGATCTGTTATATGCCCGAATACATTTCTGCTTTTGTTTACTCATGGCTTACCTTGATTCTCCGGTAACTAGCAGGCCAACTTAGAATTATCGGCGATAGATTTTACGAACCTAATTTGAAGCACTTGTATCTCTGTGATTTATTGATAAATTTTCCTAATTTAACTTGATTCGAAAAAGTTTAAAAATGTGTTAATTTGTCAACGGGTAGTTTGCATACTGAAATCTCCATTTTCATACGAACAACACGGTGGCGCGCAAATAAATTCAGTATAAAGTTGTGTTATGATCATAATTATAGATAATTCTTTGTCATTAAATGGGCTAAATACAAAGAACTATCTCTCAGCAAGAACTAACCATCAGACCCTATTATTAAACCAAACAATAATCGTGTAACCTGATTGAATAGTTAGAAATTGATTTAGTCGTATAAAGCATACTATTTTGGTCTAATCTTGTTTCCAACAATCTTATAGAAGGGATCCAGACTAAGTGTAGCAAAAATAATGCAATGAAAATCGTTATGCAGTATCGATTTGAACAAGCTGTTGTCCCATCAGGAATAAAACGCTTCAAAAGATTCGGAACTTAGTACAAATAAGTTGCACAGACTCACACATATAGAATTATTAGATCCAATAAAATACAGTATTAGAGATCAATTGAAGACAAGCTGCTCTGCGATTTTACAAGTATCATTTGAATCCTTACTAAACTCGGATTACCGCCAGTTTCAGTTAAATTATCATTTACATCAAAAGAACAAGTGTCTTATCACTACATGCGTTGTAACTATGACAGTATATTTCCAAAAAATTTCAAATGTAAAAATTTCTTGAAGGCATCAAAATAGAGTAGAATCAATTGTTCTGAATGAATCTAACTGTCATTTTGATTATTCGCCAAAAATGTAAACACTAAAAGTAGAGCAAGTTTGTAATTTGTGACTTTTAGTGTATTCATCATCATCTTTATTTTTGTATTTATTATGGGTATCTAAGAATTATTTCATTTTTAATGTAATCGTGATCGGTCGTGTCTTGCATACAACCCTCTAATTGTTTCTGTCAGTCTACAGAAAAACTCGAGAGTCGTAGTTCAAAAACGGTTTTTGAACGCTGATCGTCTGTTCAGGACCCGAGGATCCTCCTCGATTGAAAGTTTAAATTGAAGAAGTACACTGAACAAACTATCTGCATTGGTTGAAAGCAATCCATTGTGTGCATTCGTGCTGTTGCTGCCTGAGACAAGTCGAAATAAATTTGTGTCAGATTCAGTACTCTGGTGCAGAATATAGGAAATGATGGCATGATTTCGTGCGATCCGTATGTGAATGATAGAGCAGTATGTATCATTCGATTTATTATCAGGCTCGTATACTGAGTGGATCAACTACGATCAGCATCATCGTTTCCCGCATTCACTTTTTCCTATAAAAGATTTTCTCCTATTTACTTGTCAACTGTCAGCCATTCAACTTCCAATCAAATCTAACGTTTGATATCCTGATTCCGTTTAATGCCCCAAACAAGCTGTCACTGTTGTCATCGCTCTGCTACATTTCAACTGTTTGAAAGTGCTCCCGCTCCATATTTGTATGCTTCTATGGGGGTAGCCTAACTTGTTTCTTTTTTTTTCGTTGAGCGACTTATCCTCACAATTGTTTGATGTAATTGGCTTGAATATTTATCGTAATTTTTCTCACATACGCCAGTGATGAAAGCTTACGATAGATCAGCAACAATTTACTGGTCGGTCATCAAGCTCCACTCCTGTCTGTCACCGTTGTTGCATCGAGAACAACATGATACAGAAACGAGTTTCCTTTCCACTTCACTCCATTCTCCACTGGTGGAATCGCGGATGTGTGACGAAGGAAAGCAAACAAACGGTTGACACGTGCGAGCTTCCATCTCTTCCGAAGCGGTTTTATACTTTTTTTCCTTCACTGGAACTGCACGTTGCTCGATATTTGCATTACTTTCAACGCGACTAACCGCAGTTTCCTTTTTAAGCCACCCACGGGTGGTGCGGATAATCATTATTTTTTTTATTTAAAATTTTTCTTTTGCTACCTCTACTAATTTGACCTTGTAGTGTTGGGCGCAAACCAAGCGCCTCGACGGGTGGCCCAGTTTCGTTGTCCATTCGTTGGAGGAAAAAAAAGGAAACACAGTTCGAGATGGTCATATCAAATGTAGGCACACTCCTCGTAAGTATGCACGTTTCCACACACATACAGTACGGTGGTTAAGGTGCTCTTGATCTGCGGCGTGGTTAGATTTAGTTTTATTCGCAACTAACGAAAGTGATTCAGAGCGCCAACTTTATGGAAATAGGCCGACCGACGAAGACTTGCTCGGGCTGCTGGCCGCTGGCGGAAAAAAGCGAAATCCAACTAACGGGACCGGGGCTTTGCTACGAGATAGGGAAAATTTTCTCGTTCGTATGCCCAATGGTTGCAATTTAGATGTTTAGTTTAAACTTATTGAGGATACAGGAAAACGACCGACCGACCGACCGCCGTGAGCATTGTGAATAATAGATATGAAAGCGTACTCTGAGTCAGGTTTACTCTGATTAGTTACTGCAGAAAGTAGAAACACTTGGGTTACTTTAGGGAAATGATCCCGTCAATAACAGTTGACATTTGAATCGAAACCTCCATTCCGGGCCACCGGGCGAACACAAGAATGCACATGTCATTCGATATCACTGGCGCTCGATCTTGAATTCGGCCAACATCGCGATCGGATCGAACTGATGCAATGTGGCCACCAACCGGATGGTGAAGATCTAGATGAAAGATAAATGGCTATCTTGGATAGAGCATCTAACACAATGCATGTGTACATATTATTTTCTTCTTTTAAAACTTTCACATTGTACTTCAATCTGTTTGGATAGGCTTCGATTTTAAGTTTCCTACTCAATTTGCGCGAAACAAATCGGTTGCAACGAATAAACTAAGCTAAATGTAGATGTAGGTAATGGTTAACCGACGATATTCGAGTGCCGATGTCGTCTCATATAAAACATGTGTTAGAAGTAAATGGAAAATGCAATTATCTCTATCAAAGGCGAAGGTTTACGAATGCTTCTCACTATAATGTATAACAGCTCCTTATTTCAATAGTAAGTTATCACATCACTCTATAAATATGTTTATGAAGTACCAGTTTTCAAATGGCTATGTGTAAAATTTCACGACATGTCGATTAATCTGAAAAAAAAAACTTGCAGCCATTCAAGTGAAGCTACTTTTGTTATTTCAGAAACATCGGATTCAAAACAATTTCGTGTGCTAATTTATCTTTGCTTCTTGGTGAAAAAAATACAGTTGCAGCACAGCAATGGCTTCAAAAGTGTTATCCGGACTGTGCTTCATCGAAAAGAATAATTTGTTATTGTTTTGCTGAATTCAATTTCGTACAGACACCGATGATGGTGAGCGTTCTGGTTGTCCGATTGAGGTAGTTGCTCCAGAAAACAAATGAAGTCAACAAAAATAATTATATCCGTAAAGGTATCAGAAGGTAGTATGTTTACTATTAGGCATGAACATTTGACCATTAGAAAGGTTTTTTCAATGTGGGTATCGCGTTGACTCACAATCGGTCCAAAGCAAAGTTTATGGATTGTTCACCAGAAATAAATCAATTTTTTTGCGTCTATATGTAACAATGGATGAAACATGGATCCATAACTTCATTCCGAAATCCAAGCGATCATTATCTGAGTGGACTGAAACCGGTGAACCACGTCCGAAGCATCTAAAGGCACAAAAATCAGCTGGGACGGTCATGGCTTTAATATTTTGGGATACACATGGTATAATCTTAATCGACTATCTTGAGAAAGGAAAAACAATCAATTGCAATAAGGAAATAGCGTTGTTAGATAGTTTCATTACAGAAATCAATGAAGAAACAAACGTATATGTCGAAGAAAAAAACGCTGTTTCACCTAGACAATGCCCCGAAGAGTCCAGATGTGGCCCTCAGCAACTACTGGCTATTCGCTGTTCTCTATAAAATACTCGCCGGTAAGAGATTCAACTCAAATGACAAATCCTTCTACAAAGCTTGGCATCGAGATGATAGAGTAGCGTTGGAATGATTGCATTGCTCTTGAAGGAGATTACGTTGATGAATAAAATCAAATTTTGACAGAAAAAAACATTTTTTTAGACTTATTCAACGATGTGTTACGTTTGAACTTGACGATTTTTTAACGACAATCAAAATCGTAGAACAAATATTTTGATGAATTAATCAATAAGGATCTGATGTTATGTATCAGTCGATAACTTGCTAATACGAACCAAATTTTGAAGAATTTTCTATTTTTCTGTAGCCTCGACTGTTGGAAACTTCATCTCTACTCTGTAACTTCAGAACCGATAGTCGGATAAAGAAATGAATCAGGAATGAGAAGCTCCATTTTGAAAATATCGATCATCATCCCGGTACTTCCAGAATCGCAATTCAGGGATCAGTATAATCAAACCCATTTTTGACATTTTTGGTTACTTTTGTCATTTTTGGCGTATATGTATTTTTTTGTTTATTTTCCCTCATTCTTGTTCTTTTTTGACATTCTTGTCCTTATTGCAATATTAGCCATTTTCGATCGGTTTTGTCGGTTTTTTTTTTCAGTTGTGCCATTTTTGTTATATATTTCATTGTAATTTTTGTAACTTTTGTTATTTGTGTAATTTTTGTCGTTTTTCTCAATGTTGTCATATTCTCAATTATTGTCAATTTTTAAATTTTTCATGTTTATCGTTTGTAATAATAATTGATAAATTTTTGTTAATTTTGTCATTATTGTTATTTTGGTCATTTTTGTCATTTATTTCATTTCTGTCATTTTTTTTACATTCGAATAATTTTATTTAGTTTTTGTCAATTCTGTCATTTTTGCTTCCCTTTTGTCAGTTTGTCATTTTTATCATTTGTATTTTTTATTTTTTTTTTGCGTTATTGTCATTTTTGCCTTTATTGTCATTTTCGTTATTCTTTTAATTTGCTGCTATTTTTCTATTTTTTTTTTGTCAGTTTCGCAATTTTGTCATTTATGTAATTTTTTTCATGTTTGTCATTTTCATGTAATTGTTGTAATTTTTTGCCATTGCCATTGTTTATTATTGTTGTCGCCTTTTACATTTTTGTATTCTTTTTCTCATTTTTGACATGTTGTTTTTACCATTCATGTTATTTTTCCCATTTTTCATTTTTGTCATTTTCACCATTTTTGTAATGATTTATTCTTTAATTTTTTTTTTGTAATTTCGTCATATATGAAACTGTTGTCATCTGTATAAATTTTGTGATTCGTGTAATTTTAGTAATTATTGTCATTTCTTGTCAGGTTCTACTATTCTGGTTTTTTTATAACTTATGTCATTATTGTCATTTTTGTAAATATCTTGCATTTTTTTTCTTCTCAATTTTGTCATTTTATGTCATGTTTGCCATTTCTGTAATTTTGAGTAATTTTGTTATATATTTTTGTCATCTTTACCATTGTCATTTTCGTAATTTTTGTTAGTTTTACCGTTTTTGTCAATTTTGTCTTATCTTTGTTTAATTTTTATTATTTGATAATTTTTGTCATTTATTTCGTTGTAATTTTTTAACATTTTTAATTTTTATCAGTTATATAATTTTTGCCAGTGTTGTCATTTTTATCAATGGGTTTTCATTTCCATCGTTTGTTTATTGTTTTGTCATTATTGTCATTTTTGTTATTTATTTAATTTCTGTCATCTGGGTGATTATTTTAGTCAGTTTTTTTTTTTTTTTGTTATTTTTCCTATTTGTGTCATTTTAGTCATATTTTTGTCATTTCTGTCGTTTTTATAATTTTTGTCGCTTCTGGTTATTTTTTCAGTTCCGTCATCTTTATCTTTTTATTCATCTGTAATTTTTGTCAATTTGGTAAATTTTTGTCTTTTTCTTATTTTTGTCGTCTGGACATTTTTTTCATTTTGCCGTTTCTTTCCATTTTTAGTCATTTTGTAATTGTTTGCTGTTTTTCTATTTCTTAATATTTCATGATTTATGTAATTTTTATCATTTTCGTCATGTTTGTAATTTTTCATGTTATTGTTATTTTTTGCCATATTTTATTATTGTCATTTATTGTTATCGTTGTGATCTTTGGCATTTTGTTTATTTTTGTAATTTTGGTCATGTTCTCATTTTTGCCATTTTTGACATTCTCGTCATTTTTTGTCATTTTTATGTAACGTTTGTCATTTTTTTAGGTTATGTTATTTTTGTCAGTATTATTATTATTTTTCATCATTCATATCATTTGTAATTTTTTCATTTGTATCATTTTCTTTAATATCTATCATTTTGAACATTTTTCTTCATTTTTGTCAGTTTTATTTTTTAATATGTATAATTTTCGTCTTCTTTAAATTTGTCAATTTTTTCATTACCGTCATTTTTAAAATTTTCGTCAGTTTTTTTTTGCCATTTTTGTAATTGTAGTCACAATTTTGGCATATACGTTCACATTTGTAATATATGGAAATTGTTGTAGTATTTTTAATTTTTGTCGTCTATATCCTTTTTTCCATTTATGACATTTTTGTAATTTTTCGTCGCCTGCAGAGTTGTTATAAAAGGTGATTTTTTTGAGGTTAGGATTTTCATGCATTAGTATTTGCTCAGATTTTTTGAGGTTATGATTTTCATGCATTATTATTTGCTCAGTATGCTTTGACATTTCATCATGAATAGACTTACTAACGAGCAACGCTTGCAAATCATTGAATTTTATTACCAAAAAGTTGGCAGAAAATCCGCTTTTTTATCGACAAATTTTGTTCAGCGATGAGGCTCATTTCTGGTTGAATGGCTACGTAAATAAGCAAAATTGCCGCATTTGGAGTGAAGAGCAACCAGAAGCCGTTCAAGAACTGCCCATGCATCCCGAAAAATGCACTGTTTGGTGTGGTTTGTACGCTGGTGGAATCATTGGACCGTAATTTTTCAAAGATGCTGTTGGACGCAACGTTACAGTGAATGGCGATCGCTATCGTTCGATGCTAACAAACTTTTTGTTGCCAAAAATGGAAGAACTGAACTTGGTTGACATGTGGTTTCAACAAGATGGCGCTACATGCCACACAGCTCGCGATTCTATGGCCATTTTGAGGGAAAACTTCGGAGAACAATTCATCTCAAGAAATGGACCGGTAAGTTGGCCACCAAGATCATGCGATTTGACGCCTTTAGACTATTTTTTGTGAGGCTACGTCAAGTCTAAAGTCTACAGAAATAAGCCAGTAACTATTCCAGCTTTGGAAGACAACATTTCCGAAGAAATTCGGGCTATTCCGGCCGAAATGCTCGAAAAAGTTGCCCAAAATTGGACTTTCCGAATGGACCACCTAAGACGCAGCCGCGGTCAACATTTAAATGAAATTATCTTCAAAAAGTAAATGTCATGTACCAATCTAACGTTTAAAATAAAGAACCGATGAGATTTTGCAAATTTTATGCGTTTTATTGTTTAAAAAAGTTCTCAAGCTCTTAAAAAATCACCCTGTATTTTGTCATTTTTTTATATTTGATATTAATTGTACTTTGGGATTTTTAAACTATATGTAAGTTTTGTCAAATTTGTAATATATTCTATTGATGTCATTTTTGTTTTTTTATGTGAGTTTTGTAAATTTTTAATCTCTGTCATTAATTGTCATTAATTTTTATAGTATTTTGTCATTTTTTTTCAATTATGATTTCTCTATCAATTTCTGTCATTCAGAGATGGCATTTCACCAGAGTGATACACGCTGGAGTCAGATTCTTGTCCACACCGAGGATGCAAAAAACGAAGCACCGCACAAAGAGGAAAGCGTACTTCTTGTCAGTGTCGAATAGACAGCATTTGAGTGTGTGCTTGTGGTTAAAGCAGCTGGCGCGAGTGAAACACATTCTCTTCGCATGAATCGCTCACACGCGCTCTCGTCTAAATACACCCAAGTGACCACTGGCGCGTGATTGTGAGCGAACACTTCTGTGAACTTCAATTAATAGAGAGTAGATCTGGCCTTGTTATGAAAAATTTTCAAGGAAAACCGAAAATTTTACGATAAATTGTTTTATTTTGCTGATTTTTCGTGTCCACGCTTCTTCTACGCAAACCATACAGCAGAGGGCTCACCGGCGTGTACACCTCTGTGAAAGTATCTGCATCCACCACAGAGAATTTATTAGCTAATGCTCTAGCACTTTGGTGCGATTCAGTGGAAGAGGTAAAAGGAAATAAACAAACGCACTCATGATGCGTGCACACTTTATACAACAGTGGTGTATAAATGTGAAAGAAAAGAGCTCTCGTTGAAGTTGTCAGTGCGAGGGGAGAAATTTTGCTTGCTCTTCGTCACACAGAGGAGATAGACATCTCTGCTTTTTATTTGTGCTTTTTTTTGTATCTGTTTATCCTTTTGCATTTCAATTATGTTTTGTTGGAGTTTCATGTATTGAAGGTGATTCCAACAATAATCCATTGAGTCAACTCTTTTTTATACAAACACTTCATGCGAAATTTGCCAAATGTGATCGAGCAATAGGCTTTCAGCTCCATCGTGGATCATTTTCAGCACTGGGACGCGATTTGACGTTTTTAAGCACTTTTCGAACTAATTTTTTCCGACTACTGAAATAAATGAGGAGAAACATGTATCATTTGCACGTTAGAATAAGAACTGAAGATTTTTCAATAGAATTTTTTTGCGACATCAATGACTAGAGTTTTCCCTAAGAACATTTGTTTTTTTTTATAGAAGAAACCATAAACTTGTCGAACTTGTACTCTAGTTGGGACATGAAATAAAAAATGCTTTTACATTTTAATTTAAATGACAAACAGTAAGCTCAGCTGACAAGGCAAACGACCACAATTAGGTTGAACCCGGGAATATGAAAACAATATAATAATAATAAGTAAGCTCAGTTCAAAACATCAGTAAAACACTGTTTTAAAACTAAGAATAAAATAATCAGTATAACAATATGCTGCCATTTCAAGTGCTTTTCTACTCTCCCGTTGACCAAACAAATACAACTAGGCCAATGAAGATTTTCAACCATTTTTTTTTTGCTTTTCAGTCAAGTTGCCATCGAAAACAAAAAACGCAAAATTATCATCTCAACTCAATTACAAACAAAAACGTTTTGCCAACAACAACAACAAAAAAAAACAACTTTTTCCTCTTTGACCTTGTTCAAACCTCGGTCGATAACGTTTTCGAATAAGTGATGGCTCATTCGCGCACTTTGGACAATCGGACACTGGAGAGAAAAAAAACATAAAACACCGCTTTCTTCCAATCATTCACTTCTAGCGCACGTAAATCCAACATCCAGCTCTTCCAGACCCATTTATATTGTTACTGACCGGCGCTGAACGTCCTCCACCGCCACACCTGCCCTTGGTAAAACCCACACAACGGACGCATTCATGGTGAACAACTTCGATGTTTCCATTGGCCGTGCCACTTTTTTTTTGTTGATGCTCCTTCTCCTGCTCGGCCAACCAACCAACCAACCGCAACCCCGTCGAAAGAGAACGTTTTTCCAGCCGACCACGGCAAGAATCCAGTCGGACCAGCTTCACTACTGCACTTCTTCTCCAGGGAAGAGGCTGTTGGCTTCCTAACCTATTTCCCTGGCAGTCACCTGGATGCGATCTTGCAGTGGCGGCGGCGGCGGCGGTTCGCGATCTAGTTTAGAACTATCCGGTTTTGCATTTCGCTTTTCACCGACGACGCACGATTGCATGCAGTTTTCGGTCGATTTTAATCCGAGCGTGCTCCCCTAAACGGCTTCCGTAAATAATTGACCAATTAACACTACACAATTTGTTGATAATTTTTTTTCTTTCTCTACTCCCATTTCAGCGCCAATACCCAGATGGACAACGACGTGACCCCGGTCTACTTAGCGGCTCAGGAGGGACATCTTGAGGTGCTGAAATTTCTAGTCCTGGAAGCCGGCGGATCGCTGTACGTGCGAGCCCGCGACGGAATGGCACCGATCCATGCGGCCTCCCAGATGGGTTGTCTGGACTGTTTGAAATGGATGGTAATTAACAGTGTTTTTTCATTTGTTTGTTTTCTAACCCGAACACCAGATGCGCCCCATCGGACGGAGATTCGGAGGATGCGGGGCTTCGTGATAAACCCGTTCTCGCGGAACTCACTTGCAACTGATCATCAAGTACCTGTCTCTTAAGATCGAGATCTGGCTTTGATTGGATCGGATCGACAGGTTGCATTTTTTTTTCTTCCTTTTCTCTGTCCGTTCCATTTCCACATTTCGAGCTCTTGAGAAAATTGTCGATTGGTGTATTGAACAGTCGGGTTGTATCTATTTCCGCACTGCATTGATACAATCGTTTCTTTCCATCTGGTTAGGAACCGTTAGAAATCAATGCGATAAATGTGCCATTTTCTTACTTTTCTCCGGAGACAGCCAATATCTGTCTGGAATTCTGGTTTTCATTTTTAATTGAAGCTGAACTTCTTTCGCTACTTACAACTTGATTACGAATGGTCTGTCCATTTAAGTAGTATTACAAGGCCTATCATAATTGTTGTTGTCGCCGTTCATTAGTGGCTTTTAGACACGTGTGAGTCGTTCGACGCACTATCATAATTATATTCGAACGAATCTTATATTTTTTTCAAATGTCCAAAACGGATGTGTTAGAAGAAGGAAATCGATTGGAGACTCAAACAAAATATAGTGAAAAAAGTTCAATAGATTCTCGAGGATGTGAAAACTGACTAATAAAATTGTACAAGGACCTTGATGTACCGACTGCCGGCCACGTCCGAATGCAGATCTACTTGGGAAGAAAGGATTTTTTTTCCAATGCATGTTGTTACTAGAAACCGAGAAATCCTCTGCATTTCCACATGCATCACAGAAAGGGGTTGTTTGTTAGTAAATTTTCGAATAATATTATCATGTGTTTATTGCTCTGGGTAGCCGGCTACCGAGAATACGTTTGCTATTTGATTTATATTTGCTTCCTACTAAAATATAAAATTCTTCCAAAACTCCAGAAAATTTCTTCCAAAACTCCAGACAGCCAGCTGTCCGGAGGTTCGCTATCAATTCATACATTTAATTCATTGTGGTCTGCTTTTTTTAATGACAGCCGTAATACTGGCGAGATATCATTCGATCACCACCAATCGAACAACAATCGAACCAAAATAAAAATATTCCAAATGGATTCTCCTCGCAGTCTAAACTATATTTACATACGTCTTAGGTAAGTACGATCGCAAGAAATATCTGCACGGTTATAACCTTCAAGCGCTCGTTTTGAACTTAGCGTTTAACCGGAAGAAAAATAGATCCATTGATCAAACGTTTTCCGAATAATCGTCGGAGTTTAGTCTTATAATAAGACATTGTAAATAAGAAAAATATTAAGAAACGATCTTACCCGTATCCTGTTTCTCCTATTCGCATTCCTGTATGAACAACGCGAGATGACATATCGCAAATGAAAAAATAAAACCTGTTTTAATCCACCTAGTGGTGTAATGATGCCTTTCTCATATCAATCAAACTATCATATATAATACTGTGGTATTCTTCAAAATATTTTTCTTCGATTCTTAAAAGAATAATCGAAATAGATTTGTTTGACCGTCAACTGATAAAAAATGTCAATTGGAAAAGATTTGAGGTCGATTTAGAAAACTTTTTACGGTTTGTCGCTCTTTTCAGTGATGGTATAAAATTTTTAGCACACTTGACCCTATATTTGCGGATCCGGAAGTCGGATCCTGATGAAATTCAGGAATTACGTACCACAGGACCTTTCATTTGAACCATAGTTTGTGAAAATCGGTCGCGCCATCTATGAGAAAAGTTAGAACACATATTTTTATTTTTTTTGCACATTTTACCCCATAAAGTTAGTGCAATAAACGTTACATACACACATACGCACATACACACACACACAAACACACACACAAACACACACACACACACACACACACACATACACACACACATTTTGCGTACTCGACGAACTGAGTCGAATGGTATATGACACTCGGCCCTTCGGGCCTCGGTTCAAACGTTAGTTTTCACAGTGATTGCATAACCTTTCTATATGAGAAAGGCAAAAATAAAATAAACACTCGCGTATGAGTTTGCTGAAAACCAATTTTAGATTTTCAGCCAGCACACATTACACATTCCATATAAATCTGATAACACCGACAATGATATGCAGATGGCGTTTCTATCGGTTGACATGGTTTAATTTTGGACGGCAAATTCGCAGTTTCCGTCGCTTGAACATTTTTTAGTTTCACGAATTAACAATATTCAATAAATAACTTCGGAAAAAGAACCGTGTCGTATTTTAATTCTTTTATAATCTTGACTCTCTTTTGGAAAGGTCTAAACGATTTTAACCATTTTTTTCGAATGGTTGTAGTCTATAAAAATGTGTTATGCTGGTGATTTTCCCAAAATCAAACGAAATTTTTAAATAAAAATACTGGAAAATCCAAATTGAATCAAACACTGAAAAGAATCGATTTTAAAAATTCGTTGAGTATTTCTTAAAAACCCGTTTATGATTGTGATGAAATTTAGTCCCAAGATAGGTAATTATGTTCCCTGCCAACCGTTCATACATTGGAATATGGGCACTTGTTAAGAAAGAAAATTTTTCTAATAAACAATTTTTGCAATGACTGAGTGAAAACATAAGTATAGAGCGAGGAGACTAGTGTTTGACCAACAGAGAAGACATTTGGATGTATGCTATCGGTCGGGTGACGGCCAGGATGCAGACCATGTTCGATGCACGTTCTATCATGCCTAACCGTGTTTTAGAGTTGTGTCTATTACAAGGTTCAGGGTGGCGAAATGATAGCGCTTATGTTCGGAATACATAAGAAGGCAGGTTCGAGTCTTGTCTCTGAGCGTATCTTTTTCCGAAAAATCATCTTTTCTGTTGTTTGACTTCTCCAATATATGTTTTCACTCAGTCATTGCTAAGACCAGTGCGGTAAAACTTCATTTCAATCGAATATTATTAGATGAAAATTAAATTTTTGGTCGTTGACTGTCAGCATACCCATTCTCATTCATTTTACTTTTGTTGCCGAAGCTCCCAGAATTCATCGTCAATTGAATAACCGCACCTAGTCACTTGAAGTTTTGCTTCCTCAGTTTGTAGTGCCAAGTAGTCTACCTGTTTCAATGTCTTCCTTGTCTTCACTGTGAATAGTGAACAAGTGCGAATGAATAGGCCTAAACATGAACTCGATAAAACAAAATTCTCTCCAACCATAATGATAAATTTTAGTTTTCTATTATCACCAGCAAGTTAAAATCGATAATTTTGACTGTTTGAAATGCATTGAGATGTGTTTTGAAATACTAAAAATAAAAACTGAAAGAGGGAACTATTAATTCACGTTTATTTTGCAATTGATATTTCAGTTTTATTGACTGGCTTACCTTTCATCAACTATCTTAAACCGATTCGAATGTTTACATGAACCTCACTTGAAGGTCGCTCTCTCATAAAATTGTAAGAGATATTTTGTTACTTCAAGAGATAAACTGACGGTGGTTAAACTGAGCATCGGTAGAAAGAGAAACGAATGAAGAACGGGATAATGCCCCTTCACTACGACAGCGAAGATAGTGTGTTAGAATGTGAAGTTTACTGTAGCAGAGCGATCGTCAGTGTGTGCACACATTCGATTTCAATTGAATTGAATGAAGTTTTACAGCACTGGCAAAGACTGAACTTAGTTATGGCGACTTTACGTCAAACCAACTAAAATTAATAAATCACTGTTTTTTGCCCAAACTGATTTTTTTCAGTGTGTGTTTATTGAAAACTAAACTGAAAGTCCCAATCATCCAAGAATCCAATGAAACTTAATTTGAGATTTCACAGAATACTCTATCGCTAATTAGCCGATATTTGCAAAAAGTGTCAGCACTAGTCAAGGAAAATAATTAATTAGAATTTTTTTCCTTCAAAGTTCCCATCTTACAATATATGGACGTTTGATAGGAAACCTCATTAGATAGGTAATCAATAATATCTTATCTTGGGACAAATTTAATCTAAATCAAAAATGGTGTTCTCTTGTAAATCGACTTTCAATTTTGTAAGTCGGTTTTTTCCAGTGTAAGATTCGATAAAACGAATTTCGCGCAAAATCTTATTCCGAGTTGGCTGCACCGTTTCAGATTTTCAATGAAATTTTCTGGACATGAAGAATTTTTCAAATATGATCTAGAGTTGTAGATTGACTTTATAAAAGGGTTAACCTTTTTTACCATTTTTTTAAAGTGTAGTACAAGTGATGGTCCGTTCACAAAATTTGTCATATTTCGAATAAAAATATTGAGCAAATTAGTAATTGAATCCTACACTGAAAAAAATCGATTTAAAAAACTTTAAGACAAATCCATTTATTTCAAAAAAGTAAATGGTTGGTTTTTCCTAGTGTGGGACTCGACTTTGATGTTTTCAATATGCAAAATGCAATGAAATTTATCAAACAATAGAAGTGAGTTTTAGTTTGAGAAGTTTTGCACGAAACATTAACGTCAAATATATTTTAAAGATCTACCAACGCCTTTTGAAAAGCGTATATGAGTTTCAAAATAGTGAAAAATTTCATCGAGCTAATCGTATATTAACGTGTGTAATCTGAAAAACTCACTTTTCAATATAAGGCTTTCTCGCGACAATATTTGGACAGATTAATTTTGGAACGAAAAAAAAAATTTGCTGTTAGTTCAATCCAAGTTGCATTTTTTTATTCATTTAAGTATGCATTACCAGTCATCTTAAAACTAACTACAGTTACTTAATTAGACTGCGTGAAGAAAATGCGAACTTTTGAGTTTACTGCAGCTGCTTTTGTCCAAAGTTTCCAGAAATTTTTCTATAGTTGTAGCTTGTTGTTTACATCAAAAGAGTTTATTTCTTCACGCGAGCTCAATACCGCTCGATAGGTCTCAACTCCAAATTAAATGGCAGTTAAATGGATTCGCCTTTTTCGGTACAACATGGATTCCATTCCCTCAGAAAAAATATATTCGGTTTAGTGACAAGATACCAAATCAAACTAAAATATCGAGGGAGCGTCCGTAGGAATGGTAACAATCGTTTCTATAGGAATTCCTTGTTTATCGTTCCGGTAGTAATGAAGCTAATCTTGCTCGACCACATATGCAGCTGTGGTCTTCTGTCAGCTTCCTGCCAAACAAAATATGTTTTGGGAAACTTGGCCTTATTCTTCGTCCTGAAATGCTTCACTGCATGGCAATATAAAAAATATCATTATGGTTCGATACAGTTTTCACCTTGAAAAACTTCATACCTTGCCGGTGTTCAGAAGTATGCACGAAAATTGGAGAAATTTTTATTACGCACCAGAAGATCTGGTCCCTTCTGCAATATTTGCTTCACCTTCGCGTCCTTCTGGTGGTTCCTGAGATCTAATTTTGTTCCGCTCCTTGCCTTCCTGGCTGTTGTCAAACGTGTATCGAAAGATTTAAGAAAGTTATGGACAGTGCTTGCAGAAAACTCTAGCTGTTTTGCAAGTTTTCTTATACCGTTTTCGTTTTTGAACCTACACGCGGGCGACTCTTACTCCGTGTAAACTAGTGGTGCGCGCCCTTAACAGCAACTCATGAAAAAATAAATAAACTCGCATGGATGCGTGGTGCGACCCGAGAAAATTTTCAGAGCGAAACTACGCGATTGGAGTCTGACCTAGAGCGACCCCAGGTTGCTAAAGCAAACACATCAAAAGTTGTTTGGGCGACTCTAGGTCAGCTCTCGGGCTGCTCTGATCAATAAACGAAAACGGTATTACTGATAGATCTGCCTTTTCATTGCGATAACACACAATTGCTTTTCGCACTTGCTCTTCTTTCGACGCCATCTTCGATCTAAGAGCTTGTAGTATCACCAAAAATTATGTTTACACAATGAACAGGCAAACGTTCATTAATTTGCGAAATATTTCACGCAGTAGATAGTGCAGTGATGAAGTATTTCCAGAGATATACGCACGGAAAAACCGAAATCAGCATTTTGGCGAAAAAAAAATAGTTGATTTTTTTAAATTTTGGTTAGTTATTCGAGTATTCTACACAAACTGTGAAGGATCTTTTTTCCTTGATCCTAAACTATGTTTTGAACAAATGTAAACCTATTTTTCCTTTTTGTTTTGATATGGTCTTCAGCTGAAATAAACTACCACCAGTTGTTCGTTTGACATATACAATTAGAATGAAACATTCGAAGCTCACTTCACTGTTCTACGTAAAAAACATTATTAGGCACAATCGCATCAAATTCTGAATAAATAAATTTTTTTACTAAGAGTTTACGGCAATTCAAATATGGATATATCGTAACACATGCAAAAAACATCAAAACAATTTGCAAGCAGTTTCAACAAGACTATCAGCCTTCTAAGCCTTTTTTTAATGGATTGTTTTGCTTTGACACTTCTCATGAGTTTTTAGCTAATAAATTTGTTAATAAAACCAATGTTATTTTCGTTTTCTCTGTACTGTCTTTCAGCAATGATGGTTACTGATAGATAGAGTCTAATTTTCTGTTTTTTTATCACAAAATTAGTTGCCAACGAGAATTTCGTGTTGGATTGAAACTTTGCCGGTTTGAGTCCAGGATATTCACCAACACATTCTCTAAAAACAAGAGTTTTTTTCGGCAAAGTAAATTATGATTTTCTTTTATTTTGCAAATTTTGTTGGTAAAATCAACTAATTCAATAATAGTAATACGAATTAGGCGCAGAGCTAATTTCGGTCATTCCGTGCGTAGTAAGGGGTGTCAAGATTTTGTCGCGAACAAGCCTTTAAGGGGTTACACCACGTTAGAAAAAAATAGAGAAGGACTTTTTTGGTTAATTATTTTTGGATTCAAAAAATGGAGTAATCCGAATTTTGAATAAAGCACTTTTTAATATGTATATTTAGGTACAAAAAATGATTAGTTTTAAAAACTGAAAAACAAAATGGCGGCTTGCCGACATTTCCGCGAAAGTGCTGCATTTTTGACGGCCGGAAACATAAGTCAAGTAAATCTTGACCAATCTCCACAGAGGTACGTAGGGGTTTTTTAATTATTTGATTTTCTGTAAAATGGCAGCCCTTTGAAAATAAAACCGCAGTTTTTCATCAAAAAATTGTTCATAAAAAAATTATTCACAATTTTCAAAACCCCCTACGTACCTCTGTGGAGATAACTATCGAGACTATATTCTGTAAAATTTTTGAATCGATTGGTCAAGATTTACTTGAATTATGTTTCCGGCCGTCAAATATGCATTTTGTTTTTCAATTTTTAAAACTGATCATTTTTTTGTATTTAAATATACATATTAAAAAGTGCTTCATACAAAATTCGGATTACTAAATTTTTTTGGATCCCAAAATAATTCCCCCAAAAAGTCCTATTTTTTTCTACAGTGGTGTAACTCCTTAATCTTTCCAATGTAATTTCTCGGGTGTATTAATTTTTTGTTGCAGTCACAAATGTGTAGTGTTCCGCTTTCCGGTTGCACTCAGTCGTAGACCGTTTTCCTTTCTAAACACAAATAGAGCAGCAGATCATTTGCAATAACTTGTCAACTGATTTTCTTTTGAAATCGATATTAATAAATCAATCGTATTCACATGTCGCATACTGTACAATTTATTATCGCAAAATACCGACATAAATCATAATTATGGACAACTCATAATTTAATCCTTTTTTCTTCCAGCCTATCGGTGGCAGATCTTGGAGTAGCATTGGCATAGCATGATATTGCAAATCAGTCTCTTTTTCGATATGCTATCGGATCGGTACAAAGTGTACCGTTCCCGAGCATCAAGCCCCATAGTTTTTAAAAGATTGGACTGGCGATAAAGCAGCAACTGCAACTGCTAAGTGCTTCAGAAAGTGATGTTTAACACGTACAACCGATATCAGCGTTTTGTCTGTACTGGTTTCTTTCTTCCATACGAACACTGTACTAACTGTACCGTCAGAGGAACGAACGAAATAGTATTTAACAGTCTTTGCACCAGTTGCTTAGGAGTGCCTTGCTGTAAAAAAAAGAAGGAATTACATATGTTTCATGCGCTGGCCTGGCCAGCACTGACTGGGTGAAATTAGTACGCCTATTCCTCCCTGGCTCGTTTTGTGTTTCCTTCTAATTTGCCCGGTGCGAGGCGAAGACATTAGTCCTCCATCGGAGTCGGAGCTCGCGGAGATTTGTTTATCGTGACGTAATCGACATGCATCGGCCGCTTTCGCTGCTCTCTTTTGATCACTATCTGTTCCGTTCATTCCCGTGTAATTGGCTAACGATGGCGATGTACTTTGGTCCTGACCAGTTGCAGTTGCAGCTACGGGGAAAAACTGGGTCTCGATCAGTTGCAACCCGTTTCAGCTCCCGATTAGACACACATTTCCGTCCGCTTCTGGTGGCGTTCGCGGGTGAAAAATTCTCCCAACATCGCTAACATTGCAACGTTTTTTTCTGTTCTACACATTTCGG
This sequence comes from Malaya genurostris, assembly GCF_030247185.1. NCBI lineage: Eukaryota > Metazoa > Arthropoda > Insecta > Diptera > Culicidae > Malaya > Malaya genurostris. The sequence continues at coordinate 151,018,389 of NC_080570.1, forward strand.
CTACTACAGGTCGAAGATCAAGGTGTTGACCCGAACCTGCGTGACGGTGATGGTGCCACTCCGCTTCACTTTGCTGCCTCCCGAGGACATCTGACCGCAGTTCGATGGCTGCTGAGCCACGGTGCCAAACTGTCACTGGATAAGTATGGTAAAAGTCCCATCAACGACGCTGCCGAAAATCAACAGGTCGAATGTCTGAACGCACTGGTGCAACACGGTAACCGAGAACCCGATTATAGTGATTCGAAACAGCCAAAGCCAACCCAACGACAGCCAGAACAAATTTACGGATCACCACCACCGCTACTGGCTGCTCAATCGGTGACGCCTCAGCAGCAGAAACGGGCTTCGAAAAAACAAACCAGCAGCCATCATCACTACAGCAAGAACAAAGCGTTCAACCACAACACGATGATGTCCAAGTCGTCCTCCGGCAGCTCAGACTCCGAGCCTTTCTATCTTCATCCACCGACAATCCGGCAAACTAAGGTACTATCTCAATGATGTTCTGTAACTGAAACCTCTAACCTCTAACGTTTTAGGATGGCTTGTACACCCGCCAATCCCCGGATAGCTACTACGGAACGGTGCCACCGAACGACGGCGTCTACATCAACCCGATGCGCAATGGTTCCTCGACGCCGCCCAGTCCCAGCGGAAGCGTCTCGGGCGAATCGTTTTTCCTGCACGACCCGCAGGAGGTGATCTACAACCGGGTGAAGGATCTGTTCGATTCCGACCTCAGCAGCACCAAGGACGAACGGGCCGTCAATTCCCGAGCAATGACAGGTTAGTACTTACATAATCACTGTAATGACAATTGCAAAGTGTGCTGTAAAGTTCGATACAGACTGAGATACTGTTGTTTTTCTAGCTGTTGAAAGTTTTGACTCATAAATTCATGAAATCATGGAATTATTTGACACTAAAGTGGAATATTTATCCTCCACTCAGTGAATTTTAGGTTTTAGTTCCAAGTTTTTTCGGGTTGGACATTTTGAGCAAATCTCTATTAGGGAATTTAAAAAGTAGCGATGTACTTTTTTCAATTTGTTAAGACTTAAGTTGACATTAATATCAGATCATTTTATATTAATTCACCCTACGCAATCAGTTTTTTTTTGTCGCTAATCTCTCAATGCATAATATTGGGATAAAAAGATCCTCAGCTTAATTTCAGTCTCCTAGAGGTTGGATCACTTTTATCTTTGAAGTTTAATTTGATTTAAAAAAAATTCCAGTCTTAGCCAATAGTTTTTCCACCGTTTTAGTGCTTCTTTTTGTATTAGTTTATCTTAGAAACAGTTTACCCTCGCGAAACGGACAAACTTATGCCGGAGTTGGGAATCGAACCCAGATGGGTTGCGTGAAAAGCCATCGCCTTACGCATCGCACTATGCCCCTCCCCATCATTTTAGTCAATTCAGTTCTTCTAGTCTTTTTACTCTGTAAACCTTCTTCAGACTATTCTAGTTGTTCTCTAATTTTTTAGTTTTCCTTAGTAATCTTATTATTTTTGGTGTTTCAACTTAAAATATTTTATTTGTTGGGATTTCATAGCTTTATCAAAGTATCCTGTCGTATAAGTTTCTATATTTTATTAATGTTTTTCACATTTCTTTTTTCATCTAAGTAAGTTGTTATCATATTTTCTATTCATAGTTTCTCTATGTTTCAAAATTCTAATTCTAAATAATTGTCTAGCGCTTTTAGTCTGATGAGTCTTTACTTCATTTCTTAATCTTTTGCCGTACATGAAGTATTTTCAATCCTTCTATGTCTTCTTTGGTTATTTATTGTTTTAGTTCTCTTAGTAATTTTTGGCTTCTGCGTCTTTATAGTCATTTCAGTGAATTTAGACCTCCGAACTTTTTTTTATATATTTTCATTATCTTTTTTTAACTTTTTTGATATATTTAGTCTTTTCTGCTTTTATACTTTTATATTTTTTCACTTTTTTCATACTTTTTGAACGTTTTTGTCTTTTTATTCCGGTAAACAATTTTTTATATTGCGGTCATATGGTATTGTTTGTTTTTTTAGCCATTCCAACTTTTTTAATGTATTGAGTCTTCTGGATTTTTAGGTTTTCTTTTTATTTCCTGACATTTTAGTTCTAGTTAAGTTGATTTTGATGTCTTCAACATTTCTTTGTCTTTTATTCTTCTTAGTTTTTTTTCAGTTTACTAAATGTTTTAATAATTTCAGACTCTTTGTTTTCAAGCTTTTCGTTTCTTTATTTTTAGTGTAATTTTGTTCATAGGTTCTTTGCGTTTTAAAATTTATTACCTGTTCAGTACTTTCTCTCTGATAAGTCCTTTAAATTATTTGACCTTTTGTCATACAAATGTTATTTTAATCTTTTTAAGACATTTTTGAAATTGAGTATTTTTAGTTGTCGTAATTTTTGTTTCTTTTATCTTTAATTTTTGTGTCTTTGTAGTCTTTCTAGTATGTTTAGTCCGCCAAGCATTTTTTATTCTTTTTCTAGTCTTTTTAAGCTTTGTGGTATTTTTTTATTACTTTATTTAGTATTCAGCGTCTTCTAGTGTTTGTAAGCTTTTAGATCATTTTTGTTTTCTCACTTTAACGTTTATCATTTTGATGTCTTACTTCCATGCAGTATTCTTTGTTTTCGAGCCATTGTCGAGCTTTAGTCTTTTCAGGATATTGAGTCCTTTTGTTTTCCTTATTATTAATGGTAATCATTTTGCTTTTGTTTTCGAGCTGTAATACTATGTTTAATACATGAGGGGTTAGTCTAATTATGTACTTGGGGCACATAACCTGTTTAAATTTTATAAACGTTTCGTCATCGACTTGTCAGTGCATAACTGTTATGCAACCTAGCAGTTCAACATTAAGCGCTTAGCAAACGTAAAGTCTTCGCTGTTTGCAGAACACTCGTGGGTTTTGCACCGAAGTACAAAATCGGATGAACGTGTTGAACCAATACATTTATTTGACTTTACAATTTTGTTTTGAATTTCGTCTTCGACTAGTTGTTTTAATTTTGTTCAGTACTTTATAAATTTCAGTTTTCTTGCTCTCTATATTAGTCCCTTTTTGTATTCTTGATTGTTTTAAACTTTTTTAAACTTCTTTTTTATTCAGTTCAGTGCTTTTAGTCCCACTGGATCTTGAAATTTGTTTATTCCTTTGTATATTGTTAGTTTGTGCAATCATTTTAGAAAGTTTGATCTATTGAGCATATTCAATCTTGTTAGCATTTGCAGTCTTTAAGTCGGCTTAGTCTATTTGGTCTTCTTATTTTCGTTAATTTCGTCTAAGTAGTACTTCTAGTCTTGATGTTTTGTTTCCATTTATTAAAGTCTTTTCAGTTCAAACTAATATTTTTCTTAGTATTTTTTTCTGTTTTTAGCTTATTTAGTTTTTACAGTAGTTTTGTCTTTGAATTTTTTGCCTTTTTAGTCTTTTTTCAGTTTGTTCTAATCTTTTCATTAATTTTTGTTAATTTTTATTCCCCTAATTTTTTTCAATACTTTGTTTAATTTTGCTTGTTTTTTAGTCGTTCTAGTTTTTCTAGTCATTTTTTTAGTATTATTCTCTTTAATCTTTTTAGTATCTTTCGTCTAATTGGTCTTTTCTCTTTTTAGTTGTTTTAGACATATTAGTTTTGAAGTCGTTGTTGTTTTTGTAATATTTTTTTATTTCATAGTCTTTTAAGTTTTATTCTGCCTTTTTAATATATTTTTAGGTTTTTAGTATATCTGATTTTTTTGGTTCTCTTTGATGGGTTTATCAGTATTTTTAGACTTCCTGTTTTATCAGTTCAAGATTTAATGATTCTCGCAGATATTTTTGTTAACTTAACCCAATTTCATGCATCAATCATTGCAGGAAACTTTTTCTAAACCACCTAAAAATATTTGAAATTTTTCCCTAGCATCTTTTTGAGTCATATTTTGTTTAGTCATTTTAGTCATTTTTGTCTTTTTATTACGTTCAATCTTTGACATTTTTTTAGTCTTAGTGTTTTCTAGTTTATTTTAACAGTTATAATTTTTCCATAACTCTTAATCTCTTTAGACTTCTTCGAGCCTTTTTAGTGATTCAGTCCTTTCAGTATATTAAGTCCTATTATTTTAATCGTTTTCTTCCTATTTAGTTTTTCAGCCTCGTAACTCTTTTCTATCTATTAAAGGCTAGCCATATTATGTGCCTAGGGCACAGAAACTTTTTTGGGTTTCCTGAGTGCTTTTAGCCTTACTAGTCTAGTAGTATTTTTATCCCTTTGAGTATTGTTTGTTCAGTCGTGTTCGATTGTTTAGATCAAGTTAATATATTCAGCCAAAATGCCAGTCTTTTTAATCGTGTTAGTTATTTTAGACATTACAATCTTTTTGTTTTATTTGGTCTTCCTTATTCTTTTAGTTACTTTGTTGTCTTAATTTTTGGAGTCTTTTGATCGTTTAATTTAGTCTTTTCTTAGTTTGTTATTTTGTTGGCTTTTTTAATAATTTTTGTTCATTTTATTCTCTTAAATCTTTTCAATATTTTAAATCTTTTTAACACTCGTTTGGTGTTGTTTTTTTAATCTTATGATTTTAGTGTTCTTAGTATTGTTTGTCTTTTTAGTTTCTTCAGCCCTTTTAGTATTTCTGATCTCATTAGTTTCAATCTGTTATTTTGTTAAATTTTTTGTTTCTTCTTAACCTTTTATTTTTTTTTTTGTCTCTCGGGAATTTTTTGTATTATTTGGTTTTTTGGTCTTAGAACGATTAATTCTTTTAATTTTATTCATTCGCTTCTCTTTTTTAGACTTTTTAGTATTTTTAGACTATCTGTTATTTTTTTCAGTCAATTTGAGGTTTAGTTTAGGTTCTATTTTGTCTTCTCATTTTCTTAACTAGCCCACTCGGTCTTTCTAGTCGTTTTGTTGGGTCTAATCAGAGATGCAAGGTCTGTAGATTTTTGCTACTGACTTTTTTGCAGACTTTTTAAAATCATGATTTTTTGCAGACATTTTTGTTTTTTTTTTTGCTCGCGAAACCGATGTCATGCATTTCATTCTTTACAGAGAACCTTTTCAACCCTGTCTAAAGATATTCTAAATTTTCACCTAGAATCTTTTCTTGTCATATTTCACAGTTTTTTTTTCTAGTCGATTTAGTGAATTTTGTGTTTTTATTACATTTAATCTTTTCAATATTTTTGGCCTCTGCAACATCGAGATGAAATGTTATCTCAACAAAAAAGTTTTTTTTTTTTTTTTTTTTTAATAACTATTTATTGGAATATGAGTTAAAATTAAATTATTAAGATTTAAATTGGGTGTTCAGCCACAAGTGGTGACTTTTCAGCCCTGTTATATATGTATGATTTGGTTATTACCATGAAGACATCATTTGCTTCCGCAATTCTGAGATTTTTGTGTAGGGAAAATTCTAAACCTGCTTGTATTGTGTAATGGGGAAAAGGAACTTATATACTAACTTACTAACTAATACAGAGAGCGAATCGATTCAATTGAAGATTGCATCGATTTTTGTCGGAATTTGCTTATAATATTATGTGACATTACATCTAATGGTTCTATATTTGTGAGTCTGTGTAACTCATTTGTACTAAACCAGGGAGGACGCTTCAGAATCATTTTCAGAATTTTATTCTGAATCCTTTGAAGCGTTTTCTTCCTGGTGGAACAACAGCTTGACCAAATTGGTACCGCATAAAGCATGGCTGGTCTGAAAATTTGTTTATAAATTAACAATTTGTTTTTTAGACAGAGCTTAGAATTTCTGTTTATAAGAGGATATAAACATTTAATATATTTATTACACTTTGCCTGGATTCCTTCAATGTGATCCTTGAAAGTGAGTTTTTTGTCATACGTTAAACCTAAGTATTTAGCTTGATCAGACCATGTCAATTCCAAGCCATTCAATTTGAGAATGTGATTATTGTTTGGTTTTAGAAAAGAAGCTCTTGGCTTGTGAGGAAAGATAATTAATTGCGTTTTTGCTGCATTTGGTTTAATTTTCCATTTTGACAGATAATCACTGAAAATATTTAAACTTCTTTGTAGGCGACTGCAGATCACTCTTAGATTTCTACCTGTGGCTAACAGACTTGTGTCGTCACAGAATAGCGATTTCTGACAACCAACGGGTAGATTTGGAAGATCAGAAGTGAAAATATTATACAAGATTGGAGCTACACTCGAACCCTGCGGAACACCGGCTCGTACGGGTAGCAATTCAGATTTACAATTCTGATAGCTAACCTGAA